>NC_056066.1:82223433-82859266 GCF_016772045.2 Ovis aries
CCACTCCGCCCCCAAACAACATGGCTTTGCTTTCCCTGGTTCCCACCACCTGACCTCCCTCGGTTATGTCTCTATATGGATTCTTCTCCTTCTCCTTCCACTTGGAGGACTTTTCTTTCGTGTGTGGTGGCTGCTCACTGTCCGTATCTTCCTTCTATAACAACACATTCACTCTAATCTACAGCGGCAGACTAGCTCGCAAATAGTTGGCTCGTACTCTATGGGTAGTGTTCTGCAACAGATCGCTTTCTATTTCTATATGATTCCAATCATTTCAAGGAGCATGTGGGTAAAGAATGAAGGTGAATAGATGAGCTGACATTGCCAGTTTGTGCTGTAACACATGGCGTTTCTATTTCAATAAAACTGTTACTCCTTTTTCTCATTATTTCCTAATGACATCAAAGCCTGCTTGAGCATTGTGCTTTATATTTTTTAGCTCATGAAATAAGCAGTCGCTGTGGTTCTCACTGTTACGAGAGAAGCCTAGACCCTTGTATCAATTATCACAGTCGAGTGTCTACTTTGCATTTGGCACATGTCTTGTAAAGGTGGCCAGAGGTCAACAGAGTGCACCTTTAAAAAGGAAAAAGAAAACAGCTTTGATTTATTTCGATTACACTTATTCCTTGGAAGCAGACTGTGGTTTCTCTTGGTGGTGGGCTCTCCGTTCAAAGAAAATCTGATTTAAAACAACCTCCTTTGGCTCTTCCCTCGTGGACGCTGCACTTCTGTATCTGTCCCTTCAGCAGGCCCTCTTTTTAATCCCTAGACCAAGGACTCTGCTATTCCTCTTCCTTGTAAAATAAAATACAGATCTATGCTTTCAGAAAGTCTCCAAAAGGAGAAAACTTTGGGGAAGTGATAGTAGTGAGCATAGGTGATTCTTTCACATTCTCATAGCCATCGACACACTCCCCCAGGCAAATGATCTGGTGTCTCTGCTTCTTCCCTCTCCCTTGATTTTCTTTCCAAAGCAGCTCTAACCACCGCGTGTGCCACCAGCTAATTAGTTTCATAGACTGTGAATGTTAAAATGCTGTTGCTGTTGTTTTAGTTGTTAAATCGTGTCCAACTTTTTGGGACCTCATGGATTGTAGACTGCTAGCATCCGCTGGATCATGGAACAAGCAAGAGAGTTCCAGAAAAACATCTATTTCTGCTTGATTGACTATGCCAAAGCCTTTGACTCTGTGGATCACAATAGACTGTGGAAAATTCTGAAAGCGATGGGAATACAAGACCACCTAACCTGCCTCTTAAGAAATCTGTATGCAGGTCAGGAAGCAACAGTTAGAACTGGACATGGAACAACAGACTGTTTCCAAATAGGAAAAGGAGTACGTCAAGGCTGTATGTTGTCACCTTGCTTATTTAACTTCTATGCTATGCAGAGTACATCATGAGAAACGCTGGACTGGAAGAAACACAAGCTGGAATCAAGATTGCCAGGAGAAATATCAATAACCTCAGATATGCAGATGACACCACCCTTATGGCAGAAAGTGAAGAGGAACTAAAAAGCCTCTTGATGAAAGTGAAAGAGGAAAGCGAAAAAGTTGGCCTAAAGCTCAACATTCAGAAAATGAAGATCATGGCATCCAGTCCCATCATCTTCGTGGGAAATAGATGGGGAAACAGTGGAAACAGTGTCAGATTTTCTCTTTTTTGGGCTCCAAAATAACTGCAGCTGGTGATTGCAGCCATGAAATTAAAAGACGCTTACTCCTTGGAAGAAAAGTTGTGACCAACCTAGATAGTATATTCAAAAGCAGAGACCTTACTTTGCTGACTAAGGTCCGTCTAGTCAAGGTTATGGTTTTTCCTGTGGTCATGTGTGGGTGTGAGAGTTGGACTGTGAAGAAGGCTGAGCACCAAAGAATTGATGCTTTTGAACTGTAGTGTTGGAGGAGACTCTTGAGAGTCCCTTGGACTGCAAGGAGATCCAACCAGTGCATTCTGAAGGAGATCAGTCCTGGGATTTCTTTGGAAGGAATGATGCTAAAGCTGAAACTCCAGTACTTTGGCCACCTCATGCGAAGAGTTGATTCATTGGAAAAGACTTTGATGCTGGGAGGGATTGAGGGCAGGAGGAGAAGGGGATGACAGAGGATGAGATGGCTGGATGGCATCACGGACTTGATGGACGTGAGTCTGAGTGAACTCTGGGAGTTGCTGATAGACAGGGAGGCCTGGCGTGCTGCGATTCATGGGGTTGCAAAGAGTCAGACATGACTGAGCAACTGAACTGAACTGAACCTCCTCTGTCCGTGAAACTTCCCCAGGAAGAATACTGGAGTGGTTACCGTCTCCTTTTCCAGGGAGCCATCCTGACCCAGGGATCGAACCTGGGTCTCCTGCACTGGCAGGTGGGTATTTTTCCACTGGGCACCAGTGGAGCATGAATGCTGTAATATTATACCCCTAAATCTTTCAGGGTCACTCGTGGTAGATGAAACTGATGCAGGCATCTTAGGCTCTCACTATAGACTGCATTAAGGCTTTTATTTAACAAGATTAAATTGGGAGGGGGTATAGCAGGAGAGAAACCTGTATGCAGGTCAAGAAGTCACAGAACCTTACTTGAAACAAGTGACTGGCTCAAAATCGGGAAAGGAGTAACACGAAGCTGTATTGGAGCATCAGCTTTAGCATCAGACCTTCCAGTGAATATTCAGGGTTGATTTCCTTTAAGATTGACTGGTTTGATCAACCCTGAATATTCATTGGAAGGACTGATGTTAAAGCTGATGCTCCCATACTCTGGACACCTTATGTGAAGACATTAATTCTGGAAAAGATTGGAGGCAAAAGGAGAAGGGGCCAGCACAGGATGAGATGGTGAGATAGCATCACCCACTCAATGGCTGTGAATTTGAGCAAACTCTGGGAGATAGTGGGGGATAGAGAAGCCTGGTATGTTGCGGTCCCTGGGGGTCACAAAGAGTCAGACATGCCTTGGCGACTGGACAGCAGCAAAGAGCAGGGGAGAAGCTACGAGAATGAGCTTTGGACTGAGATTGGCGGGCCTCGCCTATAGTGCTGCCGTTTCAGTCCCTATGACTGTGCTGCGCTTAGTCACTCAGTCCTGTCTGACTCTTTGTAACCCCGCGGACTGTAGCCCACCAGGCTCCTCTGTCCAGAGGGATTCTTCAGACAAGAATACTGCAGTGGGCTGTCATGCCCTCCTGCAGGGGATCTTCACCCCAGGGACTGAACCCAGGTGCAGGCGGATTCTCCACCATCTGAGCCACCAGGGAAGCCAAGGTGTAGAAACGTCCTGAGCTCAGCTTCAGCTGCAAAACTGGGATCATCTTAACAGTCTCTGTCTCGTAGCGAGGACTAAATGAGATTGCACAGGAGTTCGGCGCAGAGCTGGGCAAGGAGTGATCTGCACAGCTAGCCGCCAGCAGCAGCACGGACGTCTCTGCACTGTGCTTCTGCGTGTCAGTGGCAAATGACCCTTTCCCTCGCCACCGAATCCAGCCTGATAATCGTCATCGTGGCCAGACGCACTGGTGTGTTTCACTCTGGCTTTTCCGCACCTCCCTGTGTGAGTGCACGGGGGCGGCCATTCAGTGTGCTTCCTCTCACTCTTGTTCACGCTGCAGGCCTAGTCCATGTCCAAGACTGCGCTCCCTGTCGCCTCCCCTTCTGAGAAAACTACTTGACAGAATAGGTTTAGGGAAGAGACAACAAGCCTGCGTCCTCTCTCTCTGCGCTGTTCTTATGAACGCCTCCGGCCACCTACCCCAGTTCCTGGTTGGAGAATAAGCCAGGGAGGGTATTCATAGCTATTCAGTCCATTTTTGCCCCTAGATAAATAAGCCCTGGTATTCCCAAGACCTCCGACTTTTTTCCCACAAAGCACTGGCTAGTGATTTGCCAAACTTTATAAGGATTTTTAGAAGCTAGTCGACACGCATTCACAACACAAAAATTCTGAGGTTAGGGGAGTTAATTCAATTGCTTGCATTGCCGACCCAAGTCTATGCTCTCAAGCTCTCATTCTCTGTCTTCTGCACACATATCTCCCAAGTTCCCCTCTGGACTGTTCCCCACAGGGCGCTGATTGTTTCTGTGAAGAATGGTTTTTACTTACATACATCTTTTCTAACCTCTGTGTTATTTGTCTGAAGGGGAGTTCTGGTTGCTGAGGCCACTGGGAGTGGCGCGGGTGCCTTCAGCATTAGGTATCTTCTCCACCGGCTGCAAGCAACACCATGCAGCCTTTCTTACTGGTTCCTTTGCTGTGTTGCCAGGCATATGCTTGCCTGAATCCCCTGGCTTAATGCCTTTTCTTATTAACTACATCCGGCATGCTGTCCCCAAAACTAATCGATCTTTTCCCTGAGTGTCGTCATATCTCTGTCTCTTTCTTAATCCTCTGGCTTCTTTCTTCCTTTGAAATACTTCTGCTTTCTTTATCCATTAATTCCACCAAAGGTTTAGTAATAGTGCGTTAACAGACTGACTAGTTGACCTTATAGAGACAAGCTGAGAGTATGTGACTTCACATATTGATAATTGGGTGACCTAGGGCAAGAACATCTTGGTTTAGCTTTGGATGCCTTCTTCTGAGCTTTTGTCCCTACATTTATTTTGACTTCTTATTCTGTATTGAGTTATACCGATTAACAATGTCCTGATAGTTTCAGGTGAACAAGAAAGCCATACCTATATGTGTATCCTTTCTCCCCCGAGACCCCCTCCCATCCAGGCCACCACATGGCGCTGAGCAGAGTTCCGTTATATGTGGAATCTAAAAAGAAATGATACAAATGAAGGTACCAAATAGGAAGAGACTCACAGACTTAGAGAACGAACTTATGGTTGCTGGTGGGAGGGTTGGAGCGGGAAGGATAGTTGGGGAGTTTGGGATGGACTTGTACCTTCAGCTGCTGAACGACTTTCTTGAGACTTTTTTCTCATGGGAGATAATCCAGCTTTGATAAAGGAAGTGCTTCCTCCCGGCTCTTTCCCAGGGCCATCCCTTCTAGGGGTCACCCTTCTGATGCACATGACTAATATTTCTGTACCCTTTGTTGTCCCTACATTTAGACCGTCTGAACAGCAGTATCTTTCTCCTTCCTCACTACCGCCCTCCATTAGGCCGCTTTGAGAGCAAGTAAGACGCTGCTTAATTGGAGTGTCCCCTCACCCACCCATCACATCAGTTACATGAGGGAAGATCATCTTCTGATTCATCTGAGGACGGAGGAAGCAGAACCGATCGCTGTGCCAATGAAGTTGAGGGATTCATGCAAGACCGGGCTTCCTTATTCACAGTCAACAGACACACTTTCATTTCTTTGGCTATATATGCAATCAATGCTTGACAGTGGGGACTTCGTTCCTGAAGACGGTGGACAGGAATCTATGAAGGAGGAGCCGTAAGAGATACAGGGAGGGATCCCCGTGGCCCAGCCCTGAGCCTACCACTGCCCATGTCACAGCTAGACTCCCCCGCACACAAGGTGAGGAATAATGAAGAGCCACCACCATACATGGACTCCCATCAGGCATCAGACTTTCTTCCAAGAGTCTCATTCGTGTGGCTTTGTTTTAGGTTTGGCAGATACTCCGTGAGGCTGGAGCTAAGTGTGATTGCCCACAGGCACATAGCATGCAACACCATGGCTGGGACGATAGCTAATAGGGGCAACTCCACACTCCACATTCTCATATTGTACTTGGGATGTACGTTACAAAGAGAAAGGTTCCATCCTGAAAGTGAAGTCGCTCAGTTGTGTCCGACTCTGCCACCCTATGCTCTATAGCCCGTCATGCCCCTCTGTCCATGGGATTTTCCAGGCAAGAATACTGGGGTGGGTTGCCCGTTTCCTTCTCTGGGGATCTTCCCGACCCAGGGATCTATCGCAGGCCTCCTGCTTTGCAGGCAGACTCTTTACCGTCGGAGCCACCAGGGGACTGGGTGTTCTTGCACTGCACGCTCACAGCGCTCTTACAAAATGAGAGGGGAGGGATGACAAGGAGAGGAGAGGGGAGGAGGAGCAGCAGGGAGGAGTGTATTTGCTACTGAAATAGTAATAATGGCATTTCTCAGTCTTATGCATGTGGGTGACCGTATCATGATAGTCGCTGCTTAATCCTTTTGCCAGAAAGACAAAAAAATATGTAAGCAAAATGCAGCCCAAACCAAAAGACTACGTTGGCATTTTTCCTTCCCTTCTTTTTGTTATAACTTTTTGTTTTAAGTCAGTAATGAATTTCTTCTTCGATTTAATTAGAAAATCTGCTTCACTTTCAAGCTAACACTCAGGTAAGTGTCAAACTTCCAATTATACAAATTAAAATATGTTTGGAACCTATGTTAAAAACACTATTTGCATTAGGCTTTAATCATCATAAAGGAAAAATGTAAATGTTTCCAGGCGGTCCAACTACATAAATAATCACTCATTTCTTAAGTGCATGGTGGAGTTTTCCCCTGAGAAAATTCCATAACTTTGAGAGCAATGTAAGGGTAATTAATTACCAAAAAGAGATTAATCCTGCGTGCCAAGAATCATAACAAAATGCACAGGGGCCCTCCAAACACAGTCTGCAGGCGATTCAGAGAAGGAAATGTTGTGAAGTGAACCTATTTAATTCACATTTCAGGCTTAGTTCACAAAAGCTATTTCTCTTTTTTTGTTTAATTATCTCCATTGAATCTCTATTCCACATCATCTGAATACCTGCAATACCTTTTTATTGCCCTCATATTCCTCATAGTGTATCTCACCGAAAGTCTCATCTCAGGAAATCCATTTAAGTCTTGTTGCTCCCAACTAATTTCACAATGACTCAGTCATCATAGTTATCTGCTCAAAAACCTTCAATGGCTCTCCATTACTCTCAGAATACATTCCAGTCTTTTTGAAAAACATTTTATTAAATTTTTTAATTGGTGGAAAATTGCTTTACAATTTTGTGTTGGTTTCTGCCATACAACAACACATATCATAATTATATATATATATATATATATATATATACACACACACACACACACACCCACACATATATATGTGTGTATATATATGTCCCTTCAGTCCTGAGCCTCCCTCCCACCCCGTCCCCCCAGGCTAGGTCATCACAGAGCACCAGGCTGGGCTCTGAGTGGTACTTAGCGGCCCCCCGCTCTCTATCTCAGACACGAGAGTGTGTATACATCAGGGCTAATTTCTCAGCTTGCCCCACTCTCACCTTTCCCCACCATGTTTACAAGTCCATTCTCTGCTGGGTTCATCAATACCATTTTTCTAGACTCCATACACATGTGCTGATATGTGACATTTGTTTTCTCTTTCTAACTTACTTCACTCTGTGTAAGAGGCTCCAGGTACATCCACCCCATTACAGCTGACTCAAATGCACTCCTTTTTATGGCTGAGTAACAGGCTTTGAAGGAAGATTCTGAGGCTCTTCCCAAGCATGGTTTTGGCCAGATTTTCTCTTTTCCTCCTTCCCTTGCCACCAAGCCCATTGTTCACCAGCTCACTGTTCCCCAAATTTGACTGCTGAAAAAAATCCATTGGGATATGTGTGAGTTAAGAATTCAGATTCCTAGGCGTCTTTCTAGGAATCAGATTCTCTAGGGAAAGGGACTTGGAACCTACATTATAACAAATGATCCAGATCTTTCAGACAGTTTGGAAACTGTTCTAAGCAAACCAAACCCTTTGCCTTCCCCTCCACATGACCCGTGGTTCCCTTCATGGCTCCGTGGTAAAGAAGCCTCCTGCAGTGCAGGAGACGGGAGATGCAAGTTCTCTCCCTGGGTTGGGAAGGTCCCCTGGAGGAGGAAATAGCAAACCACTCAAGCAGTCTTGCCTGGGAAAAATCCCATGGACAGAAGAGCCTGACAGGCTACAGTCCATGGGTCTCAGAGTTGGACATGACAGCACAGATGCACACATAGCAAAACCCAAACACGACCCGTGTTTCCTCCCCCACATCCCCTGCCTCCTGAAAAGCTGTCACTGAGGACAGTTCAGTCGGCATGGTCTTGGCGGGGGTTTCCCCCAAATAGAGCCTAAGACGAGACTTTGGAGGTAGGTGGTTTATTTGAGAGGTGATCATGGGACGCACATAGAGAGTGTGGGAAGTGAGCCAGAGAAGGAAACAGGGGCCAGGCAAGCACTTTTTGGCAAGGGTATTGCTCTGGGCAACGGCAACGCAATTCTGCTGGCCGTCAGCAGCCTCTGAGAAGTGTGCAGAAATCCTGCTGGAACCGCTCCCCTGCAGTGTGGAAGTTTGGGCATTTACCTGCCTGCTTGGGTTCTCTTCTGTGTGGGTGACTTCATGGCTGTTAAATCCCTGCTCTTCCTGCCAAGGGCCCCTGAGGCATTGAAGCGGACTTTGGGGCAGGAGGAAGGAACACTGGGCATTCTCCAGATGGGATTCTGTCACTAGGGGGTAGCCTGAGCTCCTGTGGTACTGTTCCCTGCAGCTGCAGATCATGTCCGAGGTGAGTCCAGGACGGGGTGGGGCCAGAGGCACTCACTGCGTGCGTCCTTTTCATTCTGTATTAGCTAGCTATTGCTGTGTAACACACTTCCCCATAATGATTTATGTAGCCATACTCACACACATTTATTATCTCATCGTTTCTGTGGATAGAGAACCTAGGTGTGGCTTAGCAGAGCCTTCCAGCTCAGGGACACCTCAAGTCTGACTTCATTTCAAACCTTGACTGGAAAGGACACGCTCCTGGGCTCAGTCTGGGGGTTGTGGATGTTTCCTCAGGAGTAGCTGGACCAGAGGCTTCGGCACCTCGATGGCCATTTTCCTCCCTGGGCTGCTTCCCATGTGGGCCTCTCCGAGGAGCTTTTCACAACACGGCTTCGTAGACTGAACAAGCAAGACAGATTCAGTCTTCTGTAATCCAACCTCAGAAGTGAGAGCTCTTCACATCTGCTGTATTCTGGTCATTACAAGCGAGTCACTAGGTCCAGCCCACACTTGGGTGGGTAGAATCCACCATTTTCCAATTCTTAGGGTTATCTCTGTGATCCATTATCAGAATTTGCTAGGAATCAGCCAGGAATTTGTGTCATGATAAAATGTTATTTTGGTGTTTTATCTGTCAAATTTTATATCTTTTTTTCCTATACTTGAAACTTCTGTAAATCTAAGGCACTACAGGATATATGGAAAGAACATTTGAATAAATCATTCGACACCTTTTTCAAAGACTGCCCTTTTACAATTAATTCATGTGAAATCCAGTCAAGAGGTAGTAAGTACTATAAAAATTTAAGGTACTGTTAATAAATATTTCATGCTACATAGGCCTGAAAGAAAATGTAAACCACTGTAGCTAGAAGATTTACCCAAAGCTTGTAGGGCCCTTGTATTAAACTCTTTTTTTCTTTTTTTAAAATTTTTTTATTTTAATTGGAGGCTGATTACTTTACAATATTGTATTGGTTTTGCCATACATCAACATGAATCTGCCATGGGTGTACACATGTTCCCCATCCTGAACCCCCCTCCCACCTCCCTCCCCATACCATCCCTCTGGGTCATCCCAGTGCACCAGCCCCACGCATCCTATGTCATGCACCAAACCTGGACTGGCGATTTGTTTCACATATGATAATATACATGTTTCAATGCCATTCTCCCAAACCATCCCACCCTCTCCTTCTCCCACAGAGTCCAAAAGACTGTTCTATACATCTGTGTCTCTTTTGCTGTCTCGCATCCAGGGTTATCATTACCATCTTTCTAAATTCCATATATATGCGTTTGTATACTGTATTGGTGTTTTTCTTTCTGGCTTACTCACTCTGTATAATAGGCTCCAGTTTCATCCACCTCAGTAGAACTGATTCAAATGTATTCTTTTTAATGGCTGAGTAATACTCCATTGTGTATATGTACCACAGCTTTCTTATCCATTCGTCTGCTGATGGACATCTAGGTTGCTTCCATGTCCTGGCTATTATAAACAGAGCTGCAGTGAACATTGGGGTACACGTGTCTCTTTCAATTCTGGTTGCCTTGGTGTGTATGCCCAGCTGTGGGATTGCTGGGTCATAAGGCAGTTCTATTTCCAGTTTTTTAAGGAATCTCCACCCTGTTCTCCGTAGTGGCTGTACCAGTTTGCATTCCCACCAGCAGTGTAAGAGGGTTCCCTTTTAAACCGTTTCCACCTTACCTGGGAGGAGGCCTTTGAACTGACAGCCTGAGGCCCTGAGTCCTGTAGGCTCGCAACTCGTCTGGGACTCAGTTTCATCTCCTAGTCACTGGGGCGGGCTAATGGGAACCGTGGGCTCTGCGGGTGGCGCAGTGGTAAGGAATCCACTTGCCAGTGTAGGAAACCCAAGAGGTGTGGTTTCAATCCTTGGGTTGGGAAGATCCCCTGCAGAAGGAAATGGCAGCCCACTCCAGTACTCTTGCCTGGAAAATCCCATGGACCGCGGAGCCTGGTAGGCTACCATCCATGGGGTCGCAAAGAGTCGGACACGACTGAGCGACTTCACTTCACTTTCGCAGTATCCTCAGAGTCGGACATGACTGAGCGACTGAACTGAACTGAACAGCAGCCTTGACTGGGAAATCCCATGGCCAGAGAAGCCTGGTGGGCTATTCGGTCCATGCGGCTGCGGAGTCGACATGACTAAGCGCGTGCATGCGTGCACATGCGCGCACACGGTGTGAACCTCGCAGCCTGTCACATGTTGACCAAGCAAGCACCGCTCTGCGGCGCCCTCTGAAAAGCGCTCATCGTACTGCCTGCTTAGCACCTGGCACACTGTAGGCATACGGCAAACACCAACTGATCCTGACTCCGTGTCCAAGGGGACACTGGCACTGTGGCTGATTCATTATTGATTCTTCAGTTTTAAGGAGCGCTTCTGAAGATCTTACTGGGGAAAGAGAAGAGCTAGGTTTACAGATTAGACGATATCTATATAATCGACTTGAAAGAAATTCCCTGAGTGAAAAATTAAGTTGCAAACATTTATCCTTGCAGTTTGAAGAACTAACAGCAGGTGGAGTTCCAAGCTCACCCGGGGGATCAATTATTCCGCACCTACTTATCGAGAGCCTCCCTATCCATGACATGCTGTCCTCTGGGCTCAAGGATGAGTGGGTGAGAGCAGAGACAGCACTTGGCAGTCAGGAGGGTCCCACGGGAGCAGCGGGTGCAGACACACCGGGCCAGATATGGGTGCGCAGTCGTGCCTGCGTGGTGAGATGGGAAGCAGAGACTTGGGGGTGATGCCTGTGTTCACAGGGACGGACTTGGGGGGCTGCTGGCAGCATCTGGACGGTGCGGGACACATCTTCCTGTCTAAGCATGGCAGCTCAGAGCTTGTCCTCTGCAGACAGCCTGCTTGGGCTTGACGTGTGGCTTCACCATTGACTTGCTTTGTGATCCTGGCTATGTTACTTGATCCCTTTGAACTTCAATTTCTTCATCTGACATATGCGAATAATTACATGACTTATTTTGCAGGGCTGTTGTGGGTGAAGGAAAGTTGCATGGCTCAAGGTAGCCTGGAGTTAAAACTCCCCTCCAGGTCCTCCCCACCATTCTAGGCAAAACAAATAACTTTCTCACCCGAATAAAAAAATAGACATTAGGTTGATTATACCCAGCTCCAAGCCGGCCCAGCCTCTGGCTGATCTCCAGAGCTTCTTGCCCCAGCCGTTTAGGACAGTAGCTTTCTGCATACATGCCTCTATATACTTACTCTTTTCTTAGATAAGTGCAGCAGCTCGCTGAGCTGACTGCTGTCCCTTCTCGCCTCATTAAAGATGATCTGTTCCTGTAGAGTGCCAGTCTTGTTCTTTTTCTGAAACTTGCCTACTCTAACTCTGGACCTTCCAGTGGGGATTAAAAAATTATATACCTAAAGCATTTAGAACAGCCTGGCAGTGGTGTTTTGCATCAGCTGCTATCACTGTCGCTCTTGTTGATGTTATGGCTGTTGTTCATATTGTTCTTGTTATTATCATTGTTCTGATTGTCAGCAGCGGCGGTGAGACTCATGTCCTTTCTATCTTTTTATTTTCTTTGGTCTCCACTGTATTTCAGGGACTTTCAGATGTGCGATTCTGATTTAAGAGTATCCTGGGAAGTGTGCTGAAATGCAATTTGGGGGCCTGAGTTTTGGTTCAGTGGGCTGAGTGGGTTGGTTATGGGGCCTAGGAGCTGACATCTTTACTGGCCACCTAGACAGACTGCACTGTCAGAAACCCTTCCTTAAAGGTCAGAATCATGAAACCTAGGATTTATGGAAACACTACCATGCTTTAGACCCTGGGCTAAGTGCTTTGAGCATACCATTTATAATCTCAACAAAAGCTCTGCTAGGCCAATATCATTATCCTCATTTGATAACGGGCAAACTGAGGCTCAGCACAATCTGGACACCTCATTCCTGGTGACAGAGCTGGACCCTTTTGCTCTAGAGCCTGCCCCTCTTCTGCCGTGCAGCGCCGCGGCACTCCGTGCGAAGGTCCGCTTGGTTACTTTAGGCTGTTAGTCCCCAGTGTGACGCCTCCACTGCTGAAGCCCGTGTGCCCCAAAGCCCGTGCTCCTCAGCGAGAAAAGCCACCGCAGTAAGAAGCCTGCAGACCACAGCCAGGGCACAGCCTCCAATCGCTGCAGCTAGAGGAAGCGTGCGGCGCAGCACCAGAGACCCAGCACAGCCTAGGAAAAATTCCCCTGTGTGAGACCACTTAGCTGAGGATTTGGGTGGGCTACTCTCTGACCTAGACAGCATATTCAAAAGCAGAGACATTACTTTGCCAACAAAGGTCTGTCTAGTCAAGGCTATGGTTTTTCCTGTGGTCATGTATGGATGTGAGAGTTGGACTGTGAAGAAAGCTGAGCGCTGAAGAATTGATGCTTTTGAACTGTGGTGTTGGAGAAGACTCTTGAGAGTCCCTTGGACTGCAAGGAGATCCAACCAGTCCATTCTAAAGGAAATCAGCCCTGGGATTTCTTTGGAAGGACTGATGCTAAAGCTGAAACTCCAATACTTTGGCCACCTCATGCGAAGAGTTGACTCATTGGAAAAGACTCTGATGCTGGGAGGGATTGGGGGCAGGAGGAGAAGGGGACGACAGAGGATGAGATGGCTGGATGGCATCACCGACTTGATGGACATGAGTTTGGGTGAACTCTGGGAGTTGGTGATGGACAGGGAGGCCTGGCGTGCTGCAATTCATGGGGTCGAAAAGAGTCATACACGACTGAGCGACTGAATTGAACTCTCTGACCCAGGCTCTCAACGATGGAGAAATATGGGAACCTCCATCTGCGAAATAAAACATTTTATTTAAAAAATTTCCAGCTTTATTGGGATATAACTGACATATAACATTGGCGGGCAAACAAAATTAAGAGATGTTCACTATGGTGGGGTTTTACAGGAGGGATAATATCAGAGGGGTATTTTGAAAGACAAAAGGCATTTCCAACAGGCAGAGACATAGAGAAAGGGCCTGGCGGGGAACAGAAGGATGTGGGAAAGACCATGGCCTGTTTGGGGATTGTAAGGAGCTTCTCGTGACAGAGCAAAGGATGGTGTTTTGTGTGATTGGAGAGGTGGGAAAGACTTGGGTAATGAATGACACAGCAAGTCATGCTCAGGATCGTGGGGAGACATGGGGGAACTTTAAGCAGGAGTGGAATATGGTTTCTAATTATATGGATGCCTACAGTGTGGTCGTAGGTAATGCTGATGTCAAGATTTATAAGATCTAGGCGACCAAAAGGACCTCACCGTGAAGCTTTATCTACTCTGTCTGTGTCTGTGCATACGTGTGTCACACAAGGACCCCCGTGTTCTTTGTTTTTTTTAACAAAGATTCTTTTTTGATGTGGACCATTTTAAAAGTCTTTATTGAATTTGTTGTTAATATAATCTTGCTTCTGTTTTATACCTTGGTTTTTTGGTCACAGGGCATGTGGGATCTTAGTTCCTGGACCAGGGATCAATCTTGCACCCCTGCATTATAAGGCAATGTCTTAACCACTGGACTGCCAGAGAAGTCCCCCTCCCGCGATATTCTTTCATAGAACGCTTTCTTTTGTAATTGCCACACCTTTCATAAGCCTTTGGAAGCTTTGCTGTAAAAGAGAGCTACAAATGAACATATCAAAATCAACTCAAAAGTTAACCAAGGATTTGAAAGCAAAATTAACTTCTCACTAATGGTTGACATTTTTTTTTTTATCGTCTTATCCTAAGTAATTCCACACATGCTTTCCCTTGACTAGGGAATCATTTAAAGTCACAGTGGAGTAAATGAAACTAAGATGCTTCTCACTCCCTCTCACTGACAGATTTTTAATATAAGTGTCAGAGCTTGAATATTTAAAATCCATTCTGCTACCTCTCTTGTCAACCCTCTCCACCCCAGCACCTGTGAGGCTTTGGGAAGATCAGCTTAAGAATGAACGTGTAACTTCTGATGTCCAATTAAAGCAATTCGACAACTGCTAATGTTTCCAGGATACTGAAGTCCCTCAGACAATAGGGGCTCCAAAATGAATTCAGCCATGGACCATGCCCATCCTGTCAAGGTGCAGGTCTGGGGGAAAGAGCTGTGCCCTGAGCCATGGAGCCAGACATGGGGTGGAGTTCCTACAGCTGGTATCACGTGACTGCAGCACGAATCGTAGAGAGCGAAAGCAAGGAGATGCGCTGGGCAAATGTGACTCGCAGCTTTGCAATCCACCTTAAAAAGAAGTATGGGCTTTACTCACTTTACCCTTAGAGCAATGGTCCCAGAGCCTTTGAAAAGAAAGGATTTCAGCAAAGGACTAACACCAGGCGGTCATCTTAGAAAATTCACTTTGATGGGTAGTAGGGTTGCTAGTGGGTTTCCCTGATGGCTCAGCAGTAAAGAATCTGCCTGCAATACAGGAGACGCAAGTTCAATCCCTGGGTCAGGAAGATCCTCTAGATAAGGAAATGGCAACTCACTCTAGTATTCTTGCCTGGGAAATACCACGGACAGAGGAGGCTGGTGGGCTACAGTCCACAGGGTCACAAAGAGTCGGACATGACTGAGTGCGCGCGCGCGCACACACACACACACACACACACACACACACACACAGGGCTACTAGTAGCACACACAAGTGACTGGTACATTTTGAAAGTGTGCCCATTCCTCTAGGGAGACTGCAAAGCCTGGTGCCTAGATTTATGATTTGGGAGAGGAAGAGTAAAGCCATAACAGACAGCACCCCCTCCTCCCCCACCGGCAGACAAACCCTGCATGACAACCAGCCCCGAGGAATGGAATGGGGAATGCAGGTCCGAGGCTGCTGGAGACAGCAGTGATGGAGACAGCAGTGATGGAGGCCGGAGCCCAGAGTGCAGATAGAGAACGCAGAGAAGATGGGTTTGATCTGGCACTGAGCTTGATGGGGTCTAGAAAGGTGGGGCAGAGATACGAGGTTGGTGCCTCGGTTTCTGACTTGACCATCTTGGGATTTCACATAATAAATGTATCTAGGTGACGGCATATTATGTTAACATTCAAAATCTCCTGCTCAGTCATGTTGGACTCTTTTGCAACCCCATGGACTGTAGCCCACCAGGCTCCTCTGTCCATGAGATTCTCCAGGCAAGAATACTTGAGGGGTTGCATTTCCTCCTCCAGGGGATCTTCACAACCCAGGGATAGAACGTGCAACATTCAAAATAGCATATAGCTTAAAGTCTGGACCAAGATACATACATGTTATGTCATGAGTATGTATTCCGATTATCTATAGGAATATTTTCAAATGATTGCTAGAATATTCCTCGAGTCAGAATCAACTGCTCCCCCCACCTCCTTTTGACGGTAAAGGATATTCTGTTTGGAAGCCATCAGTTCAGTTCAGTTCAGTTCAGTCGCTCAGTCGTGTCCAACTCTTTGCGACCCCATGAATCGCAGCACACCAGGCCTCCCTGTCCATCACCAACTCCTGGAGTTCACTCAGACTCACGTCCATTGAGTCAATGATGCCATCCAGCCATCTCATCCTCTGTCGTCCCCTTCTCCTCCTGCCCCCAATCCCTCCCAGCATCAGAGTCTTTTCCAATGAGTCAACTCTTCGCATGAGGTGGCCAAAGTTCTGGAGTTTCAGCTTTAGCATCATTTCTTCCAAAGAAATCCCAGGGCTGATCTCCTTCAGAATGGACTGGTTGGATCTCCTTGCAGTCCAAGGGACTCTCAAGAGTCTTCTCCAACACCACAGTTCAAAAGCATCAATTCTTTGGCGCTCAGCTTTCTTTATAGTCCAACTTTCACATCCATACATGACTACTGGAAAAACCATAGCCTTGGAAGTCATAGATGAGCATTTTGCGAGCCCTTCAGGTCAGTTTCCAGAGTCCTCAGCTTTTCCTGCCTTAGCTGGACTGTGTGCAGCAAATGGGCGAGTCCAGAAAAGGAGTGCCCCTGATGCCAAATGCCACACTGATGGTGCTTCGTGAGGAGAGCTCGCCTGTGTGTGGCTCGGCTCTGCGCCCAGGAGGGAGGGGCAGAGATGAAGCTGGTGCAGGACAATAGGGCCTTCCTGCCCTGTGTCTGCATCTCCTCTCGCTGTCGTGCGGGCATGGTCTGCTCCCGCCCCTCCAATGTGGCATCACAGGCATCGAGTGAGACGGGAACATCTCCAGCCACAAAGCGTTTGAAAATGCTACCTTTTAGCGAATCCAACCAGTTAATATAATGAAATACTGCTGCCAAAATCTTTCCCCCCACCCATGTCCACTGGTGCCAGATAAAAAAATATAAAAACAGTTTGGAGGAAATAGAGTGGCTTTCTCTTTGTTGGGCAATGGGGAATATACAGCAGGCTACTGCCTCAAGAACTGTGCCCCCTCCCTTGGGGAACTTGTTTAGTTTGCTAAGTCGAGTCCGACTCTTTGTGACCCCATGGTCTGTAGGCCACCAGGCTCCTTCCTCTGTCCATGGGACTTCCCTGGCAGGAATACTGGAGTGGGTTGCCATGTCCTCCAGGGGATCTTCCTGATCCAGGGATCAAACCAGCATCACTCGCACTGCAGGCAGATTCTTCAGCATGGCACCACCAGAGAAGCCCTGCCTGGTGAATAGGGAGAGGTTTTATATCCTCATGAAGTTCTTGTATGTACATACATTTTTTCCCCCTGCAATTTTACAGCCAAAAGCTGGTGTCAGGAGGCTCAGCAATCCGGTCTGGTGTCCCGGAAGTTTCTTCCTTTCGAGCAGCAGAATCCTACAAGAAAGTGTAGGGGGCAGAACTACGCCAGGTGCAGAGTGTAATCTACATGGAGTCAGAGAGTAATTAGTTTTGTGAGGGACGAGTCCAGCTACAAGTGTGTGTTAGTAGTAACAGTTAAAGAATAAGCAAGATTGTTTAACTGCTGCAGACCCGTTTGGCTGGTATGTGCCAAAGGCTGCTCACTCAGTTTTGTTTTCGCTGCAACGATCCTGCATGTGTCACCAGCAAAGCCCATTTACAATTCCAGGGAAATCAAGCCAGAATTGCGGTAAGAAAGTCCAACCTTTTTTTTTTTTCCCTCCCTTTGTGCTTAGTCTGGAGTCACTGGCTCACAGGGGACTGTGTTTAGAGGCCTCGCATCCTGCATTCAGACCAGAGCTCCTGGGACAACACGACCTCCCGCACGGGTACCCGAGGGCTCTGTGGGCAGAAGCCCAGCGGCAACTCTCAACTCAAGATGGCTGCGCCCAGCCTCGCGCAGAGCCGCTCCCGGAGCCTGGAGCTTCCGGGCTGAGCGCTCCCGCGAGAACTCCGCCGGCCCCGCCCACCCGCCGCGAGGCCCTAACCAGCCCGGCGCGCAGCCTGCCGGGAGAGGGTGTGCTGTTGAGCCCCGGCGCCTGCCTCTCGGCTCTGTGGTCCGAGAAGAAGCGACACGCGGCAGGAGGACTCTCGTGGGGCCCCGACTTGAGAAGGTTGGTGACAAACAAGTCTAGCTTCAGAGAAAATGAGCGCCCTTTTCTCACTGAGCCCCGTGGCGTTTCTCGTCTAGCCCGTGTCTCAGGCGCTCCGTTGCCTTGTCCCCACCCTTTTTTGTGTTTTTAAACAGTGATACCAATGCGGGCAACTACAACAGCAAAAACGAAATGAAAAGGTGGAAGAGAAGAAGAGAGTTCTTTTTCCTAAACTGAGGTTTTTCTGAGGTGTTTCTTCGGAGCGGGCTTTTATTTCCTCAGGGACAAGAGGCCAGACTGACAGAATAGCGGAGAAGCGCCCTCTTCCTGTCCTTGTATAATGACTGTCGACTCTTCGGGAAAATGGATTGCTGTGGGGTGAAAAGGCTGTCCTGACAGTGCCACCTCGGGAGCCTCCTAGATTCTTCAGGGAGAAGCGCGGGTCAGAATTCTTCCTTCTGGAAGGAGGACAGGAGAAACTGCTGGAAAGCTCATCAGAGTGGAGAGGGAAAGCGGAGGTGTTTCGGCGTCGCCCTCGAGTCGAGGACCTCCACCTGTTTCCGTTTTGTTTGCGCGGTGGTCTGAGTCAGCAGCCCAGGCTGTGCCCCGGTGTTGTCGCCCTGACCAGTGGGAACGGGAGCCCAGCATTAGAAGCAGAAGGAAGGGCGCACCTGCTCCTGTTTGTTGGTATTGGAGTTGACACTTGCAACTGGTTAGACACTTTGGTTTCACGTGGACACAGAACAAAAAATGTTCAGTGTGGTTAAAACTCGGTCTAGGCTGTCATTTACAATTGCCTTGTTATTTGAAAAATGGCCGTTTCTGGATTTTATTCTTTTCTCTTTATCCCGATCATTTTTCTCCAACGTGTTTCTCCACCAGTCAGTCACCCTTGGGCAGCTCTCAGTCGGCTATACCCGGAAAACCTCTGCTGTGAGATCTCAGCTGTGCCTTTGCTGTAGCCGACAGACGTCAGGGTTGAGGGAGGTCAGGGTTGAGGGAGGTCAGGGAGGGGCATGACCCCCAGTTCATCCTGGAGCTGGATCGCGGCAATTGGGGGCGGCTACCCCATCCCCATCCTGGAAATCTACACCTGCCCACTGTCCCCACATAGATGCTGTTAGGGGATGTGGCCCTCAGATAGGAAGGTGTTAGACCATCTGGACTATGTGCCTGGCTGTGCTCAGTTCAGTTGTGTCCGACTATTTGTGAGCCTGTGGACTGTAACCCACCAGGCGCCTCTGTCCATGGGGTCCTCCAGGCCAGAATACTGCAGTGGGTAGCTATACCCTCCTCCAGGGAACCTTCCCGACCCAGAGATTGACCTCGCATCTCCTGCGCCTCCTGCATTGCAGGTGGATTCTTTCCCACTGAGTCAGCTGGGAAGTCCCACTGTGTGTCTGGACTGTATCAACTTAAGATTCTGGCAGGCACATGCAGAGCTATACTGTCTTCCAGATCCCAGGACAGACTTCATGTGTAAGTTGCCTTTTTTGTTAAAATTACCCATCCCCAGTGGATTTCTCTTTCTTCTGTCCCTCCCTGCCCTCTGCATTCAGGGGCCAGTTTGCAAACTGGTGGGAAGATATGTTCAGGGCCTTAATATTTTAAACATAAGTGTAATGTGATGAAACAATGGACTGAAAATGAAGAATGGAATGCAATCACTGACATAAGCCATGGTACGCAGGGTTGTGCTGTGGATAAATACATCTTCAGTGAACTGTTGTGTCATTTTTTTAGTTACAGGCTGTTGGAACAAAGGATCTCAGGGAGGCTGTTTTAATTTCCTGCTCCTAGCCTCCTGTATTAAGAATGATGAATCTAAGTGAAAAATCCTGATTAATTCAGTGAGTTGTGGCTGAGGTGTACCTGTCATGAGAGTGAGAGAATGTTTTAGTCTGCTGATGTTTTCTAAGACAGTACTGTTCATTGAGTCTCCAGATTTATTTACCAGCAGATATTTTTGTGTGAGCGTACCATGTACCAGGCACCAATAAGAATATTGGACTAGCATTCTATTGTTAAGCTTACAATTGCATTGGGACATATTATTTTCTTATTTAGAACAGTGGTTCTTAGTATGGAATAATACTTGGGAATTGAGTTGAATAATAAGTACAATTTCTATGTCTGTTTCTATATAAATAGCTCAATGATATATATATATATATATATATATATATATTTGGCCAGTTTGGGAGAACACGTCTGGGGTGGGTAATTTTTAAAATAGTTTGAGTAATATAAAGACGAGTTGTTGTGAGTGTGGGTATTTTGGAAGGTTCCTCAGTGAAGTTCTTATCCTTCAGACTAGCTAAAACCAAGATAGGAGAGAGGCCTATGTGTCTTCTGGTCAGAAAAGGCTGGCCACACTTATTAAATGACTGCAGAGAAGAAAAACACTCAAATTAATTTGAAGAGACTCACCTAAGTATTGGCTCCCAGATTCAAAAACTGATTGATTGATAAGCTGCTTCTATGCACAGCTCTGTCAATTTGCTCCAGGCTAAATGGCAGCAGGCCAAATGTATTTACTTAATTGTGGTTGTTTAGTTGCTAAGTCCTGTCGGACTCTTTTTCTACCCCATGGACTATAGCCAACCAGGCTCTTCTGTCCATGGGATTTCCAGGCAAGAACACCGAAGCAGGTGGCCATTTCCTTCTCCAGGGGATCTTCCCGACCCAGGGATCACACCTGAATCTCTGGTGATGGCAGTGGATTCTTTACCACTGAGCCACTAGGGAAGCCTTTGCTTATTTAATGTTGTTGCTGTTTAGTCACTAAGTCATGTCTGACTCTTGGCAACCCCATGGACTGTAGCCTGCCAGGCTCCTCTGTCCATGGGCTTTCTCAGACAGGACTACTGGACTGGGTTACCCTGTCCTTCTCCGGGGGATCTTCCTGACCCAGGGTCAAACCCAGGTCTCCTGCGGTGGCACGGGGCTTCGTGACTCATGTACTAGTTCTCCCAAGGAATAACAGTAGGCAGGAGGCTAGCCAGCATGGTGAAAATAAAACACTAAGTCTTGCAAATGATTTACTTTTGTTATTATAAGGCAGTGCCAGCTCAAGATTTTACTTAGAGTTACTGTGTTGCGGCAGTGTCTTAATGTGCTCTCTTGCTGCAGAGTGGTGAGCTTACCCCCGTCTTGGGAACCTGAAGCCCTTGGGTGTGCTTCAGGAAGTGCTTCCTGAGCACTTGCGGATGTTCTTTGTGGGTTATGTGGCTGAGGGCAGGCCGAGAGCGATGTTCGGGTTCCTTCATCCTGGAAGTGAGGTCCTGGGAGGGCGCGCAGTATTGCTGTCTCAGTGGGATCTTGTTGGAAATATAGAATCATGGGCTCTTCTCTGGCCTACTGAATCAGAGTCTGCATTTTAGCAGGATCTCCAGGTGGATCCAAACATACGTCACACGTGAAAGTTTAAGAAGCACTTGACTATAAGGCCTTTGATGTTTTCTACATTTTTTCTTTTATTTGTCAATTTTTTCAGTGCAGTTGTTCTTCTTTTACAGAGTAGCTCCTCGCTTTCCCCCGCTCAAAACAATTCAAATAGCTTTTGAAGCAGAAATCATTTAGACCTTAAATGGGAAAGTGAGGGAGAAAGTGGTTGCATTTGGAAGTCAGTGTTGAATAACAGTTTTTTAAAATCTGAAGTTTATCCATTTTAGAAGTCTAAACACAGTCCTGGCCCCAGAGATCATAATTCAAACAGATTACTTCATCTCTTTACCTGTATTCTAAAGAAAGAGATGTGCGTTTTTAAATGCATGTGTATATAGCTTCGTTAATGAAAGCTTTACTGCAAAAGCACTTTGTTCCTAATGCATCCTTAAGTGAAGTTTTGCATTCTTAATTTTCCACTCAAGTAATTTAGAAACCATTAGTTAAAGTGGAACTCTAAGATGAAGTAGGATCCTTGTAAGTTTAGATGGTTTCCTCTGAAGATTGCTCTTATAATTGTCAGAGAAAGATAAATTCTTAATTGCATTTCATTACATCTGAGTAGCGGATACATGTTTGCTTTCCAGATACCTGTCTGGCAAAAGCGGAGGAGGATGGGAGATGAAGTGTTGTGATAACATTAAGCTAACAGATTCCGGAGTTCTCCACCTGTCTAGCTGGCCACTGTGAATCACCTTTCATCAGGACAGAAGCATTTCCCCGTCTATCTACACCTCCTTTCTCAAGCAGCCGAGTCAGAATCAGTGTTTCTCCTTTGTCCCTGTCTCTCCTATAGTTTACTACACGCTAGACAAGCGAACGGTTGTTGCTCTTGAAGGGTAGAGATTTCTGTTGTCGCCTTCTGAAATTGGCAGTCATGGACGATGTCGGCCTCACAGACAGAAGCAGGTGCCCTTCCTTTGTTTCTCTCCTTAAAAGTGTGGTTCTGCCTCTGGCTCTTTTTAAATCCCATTACAAAATCTTCTCTTGTGCCTGAATGGTTTGATTTTTCTTTCAAGTTAGAGGTCTTCTAGAGAAAGTCTTTGAAGTACAATCAGATCCAAATTTCAAAAGTAAAGAGATATATTTTACTGATCTTAAGAAAGGAATTATGTTCACAAATACTAATATTTGCCCAGGGCCCTTTCCGAAATGAAAGATTTGCCCACGTAGATGAGTCTACATGGATGTTGTGCAGCTGTAATTTAATACTAAGAAAACACTTCCTAACATATAGACCCTATGTAAGCTTCTCATATTAGCATCTGACTTCTTTCTTGTCTTTTTCAAGGTCATAGAAAGTGTTAGAAATTTGAGTTAGAAATTTTGCCATAGTTTCTAGCTTGAGGATTTTGAAGAAAGGCTAGCCTGTATGATTTTTCTGATTATATATAATACAAATGAGGGGGAGGTTTGTACTATGAGCAATATTTTTCTGACGAATCTGTGATCTCTTGGGAAAAGGAAATGGAGGTTAGAAGAATCTACCGAAAGTCTCCAGGTTAAAGTATTGTTAACTTTGGAGGGATCTGGGACAGGCTGAGCTCCTGACCAGAGTTATGAATGTGTTACTGTTTCTTTTCCCTAGGCAAAAGGACTACACTTTCATTGGATTGCCAAGGAGTCTATATTAAAAAAAAAAACACAAAAAACAAAACACCACAGGATTTACCGTTTGGATCATTCACAACTCATAAATCCCTGCTCCCTCTTTTCTTTGAATTATTTCACCTGGTTTCCACGATGGCTTTCATTTCCTGATTTTGTTGTCTGCTCCTTCCTTAGCAATGCTTGCTTGATGTAGACGTATATAGATTTGTGCTTCCAAGAGAAGAGAGTTCTCCTTCATGGGTTTTGTGAATCACTGGTTACTGTGAACTTTGTACTATGAACTGTGTACTATGTTCTTTGTCAGTACATATATGTGATTATAGATCTGTTTACACCTGTACATACGTAATTGGGCTTTCATGGCAGTGCTGGTGGTAAAGAATCTGCCTACCGATGCAGGAGATGCAAGAGACGTGGGATTGATCCCTGAGTTGGGAAGATCCCCTGGAGGAGATGGCAACCTACTCCAGGATTCTTGCCTAGAAAATCTCATGGATGGAGGAGCCTGGTGGTCTGCAGTCCATGGAGGCACAAAGAGTTGGGCACGACTGAGCACACTTACCATGCATATATGCATTAGATGCTACACGTGTGCATGTCTGATACACACATGCACACGTGTATGTGTGCATGCTGAGTCACTTCAGTCGTGTCCAACTCTTTGCGACCCTGTGGACTGTAGCTCGCCAGGCTCCACTGTCTGTGGGATTCTCCAGTGGAGTGGGTTGCCATGCCCTCCTCCAGGGAATCTTCCCGACCCAGGGATCGAACCAGAGTCTCTTAGGCCTCCTGCATCAGCAGGCAGGTTCTTTACCACTGGTGCCACCTGGGAGGCCCCCAAACACATAGATATATGTATGTACATAGACACATGTGTTCACACTGATGCCTTTGTCTATTTAAGCATGTATATGTACATTTATGTGCATATTTATATATAAGTGCAATCATGCATATCTGTATGTGTAAATATGCATGTAGGTCTTATATATCTATATGCCTATGTTTGTATGTATCTGTATAGGTGAATATAAATATTCAGGCATGTATACGCACGTATATAGTGTATGTGTATATCCATGCACGTGCACATGTGTATGTGTGCGCATGTACAGATATCTGTATATCCATGTGTGTGTGTTTACACGTGCGGTATGGGGCTTACCAGATGGACGCCGTGGTAAAGAATCTGCCTGCCAGTGCAGGAGGTGTGGGACACTTGGCTTCAGTCCCTGGTTCAGGAAGATCCCCTGGAGAAGGAAATGGTGGCCTGCCTGTGGGGAGAGAGCAAATTAGCCCCGGTGGAATGGTCAGGCTTTCTCACCCCACGTTTTATAAATGAGGACTATGTAACAGCTGAGAGGTCAGGGGCGGCGGCCGGGAGGAGCAACCCCACGTCCAAGGAGTGGCTGCTGCGTGGGCGCAGGAGGGCCGAGAGGAGCTACTCCACATTCAAGGTCAGGAGGGGAGGGGGTGAGGAGATACCCCTGGTCCAAGGTAAGGAGCAGTGGCTGTGCTTTGCTTGAGCAGCTGTGAAGAGATACCCCACGTCCAAGGTAAGAGAAACCCAGTAAGAGAGGGCATCAGAGGGCAGACACACTGAAACCATACTCACAGAAAACTAGTCAATCTGATCACACGGACCACAGCCTTGTGTAACTCAATGAAACTAAGCCATGCATGTGGGTCCACCCAAGACGGGCAGGTCATGGTGGAGAGGTCTGACAGAATGTGGTCCACTGGAGAAGGGAATGGCAAACCACTTCAGTATTCATGGGGTTCTCTCCATGAACAGTATGACTCCGAGAGTTGGTGATGGACAGGGAGGCCTGACGTGCTGCAATTCATGGGGTCACAAAGAGTTGGACACGACTGAGTGACTGAACTGAATTGAACAGCTGAGATCACTTACAGTGCTGGGCATGTGCTCCCGAGGTCCCTGCTTGGCCAGGGGCTACTTTGTGCGGTAGCCGTCCGCGAGCTCACCTGAAAGGCCCTGGCCTCCCCACTGTGCCCGGCGGGTCCCTGGGGTCAGCTGGAGCGGAGAGGATGCAGCACTCTGCCACCCTGGCTGGGAGGGGAGACGAGCGTGCTACTCCGGTGGCCCCTCCAGCTCCGAGTGCGCCGTGTCCACCCCGGGGTCAGGGACAGCACGCAGCGTCAGCACCACAGCACTCCAGTGTGCCTGCCTGGAAAATCCCGTGGACGGAGGCAGGCTGCCGCCTGTGGAGTTGCAGCGCCAGACACAGCTGAGTGAGCACCACGCGCACACACGCGTGGAATCCATATATCTGTATCTCTGCACTCGCGGGTGTGGCTGTGCTTATTCGTCTGTTGAGACTTAAGACAGAGCCTTGTGGTTGTGCACTGAGCATCAGAATGAGCTTCAGGAGCTGAAGCAGGGGAGCTGTGGCAGGCAGCGTGGCAAGCGGCCGAGTTGGGAGAGAGCCAGGTGGGGGATGTTTGGTCAGTTCCGCCCAGTAGTTGGTGGCTTCCCTAAGATCAAAATTTCCTGGAGAACCCAATTCAGTGGGTTGAGGTGAAGTGATGTTTTCCTCGGTGCTGTAAATGATAAATAGCCAGCTGTTCTTGTGTTGAATGGCTGCCGGAGACCAGGGCCCAGTTACCGGTGTCCGTCTTGCTCCGGCCGAGACCCGCTGCGAGTAGGGAGGGATGGGGTCAGCGATGGTTTCAGTTACCCGATCAGTTTTTGTTGCTGGAGCGTGATGTTCTATTTCCCTTGCCCAGACACTCTCATTACTCAGGAACTCTGAGGAGACACGCTTTTCAGCAGCTGTGAAACGTGTTGCCGCTTTTATGGCGAGCAGACAGGCGAGGCCATCAGAGCCTCTTTCCCCCCAGCTGGCTCCCAGGTGCTGGTGAGAGACAGGTCACTCGTTGGCACTGCTTTTTGTAACTCTCATTTTTTCCCCTAATTCTTACTTTTTTTGAATTTGAAAATAAATGTTTTATTTTTAACATCATACATGGGAAGATCCCCTGGAGGAGGCATGGCAGCCCACTCCAGTGTTCTTGCCTGGAGAATCTCATGGACAGAGGAGCCTAGTGGGCTACAGTCCATGGGGTCGCAAAGAGCTGGACACGACTGAGTGACTGAGCACACAAGAATAATAATACTTGCCTCTCAGAGACACTGTGACGATCAAACGAGATGACGTATCCTAAACCATCTTATCAAACATCCAGCGTAGGTCCCTGTTGCTGTTATCGTTGCTGCCACCACTCACTGCTGTTAGGGTGGAACATGAGTTAGCAGCGGTCCCCCAAGCAGATCAGAACTGTTATCCACAAATAATTGAGGATTTTTAGCTCTTGAAAGTTATTTTATTGATTCATTCCAGACTCGCAGCTGTTCAAGGACCACTGTGCTTTGCTTATAAACATTTGGCTACCAGATGTTGCGTATCTTATGTGTGTAAGTATTCTTCCTTTTTTCAGACAGAGATGGATTTGTGGGTGTTACTTGTACTCTAAGTTGAAAAATAAAAGCCTATGTCAGAATAAGTGCTTCAGGCTCTTTACACCTCATTACTATAACCTTGGGTGCATACTCAAGTGAAAGAATGTATCAGGAGTCGATATTCTTATCAGTCAAGCTATTGGCACCTCTAAAAAAAAATTAATGTTGGTGTAATTAGATTTAAAGGTACTGCAAAATGTTTTCTCCAGCCACAAAATAATAGGATAATCTCACAGTACAGGAGACAAATTGCTAACATCCTTATTGCAACCTAATCATTTCACATCACAGCATAGGAAGGGTGGTTCCTCTGACTTTCAGAATGTTTTGTAGATGATGAATTTGATTTCTGGTAGTAATGAATCTTTATAGAATTATATAGGGTGCCTAAGAAATGGATTTTTTTTCCAAGATGCCAGATCTGAACTGATGAGAAATGTCCAGATGAGTGTACTTTTAAGCAAAACTGAGTTGGATGTGTAAGTTGTATGCCAAAGTACATGGGATCAGATACGAATTCAGGACATAGAGGAAAAAAATCACGCATTTGTTTAATTGCTTCCAGTGCACCTTTGAGTCCTTGATAAGAGTGTCTGATAATTGCTCAAAACCATTTTATCCAACTCTTCAGGGCAGCTGATCTATGATGAGACAGAAAGAGGCCCTCCTTTTAATTTCTCCTGACTTAATCGATTAAGTATGTTAATTACTCTACTTAAATTTTTCTCACGGTGTTGTTTGTTTGTTGAGGTGGATCGTTCTGGCAGTTGATGAAAAATAGCTTCCTGCTAAGCCAGCATAATGAATATTGACGTTCTTGGCGTTTACAGCCAATAGAAATAGCATTTTCAAGTCTTCATTTCCAAGGTCCTTGCTTAATAAATAACTTCTCCAACTGTCTGCACTATGGGGACATACTTTCTCAAAGACTGGAGTGAATAAAGCTGAAAAATTATTTGTGGATTAACGTCAGCATCTATAAAGAACAAATATTGAGGTTAGAAGTTTGAATCTCCAAGACAGAATGGCAAGGGGAAGCTGGGCCTGGGAGTCTGGAGATGCAAGCAGGACAGACTCAGGCATCATTAACTCGAAATCTCTGCCCCTGCTGTGTCTTTGCATTAGAGAAACATTACCTCGTTAAATGTGGCCAGCAACCCTGATAAAGATGCTAATTGAAAGAGGAACTTTTCCAGCACCTTTCCAGTTTCCTCTATACCCTGCTCAACCTTTATCTTAGTTTAACAGAGAAAACAAACAAAAAAACCCCTAAGGCCTGAAAAAGATGATAGCAGGAAGAGGAAGCTATTTTTTTCTGTGTCTCTTATGTAAACGTTGTCTTTTGGTAATACACATCTTAAAAAAATGAGAAGGAAAGAAAGCCCTTTAAAACACTTAAAAAATAAAATGGCACTTTCCCAAGGAATATTATAAGTTTCAGTCTCCAGACTTCGAAGCTCTCTTATGGGGCATTTTTCTACAAAGATCTTCAAATAACGCCCCTCTGAAAAGCTGTCTCTCCTTGACAGCTCTAGTTTACCAATCCATGATTACTTGTCATGTCTTGTTTTCAGTGTTCACGTGTAAAATGATAACCCCTTTTTTCCCTTCTTACAGCTCTCAGTCTGGAAAGAAGTCTTTATGATGAGGTTCTGTCTGCACTTCCGGTCTTTAGGATCTCAGAACTGGAGGACTGAAGAACCTCTGTGGATCTTGGATATCACCTTTGCCAAGCCTCACATATCCCAGGTAGGGAACCTGAAGTACGTTTCAAGTCAGTTCCCTCAACTTACTTGTACCTTCTGAGTGCTCATGCCAAGTTTAGAACTCAGGTTAACTGCCCTGCTCTTAGCTACCACAGAGCTGATAGTCTCTTTTCCTAATTTCAGAAGACAGAGACAGCTTGCTGGAGTTGTGGTTCACGAATGTTTACTTTTCCTCAATTGTTTTGAAAATCCACCAAGACCGGATGAAAAGAGTTTCGCTTTGTAAAATACTGCAGCCTCTTGGGTCCTTTGCTTTGCCTTTTTGCATATTGCTGTCTTGCTGTATTCACGATGAAGTGTACTTTTGTTCAAGAGGAAAAGCAGCCGTTGTATCCACCTTTCCCCTTTCTATGTGGGAAAAAGAACTGGTATGTGAAATACTATTCGAAGTCAACATCAGCCTTGTGGTAGGAGAACCACCTCCTTGCAACCTTAGCCACCCGTAGGGAGTAAAAGATGTCGCGCTTGTTACAGACTCTAAACCAGGGCTCCCCAGTTTGCAGGGTCTAATGCCTGAGGGTCTTAGGTGGAGCTGAGGTAACAATAACAACAGAAATAAAATGCACGACAAATGTAATGAACGTGAAAGCGAAGTCGCTCAGTCATGTCAGACTCTTTGCAACCTCATGGGTGGTAGCCGGCCAGGCTCCTCCCATGGGCTTTTCCAGGCAAGAAGGCTGGAGTGGGCTGCCATTTGCTTCTCCAGGGGATCTTCCCCACCCATGGATTGAACCCAGGTCTTCCACACTTCAGGCAGATTCCTTACCATCTGAGCCACCAGGGCATCCTGAAACCACTCCCTGCCTCTCTAACCCATCCTCCGGTCTGTGAAAAAATTGTCTGCCGCAAAACCGGTCCCTGCTGCCAAAAAGCTTGGGGACCACTGCTCCGAACTGGTTGAGGTCATCTGAACAGAGTCGCCCGAGTTACTGACGGTGAGATCATTGCCGTATCACACAGGGTTTTAGAATTTCGGTGGCGTTTATTCTGTCAGCTCGCTCTCTCGGCAGATGAAGAACCAACGGTTGTATTTGTCAGTGCTTTTCTTGGTTGCCGTTGATCGTTGTTTAGATCGAATCTGAATGTGCGTCTTAATCAGACTGGCTAAAACGCAAAAGAAGGGGCCTAAGAGCTGTTTTGGCTCTTGGAAGTTTAGATGACAGCTTGATGGACTCGGGCTCAGATGATGCCGCCGGTCTCCTCCTCTCTGTCTTCTCCCCTCCCCTTGGTCTCCCTCCTCTCGCTCTCCATATTGCCAGCTTACATTCATCTTTACTCACTCTGGCTGTTGTTCAGCCACTAAGTCGTGTTTGACGCTTTGCAACCCCATGGACTGCAGCATGCCAGGCTTCCCTGTCCTTCACTATCTCATGTCCTTTGAGCCGGTGATGCCATCCAACCACCTCATCCTCTGTTGTCCCCTTATTCTCCTGCCCTCAGTCTTTCCCAGCATCAAGGTCTTTTCCAGTGAGTCGGCTGTTTACATCAGGTGGCCAAAGTATTGGAGCTTCAGCATCAGTCCTTCCAACGAATACTCACGGTTGATTTGCCTTAGGGTGGACGGGTTGGATCTCCTTGCTGTCCAAGGGAGTCTCAAGAGTCTTCTCCGACACCACGGTTCAAAAGTGTCAGTTCTTTGGTGCTCCGCCTTCTTCATGGTCCAGCTCTCACATCAGCACATGACCACCGCCGGCCTGGTTTAAACCGGGAAACTTGGCTCATGGTGACCCTGTGTGCCCTTGAGTACAAGCACGCCATTTGGTGCATTCAGGTCCCCTGCCTGCTTCCTTGAAGCTGCCGAGAGAGTTAGGTGGCAGTCCCACCGAGAGCTCAAGGACTGAAGGGTGGCCAGGGAGAGGAACTGTTGCTGGACTAGGGGCTGGATGCTTGGAAGAAACTAATAATAATCATATAGTAACATCAGTGTCTAACAGTTATTGATGTCTCACCTTAATATGCCAGGAACTTTTCTAAGTGTTTAATAGCTAATAACTTACTAGATTCTCAAAACAGTATGAGGTAGATATATACATAGGACTTCCATTTATATGAATACATGAAGATTAATCACAAGAGAGATTAGTGGTCCGTCATTATGATTTAGAAGCCAAGTGCATTGTTTTTCCCCCCCCAAGTGTATTTTAAAGCCCAATACCCTTTCAACTAACATTCATTAAATCAATGTTTGCTTACAATTAATTGGGAACATTGGGAAGTGAGAAAATACCAACTTTGTCTTTATGGCATATGCAGTCTAAGGGTGGAGTCAAAGACATCTTATACCTAAACACATATTCTGTATCGAAATAATGACCATGTGATTTATAGAAAGAAGCGCTACAAAGCAATCATGCGTTGTGAAGGATTGAGATATGGAGATAGCTACTGTATTCTCTCTTGGTTGTTCAGAAGAGCTGTATTAAAATTGCTTTATCACAAGGAAAATTAGTTCAGATGACAGTGATTGTTCAGAGAAGAAGGCTCGGTTGTCGCAAACATTAGAAGTCTTTTTTCCCAGGTGAATAGGGTCTTTCCAAGGCTGGAGGAGGGTCGTGGGTAGAGAGGCGGGAATTTTAAAGAACATGTGTGTGGAATAAATGGATAACAAATAATTCAAATGTTGATGAAAAAAACCATTTGGATTAGTTCTTATTTTGATTTTTTCCCTGATTTAAAACAAATTGCGCTTAAAACACCAACCAAGAAAACAGCAAGAGTTGCTTATCATAAACTATAAATGATGTTTCTTTGTTTCAGATTGGTGAAGGTATATGAGAATATTTTCTTTAATTTTAAACTAGAATATTCATAGCATCAAGTTTGAGATTTAACTCTTGCTTCTTTTAGGGTTTCATTTGAAATGTTGATATTAGCCTTTTTCCAGTTAAAACACTTGAAGCCTTTGTCTCATTAATGAGGTCCATAAACCATAGATGCTTCTTCCTTTGTGACAGCACCCACCCCTGCCCCATTTGACAACTTAAATTTCCCACTAGTCAAAAAAAAGTTAATTTGTATTAACAACCAGTTTCACAAGAGGTTGATTATTCAAAAATGGGCTTGGACTCTAACCAGAAAACTTAAGAGTGCTATCTAGAGATCAACAAAGTATTAGAAAGCAAGAATACCAACTGAATCTGAAAATCAAAATATAAATCATATTGAAAAATCTTCTGGAGGATAGAAAGGCCATCTTATCCATTTTATGTCCTTATCAAAGTGTCTGAATAATGCCTCCAATGCACAGCTTACCCCAGCTACACGGACATGCTTTTCTTGGTGCACAGAGGGCCATTAAATCTGTCAGAGTCTAGAGGAGATTACTTCGCATTTCTTGGAAAAATTGACTTGGAAGGTCATTGAAGGCTAATGCACTTGGGCAGTTATATTGGGGAGTTTACAAATCACTCGGCAGTTATGTTTTAACCAGAAACAAAAAATGAATAAATCGAAGGATGGGGGTCTGCTAGGTCTGTATTTGTGACTTCCTGAACGTGTCTTTTGTGTGTGTGTGTGAGTGATCAGCGTGTGTGTGTCTCCCATTTTATTCTTCCTGATGAATGGCTGGAGACACAGAATAACCTGAAATAAGTCCAGGAAGGTAGCAGTCACTGTTCATTTGTCTCCATCTGCCGCATTAATTCTGATCAGATACAAACCCACTGAACAGACAGCAAGTGACGGATAGGAGTGAATGTTTTGTGTGTGTGTTTTGCTTTTCTCTTCCCCATCATATTTCCAGGGCTACAAGTTTAAAGATAATGCCCAGTGGAATTACAGAAATGTGTTCCCATGGCAGAAGTTTAGAGCATGTTTCTAAGGGATTCAGGTTCTCTCATTTCTAAAGCTTAGAGATGTAACTTTTGCTTTCTGAAACATTGTAACTGGGGAACAGGAGGCCTGAAAGTTCAGGAATTTTTCCTCGTTTATTTTTCCCTTGATACACAAGAAAGAATAAAAGAATAATATATAACCTCTGGTCCTTTTTCTTCTTCATTTGATCTTTGTCTCCACTGTGAAACAAGAATATAATAAAAAGGAGAAGTTAATTGGACATCCAAAGAACCCTAAATTATGAGAGTGTAGTTCTGAAACTGCAGTGAATATATATACATGTGGACACTGATCTCTGAGAGGGGGTTTTGTTTTTGAACCTGAGTATAATTATGTGCTTATCCAGGGCAGGAGCCAGGTCATTCTTCTCCCAAATGCCTAGAATGGAGCTTAGAGTATCTTAACAAGGTAACAGGATCTAAGATTATACAGCACTTACTCCCCTGTGCCAGGAGGGCGTCCCTGGTGGCTCATCAGTAAAGAATCCACCTGCAAGATAGGAGACATGGCTGGAGCTGCAGGTCCCATCCCTGGATGGGGAAGATCCCCTGGAGAAGGGAATGGCTCGCCACTCCAGCCCTCTTGCCTGGAAAACCCCATGGATGAGGAGCCAGGCGGGCTGCGGCCCATGGAGCTGCACGTGAGTCGGACACACAGCTTCGCGACTGGACGACAGCAGCAGCCCTGGGCCAGGCAGGCTCCGTGCCAGGCAGGCTCCGTGCCAGGCAGTGCTGGAGGCGCTGGCACATGCGGTTCCTTCACTCCTTTAGAAGTTGCTTCTTTGCAGCAGGCGCCCTGCCCCGCAGCTGCCCACTTGAGCTCCCTGGCAGTAGGCACCTCGCCATCTCAGCCTGGGCTCACGCACCTCTCTTCTCTCTGGTTTCTTCTCCCTGGGAGCTTGCTGGAGCAGAAGGATGCGGAGCCCTTGAACAGTGGCCAACGGGAGATCCTGGGTGGCTGGCGGAGCCTCCTCCGCCCCCAGTGGGATGAGTCCCTCTGGGAATTTCTGCCCAGAGGCCTGTGGCTGGAACCTGCTCATCGTCTCAGGCTTTACTGCTTTCCACCTTGCCTGGTGGGCGTTCTTTGCTTCCACCCTCACTGGGCTCCCCGGGATGAGCTCCAGCCTACCAGCACTCAGGTCCTTGTCGTCTCTGAGTCTACCTGTGGGCTGACCACAGTTAGACATTCTTGCCATATAATGTGAGTGGCCTGAATGAATGGACAAATGAGTGAACCTGAGAGATAGCTAGCAGTTCCAGGCCAACCAGAAAGTGTTCAGTTTTCCATAGATTCTGCCATTAAGTTAATGTTCTCAGGCAGCAATGCAGCAGCCGCTGTTAATGAAGCCGTAGGGAGTTAGGCTTAAGTAGAGACACAGGAAGGAATAGATTAACTGAATACAAACAGTCAGTGGAAGATCTGGGTCAGTTTAACTTGAGTCCAGCTGAGCTCCTGCTGAACACTGGCTTGAGATACCTTCCAGCTACGTTCTTCTATAAATTCCTATTATCAGTAATTGCTTAAGACAAAGTAAGACTTTACTATGAAATGATGGATAATTTAGAGAAGCAATTGGATTATTTTGATTCCTTTGAAGTCTGTTGAAAATGACCCATGAACTGGATATGTTAATGATAACATTTATTTCGTGCTTTTGTACTTTGGGCTAAGGCCGAGGGAATGTGTTGATTATTGATGGTGTATTAATGATTATTGATTTTATGCGTTTGTTGTTATTGTGAGATTAGCGATGACCTTACTTAGTTTATTCTGGCCCCAGAACTAGGTTGGTGATTCTGACAGTTGTTTCGGCTCTGTTAGTCAATGAAACAGCAGTGACAGCCGTGGACTCCCATGTGTCAGATACTGCTCAGACACATGTCGTGTCTTTTAATTACCATAACGCACCAAGGACGTTTCTGTCCTAATCTTAAGTTCAGTCGCTCAGTCGTGTCCAACTCTTTGCAACCCCATGGACTGCAGCATGCCAGGCCTCCCTGTCCCATCACCAACTCCCAGAGTTTACTGAAACTCATGTCCATTGAATCGGTGTTGCCATCCAACCATCTCATCCTCTGTTGTCCCCTTCTCCCGCCCTCAGTCTTTCCCAGCATCAGGATCTTTTCAAGTCAGCTCTTTGCATCAGGTGGCCAAAGCATTAGAGTTTCAGCTTCAACGTCGGTCCTTCCAATGAATATTCAGGACTGATCTCCTTTAGGATGGACTGGTTGGATCTCCCTGCAGTCCAAGGGACTCTCAAAAGTCTTCTCCAATACCACAGTTCAAAAGCATCAATTCTTCAGCGCTCAGCTTTCTTCACAGTCCAACTCTCACAGCCATACATGACTACTGGAAAACCATAGCCTTGACTAGATGGACCTTTGTTGGCAAAGTAATGTCTTTGCTTTTTAATATGCTGTCTAGGTTGGTCATAACTTTTCTTCCAAGGAGTAAGCGTCTTTTAATTTCATGGCTGCAGTCACCATCTGCAGTGATTTTGGAGCCCAAGAAGATAAAGTCTCTCACTATTTCTACTGTTTGCCATGAAGTGATGGGACCGGATGTCATGATCTTAGTTTTCTGAATATTGAGGATTAAGCCAACTTTTTCACTCTCTTCCACTTTCATCAAGAGGCTCTTTAGTTCTTCACTTTCTGTCATTTTACCATTTACCAATTTTATTATTTTACCAGTGAGGGATTTGAAGCTCAGAAAAAAGTAGGATAACATCTTCAAAAATGCCTAGGCTGTGCTCCTTCAGCTAAGTGTTGAGGCTTCAAATATTGTGGGAAGGAAGATCTCAGAAGTGTCAGATTTCACCAAGCATTTACTTGCACTGTTGCTGTTCAGCCTGACTCTGAGACTCCATGAATTGCCTGTGGATTGCCCACGCAGCCCGTGCTTCCCTGTCTTTCAGAGCTACTAAGAACAGATAAGAATTCAGAGACTGGGCGTGAAGCTGATGTATAGTTTTGAATCCAGAAGCAAGCAGTAAGATGGTGGTGTTACTTAAAAAAAAAAAAAAAAAAAAACTAATATTGTTTTTTTCACAATGAAACCCAGGTTTCTTAAGTTAGTTCATAAGTTCTGCTGACATCTGACATCTGTTTACTTTTTCAGCACTTTATCCCACACAGTCATCCCTCTTTATCCACGGTTTTATAACCAGGAAGGGTTAATTTTGACTCCATGCTAAAGACTTTAACCCTTGTTTTTGCCATTTTTGTTATTATACGTGCTAAATCACTTCAGTCATGTCTGACTCTCTGGAACATCATGGACTCTAGCCTGCCAGGCTCCTCTGTCCTTGGAATTCTCTAGGCAAGAGCCCTGGAGTGGGTTGCCAGGCCCTCCTCCAGGGGATCTTCCCCACCCAGGCATGGAGCCCACACCTCTCACGTCTCCAGCATCAGCAGGCGTGTTCTCTACCACTATCACCACCTGGGAAGCCCAGAGGCCACCGCCCGCTCGGCCTGACCCTGAGGCTGAAGCCCTTTGTTAGCTCACAGGGCACCCCACCAATGACCGGGGCACCCTTCAGTTCCTTGTGCAGGGACGGCTCAGAGACTTGCATTTGGAGGGCTGGGATCACAGCTGCTGCCACAGCCTTGTTCATCGATACGGCAGGAGACACTCATCTCACGCCACCTGTGAAGTGACCGTAAGAGGAAGAAGCTAACCCGTCCCCCTGCCTGATACTTGCTTAGAAAAATCACATGGTTTTACTTTTTCTCCCCGCCCCCCTCCCCGCCCCCCCCGCCCCCCCCCCATCTCTGATCCATGGAACAGTTGGCATCTGGGCCCCAATGAGGGGGCTAGTTGGAGGCTTTGGTCTGCCACCTTCCCGGTCAGCTGGCTCTCCAAATAAAGTCGTGTTTCTTGCATCAGCGCCTTGTCTCTCCGATTTATTGGCCTGTTGTGCGACCAGCAGAGCGAGCTTGGGCTCGGCAACAGTTTCACGTTCTGTGGCCTCAGTTACCTGAGACTAGGCGTGGCCAGAAAATATTAAATGGAGAATTCCCGAAGTTAACCGTTTATGCCTTGAGAGCTGCATGCCATCCTGAGTAGTGTGTTGACCTCTCACACTGTGCTGTTGTAGCCAGCCGAGGATGGGTTGGGTCATCTAGGTGGTGGCTGGAGTCACCGCTTTGTTGGGCGTGTCCAGGCTGTGTGTGCTACCCACCGATTACTGTCGGAGGAAACACAGAGTGCGCGAGTGTGGGGCTTGGCACTCTCCCGGCTCCAGACACCCACTGGGGGGGTCTCGGAAACATTCCCCCGGGAACTGGGGGGGCTGCTGTCCTGTCTTCGTGGCAGCCACAGTGAATTTCCTTTAGTTCCCCCAAAGCACAAAGCACATTTCCCCCCTGGACTTGGCGATGCTGTTTTTATTGTCTCAAATCTTTTCCCCATTGCTGCTATTATTTGCCTAGCTGGACGTTTTATTATTATTATTTATTTATTTTCACTCAGGCCCCAGTGAAGTTTCATTTTCTTTGGCTGAGGTCTCTGTCTGAAATCAGCAGGTCTTGTTGATAGCAGGCCATTGGTGGAAGACCTCTGTGGCTGGGAGAAGATGCCAGTCCATCGAATAATCAATGACCAGTAAGATTCCCATGTTCGAGAATGTGAAGAGAGACATGAAATCAGTAATCAAGGAAGTGAGACGGGGTGGGACGGACAGACAGACACCGGAGCAGAAGTGGCGGGGCTGCCGGACCATGACACGATGGGGAGACTGGGATGGGACAGACAGAAAGGAGCAGAGGTGAGAGGTACCTGTGGGCCTTAGAAGGCTGAAGCCATTTCCTGAGATTCACGTGATCGTTCAGCAGGAACACCGTGACCCTCTGTATTTAACCCTTGTTTTAGGCTCTGGTTGTACTGCTAAACACGTATAGTCTTGATACGCACTGAGCTTTAATTCTAGATGGGCATGTGTGTGCTTCATTTCTCAGCCATGCATGACTCTCTGGACTGTAGCCCGCCAGGCTCCCCTGTCCGTGGGATTTCCCAGCAAGGATACTGGAGTGGGCTGCCATTTCCTTCTCCAGGGGATCTTCCCGACCAGGGATTGAACCTGAGTCTCCTGTACCGCAGGCAGATTGTCTACCCGCTGAGCCATGCAGAGGCTGAAATGCGTAGATGGTGTAAAAGCAGGGAAGGCGAGGCAGGGAGAAGATGGGTGGAGTGGAGGCGACGGCAAGTTTACTTTAAGAAGATTTAAAGTAATTGCTTCACTGTGAAGATGACATTTGAACAAAGGCCCAGAAGGGCTGAGTGAGAGGCATGGGGAAGACGAAACGCCTTGTCCAGTGCTGTAGAAATTCTCTCTTGGGAGCAGAATGAGTTCTGAGCCAAAATAAGGCCTGCTGGCATTAACACCATCCTCTATACAGAAGTGGCTTGTCGTTAGAAAATCCATATTTACCCTGTGACGAGGAGACATGAAAATGTTTCTGAGGTTTACCCGTGATCTACAAAATAATGCAAATTTGCTGACATTTTCTGATGAAGAGCAAAAGCTTTAGTTAGGATTTGAACCAGTGGCTCCAGGGACTGGCAATATCGTTAAGTCGGATTTAAATCTCCTTAAGCCAGGTGCTTAATCCAGTGAATCCAGTCTTTAGTTCGCTAAGCTACCTTTCTGTGCCTGCTTAGGGAAATGATGTATGTTGGCTCCCAAAGGTTTTCTTTAAGTCAGAGCCAAGTGGAAGTCATGCCCCTGCAACCTGCTGTGAATAAGAACATGAGCTCCTTGGTTCTGCTGGAGTATGATTGTGACAGAAGGCATGGCAGAAGCAGAGTTGCCTGGAATCTGATTTGGTTCATATTGTCGTTTTCATACTGTCATGTGGATCTTTAATATTCATTGGCTCTGGAGTAGAGCGAGAAGGAAGAATCAGTGTACTTACAGATTTTGCTCTGTGGAAATCGGCGTTCGTCTAACGTGCACCCTGCTGCCTCAAGACCCTCAGTTTTCTGTTTTCTCTTTTTTTGTATTTAGTTATTGATGCTGAGGTGGGTCTGGTTGCTGGGTGGGCTCTCCTCTAGTGAGGTGAGCGGGAGCCCCTTGCGTTGTGGTGCTTCTCCTGTGGTGGCATCTCTCTGTGCAGAGCGCAGGCTCTGGGGCCCAGGGATTTCTCCCGGGCTCTGGAGTGCTGGCCAGAGAGGTGGTGCACAGGCTTAGCTGTGGCATGCCACGTGGGATCTTCCTGGACAGGCACTGAACTCATGCCTCCTGCGTTGGCTGCACTGGGTGAATTCCTATCCACTGAGCCACCGGGGACCCCTCAGCCGTCTCGTTTGGCTAATACATGATACGTGTGTGTTTGAATTACGGTATAGGAGGGATCACAGAGGCTTTCAGGGGAGCCTGCAGTTAACGTGACTCAGTGAAGCAGTCGGACAGAAGGAGATGGACACTAAAGTGTTACCAAGTCTGAGCTCACTGCTCCCCGCGCCGTGGCAGGCCAGCGCACCGAGAGAGCAGGTGTGGAGGCGAGAGCACGACGCTATTCGGAAAGCCGACTGACCGAGAAGGTGGCAGACCAGCGTCTGAGGGTGGCCGTCGTGCCCGGGTCTGTAAGCCAGGTTCTTTCACAGTCAGAGAAGCAGTGCGGAGCGGTGTGTGTAGAGTGAGAGGGAGGCGGAGGGATGGGGAAGTGAGGAAGGGCCTTCGTCTTCCAAGACGCTTCTGGGAGCGGCCAGCCACTGGAAGGCCTGTGTCAGTCTCCTCTTCTTGTCACAGCTGTTCACACGTGGGCTCAGTGGCTCAGTGGTAAAGAATCTGCTGGCCAGTGCAGGAGGTGCAGGTTCAGCCCTGGGTGGGGAAGGTCCCCTGGAGGAGGAAATGGCAACCCTCCAGTATTCTTGCCTGGAGAACCCCGTGGACAGAGGAGCCTGGTGGGTCACAAAAGAGTCAGACACGACCTGGCAACTGAACACATACCCAGGTGCGCAGGCTCAGCTTCTCCTCTGACTTGAACAAAGGCGATTTACAGTCAGGCAGAGGAGCAGGGTCCTCTGAGGCAGGCTTTATGCATGATTATGGTAACAAAAGCAACAACAAAAAGGCAAGCCAAAGAAACAGTTTTCAATACAGAGTCAGAATTGGCTTCTTCTCTGCAACAAAATTGCAGACTGGCATCATCCTTTAAACACAGGGGAGAGTTTAACACACTGCCCTCTGCCTTCGTAGCTGCGGGCCAAGGTCAGGTGAGGAGAGTGGGCGTCTGTCTTCAGTTCCTAAAGCCTACCCTCACTAACCATGTGACTTTGAGATTTCTTAAGCCCGAGTTTCTCCATCTGTGAAGTGGGTGTAATTTCTTCCACGGTTTAGTTGCGTAAATCCAGTGAGGTGATGCCTGGTCAGATGTTCAGCACAGACCAGTGAACGCGCGCGAAGTCGCTTCAGTCACGTCCAACTCTGTGTGACCCTAGGGACTGTAGCCCACCAGGCTCCTCTGTCATGGACTCTCCAGGCAAGAAGACTGGTGTGGGTTGCCATGCCCTCCTCCAGGAGACCTTCCCGACTCAGGGCTGGAACTCACATCTCCTGCATCGGCAGATGGGTTCCTTACCGCAGGTGCCACCTGGGAAGACCCCTGACCAAAATAAGCACTTAACAAAGGATGAATTTCGTGACTTTCATTAAAATTGGTGTTCATCATTTACGACACACCATAGGAAAGATTTGTTCTTTACTGAACATTGGACGTTATCTGGAGCAAACCTTTTGTGCTATCTGATTCTGATTTTATGGGATTTAGTCTACAACTCTGTAAGGTGTGAATAACCTAAGCGATACAAAATAATTCCTGCCCATTGATGTGTAAATGAATTTTGCTCCATTCCCAGGGAAAGCTAGCTTTGGTGCCCATTTTTAATTCATTTTACTTCTTATATATTGTGCTTCTTTGACTTCTCCATTGAACTGGTTTATCTGCCTGGTTTGCTCATTTAACCAATGAATATTAAATAAAATCTGTAATGCAGGCTGATTTTATATCTGTATGAGATTCATGATTTTACCAGTTCTATAAAATTTTCCTTTAATGTTATAAAAAAACTATTCAAAGGATTGTGAGAGAGAAAAGGAATCCTTGAGACCTGGGAGATCTGACTGAGATGTAGCCTTGCTGGGCACAGAAAGCAGACTCCGCAGACGTGGAAGGATTAAGTCCCCATGAAGGAGATAAGATGCAAGTTTAAGGAACCGCTCTACCCTGGTGTTGATGAGTATATTCCACTGAGGAGGCCATTCAATAGATCAGACTTATTGGAATTTCTTTCCTCCCTCTTTACTTACTTCAGAGTACTAAGCCACTGAATAGCAGAAAAAAATTCAATATTCCCAGTAAAATCCTTCTTGACATAAATCTATAATGTGAGCAGCACTTTACACTGCAGAAGCAAGTATTTGTCTGTCTGTGTTCCTCTCATCAAGGATCATATGTTATTAATTTTGTCATTCTTTGCCACATAGGGCCTAAAGTATATTAGGGGTGAGGTATCTATTTACTGAATAAATGCAGAAATAAATTAATTTATCAGGTAAAAGCAAACTGCTTTACTAATTAGAATTCAGTTGCCAATAATATGAACACAACTTAAAATATGTTTCATGAGTTAAGGTAATTTATGAGTACTGTCAAAGAAAAAATAATATTCATGACACTTGTTAGTGATGATCAGGAAGACATTTTTGAAGGGGTCTGACTGGGATGGGCTGGGGATGGCAGCAAAGGGGTCTTGGAGGGAAGATGGACTCAACTCCAGATACACTGTGGGGAAGCGGGAGCTTACAGCGCAGGAGCGGGTGGGGACAGTGGGTGGGGAGTCACCTCGAGGAGGTGCGAGGGGGAGGGAGCTGTTCGCTGTGGTTTAGCCTCTGAGTCGTACCTGACTCTGCAGCTCCATGGACTGCAGCACGCCAGGCTCCTCTGTCTCTGCTGTCTCCTGGAGTTTGTTCTGACTCATGTCCATCGAGTCGGTGATGCCATCCAACCATCTCACCCTCCGTCGTCCCCTTCTCCTCCCACCTTCAGTCTTTCCCAGCATGAGGGTCTTTTCCAGTGAGTCAGCTCTTCCCATCAGGTGACCAAAGTACTGGAGCTTCAGCTTTAGCATCAGTCCTTCCAGTGAATATTCAGGGTTGATCTCCTTTAGGATGGACTGGTTTGATCTCCTTGTAGTCCAAGAGACTCTGAAGAGTTTTCTCCAACACGACAATTTGAAAGCATCAATTCTTCAACACTCCCTTCTTGATGGTTCAACTCTCACATCTGTACATGACTACTGGCAAAGCCATAGCTTTGACTAAGGGGTAAGGGAGGGATCTCTGTGGCAGGCCCGGGTGATCAGACCTCGCCCGGGGGAAGGTGGAGGATGAAGGACTGGTGAGAGACGGAGGTGAGACAGCATGGTTAGATTGGGTGGATGGGGAATTCTGGCTGAACTGACTTAGCAGGATTTTTACTAAGATCAGAAAATGCAGAGAGGAACATGAAAACCCAAAAGCCAGGCCTAATTTAAAGAAGCTCGGGAGAGGCTGATGAAAGTCTGGCCTTAGAGAGAATCTGTCAACACAACTTTAAAAGTGCGGGCTCAGCTCTGTTCCAGGGCTCACATAACCTCACCTTGGCTAGGCTTCCTCACCCTCTGTGTAATTTCCTCTGCACTCTGTTGCTCTTTGCCCTTGGGCAGTGCCGTTTTCAAGGAGTTGTGCTCTGGTGGCAGCAGGTTTTGCTCTGTCCTCGGAGCTCGTGCTTTGCCAGCTCCCCGCTGCGCGCCCCTTTACGTGGTGCCCCCTCAGGCGTGCCCACAGAGGAGGCTCAGCTCAGCTCAGGCACATCCCGCTCTCTGTGACCCCACGGACTGCAGCACGCCAGGCCTCCCTGTCCATCACCAACTCCTGGAGCTCGCTCAGACTTGTGTCCATCGAGTCCGTGATGCCATTCAGCCATCTCATCCTCTGTCGTCCCCTTCTCCTCCTGCCCCCAATCCCTCCCCAGCATCAGAGTCTTTTCAAATGAGTCAGCTCTTCGCATGAGGTGGCCAGAGTACTGGAGCTTCAGCTTCAGCATCAGTCCTTCCAATGAATACCCAGGGCTGATCTCCTTCAGAATGGATTGGTTGGATCTCCTTGCAGTCCAAGGGACTCTCAAGAGTCTTCTCCAACACCACAGTTCAAAAGCATCAATTCTTCGGCGCTCAGCTTTCTTTATAGTCCAACTCTCACATCCATACATGACCACTGGAAAACCATAGCCTTGACTAGACGGAGCTTTGTTGGCAAAGTAATGTCTCTACTTTTTAACATGCTATCTAGGTTGGTCATAACTTTTCTTCCAAGGAGTAAGCATCTTTTAATTTCATGGCTGCAGTCACCATCTTCAGTGATTTTAGAGCCCCTCAAAATAAAGTCAGCCGTGGTTTCCCCATCTATTTCCCATGAAGTGATGGGACCAGATGCCATGATCTTAGTTTTCTGACTTAGGAGAGGGTCAAAACAAAAAAGTATGTGATACTCCTAGTTTCCAGGGGAGATGTCACCACCCAGGCTCACAGAGGAAATGCCACAATCTTGTCAGGTTTCAGAACGGGCTTCCCAGGTGGCTCAGTGGTAAAGAATCTGCTTGTCAATGCAGGAGATGCAAGAGACGCAGGTTTGATCAGGAAGATCCCTGGAGGAGGAAATGGCAACCCATTCCAGTATTCTTGCCTGGAGAATTCCACGGACAGAGGAGCCTGGCAGGCTACAGTCCATAGCGTTGCAAAGAGTGTAAAGAGTCATGACTGAGTGACTGAACGAACAAACAAACACATGCGTACACGCACACGCACACACACGCACACGCGCACACACGCACACACCACAGGAGTAGGAAGTCAGGGTAGGGCCGTTAACGGGATTTCTGCAGGAAAGACAGAGCTGGGCAAATTAAACAGTGCGCACTGGCGGGTGCAGATCAGCTCAGTGGGCTCTGAGCTGAGGAGGTGGTCCTGGTTCCTTGGCACTTGGCCCCAGGGTGAATTAGGCAGAGGCCGGTTATTCCCTCCTGGGGTGTGTGGCTCTGCTCTGGTTTATTGGACAAAGGAGTGCTCTAGCCTGGCCCTTTGCTCTAAGGGTCAGCTAGCCCGGGGAGGGGCCTGCCCCCCGGCAGAAAGGGTTGTCAGGTGTTGAAAACGGGGGGAAAAGTGAAAATATGTAGAAAAATTTAAAAGTCTCTACACAATAGACTGCTCTATGTTATTTTCCTGTTCAGATCTCGACATACTTTTGTGGAAGAAAGGAGGCCAGAGTAACAAGGGAAGTGTTAGGGGAAGTGCAGTGGCTGGCACCGCCCGCCCTGGCCAGGCACCACAGTGACCATTCTCATGAGCTGTTTCACGGCAGGAGGTCCTGGTGAGGATCACGGAACTAATAAGCCTCCACCAGCTGGAGGAGTTCGGGAAAGGTCAAAAAAGAGACACCGCATGTCCAACCACCTCCCAGAACCCTTCTCTCTGGCATCCATCTTGGCTGAGTGATGCGTCCACCACCAGGAAGGGCTCTGTCACTGGCTAAAGACAACTTGGAAACTAATCCCATCACCATAAACCCTGAGACTTCGAGCCACGTGGCAGAGGGGTCCTCCTGAGCTCCCTCACCCTCCTGCTCTCTACCCGGGCGCCCTTGCCAATGAAATCTCTTGCTTTCTCAGCACATGTGTCTCCTTGGACAATTCATTTCCGAGTGTTAGAGAGGAGTCCAGTTTCGGACCCTAAGGGGTCCCCCTTCCTGCAACAGAAGGAGGTGGGAAGGGAAGGAGGGTGAGTCAGGCTTGTTAAACTTTCTAATAGATGCAGAACACATGGGATGTGTACTTTCTTGTAAAACCGCTCCAAAATGCAGGTTATGAACCGCAGATGACTGCAAAAATGCCTTTTAAAATTGCAAAAGTCAAAAAAAAATTGCAAAAGTCTTGGGCTACAGGTAGGCCTTTTTCTCAAGGACATTCGTTGCTACTCTGGCTAGAAAAATGTTACAGCTATGACCCCAAAATGTTGACTTTATTGAAAGATTAGTTGCCATGATGAGATTGTGGGTTAGGCCTGAGTCTCTGTTGGCTCTAGTCTGATGTCCTCATATCTCGGCCTGGATGGGACCAGCGCAAATGAGGTGTTGCCTGGGAGCATGTCCCCTTCCAGGGAAGAGAAAATCCTCACCATGGGCTTCAAAGACCATGTTGGCTGTTTTCCAGTGGTGTCAGTCTTCAGCAGTTCCAGTTCATTTTCTGCCCCACTGCAAGTGCTTGCCCAGAATACCCTTTGGTGAATGGTAATACGATTCAGGTGACATCTAATCAGAGCATTCTTGTAATTGATCTGATATTTGCAAGGACTTTTCCTAATCTTTGAGGATGCTTTATAGCAAGGATGCTGCTATCTGTTAGAATTAAATATGAGAAATGGAAATATTAGCTCTTTGATAACAGATTAAAAATCAGAAATTAGATATGCAAATGATGGTTCCTTTTTAATTTGTTTCTTTGAAAGAAAGATTTTTATCATGGTGCAAACAAATAAAAACTTGAATATGTAATTAAGCACATTATGTAAAACTAGCCTGTCTTTCCAAATTGTTTCCTCTTAATGAATTGCAAATGAGTGTATTTAGCCTGAAAAGTTTAAAGTAAGAATTGCACAGTTTTTCTCCCTTGGTTCTTTAAAGTTCAAGTGAAGATTCTTGCTGCACACACAGGAAAGAAGACGTAGAAGCTTGGTTGAAATTTGCACTTTGTCTTGTTAATTATTCCTTTTATCTAGAACGTGTGTGCACGCTAAGTCTCTTCAGTCATGTCCGGCTCTTTGCGACCCCATGGACTGCAGCCCACCTGGCTCCTCTGTCCATAGGGTTCTCCAAGCAAGAATACTGGAATGGGTTGCTATGCCCGCCTCCAGGGGATCTTCGCCATCCAGGGATCGAACCCATGTCTCCTGCAGCTCCTGCATTGGGCCGGCAGGTTCTTTACCACTAGCATCACCTCAGGTGGACATTTAAACCTTCATTTATTTTACAAATTATCTCCATGCCAATGTTGTTGTTGTTTTCAAATGTTTTCTTTTTTCCTCTCTGTGATATTGGAAATGAGAAGATGGAGTTCAGGGTGGCTCGAGGCAATTGTCTCAATAGGATGAATGGGAAGAAAAATCGTTTTCCCCGTACCCTTCTTGGTTCCTCACTGAGACCTCCCTGTAATAAAAGACAGATTAACAGGAAAAAAGAACAAACAGGAGTTTAGCATCGGGCACGCCTGCTGTATGCCCAGGAAATATGAGGGAGATACGGGAGACGCCCGGGAAGACTGCTGGCCCAAGCAGCCACCTTAGATGCTGTCTCCAGCTAAAGTCAAAGGAAGGTGCTGGAGCTGGGGGTGGGACAGTTATGGGGGTGACCAGGAAAAGCCCAGTAAACAAGGGCAAGGTTGTTATGCAGATTTAAGTCCTTGCCGTCTCCATTGATGAGTTGCTAGAGATTTAGAGCATCTTCCTCTTTCTAGTGGAGATCCTTTCAAATAGAGGATTCTCATATATGTCAATGTCTCTTTGTTGTTATCTAGTAACTAAATCCTGTCCAGCTCTTTGCAACTCCATGAGCTGCAGCGTGAAGCTCCTCCTCTGTCCTCTACATTCCCTCCCAAGTTTGCTCGAATTCCTGTCTGTTGAGAGGTGATGCTGTCTAACCATCTCATCCTCTGCCATCCCTGTCTCCTTTTGTCTTCAGTCTTCCCCTTACAAGATGTCTCTTACAAAAGAGTAATTTCCACTTGGTTTTCAAAGATTCTTCTGTGTCTGCTGTTTCTTAAAAATAATCAGCCTTAGATGATGCGTATGCCAGATAGGCATACTGTAGGGTTAACAGTCTGCTCCCCTTCGAGGGACATGTCCTGGATGATGGGCAGATGGAGAGGTGGTATGAGTGGTCAAGGACCCGTCTGCCAGGGCGGGGGACGTGGGAGGGGAGGGCTCAGTCCTTGGGGCAGGAAAATCGCCAGGAGGAGGGCTGGGCAACCCACTCTGGTATTCTTGCCCCGGGAAATCCTGTGGACAGAGGAGCCTGGCCGGCTACAGTCCATGGGGTCGCAAAGGGTCAGACATGACTGAGTGACCGAACATGCCTGCACACACTCACTTTGGATACCCTGGCCTCCCCTCCTGTTGTTTGCTCCCATGTTTAATAACGTCAGGAAGGAGCTGGTTCTGGCTTACTTAAGGAGAGAAGAGGAGGAAGCCGGTAGACAGACACAGAGGCACACACAGAGTTAGATAGAGCAAGGCAAAATGAGGAAAACAGAGGGACCAAGAGGAGAGAAAAGGAGCAAGGAGCGAGAAGACACAGGGAAAGGGAAGAAGTATGTGTATATATATAGAGAGACAGAGGTTAGGACTGATGGAGGAGAGATGGGATGACTCAGCCAAGGAGAGAAGATGGGAGCATATACTGGGGGAGGATGCAGTGTTAAAAAATGTAAACAATTAATAAACAGAAACCCCAGTTAAATAGAGCCAGGAGACCTGAAAGGGGGCTCTCACTCCCCACGAACATAGCAGGAGCTCACAGGAGGAAGAAAGGCTCTTTTCCTGGTGAGCCAATAAAAACTATGGACTCTGTTTACAATACCCTCCTGACTTCCTTTTATTTCCTTATAAAAGCTTTCTTCTTTCCTTGCTGTGGGGGGCTTGCTCTTGGCTCGCTATGGCTGCCAGCCCCAAATTGCAATTCTTGGCTGATCGAGGATAAACCCATCTTTGCTAAAGGAGGTATTAATATCTGGCCGTCTATTTGTATTAGGTCAACAGAGACAGGCTCAGAATGGAGTCACTTGTGCTAGACCCCACTTTAGCAAACCAAAACTTAATATTTAAGCTAATTGCAATTTCAGCTTTTCCCACAAGCAGAATTTTAAACCAGTGGGTCGGAAATTTCCTGATCAACACTAGTGAGGTCATCTGCCTGATAGACCCCAGGAACTTCCTTCAGTAGTAGCTGACCTTGTCTGAAATAATCCTTTCTTTTGTTTGTGACTTCCTTGTTCCACCCATTTTCTGCCTTTAAAACCCATTTTATTGGTATGAAAATCTTTTTAAAGCTAAATAAGCCTCCTGCCAGTTTTATAACTCAGGAATATTTCCTTAAGGACTTGGGAACCATCTGTTTGAAATGTAATCATTTAGGGAAGAGAGGGCCCTTACCCCCTAGCTCCCTGGGCAGGCTGGACCTTAACTTCAGCTGGTACCTGGCTTCAAGTAGCAAACCTCTTCAGGTCCTAGAGTCGTAATAAAATTATTGTTCTTCCAAGGCATTGGCAACAGGGGTGGCCATGCCACTTACTAAGTAGCTTTACGGTAAACAAAGGAAACCTAAGATGACCAGACCGAAAATAAACCTTTCACTTTGCGTGGCTCCTTGGAACACTGCCGGGGTCCAACCCCGGTGGATCCAGGGAATTCGAAGGTGGGGACGGCATCGGCCTCCTTGGAAAAATACATATTTAATTACAGAGATATAGAGAGATTAGAAACGGATAGTGTAGTAGGAAGATCAGTGGAGAAAAGAGGCTGAATCACTTGGTTTACGTGGAATAGCATCCATGATCCAGATGAGAATTCAGCCAGAAAAACGGGGAGCACGAAAGAAACAACATGGGGGAATCAGTCTTTCCGGAAGGAAACTGATCCGATTTCTTTATTTTGGGTTTGCTTATATACCTTTTGTTACATATAGGGATGAATACAGAGTCACGCGGGGGTCAGCAGTCCTTACCTTTATCAAAATCAGGTGCTTCACATAAAATGGTCTTAGGGATTTTACATCATCTGGTCATGAGACCTGCTGACATTTTATGATCCTTTCTTTCTGATAACCAAAAACTTATTTTTCCAAGGGTGTTTTTTCTTAAACCAGGCACCACCCTCCAAATAAAGTTACATTCCTATAGGGTGAGGGTGTAGTGAGTTACAATCAAGAAAGGAATTTATTTAACCCAAGGTTAACATGATTAATCTTAAAGGTTAATACTTATTTCTCCTATATGCTTAAAGGTTAGTATTTATTTCTCCTAAATGCTAGTTATATTCATTATTAGGGCAGGGAACATGGAGATTTAGCAGTAAACATCAGCCCAACAAATGAAAATCCTTTCACCAATGCTCCCCTTAAGATCTATTTAGTCTTAAGATAGTGATAAAGTTACATTTTTACATAGCAAGGACACAGTGATTTATAACAAAGTACAGTGATCTATTACAAAAGAGAAAATTCATCAACTCAAAAAGTCTAGTATTGCTAACATCAAAAACTACTGTATTTCCTTTTCTATATTCCAAATACATTGATTAATATATTCCCAGGTGCCTAAGGATATGGAGGCCTGGTGGCAATCATTGACTCAACAAGAAGAAAAAACCCTATGCTAATTAAGGCTCTCAAAATACTCCAAAACTCTCTGTGCTGTTTATGGTTGAGAGGTAATGAACAATCATGTGCCTAGTGGCAGGAGTATGGATAATCCTGTCACACAAGCTAGTCTGTCAGGAGAGAGGTTTGACCTAAGACACCCTTGTCACACCCAGGGCAGGGAATTAGCAGCAATTATTGGCACAACAAATGAAAAACCCTTCACCAATATAATTCCTAACCAACCCACTATACTAATAATTTCCAACTCCCCAAAAGAATTTGCCTTTAGTAAGTCTAAAACATCTCGTGCCTCTCAGGTTGGGAGGCTGTAAACAATCACATGTGGCTGGACAAATCTATACAGGTGGGCTAGATAACCTTCAGAGGAGTCCGTAAGCTGAAACAGTCTTGTCACGCCCAGGAATTTTTATTGCCTTGGAGCTGAGAGCATAAAACAGACTCTGGTTTGGGGGTTAGATGCTCAGGAACAGGGGGTTTCCTGAGGCTTGATCACGCCTTTGCGTATGCCAAGCCTCCTTCCTCATGACCTTTGCCATGGGTGGAGTTCCTCACGCTGGCCCTGGGCAGAACACCCTTCTCCTTGCTTGATAGGAAGTTGGCCAAATCACGAACTGTTGAGTAGAGCCAATTTGATCTTCAGATTTACTCAGTGAATTTTGTTTTTTAACAAGAGAGAGAGACTAACAGACATCAGTTCAGTAGCTCAGTCATGTCCGACTCTTTGTGACCCCATGAACTGCAGCACGCCAGGCCTCCCTGTTCACCACCATCTCCCGGAGTTCACTCAGACTCACGTCCATCGAGTCCGTGATGCCATCCAGCCATCTCATCCTCGGTCGTCCCCTTCTCCTCCTGCCCCCAATCCCTCCCAGCATCAGAGTCTTTTCCAATGAGTCAACTCTTTCCATGAGGTGGCCAAAGTACTGGAGCTTCAGCTTCAGCATCAGTCCTTCCAAAGAACACCCAGGGCTGATAGTCTTCAGAATGGACTGGTTGGATCTCCTTGCAGTCCAAGGGACTCTCAGAGTCTTCTCCAATACCACAGTTGAAAAGCATCAATTCTTTGGTGCTCAGCCTTCTTCACAGTCCAACTCTCACATCCGTACATGACCACAAGAATAACCATAGCCTTGACTAGACGGACCTTAGTTGGCAAAGTAATGTCTCTGCTTTTGAATATGCTATCTAGGTTGGTCATAACTTTCCTTCCAAGGAGTAAGCGTCTTTTAATTTCATGGCTGCAGTCACCATCTGCAGTGATTTTGGAGCCCCCCAAAAGATAAAGTCAGCCACTGTTTCCACTGTTTCCCCATCTATTTCCTATGAAGTGATGGGACCAGATGCCATGATCTTCGTTTTCTGAATGCTGAGCTTTAAGCCAACTTTTTCACTCTCCTCTTTCACTTTCATCAAGAGGCTTTTTAGCTCCTCTTCACTTTCTGCCATAAGGGTGGTGTCATCTGCATATCAGAGGTTGTTGATATTTCTCCCGGCAGTCTTGATTCCAGCTTGTGTTTCTTCCAGCCCAGTCTTTCTCATGATGTACTCTGCATAGAAGTTAAACAAGCAGGGTGACAATATACAGCCTTGTCGTACTTCTTTTCCTATTTGGAACCAGTCTCTTGTTCCATGTCCAGTTCTAACTGTTGCTTCCTGACCTGCATACAGGTTTCTCAAGAGGCAGGTCAGGTGGTCTGGTATTCCCATCTCTTAGTAAAGTGTGAACAATACCCCTTCAGGAGGAAATAACCCTGGCTGTACCTTAAAAAACAACACAAACGAGACAAAGCCTTTCTTCTCTGACCTGCCTGTGAGCTTGGTAAACCGTGACTCACACGACGGGCATGGGCTTCTCTTTCCGGGCCAGAGTCAGAAGTCAGGGCAGAGCCGCCCGGCGGCTCAGCGGCCGGCTGCCCGCCTCGTCTCCGTGTCTGCTGTGGAGGCTGATCTGCCCTCACTCGCGTCTCTCCTCCGGCTCCGCGGTTGGAGACCTCGCTGGCTGCTCTTCTCTGCGAGTCCCTCCTGTCGTCTGCCGACGGGTTGGTGCGGGCACGTCGCGTCCCGGGGCAGCGAGTGAGATCCCGAGTGCGCCTGGCTCACGGGTTTATCCCTCGCGGAGCGGTGACTCGGCGTTGGTGTCTTTCTCCGCGTCGCCTGCGTCTCCTCCTATTGCACGTGGTACTTGTTCTCGCGTCTCGTATAATATTTAGCACAGCTGTGGAGTTTCAGTGATTTAAAGCTGCAGGGGGCTAATGTTACAAAAGCTTAACCTTAGAAGTGTGTTATACTCAGAGCTTTGGGGCGAAGGGCGGACAGCTTTCGAGTCTGCTCCTCCCCCTCTTACCTCGCCACCTCTCCTCTGTAGCTTCTGACGATGGAGCGTCTAGCAATGACTTCCCCGTCTCATCTTTTGTTATTTCTCTAGACTCCGGAAATTGATTTTGAATATCTCCCCCAGGTCCTCGAATTCCTCTTACAGGAGCTCAGTCCTACTACTGTATAAAGTTTGGAAAGCTTAGACTCTCAAGGTGCATTCTGAACTTACTCACAAAATGAGGACGGAAGAAGGTTCCCTAAAGAAACTGGCCTTTATTATCACAGAAAGAAGCTGGACTTTGGTGAAAGCGGAGAAGCTGTTGAAGTATTGGGGCTTAGGCAGTTCTTGGGAATTGCTCTGTCTACCCAGGTTTGGAACAGGCACCACTCACTGTAAACTCTTCTGGTTTGGTTGATGCCGAGTTGTTGATATACTCTCCCGGGTTCTGGCTGCCTGCGATAGCCTGTAATTTCAGGGTCGTGTGAGCTATGCGGCCAGGGTGATGAACTCTCTTGCTGATAACCTGATGATAAGCATTTTGATTTATTGATGATTTTATGTAGCTTATCTCTTGTACCCAAATATCAACTCTTTGTGAGTAAATGTTATTTGTTTTTATTGCTTCTGGATTCTCCACAGAACCTAGCAGCTTTCTAAGAGACTATCAGGGATTCAATAAATACCTGTTGATTGACAGCTGATAACATCCCTGCTTTGAGGTCTGGAAGCTATGCATGCAAATGAGTTTTGATGCGCTCTCTGCAGCTCCCCTAAAAATCATACATAGTGTTCAAGTCTCTTATGATTGAAGGTATTTTAAAATGGTGCCACGTTCACCTTGCCGTTCACAGAACTTCATGGCAGACCCGTTGTCCGAGCAGGCACCTGTGTTCAGGACATATAGCAACAGAGTGGAGCTCAGGAGTTGGACTTTTGTTTCAACCTTGTGTTTATAATCCGTTTGATGAACCAAGAGTGTGAATATCTACGGACTACAGGCAGGTTCCACAATCCAACACTTTTAGGGAGGAATTAATGTCTGGTCTCGTTCATTCTGGTAATTTCCCAAGGATATTAAACTTGAAGCAGTCTCTCCGAAGTTAAGCTAAGTTAAGCTCTGAGAAGAATTGATATGCGTGTGTTAGAGAGGTCAAGGTCACTGTTGTGAAGCCTGCCTCTGTGTAATGAAAAATCAAATTTGAATATTAAAAGCATTAATTCAGGCTTGACAGAAAGCGGAACTCACTCCTCAGCTGTGCTGTACAGCTCATGTATAGTGGTAAGATCTGGCGATGAGAAACATTCTGTGGCCTAGCTGGGTGAGTCTTTGATTGCTAAATAGAGCCTTTTGAGAAGCAGCTCTTCTGTAACCGCACGCCGTGTGTCTGCTCCGATCCTGTCTAAATAAATAATTTGGGTGCGTGGCTGGTGTTGTCCTAGTCAACTCTGTTTACGTGGCTGAGCCGTCTTACGGCAGGCGCTGACTCAGAAATTGCATCTTACAGCCTGCATCTTACACTTTGCACATGGCGTGACAAAGATCAGGGCCTTTTTTCCCCATAACGAGAATACCTCAGCTGGGTTAAGCTATTATAATAAATACAGCGATTTGAGATGAATGAGAAAATCAGAGTCGATGAGGCTTGGAATCAGGTGGGGAGATGCAGTTGCTGGTGTGGCAGGAAAGACACAAATGCGCACATAGACGTAAACTCTCGTGACCCCGCCTTCCTCGGCTTTCTTGACTCACCACCCAGAGAGGAGGGAAAGGTGTCTACCCAGCTGCCTTTGGTTCACAAGGGATGTTGTGATGGTCTAGCAGGGTGGGTTTGGGGGTTAGGAGGGCGACTCAAGAGGAAGGGGATGCATGTATCCATATGGCTGGTCCATGTTTTACAGCAGAAAGTTACACATGTTATAAAGCAGTCATGTGTGCTCAGTCATGTCTGACTCTTTGCAGCTCTGTGGACTGTAGCCCTCCAGGCTCCTCTGTCCATGGAATTTTCCAGGCAAGAGTACTGGAGTGGTTTGCCATTTCCTACTTCAGGGGATCTTCCCAACCCAGGGATCGAACCCATGTCTCTTGAGTCTCCTGTATTGACAGGAAGATTCTTTACCCCAAGTGCCATCTGGGAAGCCTAAAGCAATTATATTTCCCTCCCCCCCTTTTTTTTTAATTTGCTTCTAAGAAATAGAGAGCTAATGTTACAGTTCTTTGCTAACACAGTCAGCTAGATTTTTTTAAGCATTATCTATACAATTTATTGAATATGGTCTTTTAATGAAGAGAATAAATATATTATCTTGGTATCATCTTGAAATGTTCACTTTCAGAAATGGCCCCTTTGGGAATAGCCATATAAATATCCCCTTGCTATACAAACTGGAGTTCCAGGATATAGTGGCTGGTTGAAAAAATGAAAAAAAAAAATATTGGTTGATTTTGCTTGTAGGACTACCAAGATACTGATTTAATTTAAAATTTCAGTAAATTGACTTGCTGACATCATGGCATCATTTCATACTGGTATGTGCTAACTGAATCCTATTCTGGAATTTCTTCGGGTTCTGCTCTCTTATACACAGACTGGGGTTGTTATTTCAGCCCTGGAGGGCTACCCCACTTAATACATTAGAATTGCTCAGGTGTTTTACCAGAGTCTGTAAAGGACTGGTTGCTTTGATTACATTTAAAATATGCCTATAAAGGGAATGACTTCAATGTCAACTTTATTGATGGTTTAATCTGCCTTTTAAGAATAGGGTGCCCAGTAACATTTTTCAAAAACACGGGTCTGTAATTCTTAATAGCTGCTGTCTCAGCTCCTGCACTGTGCTGATGTGGTGTTCCGGTGACCAGGCCTCAGTGTTCTCAAGTCATTATGGCAGAGAATCTAACCTTTTCTGTGTAGGTACCCAGGGTATATATATTCCAGTTTCAGCAGTTTAATTAGGGTGCCAATAAGCCTATGGAGCAACAGAGAGAAGGGGAGAATGGAGAGGGTGGGACAGAGAAAATAACCACGCCTTCTAAAGGCTCTTACACAAGCTGAGCGTGCAAGACAGTTAGACTTTTTGGAAAACTCTTTAATATCTTATATAAACAGGGTTAGTTAGGATGAGTAAATCAAAACCAAACCCAAAAAACTTGAAATCAAGGCAACCTGACAAGTTTGAACATCCACTTCCCCATCTTTACCTCTAGGAAGAAAGACCACAGTCTTGTGTCTACATTTCCACAGACGGGAAATTATGCAGGATGGTTCTGAAGGGAGATTTAGGGGAGAGAAATGTTTCTGGGGAGTGGGTAGGAAAATGCTGGAATCAGAGTGTTTCAGAAAGATCCCATGTGACTTGGGTCAGAGACGGGAGGGAGGGAGCTGGCTGTTCTGTGTTGAGAGGTCCTGCGCCCAGTGGTGTGCTGCTGAGAATTTAACCACTGGCTCCTTGCAGAGCCGCCTGGGCAGAACAGGACTGAATGGGCTCGTCATGGATTTCACTAGCATGAAGTGTATGTGGCGCCCAACGCGTTAATGATAAGAAAGCGTACAATGCACTTTGTTGTAAACTCCATATGACCAGTGGAATCGCACAGAACATTTTCCTTAGTTTTTGGTGAACTCTTGTATCTGTAGACAAATTATGATTGCAAATGACCAAGAAGTTTAGTTCCGATATGAATGTTGAGTGATGTTTTTCAAAATATGGAAGTGCAAAGTTGAAGGCGTGATGTACTTCACTAGTTTATCAAGGACATGAGAAACTCCTTTGCTGAACTGGATGATAGTTTGGAAACTGGAAGGAAAACCCCTTGACTGTTGCTGTCTCTCTTTTCTGTACAGGGTGTGTGTGTGTGTTCACAACGTGAAGGCTGCAGGCACGGCACGCCCGCGTGTAATCTGCGCTGTCAGTGTGGTTTCCTTCTCTCACTTTCTTAAGTCTGGAGATCCACAAGGTTTAGGGAGTTCTCATTTGTACCATTCGTAAAGCCGCCTGCCGTCTTTAGCTTCAAACCTCTGACGTGAGGGCACCGAATGAGGAGTTGGGAAGAGAAGTGAAGTAGCTTGCTCTCATGTAGTATTTGCATTGTACAGATAAGATAGACATAACTAAACTTTGCTTAAATAAAAGTGAAATATAATAAAATATTAGGTAATGATGATCTTTGTATATTTACTACCTTTGTTTTTAACGTAAAGTCTGTATTATTTAATTTTCAGTGACATGCATGTTGGGGTTCCCTGGTAGCTCAGTGGTAAAGAACCCACCTGCCGATGCAGGAGAAACATGGGTTTGATCCCTGGGGTCCTGAAGACCCTCTGGAGAAGGAAATGGCCACCCACTCCAGCATGCTTCCCTGGGAAGTCTCACGGACAGGAGCCTGGCGGGCTACAGCCCAGGGGGTCGCAAAAGAGATGGATATGACTTAGCGACAAAACAGCAACTTTCCTGTTTAGCAGCCTGCTTGCAAACTTCCCGAAAAGCTAGTTGTTAGTTCTCGTAAGCTTGTTCAGGCCAGCTCCGGCACACTGCTGCCCGGATCCTGTCCAGCAGGGTCCCAGACCCGCACAGGAACCTCTGTGGGGGTGGCAGGATGGCACTGTGTACCTGAGGTGAAGGCTTCTACGCTGGTGCTTAGTTCTAACGTAGCACAGCTGCCTGCTACAACAGACCACAGTGGCTTGGACAGGTGAGCATTAGAGAGCAGCGTTGAGGTTCAGCACTAGCCTCCCCCAAATGTGCCATTTTTGTACGAGGGTTACTTTGAGTTTGGGCTTTCCTGGTGGCTCAGACAGTAAAGAGTCTGCCTGCAATGGGGGAGACCTGGGTTTGATCCCTGGGTTGGGAAGATCCCCTGGGGAAGGGAATGGCTGCCCACTCCAGTGTTCTTGCCTGGAGAATCCCATGGACAGAGGAGCCTGGTGGGCTATAGTGCAGCCTGGGGTTGCAAAGAGTCAGACACAACTGAGACTTTCACTTCAGTATTTTGAGTTTAAGGCAGTTTAGACTCTATAGGTTCAGGAGAAACTACTTTCTGTCTCTCCTTTAAATACCTAGAATAATTTAAATTGGGAACTTTTCCTAGAGAAAGAGTAATGACCAGAGATAAATTTTATCTAAGTGGCCTCATCTATATGGCAGGTTAAACATCGAATTACTAGACATCAGCTCTGCTTGTCACCCTGTACGTGACCTTCCTCTCCTTGGAAGTCCCCGGCCCCACCCTGTTCCTGTGCTCAGAATGGCACATAGTCCTCATTTTAACTTTGTGTCTCTGAATCTCTCATGTGTGGTGTTCCCGTACATACAGAATTAAATTGAGTATTCTCCTGTTAATTTATCTCACGTCGGCTTGCTTCTTTGGCCAGCTAGAAGGGTAGAGGAACATTGTCTTCCTTCCTGACAGCAGTAACTGGGGTCAGGGAAAACCAAAGATCTCTCCTGAGTTTGAGTCTGGCCTGTGCGTAACCTGTCATGGCTTCTTTTTTGGTGACTGAGCCCCAGTGACTTCTGAGAAGGAAAGGTTCCAGCAACTTCAGCGTTGGAATATGTGCCTGTTCAATTGGGGAATGCTTGGAGTCGGTTTGAATTCCATCTAGAAAAATAAAGATAGCATGATTTTTCTTATACCAAATGTGGCAGAGTAGAATTCATACCCACTAAACGCATTGCAGTATTTTAGGCTGCTGAATGCAGAACCCTGCCCTGAAAAGGAGAGTGAAGCGCTGTAAGCCTTAAAATAAATCAACTGAGATTCCAGGCCCTACCACCAATTCGGAACAATTTCAGCTAAGTTGACTATAAAAAAGATTTCATTGGAGTTGTAATATTGTTTTTATGCCCTGTGTATACCTGCCAGCAGATAAAGAACAAAACCTGGAAGCTACATTGAAATACAGTTGATTGGGGGAGTCCTGGAAAAGGGAAGGGAGAAATGGAATGGAGGGAAAATGGCTGTTATTACTTTTAATAGAATGTAGCTCTCTTAAATCAAGGTGGAAAGATTGAATCACACTGAAGTATTTATTTCTTCTCAAACATTTAAAATTTTCTAGTTAGAAATGCCACAATTTTAAGAGTCTCAAATGTCACGCTGTATCAGCCCTTTACATCTATTTATAGACAATATTCAAATAGCACTTCCAGTGTCATAAAGTTCCCGTGAGTCCTAGAACTCCACTGTTTCTGCTTAAAGCTCACACTGCTGGACACAGAGCACTTTTTCACTTACTCCGAAATGTCTCACCATGCTATTAACACACAGTTTAACATTCAGAAGCAACTTTACAGTAAAATCAGAGGAGCATAAAAACTAGGGAAAATCTTGATGCAATGCTAAAACACATTGAAAGTTCAATTGAAATGGTTATTGATTGCCCAAAGTCCCAGATTATTTTATATTATCACAATCGGCTAATTGGATTTAACACTAAGGATTCTTTTTAAAAATCCTTTATTCGAGCCAGATTGTGCTTGTTTACAAGTGAATTCAGGCATAAATAAGCCCCCTTAATGTAATTATCTAGTTTGTCCAATTTAGATGTAGGATATTTAATAGTTTATCCTGCTGTTGACATGCACTCAAAATCTGATCTAGACATTGTAATACCATCCAGACCTAGAAGGCTTTGTACCATATTTAAATATATTTATTGTTTTTTAATTTACTCAGATTTTTCGACAATGTATTTATTTAGTTGGAAGATAATTGCTTTACAATATTGTGTGAATATGGTTTCTGGCGTACATCAGCATGAATTGACCTCAGGTACACATATGTCCCCTGCCTCTCAAACCTGCCTCCCGTCTCCCGTCCTGTCCGGCGCCTCTGGCTGTCACAGAGCGCTAGACTGAGCCGCTTGCGCCACACGGTGAATCCACACCGCCTGTCAGTTTACACCTGTTCGCGCATGCGTCTCCATGCTGCTCTTTCAATGGGTCCCACCCTCTCCTTCCCACTGTGTCCACAAGTTAATATAAATTAACATATATAAGATGTTAATATTTGTAAAACACTTTTTTTCTTTGGGACTAATTCTCCGTTTGCACAAAAACTGCAGAGTGAGAGCAGAGAGTTCCTGCTTAACCCTTTGCCAGCTTCTCCGGATGTTAATATCTCACATAGCTATTAAGGACATGGCAACCCGCTCCAGTGTTGTTGCCTGGAGAATCCCAGGGACGGGGGAGCCTGGTGGGCTGCTGTCTATGGGGTCGCACAGAGTCGGACATGACTGAAGTGACTTAGCTTAGCTTAGCATTGTCAAAACTGAGAGATGAATTTTGGACCATTGCTATCAGCTAACTTGCAGACTGTACGCTGGTTTTACTGACTTGTTCATTCATGTTCTCGGTCTGTTGCAGAATTCACCCCGGGTCGCACACTGCACTTAGCCATCGTCTTCCTTCCGTCTTTTCTGGTCTGCGCAGGCTTTCGTTTCTCCTGCTTTCCATGACCTTGCTAGTTTTGAGCAGTGTTGGGTAGGCATTGTAAGACTGTCTCTCAGTTTGGATTACTGGTATTTCTTGTATGTTAAACTGGGGTTATGATGTTTCTGGATGCATTCCGTAGAGGCCATGTGTCCTCTTGACATCCTATCAGGGTACAGGATATCAACATGACTTCTCAGTGGTCATATTGACTTTGACCACTTGGATGGGATGGAACCTGCTGGCTTTCTCAGGTGTAAAGTTTGTTTTGCCCTTTCGATATTCTGATTTAGGACGTGAGTTACTAAGTCCAGCCTACCCTAGTGATGGTGGTGGTAATGGGAGGGTTGTTGTTTAGTCACTAAGTTATGTCCAACTCTTTTACAACCCCATTCTGTAACCCACTAGGCTCCTCTGTCCATGGGAATTTTCAGGAAGAAGAGTGGAGTGAGTTGCCATTTGTTTCTCCAGAGGATTATCCTGACCTAGGGACAGAACCCACATCTCTTGCATTGGCAAGCAAATTTTTTATTTAATCACTGAATCACCTGGGAAGCTCAGTAGAGGGTTGTTTTTGTTGTTCATTTGCTAAGCCATGTCCAGCTCTTTGAGACCCAATGGACTGCAGCATACCAGGCTTCCCAGTCCTTCACTATCTCTCGGAGTTTGCTGAAACTCATGTCCACTAAGTCAGTGAGCTCATGCAACCATCTCATCCTCTGTGGCCCTCTTCTCCTGCCCAGCATCAGGGCCTTTTCCTGTAAGTCAGTTCTTCGCATCAGGTGGCCAAAGCACTGGAGCTTGAGCTTCAGCATCAGTCCTGCCAATGAATACTCAGGGTTGATTTCCTTTAGGATGGACCGGTTTGATCTCCTTGCTATAGGGGGTGAAGTTAGGAGTACTCTAAGGAAGATGTGCTTGTTTTTCCTTGAAAGGAGTTTGTCACTTGTGAAATGATTAAAAGTGATTAAACTCACACTTAGCAATGAAACTTTCACAATTTAAACATGCCCATCCATTTTAGAAGGAACAGACACTATAAGAAACAATTCGCATGGAGAAAACTCTCCATGTGAGTGGCCTCTGAAATCTTATTCTCCTGTTTTGATTACACATTCCATGTACAATAAGGATGTGCTTCAGTTAAGTGTTCATTCACTTCTATCCCCTGTGTATGCACTACTGAACTAATGTGCTGTGTACTTTGGAAAATATGCATAAAAGTGAAGGTGAAGGATGTGCTCAAAGTCAAAATCTAAACAGAATAGCAGTTTCTAATATTTAAATACGTAGTGTGTTCCAAGCATCGTCCTAAACACTCTTTCCGATTTTAATAAATTTGATCCTAACAAAAAAACCTATGGAATCAGAGCTCTGACTCTTCACATTTCACAGATGGGGAACATCTCGAGGCAGGAAGCACCAAGTGCTTAGCCGGAAGCCCCCCCCCCCCCCCCCCCCCCCCCCCCCCCGGGTCAACAGGCGCTGGGGGTCTGTGCGGAGCGCCTCCGCCTCTCCTCCCACCCCGCTCTGACGCGTGTGCAGTTCCAGCTGGGGTTGCGTCCAGCCCACTGCTGAGACGGGGAACCGCTCAGGGCTGGCGCTGACTGCCGCCTCACGCCCGGTGCTGGGCTGTCCTGGATCTGCCCGTGCGGGCTCGCCCGGCCCCACCACGCCTCTCTGCTGTGCCCTTGGTGGGGACCCCGGCGCCGAAGACCTTGCTTCTCTTTCTTAGCTTCGGGAACAGCTGTCTCTTGCTGCTGCCGTCTCTCTGCTGTGAACCCGCTTCATTGGTGCCTCTGTGTGACCGTGACCACCAGCTAATTTTACAGTGTGAGCTGGGAAGAGGGCAAGAAAGGCTTCACACTGTGGTGGGAAAAATCTACTGCCGTCAGCATGAGAATGATTTCATTGCAGCTCAGCACTGGGGAACTTCTTTCTATATCTTGCCTTTAAGTATCTATCTCCCAGGCAACAGTTACTTGGATTATTATTATTGAATCACCTCATGGACAATATTCTGTGTGTTGCATAGACTCATGTCATTTTTTTTCTACTTTAAAAAAGGCATGCGGTTTTTGCCTGTAAAAGACAAACGTAGCTGTAGGACACCATTTGGAACATACAGAAAATATAAACAGAGATTTAAAAGGCACATTAACTCCCTTCAGCTGGAGATAATTCTTATTAACAATTGAATTCATTTCCTTTCATTCTGATTTCTGTATGAGGAAAATACTTATATATAGATATATATGCACATATATGTATGTGTTTATATGTGTTTAAATTTGCATTAATAGATTGTATTTTCTTTTAAAAATGATTTGTCAGAACATTTGTGTGTTAGTAAACTTAAATCTGCTTTTGAATTGGTTTACTAAATCCACTGGTTGTTTTTAGTTTTCAATTGACATTCAGTTCAGTTCAGTCGCTCAGTCCAGCTCTTTGCGACCCCATGAACCGCAGCTCGCCAGGCCTCCCTGTCCATCACCAGCTCCCAGAGTTCACTCAGACTCATGTCCATCGAGTCGGTGATGCCATCCAACCGTCTCATTCTCTGTCGCCCCCTTCTCCTCCTGCCCCCAATCTTTCCCAGCATCAGAGTCTTTTCCAATGAGTTAACTCTTCCCATGAGGTGGCCAAAGTACTGGAGTTTCAGCTTCAGCATCAGCCTTCCAATGAACATCCAGGACTGATCTCCTTCAGGATGGACTGGTTGGATCTCCTTGCAGTCCAAGGGACTCTCAAGAGTCTTCTCCAACACCAGAGTTCAAAACCATAAATTCTTCAGCGCTTAGCTTTCTTTGTAGTCCAACTCTCACATCCATACATGACCACAGGAAAAACCATAGCCTTGACTAGATGGACCTTTGTTGGCAAAGTAATATCTCTGCTTTTTAATATGCTGTCTAGGTTGGTCATAACTTTCCTTCCAAGGAGTAAGCGCCTTTTAATTTCATGGCTGCACTCACCATCTGCAGTGATTTTGGAGCCCAAAAAATAAAGTCAGCCACTGTTTCCACTGTTTCCCCATCTATTTCCCATGAACTGATGGGACTGGATGCCATAATCTTAGTTTTCTGACTGTTGAGCTTTAAGCCAACTTTTTCACTCTCCTCTTTCACTTTCATCAAGAGGCTCTTTAGTTCTTCACTTTCTGCCATGAAGTTGGTGTCATCTGCATATCTGAGGTTATTGATATTTCTCCTGGCAATCTTGATTCAAGCTTGTTCTTCTTCCAGCCCAGCATTTCTCATGATGTACTCTGCATAGAAGTTAAATAAGCAGGCTGACAGTATACAGCCTTGATGTACTCCTTTTCCTATTTGGAACCAGTCTGTTGTTCCATGTCCAGTTCTAACTGTTGCTTCCTGACCTGCATATAGGTTTCTCAAAAGTCAGGTCAGGTGGTCTGGTATTCCCATCTCTTTCATAATTTTCCACAGTTTATTGTGATCCACACAGTCAAAGGCTTTGGCATAGTCAATAAAGGAGAAATAGATGTTTTTCTGGAACTCTCACTTTTTTGATGATCCAGTGGATATTGGCAATTTGATCTCTGGTTCCTCTGCCTTTTCTAAAACCAGCTTGAACATCTGGAAGTTCACGGTTCATGTATTGCTGAAGCCTGGCTTGGAGAATTTTGAACATTACTTTACTAGCGTGTGAGATGAGTGCAACTGTGCGGTAGTTTGAGCATTCTTTGGCATTGCCTTTCTTTGGGATTGGAATGAAAATGGACCTTTTCCAGTCCTGTGGCCACTGCTGAGTTTTCCAAATTTGCTGACAGAATGTGGTCCACTGGAAAAGGGAATGGAAAACCACTTCAGTATTCTTGCCTTGAGAACCCCATGAACAGTATGAAAAGGCAAAAAGATAGAACACTGAAAGAGGAACTCCCTAGGTCAGTAGGCGCCCAATATGCTACTGGAGGTCAGTGGAGAAATAACCAGAAAGAATGAAGGGATGGAGCCAAAGCAGAAACAACACCCAGTTGTGAGTGGGACTGATGATGGAAGCAGTGTTCCATGCTGTTAAGAGCGATATTGCATAGGAACCTGGAATGTTAGGTCCGTGAATCGAGGCAAGTTGGAAGTGGTCAAGGAGGAGATGGCGAGAGTGAACATCGACATCCTAGGAATCAGTTGACAGTGTGTTTATGTATTTCTCCTACTTTTCTTGGTTTGTTTAATTATCATCTTTCTAATTTCTCGAGTTAGGCTGTCAGATCAATATCTATTTATTATGGTTATTAATTATAACATTTAGAGCCATGGCTTTTTATCTGATTTCATTTTTGGTCAAATGCTATAAAATTTCATGTGCTTTGTTTTGAATGTGATTATATTAAATGGTCCATAATTACAGTTTCGGTTTCCTCTTTAATACAAAAGATTGCTGGTTTTATAGATGTAAACTTTTACACTGAAAATCTTTACATTTTAGCATATTTTTAGATTTACAGAAAAGTTGTGAAGATTTTTCAGAGTTCCTACACACCCTATACCACGTTTCTCTATTGTTAATGTCTTAAATTAGTATAGTATGTTTGTCAGAATTAATGAGCCAATAGAGTGTTATTAAAATCTTTATTCAGAGATCCTTAGTTTTTACTTAGTGTCCTTTTTCTGTTCAGGGTCCTGCCTAGGATCTCATGTTAGATTAAGCGATGCTTCCGTAGGCTTCTGTTAGCTTCACACGAAAGTAGTGAAAATGAAAGTGTTGCTCAGTCATGTGCGACTCTGTGAGGCCCAGTGGGCTGTAGCCTGCCAGGCTTCTCTGTCCATGGGATTTCCTGGGAGAATACTGGAGTGGGTAGCCATTTCCTCCTTCCCAACCCAGGAATTGACTCAACGTCTTCCACATTGCAGGCAGATTCTTTACAGTCTGAACTGCCAGGGAAGCCCCAAGAATACTGGAGTGGGTAGCCTTTCCCTTCTCTAGGGGATCTTCCTGACCCAGGGGTATGGGGTTAGGCTGAGTTGATGAATTATTGGGAGATTTTCAGGGCTTCTTGCAGTTCTTGCCATTTTAATAGCTGTGTGGGGTATCTTGTTTGAATTTTCATTTTCCTAGTGACATCTTTTCATTTCTCATTTTCCATGTATCATCAGTCTGTCCATTTAACTGTCTCACCATCTATCCAGCTATCGTCTATATATTTATCATCTTTTTTGAGGTGTCTGATCAGGTCTTTTGCACATTTATTAATTGGATTTTTTTAAATAATTGAGTTTTATGTTTTTGTATATTTGATACCTTGTCTTTTATTAGATATCTAGTTTGCAAAAACTTTCTCCTAGCCTAAGGCTTGTCTGTTCATTCTCTTAATAGTATCTTTCATAACACAAAATATTTTTAATTTTAATAAAGTCCAATTTATTGTGTTTTTTTCATGGATAATATTTTTGGTGTTGTATCTGGAAACATCATCAGATCCAATGTTACATATTTTCTCCTGTTTTCTTCTAGCTGTTATATAGTCTTATATTTTACATGTTAGACTATTATCCATTTTGAGTTAATTTTTTCTTCAGGTATAAGGTCCGTGTCTTGAGTTTTTTTGTGTATAGACACAATACCCTTGATTGAAAGATGACCCTATCTCCATGAATTTCAGTTGCATCTTCTTTTAAAAAGTATGCTTTTATTGTATTTTAGTCAGATATCAATTACCATTGGTATGCTTTTTCATTTTTTAATATTTTGAGATTTTCTTTGTGGCCATATATATATATATATATATATGAACAGTCTCAATTGTATTCTTTGTAAGCTGCAATTGCAGCTCTTGAAACAACATTATTAATTATATTATTTAAATCATCAAGTTCTTGTTAATGTTTTACATGCCTTCATATTTGTCAAAACTCACAGCTTCTGGCTATTAAATTATTTCAGACCATTTCTCCTGTTTTCTAAAATTCTTCTTCATCTATTTTGATGTTTTATGAATCATGTCATAATCTCATGAATGTACTTTGTTATTGTTCCCCCCCGTGCTCATCATCGTTGGCTGTTTACATGATATCTGCCGTCTCTTTTCCTAAAAGAACGGCAGTTTAAAAACAACAGTGTATTTCCCAGAATCCCTGGAACTTTGGGATGGCTTTGTGATAAGTATCAGGCCAGAAAAACATGCCTGACGTCACCCGGGAATTTTAGAGAACACTGCTTCCAGTACACGTGCAGTCTCTTGGTCCCTGCCGCTTCTTTCTTCAGTTTTTCTGAAATGCACACAGGAAGCAGGAGATGGTGCAGCTATCCATTCTAAACACAAATCTCTTTCATTTCTACAAAGTTGTCTTCTGGTTTTTTCTATTTTAAAACTTCATCTTGTTCATATTCTTTCTTATGGCCGCCTGCTATTGCGTGTGTGTGTGTGTGTGTGTGTGTGTGTGTGTGTGTGTGTGTAGAGACAGAGAAAAGAGGAGAGTTCCAAAGAATAGCAAGAAGAGATAAGAAAGCCTTCTTCAGCGATCAATGCAAAGAAATAGAGGAAAACAACAGAATGGGAAAGACTAGAGATCTCTTTAAGAAAATTAGAGATACCAAGGGAACATTTTATGCAAAGATGGGCTCGATAAAGGACAGAAATGGTCTGGACCTAACAGAAGCAGAAGATATTAAGAAGAGGTGGCAAGAATACACGGAAGAACTGCATAAAAAAGATCTTCACGATCCAGATAATCATGATGATGTGATCACTAATCTAGAGCCAGACATCCTGGAATGTGAAGTCAAGTGGGCCTTAGAAAGCATCACTACGAACAAAGCTAGTGGAGGTGGTGGAAGTCCAGTTGAGCTATTTCAAATCCTAAAAGATGATGCTGTGAAAGTGCTGCACTCAATATGCCAGCAAGTTTGGAAAACTCAGCAGTGGCCACAGGACTGGAAAAGGTCCATTTTCATTCCAATTCCAAAGAAAGGCAATGCCAAAGAATGCTCAAACTACTGCACAATTGCACTCATCTCACACACTAGTAAAGTAATGCTCAAAATTCTCCAAGCCAGGCTTCAGCAATACATGAACTGTGAACTTCCAGATGTTCAAGCTGGTTTTAGAAAAGGCAGAGGAACCAGAGATCAAATTGCCACCATCTGCTGGATCATGGAAAAAGCAAGAGAGTTCCAGAAAACATCTATTTCTCCTTTGTTGACTATGCCAAAGCCTTTGACTGCTTGGATCACAATAAACTGTGGAAAATTCTGAAAGAGATGGGAATGCCAGACCACCTAACCTGCCTCTTGAGAAATCTGTATGCAGGTCAGGAAGCAACAGTTAGAACTGGACATGGAACAACAGACTGGTTGCAAATAGGAAAAGGAGTACATCAAGGCTGTATATTGTCACCCTGCTTATTTAACTTCTATGCAGAGTACATCATGAGAAACGCTGGACTGGAAGAAACACAAGCTGGAATCAAGATTTCCGGGAGAAATATTAATAACCTTAGATATGCAGATGACACCACCCCTATGGCAGAAAGTGAAGAGAAGCTAAAGAGCCTCTTGATGAAAGTGAAAGAGGTGAGTGAAAAAGTTGGCTTAAAGCTCAACAGTCAGGAAACAAAGATCATGGCATCTGGTCGCATCACTTCATGGGGAATAGATGGGGAAACAGTAGGAACAGTGTCAGACTGTATTTTTGGGGCTCCAAAATCACTGCAGATGGTGAGTGCAGCCATGAAATTAAAAGACGCTTACTCCTTGGAAGGAAAGTTATGACCAACCCAGATAGTATATTCAAAAGCAGAGACATTACTTTGCCGACTAAGGTCCATCTAGTCAAGGCTATGGTTTTTCCTGTGGTCATGTATGGATGTGAGAGTTGGACTGTGAAGAAGGCTGAGCACTGAAGAATTGATGCTTTTGAACTGTGGTGTTGAAGAAGACTCTTGAGAGTCCCTTGGACTGCAAGGAGATCCAACCAATCCATTCTGAAGGAGATCAGCCCTGGGATTTCTTTGGAAGGAATGATGCTAAAGCTGAAGCTCCAGTACTTTGGCCACCTCATGGGAAGAGTTGACTCATTGGAAAAGACTCTGATGCTGGGAGGGATTGGGGGCAGGAGGAGAAGGGGACGACCCAGGATGGAATGGCTGGATGGCATCACGGACTCGATGGACGTGAGTCTGAGTGAACTCCGGGAGTTGGTGATGGACAGGGAGGCCTGGCGTGCTGCGATTCATGGGGTCGCAAAGAGTCGGACACGACTGAGTGGCTGAACTGAACTGAACTGGGAGAGGAGGGAGCAGAGAAGTAGAGAGAAGCCAGGGGCGGGGGTAGAATTTGTGGGATCTGACCCAAGCTTTTGGATCCTTCTCTTTAAATTTTATTCCATTTTAAATTTCCCTTAAGCTCTGCAGAGATCTCACGAGCTCACCTCACCCACAGGATTTTCAGTCCTCTCTCATCTACTCTCCAGGAGACAGGAATTCAGCATCTGAAGCAATTTATATTTTAGCGTTGATCTGGCAGTAGAACGTAAAGCTGAAGGGTGCAGCCTTCGGGATCAGAAAACTGCGTTCTAATCCTGGCTCCGCCACTACTTATTTTATCCTGAGCGAAAACACCCAACTTCTGCTGCTTGTTTTGCCATTTGTGAAATGTGTACAAAAATGGTACCTCCTGATAAGGTTTGAGGAGCTTTAAATGAGAAACTGCATACAAAGTCCCAAAGATGTGCCTGATAAGTATTCAGTCCTAAATATACATTTTGGTCCTACGTTATTGTTCAGTAGTTATTGGTTTGTTAAGGAAATAGTGACCCACCCCAGTGCTCTTGCCTGGAAAATCCCACGGATGGAGGAGCCTGGTGGGCCACAGTCCCTGGGGTTGCAAAGAGTCGGACACGGCTGAGTGACTTCATTTTCAGTAGTAGTTGGAAAGTGAAGAGAATCATAAAGCCTAATACTTCCCAAATAACCAGTTAAATCCTTCTGATAAGATCAAATGCTAAATATTCCTGCAAATTAAAAACAGACTGGTCTAGTACTTTTACGCCAATGTCCATGCCAGCACTATTCTCAATAGCCAAAACTCAAATGTCCATCAGACATGAATGGATAAAGAGAGAATGTAGTGTGTACACAAGTGAGGTGTTATTCAGTCTTGTCAAGGAACACAGTTCTGATACATGCTCCTTGGAAACACTGTGCTCAGTGAAGTCAGCCAGACAGGAGAGGACAAATACTCTATGATTCTGCTTATATGAGAGTGAAAGTCGCTCGGTCGCGTCCGACTCTTTGCAACCCCATGGACTACACAGTCCATGGAATTCTCCAGGCCAGAATCCTGGAATGGGTAGCCTTTCCCTTCTCCAGGGGATCTTCCACCCAGGGATCAAACCCAGGTCTCCGGCACTGCAGGTGGAGTCTTTACCAGCTGAGCTGTCAGGGAGGCCCTTCTGCTTATGTGAGTTACCTGGAATGGGCAAAGTAGTCAAAACTGCAAGTTGAATGGTTGTCCCTGGCTGAGGAGAGGAGTGGAGGAAGTCGCTGTGGAGCGGGTACGGAATTCTTGTTCTGATGAAGACGTCCTGGATGAGCTGGGTAGCAGTGGCGGCTGCACGACATTGTGAACGTCCTGAGCGCCACTGGGTTTATCGTCCTGCAGATGGTTAGAATGGCAGAGTCTACATTGTGCATATTTTACTGCAATAAAAACAAAGAAACTTTCAAGACACAGAGTTCCAAGTATCATATGGATGTTTGATTTTTTTATCTCTGACGTTGAATGATCTGTTATTATAAAGTCTGTGTAAATTAATCCACTCTCAGGAAACTGAGAATATGCCAGTTTTTATACATTACATTTGAGGTCCTCACTGTTCCTTGTATCTGCAGAGAGTCCTTTGCCATATTTAAAAGTAAGTGATAGGCAGTGGTGGGAGGGGTAGTGGGCAGCTCTGAACTGGGAAGGGATTCTCCTGGCCTCAAAACGTCCGATGGACTCACAGAGCCTCACGTGTAAGAGCTCAGCACAAAGTTACCTTCACTGCTGTTCGGGCTCCCAGTTGGTTCTGACTCTGGGACCCCATGGACTGCAGCACGCCGGGCTTCCCTGTCCCTCACTACCTCCCAGAGTGTGCTCGGACTCAGGTTCATTGAGTTGCTAATGCCACCCAACCACCTCATCCTCTGTTTACCTCTGGGCCTTCTGCCTTCAATCTTTCCCAGCATCAGAGGCTTTTCCAATGAGTCCAAAGGATCAAGTGTCCAGAGTGTTAGAGTTTCAGCGTCAGTACTTTCACTGCATACTTAGGGTTAATTTCCTTTAGGGTTTACTGATTTGATCTTGCAGTCCAAGGGACTCTCAAGAGTCTTCTCCAGCACCGCAGTTTGAAATATCAATTCTCCAGCTCTCAGCCTTCTTTATAGATCACCTCTCACATCCATTCATAACTACTGGAAGAACCATAGCTTTGACTGGATGGACCTTTGTAACCAAAGTGAAGTCTCTACTTTTTAATATACTGTCTAGTTGCCATCATAGCTTTTCTTCCAAGGAGCAGGTATCTTTTAATTTCATGGCTGCAGTCACCATCCACAGTGGTTTTTGGAGCCCAAGAAAGTAAAAGTCTATCACTGTTTCCATTTCCCCCCATTTATTTGCCATGAAGTGATGAGACCAGATGGCGTGATTTGATTTTTTTGAATGTTGAGTGTTAAGCCAGCTTTTTCACTCTCCTCTTTCACCTTCCCCCAGAGGCTCTTTAATTTCTCCTCACTTTCTGCCATTAAGGAGGTGTCATCTTTATAGCTGAGGTTATTGACATTTCTCATCTTCATTAGGTACCGCATTTGATCTCCCCTCACTTTCTGCCATTAAGGAGGTGTCATCTTTATAGCTGAGGTTACTGGCCTCTCTCCTCTTCACTAGGGTCACTGGCCTTTCTCATCTTCATTAGGTGCTGCATTTGATCTTTATAGCTGAGGTTATTGACATTTCTCATCTTCATTAGGCACTGCATTTGATCTTTATAGCTGAGGTCACTGGCCTCTCTCCTCTTCACTAGGGTCACCGGCCTTTCTCGTCTTCATCAGGTGCCGCACTGGGCTCTCTTGGAGCTTCTCTGGTGGACCAGTGGTAAATAACCCACCTTCCAGTGCAGGAGACACAAGAGACTCCTGTTTGATCTCTGGGTCAGAAAGATCCCCTGGGGGAGGAAACGGCAACCCGCTCCAGTTCTTGCCTGGAGAATCCCATGGGCAGAGGAGCCTGGTGGGCTACAGACCATGGGGGTCGCAAGAGTCAGACACAGCTGAGTCCGAGCACAGACGATGCTCTGTGTGGTGATGCCCGACTGCCCTGCTGGTCTCCACGCGCAGGAGCGCTGCGCACTGTGCATTAGAATGGACTAGTGTGGATTGAAGTAGGGGTTTTGTCCTTAATTAGTATGAAATGAGCTTAACTCAGAACATGATAAAGCTGACATGCTGTACGTTTCCGGATTAATCACATTTTCCTGTGTCTGTAGAGTCAGAAATCAGAAATATTACATTAATAGGGTTCTGAAGCTCAGGTCTAGGAAGGTGACAGGGAGATACCCTGCCAGTAATGAACAAAAGGCAACATCCATGAAACTGTCTCTGTAATATGAGGACGCTTGCTAGAGAGGGAAAGACAGTCACTCTGGGAAAGTGTGTGGTCATGACTGGAAAAATTAAAAGAGGAAACACAGTCTCATTTTCTTTGGAAATATGTAAAGTAAGACGTTTTATTGGGAAAAGATTTAGTCAAATTTACACTTTATTCATTGGAAATTTTTCCTGGAAATGATATAAAGGGATGGAAAGCATCCTGTAAACCGAATGGGGTGAATATCTTACCAGAAAAGACTCACACTCAGCACAACATGTTGCCAATTCAGGCTGTGGCGGGAAGAGTCAAACTTTTACTCATCTCCCTGAGTCGACTTGCTTGGCTCGTTTCTTGGGAATTGTGCAGACAACCAATATCCAAGTTAAATTCATCACTTTATTCGAGACTTTGAGTGATGGCAAAAAATATTACGGTAGCATCAGTTCCATGTCTGATTAAAAGTTAGGCATCTCATACTGATTCATGATCCATCAGCCTTCTACATGAGTCTTTAGGGTCCTTTCACTGTGGGGGTTAACACTGACTTGATTTGGGTCCCTTAAACCACTAGATTCAAGGAGGGCACAAGGTAAGAGACATAGAAACCTTTTCCTCTTAGCCAATAGGCTAGAATAAGGAAAGACAAAATGCAAAGTATATACTTTTCTATAAGATACAGTTGTTTTTTTTTTTTTTTTTTTGCTAAAGTAAAACCCTTTCTGGGTTCTTGTCAGGTGGAACATGTCTGTTGATCTGAAACTTTTCACTTCTAAATATTGTACATAAATTATGTGATTGGGGAGTTTACTGGCATTCATTTGATCCAGTCTTTGCATGTACAACAGTTGCTTTTCAAACTACTGACTATTAAACATGCATTGCTAGATACAAATAATCTTTGAATAACAGGCCTCATAGGGAATCATGGCTCAAACACTTCAACTGATAAAATGCTAGCTACGGTTTTGAAAAATCGAGCTTAGAAAAAATTATGGACAAGAAGGTACCATTTCAAGTGTGGCATCCAGGAGCCGCAAGTTGAACTCATGAGTGACTGATTCTTCCGTGGAATTACTCACTGTGTAACTTTTCTGGTGGCTCAGTGGTAAAGAATCTGTCTGCCAAGCAGGAAATGTAGGTTCGATCCCTGGGTTGGGAAGATCCTCCTGAGAAGGAACTGGAACCTGCCCCAGTATTTCCGCCTGGGAAATGTCATGGACAGAGGAGCCTTTCCAGCCACAGTCCACAGGGCTGCAAAGAGTTGGAAACGACTTAGCGACTAAACAACAAAATTAACAGCAAACTTAAAATAACAGAATGGTTAGTGTTCTTGAGATCCAGAAGGCTACATGTGTGGCCCGAGGGAAGGGAAGAGCTTTCTCTGTGGGAAAGGATGTCGGCTTGGTCAGACAGCTTCTGTGGGCATCGTGCATCAATCGGTCCCAATTGAAATAACAAGCAGAAGTGGCATGATTAAAAAACAAAAGAAATAAGAACACTGCTGTTGAGACATAAGTCCAGGTTTTCCTTTACCAGTAGTGCCACCTGGGAAGCCCAGTGAAATCCCTTAGTATAATGCTTTTATAGAGTTAGTACTCATTAAGTGTTAGGTATTATTAACATTACCCTCATGTATAAGTCACTCATGACACTATCAGTTCAGTTCAGTCGCTCAGTCGTGTCCAACTCTGCGACCCCATGGACTGCAGCACACCAGGCCTTCCCGTCCATCACCAACTCCTGGAGTTTACTCAAATTCATGTCCATTGAGTTGGTGATGCCATCCAATCATCTCATCCTCTGTCATCCCCTTCTCCTGCCTTCAGTCTTTCCCAGCATCAGGGTCTTTTCCAATGAGTCAGTTCTTCGCATGAGGTGGCCAAAATACTGGAGTTTCAGCTTTAGCATCAGTCCTTCCAATGAATATTCAGGGTTGATTTCCTTTAGGATGGACTGGTTGACCTCCTTGCAGTCCAAGGGACTCTCAAAGATGGGCACAATAAAGGACAGAAATGGTACAGACCTAGCAAAAGCAGACGATATTAAGAGGTACCAAGAATACACAGAAGAACTGTACAAAAAAGATCTTCATGACCTAGATAACCATGATGGTGTGATCACTCACCTAGAGCCAGACATTCGAAGTCAAGTGGGCCTTAGGGTGCATCGCTATGAACAAAACTAGTGGAGGTGATGGAACTCCAGTTGAGCTATTTCAAATCTTAAAAGATGATGCTGTGAAGGTGCTGCATTCAGTATGCCAGCAAATTTGGAAAACTCAGCAGTGGCCACAGGACTGGAAAAGGTCAGTTTTCATGACTCTAGATTTTTATTTTTCTGGCTCTCAGCTTTCCTGTCTAAAAAGTGAGGAGGGTGGAGTGAATCCTTGGCTTCCAAACTTATTTCTAAGCATGGACACTTTTCCTGAATGGCTCTTGTGCGTTCATCCAACACACAGCAATAGAGCAGACGGCACCCAGGCTGCTCTGGTTGGAGCAGCCGCAAGGGGCCTGGGCTGTGACAGCCCCACACGCTCCCTGCCAGCAAGTCACCGAGGCATTTCTGAAGGTCTCTAGTGGCTCTGTTGGGTGTAATTTTCAAACTCCTGGTTTTAAAGACAGACACGAGCTTAGATTTCTTGATTGCCATCTTTTAGTTAGCTGTGTGTTCGTAGGTAGATGGCTCTCCTTCTCTGGACCTCAGATTCTGCTTCTGTAAAATCAAAGCAGCGATGAAGAATAACTTGGGGAATGAACAAGGTAGAAAATGTGAGGTGCTCCATGCCTGACACTGAGGAATCTGAATTCAATAAAAGGAAGCCAAAAGCATCTCAGCACAGCTAACAAAGAAAACAGTGACTCTGATGATCAAGCTGCTCTCAAAAGACGGCAAGTTAATTTCAAGTGTGTTTCAGTTAGGGTCTTGTCTCAAATCCACCTGAGAGAAGACAACAAAGGTTTATGAACGGTTTTCCTTGATAAGAATGACTTTCCATTTTCCTTTTGGGTTCATGTGTCTATTTGAACTCAGGAAATGGAAGCTGAGGTTTTGTTTTCCTGTCTCTACTTTAACTTCTGGGTTTATGTGACTTCTTCCGTGGAGCCTTGGGGGTGAGTGATGTGTCAGAGTTACACTAAACCATTAGTTTCTAAAATGCTCGTTTTTACTTTAGGCATTGAACCTCTAAGTTCAACAGGCCCCTAAGGTTTATCGCCCTCCCAAAGATTTTAGTTTTCTGTGATGGTGTTTGAAGGAAGCTGGGGCTGGGAGATTCCTGCTTAATTCTTTTTGGGGGAAACAATTTTGTTGAGAACCGTGAAAGTGCTGGCAAGTTGAAGATCAGGCCAAGTCACTGTATTGCTTTCTTCACGTAGCTTTTTTTTTTAATGAGGAGGCATAACATCTCAAATCACCTGCTAATCTTTATCTCCCTGTAAGTGGTTCCAGGACTCAGTGGTCACAATTATAAAAAGTACAGAGTGCATTCCTGTAGAAGTGATAGGATGGGTGGATGTATGAATAGAGAGGTGCAGGAGCAGATGAATAAGCTGCTGTGGACAGACTAGAATAAAGCCAAAAATGCAAGAAGCTGAAATACTAAAATCCACCTCTGTTATACATAGCATATTGCTTACCATTCATAGACAGTTTGATTATATTTGTGTGGTGACAACAAATAAAGCCTAACTTTTTCATGTGAGTTTTCACTGTCTTCCTATTTAGATTATAAGCACCTAGAGGATAAAAAGTGAAAGTCTCTCAGTCGTGTCTGCTCTTTGTGACCCCATGGACAATACAGTCCAGGCCAGAATACTGGAGTGGGTAGCCTTTCCCTTCTCCAGGGGATCTTCCCAACCCAGGGATCAAACCCAGGTCTCCCACATTGTAGGCAGATTCTTTACCAGCTGAAACCCAGGTCTCCCACATTGTAGGCAGATTCTTTACCAGCTGAGCCCCCAGGGATGCCCACGAATGCTGGAGTGGTAGCCTACTGCTTCTCCAGCAGATCTTCCAGACCCAGGAGTCGAGCCGGGGTCTCCTGCATTGCAGGCAGATTCTTTACCAGCTGAGCTACAGGGAAGCTCAGAGGATGAATGTACCATCCGATTTTTCTTTTTCAAACAGCTCCTAAAATGCATAGGACTACAGGCAGTATTGAATACTTGTTAGATAAATGCATAAAATAAAAACAATAAAAGGCAAAATTATATTAGAAAATCTACATTTTGCCTATTCAGTTTTGCAATTTAAAAGCAAAGTGTGTGTTTTCAGGCCACTGCTACAAAGATCAGTGTTAACTCACAATGTAATTAAGGTCCAAAGAATTATTTCATGAAAACATTAAATTAAAAATCTTCATTTTACCTTTTACGCCATGCTTCACTTCCATGAAAGCCATCCCTAGCAATTTTGAATGGGAAAAGTTGAGTTTCATGTTGCTTCTACTTTCCCAGTGATGGTGGCTTTTCTCACTCTTAGTGGGTCTTCATATTGGTGTTAATAATGATTGTCTCAGGTATTAAAGATGAAAAACGTGTTTGTGATGAAAAAAATGTCCTTTAAGCCACCTGGAAGGAGCGTCCTTTATTTATGCTTATACACAAAGTGAGGGCTGATTTTCCTCAGCAGTGGCGAGGAGTTTGCCCTGGTGACTTGGAGTTGCAAAGTCCTGTAAGTAGTCACTTAGATACTGAGAGCGGATCTGTCAGCATTGATACAACTCAGCCTGGAAACTCAGGTGGATTCAGTCATGCTAATGAGGTAGGGGCATTTCTTTCCTTTTTTTTTTTCCTGTGTTTTACCTTTTTCTTTAGTTAGTGCAGTTAACTGTTGTTGGTGAGAATATGAAATGTTGGATTGCTCATGTATATGGATTGCTCATGTATATGGATTGCTCATTCATATGTTATGCCTCTTAATCCTCACAACAGCCCTTTAAAAAAGGGAATAATATTATTTCCATTTTGTAAAGGAGCAAGCTAAGACTCAGAGAAGCTATTTTTCTAAGGATACGTGGTATGAGCACAGATCTGTTTTTAGGGTTTATACCCAGCTACTATGACAGATTAAAAAAAAAATCAAATGCCATCTTGTTTCAAAACATTTAAATAGAGTTTAAAACAGAGACTGCAATTCATTAGTCATACTAACTACAGGGAAAATCCAATAACTTATCTTTAGTATTATATAATTAGTTCAACTTATACATAATAAGTACCATTGAGTTTCTGTTACTCAATATGATGTTAGGTTCTGGGATGCAATGCTAAAAAAAGAAAGATACTGTTTCAGCAGTCACAAGTGTTGTATAGTCTAGACCACAAGCTGGCAAACTGTGATCCGTAAGCCAAACCTGGGCCCACAACCTGTTTTTGTAAATAAAGTTTTGTTGAGCACAGCCATGCCCATTTATTTACACATTGTCAGTAGCTGCTGCTGGGCTTCCCTGCGGGCTCAGACAGTAAAGAATCTGCCTGCAATACAGGAGACCTGGGTTCAGTCCCTAGGTCAAGAAGATCCCCTGGAGAGAGGAATGGCTACCCACTCCAGTGTTCTTGCCTGGAGAATCCCATGGACCAGAGAAGCCTGGCAAGCTGCAGTCCGTTGGGTTGCAAGGAGTCAGATATGACTAAGCAACTAGAACCCCTTGCTTCTTCACCTGGCAGCTGCTGTACAACAGTGGTAAGATTCAGTAGTTGGAGCAGCGACTATATGGCCAGCAAAGCCAGACACATCTGCTGACCTCTCCCTGGACCAGCAGCCAGACATTTACAGACAGATGGCGCGTTCTGGAGGAGCTGTTGTCTGAGCTGTCGTATTGATAGGGATTCTCCAGGGCCAGCAGGGTGCGATGGAGCGGGTAACAGAGGGATAAGGCTCTTCTAGGGGGCTCAGTCAGTAAAGAACCCGCCTGCCAGTGCAGGAGTCCCAGGTTCGATCCCTCGGTTAGGAAGATCCCCTGGAGGAGGACATGCAACCCACTCCAGTGTTCTTGGCTGAGAAATCCCATGGACAGAGGAGCCTGGAGGGCTACAGTCCATGGGGTCACAAGAGTTGGGCACAATTTAGCAACTAAACCACTACCAGGCTTTGGAAATCCCTTCGACAAGGAAATCCCTTTCCTTGGGTGAAAGAGGCTGTTTCCTCTGAGGACTTGAAATATTCAGTGTGAACAAGGGTTAATGTCAGCACAGGATTGTGTGAGTTTTGTCACCTAAGCATAGTGGTGGGATTCCCTATCACCACTAACCCATCGATGTCATGGGCAAGCCTCATTTTGGAATTTTAGGAATTCTGGGGATTGTCAGGAAAGTACTCAGAAGGTGGTCAGATTGAAGACGGGGAATTGAAGGCTGAGGGAATCTGGTGTTGCCCAGGTGTCTCCATCCTAAGCCAACAGCAGCATGGACTGGGCTAAATCTGAGTGCAGGTGAAGGGGGTTCTGGCTCCAAAGTCAGTCAGTTCTTTACTGATTGGGCTTTTCAGCACGGTCTTTAGCCCCACCTTGGCTTGTGTGTGCTGCCTCTGCCCACCTCACCCCACCCTGAAAACATCCTGGGGTCCAGTCCCAGTCCGTTCACTTGGGTGTCATCCACCCAAATCCTTTGATCTCAAAAGATCTCAAAAATCTCAAATTTTTGTTGCCGCACTCCCAAAACCTAGTCCTTTTCCTTTCCTAAGAGACTCCAATTGTCCATTGAAGCTGGAAGTGGAATTGTTGAAAGATAATATAGTATAGTGATTACAAGTACGAATTCTGAAGTTCAAGTCTAAAGCTGTGTGGTTAAGCAAGTCACGTAACCTCTGTGTTTCTCAAGGTTTAACCATTCACGGAGGATCTACCTTGATGAGTTGTTTAGAGGCAAAACTGTCAACATACTTAGAAACCAACTCATGGCAAATGCTGTGTGTATGTGAGTTATGTTTGTCCATCATTGACTCAACACTCAGGTCCCTTTTCCCAGAGGTCAGTGGCTTCAGATGCTCCTGGAGACTGAGGACGATGGGTGGAGTTCTGCTGGGGCTGGGCAGGGAGGCAGGGAAGGAGTGCACGGGGCAGGGGCTGGGGGGCCTCAGTCTCCCTGGGACCACCCATGGGCTCACCACAGACTCCAGGAATCAAGGTAAATAACATATGGATGCAATATTTTAAACAATAAAAATGAATTTAAAAATTATGTGATGAACGAAAATTTCCAGATTTTAAATCAAGAAGTGCTGTGTCAAGCCATCTTGGAGCCTAAGGCAAAGGAAGGTTACTATGTGAGTGGCAGGGATGTCCTGCCTCCCCACTAATGTAGCATAAAAGGAAGAAAACCAGCCTAAGTGTCCAGAGTAAAAAACATTGAATATCCGTAATTTGACTCTGCCTGGAATGAAGGTTGCAAAGTGGTGAACAGAGAGAGACGAAGCCAAGAAGAGAACACCTGTTCTATCAGGCTTGTTGAAGATTATAAGCTTTATGTCCCAAACAAAAGGAATCCTTGAAGGGTTTTAAGCTGGAAAATGTCATGAGCTAATTCTCGTGGGGTATAAATTAGGATTCGAATCTGTAAAACCCTAAACCATACTGGGTTAAAAAAAAAAGGGGTATATATTTCTTTGAAATCCAAAAATAATAAGCTGTTTTTAAATAAAAGAAGTAAATCTATATTGTCTAATGAACTGATTTTGAGATCAAACATATATAAATGTAATTCTGTTCAACATTCACCGAAAAAGAAATAAAAGTTGATTCAAACAAGCTTTTTTTTTTTGACACTCCTCTACTTTGATAACTGCCAATTTTATGAGCATTCTTGCTTGAATACTCGTGAATAAAATTGAAACAAGGCTATTAAAAGTATTTCTGGATGACGCTAAGTCACTCTGCATTTTAGAAGATGATATTTTTGGCAAGAAAGGACCTATGATATGTGGTCTTTCTTTGTTGTAGTTTGAAATTGCTTCATGGTAATTCTTTAAATTTTTCATTTAAAATGAAAGGTTAATAGTTATCCTGCACAGTTCTTGCAAAGTGAAAATGAGATTGGAAAGTTAAAATATAATTAATTTACTTTCCTATTATCCCTTCCACTGGAGGAATATTCATGCATTCTGAACAGATAAGTTTTAAAAGAGGCACTAAATTGCAAGTGTTCACACTCGGATTCAGTTTAAAAGTTAAAAGCTTTCAGACCAAATAAATTAGACAAGCGCGCAAGATGAATCTCCATCTCAATATTAATGAGTTAGGCTCCACCTCTCACGTCGTTTTGTTCGCAGTTTCAGTATTAGACTCAAAGATCTTCTTAAAAGTTGCTGTAGAATTATATTGCTATTTACTTTGCAAATGCGTCAATTTGTAGTTGTCCAAATTTTAGCTGTGGCCTTTCAAAATGAAGAGTGGTCTAAGTTTTGGAGACCTGACTCAGGAGATGATTCTGTTACTTGCTTGCCACCTCTCCAGCTTTTTCTTGGTGATACATCACTTAAGGTTCTCTGGTTGCAAGCAATGGAACTGTTATGCAAGAATATGGATATGCCCCTGGGATCCAAAGAAAAGAGAAAAGTAGCGGCCTTGTTTAGAGGGAGCCGGCCAGTCATGTGACCGCAGTGATGCCTGAAGACAGCCTCTGTGCGAGCCTTGAGGCAAAAGATGAGACACGCTGGGTCTGCCTTTACTCACCAGTTGTTTACGGATTACTCCACGGCATCTGTTGATAAAGTCACAGCGAGATTGCTACTCGAAGATTTAATGAATTCCTAATAGTTTCTCTACTGGTTTTCATATTACTAGATGTTTTTAGAGTATGAAAATAGGCATATTGTGTTCAAAATACTGAAGGAGTTTTTGAAATGATTGGGTTATTTACTGATTTTTTAATTTTCTCGATGAATAATAAATTGATGGGAAGAAGAACTAAAGAATCTCTTGATGAAAGTGAAAGAGGAGAGTGAAAAAGTTGGCTTAAAGCTCAACATTCAGAAAACAAAGATCATGGCATCTGGTCCCATCACTTCGTGGGAAATAGATGGGGAAACAGTGGAAACAGTGGCTGACTTTATATTGGGGGGCTCCAAAATCACTGCAGATGGTGACTGCAGCCATGCAATTAAGACGCTTACTCCTTGGAAGGAAAGTTATGACTAACCTAGACAGCATATTCAAAAGCAGAGACATTACTTTACCAACAAAGGTCCGTCTAGTCAAGGCTATGGTTTTTCCAGTGGTCATGTATGGATGTGAGAGTTGAATTATAAAGAAAGTTGAGTGCCGAATATTGATGCTTTTGAACTGTGGTGTTGGAGAAGACTCTTGAGCATCCCTTGGACAGCAAGGAGATCCAACCAGTCCATCCTAAAGGAGATCAGTCCTGGGTGTTCATTGGACAGACTGATGTTGAAGCTGAAACTCCAAAACTTTGGCCACCTGATGTGAAGAACTAACTCACTGGAAAAGACTCTGATGCTGGGAAAGATTGAGGGCAGGAGGAGAAGGGGATGACAGAGGATGAGATGGCTGGATGCCATCACCGACTCAATGGACATGAGTTTGAGTAGACTCTGGGAGTTGGTGATGGATAGGGAGACCTGGCGTGCTGCAGTCCACGGGGTCGCAAAGAGTCAGACACAACTGAGCAACTGAACTGAACTGTATGCCAAGTACTCTGCCTGAGAATATCACATAGATTAGGCGGATGTGGACAAAGGGGAGAAAGCAGATGAGAAACAATAAACAAGCTTTGAGAAAAAGACATATTCAGAAGGTTATGTGCACCATAAACGAGATGAGATGGGGGTGACGCCTTAGGCCGTGGTGGTGGCAGAGAGGTGGCAAACTAGGAAGGTCCGCAGCGGTGCTTTGAGGGGCTGCTGTCGGAGTTGAGTCCAGAATGGTTAGAAGGAACTAGTCACGTAAGGGTGTGAGGAAAGAACTTCCCAGGCAAAGAGAACCACCAGTAGAAGGGCTGTGAGGCATGAATGCGCCTCGAGGGGTTGAGTGGAGAGCTCACGAAGGCTGGAGCGCAGTGGGGAGGGGAGACGGTGACGGGAGACGAGGACTGGGAAGGAGCTGGCGGTCGTGTGCAAGGTGCCCAGAGGAGGCCAGGGGCCTCCAGCCTCCTTGGAATCTCGCGCGCGCTCACCAGGTCCTCTGGCCTCCTGATAATTCTCATGCCTTCCGGAATGAAGATGGACTAGTGATTCACAAAGGAACAGAGGGTAATTTAGGGAATCCTTCCAAGGATATGTCCAGCTTTCAACTCACAAACAACTCTTATTTTTTTCTCCTTTCTTTTTGTAATCATTTTTCCTTTTTAATGAACATTTGGCCATCTAGTAATATTTTTAATGGTGCTATTAGTCTTCCCAGGTGGCACAGTGGTAAAGAATCTGCCTGTCAATGCAGGAGACACAAGAGACGCTGGTTCAATTCCTGGGTCAGGAAGACCCTCTGGAGAAGGAAATGGCAACCCACTCCAGTATTCTTGCCTGGGAAACCCATGGACAGAGGGGCCTGGTGGGCTAGGGTCATGGGGTTGTAAAAGAGTTGGACATGACTGAGCGCACACACACGCATGATGGTACTCTTAGCTTCTTTATCTCAGGCCGCACCACGTGGCCTATGGGATCTTAACTCACCAACCGGGGACTGAAGCCATGCCTCTTTGCAAGTACTGGAAATACAAGGTCTTAACCGCTAGACCACCAGAGATGTCCCTGTGTTTTTGGTTTTAATTGTTATTATTAAATTCAGAACCATGAGAGCTTTACGTTGAAGTCTGGTGATTATTTCACGTAGTCTTATTTGTCAAGGTAGTATTACCTTGAATGTGTCATTTCTTTCTTTCTTTTTTATTTTGCTTTACTATACTGTATTGGTTTTGCCATACATTGACATGAATCCGCCATGGGTGTACATGAGTTCCCAATCCTGAACCCCCCTCCCACCTGTCTCCCACCTATCATTTTTTCTATAGATTTGTTTTTTCTCAATATCCTTGAATTTCTGTGAGTATAATTATAAATTGTAACTGGTGTCAGTGGAAGATTAATTTAGGAGACAATTTTTCAAAGTTTGATTAAATCCATGCACCTTTTAAATTTACCGTGAGGCTGCAGCTGCTGCTCTAAATTTTGCATCTTGTAGCATTGCCTGTACATCTATTTAACATATTTGATGCGGCCAGTGGTTATGACAGATTTTCTTTATTCTTTCTAAACATCATCTGATACACAAAAATCTGCAGTTAGAATGGCATTAAGTCAATATCTTTTGCATATTTCTATCACTCAGGATGAGCTATGGCCATGAGTAACAGAGATACAAAATAACAGTGGATTAATCAAAATAAAAGTTTCCTTCTCTCTTGTGAAAATTAAGAGGTAATCAATTGAAGGCTGGTGGCATATTCCTGATTCTTGAATTCTTAGGGACTCAGATCTAGGCCGTCATCGTTTTTCAGGATGCCCTGGTCTTCAGGGCACAAAACTGTGGCTGGAGCTCCCACCGTTGCATCTGTATTCCACACAGCAGAGAAAGGAAAGAACAGAAAAAACAGGAACAAATGATGGATATCAGCTATCATTTCGGAAATTCCCCAGATATTCTGTATGATGCTTGTCACGATTTCCAATTTATTCATAATGTGCTCACGAGGTTAAAAACTGGTGACAAGGGAAGCATGAAAAATGGATTTTTAAAGGTGGCTCAGATGGTAAAAGCGTCTGCCTTCAATGTGGGAGACCTGGGTTCCATCCCTGGGTTGGGAAGATCCCCTGGAGAAGGAAATGGCAACCCACTCCAGTATTCTTGCCTGGAAAATCCCATGGATGGAGGAGCCTGGTTGGCGTCCATGGGGTCGCAAAGAGTCGGACACGACTGAGCGACTTCACTGTCACTTCATTATATGTCCAGCTAAAAAGTTTAGGGGTTCCTCTGATAAGAATTGATGCTTTTGAACTGTGGTGAGAGTCCCTTGGACTGCAAGGAGATCCAACCGGTCCATCCTAAAGGAAATCAGTCCTGGGTATTCATTGGTAGGACTGATTTTGAAGCTGAAACTCTAATACTTTGGCCACCTGATGCGAAGAGCTGACTCATTGGAAAATAACCTGATGCTGGGAAAGACTGAGGGCAGGAGGAGAAGGGGACGACAGAGGATGAGATGGTTGGATGGCATCACTGACTCAATGAACATGGGTTTGGCTATACTCCGGGAGTTGCTGATGGACAGGGAGGCCTGGCGTGCTGCAGTTCATGGGGTCGCAAAGAGCTGGACACGACTGAGAGACTGAACTGAACTGAACTAATATGGAAAGACAGTGAAAGTGAAACTGTTAGTCGCTCTGTCCTGTCCGACTGTTTGTGATCCCGTGGACTGTAGCTTGCCAGATTCTTCTGTCTTTGGAATTCTCTAGCAACAATACTGGAGTGGGTAGCCATTCCCTTCTCCAGGGGATCCTCTGACCCAGGGACCGAGCCCAGGCTTCCTGCACTGCAGGTGGATTCTTTTCCATCTGAGCCACCAGGGAAGCCCCTCTAATATGCAAGGAGAGGAATGGATGTTGGTGAGGGAACAGCTAGCACTCCAAAACGAACCTTTAAAGCATTAAATTTGTCTGATTCCCTTGGAAATAAACCAGTTCAATGCATAATTTAAAAACTCTCTGAGTAAAGCTGTAAGTATTAATTATCTTTTTATCTCTTAAATAGCTACGTGTTATTTTTCAGTACGTAGTAAAGAACATTTAGTGGAAAACTCTAGACTTTTTTCCCTGAAGAATAAAATAAGGAGAGAAAGAGTCAGACTAAAATAATTAATGAGAAGAAGTGGAAAGAGTTTTTGAAATAAAAAATTGTGTCATTTTCCAGGATGGCACTAACTTTATTTTGCTCTATTTGATATTCAGTAAATTTTCTGCTCTATTCGATTTGAAGTCCTGTTGTCTCTACTCAATATCTGTGATCTCCCACAAATGGCTAAAATTGGGATTAGTAGGGATAGCAGTTGTAGCAACAATAAAATGATGACTAGTTGTACTAATAATATGAAATGGTTGAATAACATCACTGACTCAATGGGTATGAATTTGAACTAACTCCGAGAGATAGTGAAGGACAGGGAAGTCTCGAGTGCTGCAGTTCATGGGGTTGCAAAGAATTGGACACAACTTAGCGATTGAACAACAAACTAATAGTATTCATGTTCAATAAAAATACTTACCTCACGGGTTATTTTGAAAAATAAATTTATGTATGTCAGGGCATTGATTTTGTATTTGAATTCAAATATTAGAACATGGATGACTGTTCCATAAATCCCATAAGCATCAACCTCATAAATCTTTCACCCACAAAGACCTTCCATGAAGACGCACCGTCCATGGACGGCTCCGCACGTCTCAGGCGGTGCGCACGCAGCCCTGCCAGCGGTGTCTCTCCCGCTGCTCCTTCTTGGTCATTTTCTGCCGCGCATTCCCCTCTGTTTCCCTCACTGCAGACAATGACTTTCGAACAATTATCATAGTTTGAACAAATGAACAAAGGTTTCCTGAGCTGCGTAAGAGACTCCCCTGTGCTCTGCTGTCGGTAAATGAGGGAGACGAAACCCTCTGCGCTCAAGGGGTTTAACAGTCTAGGATGGAAACGCAAGTATATGATAATCATTATGGTGCTCAGCGTGACAGTCCTAGTCAGGAAGACGGCGGCAGCGATGAGATACAGTTTCTAAAATCCACTTCAGTTTCCGTGAATAAAAACTTTATCTTTCAGACAAACTGCCCATCCATTGAATAGTAATTTTATAGCTAGTTTGTGTGTCTGTGTGTGTGCTTTTGCTGATCTCCAAGCATTTCTGTTTTTCTCTGCCGACTCCTATCTCCTAAAGGAAAAATATGTGAAGAGGAGCTAAGAGGGGGAATAGACTGATTTATAGAACAATTAAAATGTGAATCAGTGAATTGCCTGTGAAAGGCAAAACTATCATTTAGAAAACTCTAGCCATGTAGTTTTTTCTGAGTTGTAACATCACTATGGATTATTTTATTTCTGTTTTATAATGCATGATGCAGTATCGTGGCTTTAAATTATTGCTATATTAATTATCTATGGATGGTGATATTTTGCATGTAAATAAAAATGGTTTTTACTATTAATGCATGACATAAAATCTTAGTTTCTGGAGTCAGTGCAAAAAGGAAACACTAAAATAAAACTGAGCTAAAATTAATATATTCAAGGAGTTTGGAAAATATGGGGATTTGGAGCTCACTAAGTCGTCACGCAAGTGGACACTTACAATTGGAACTTCAAAGAGAGAGAAGTATCAGTAGCATGTTCTCATTGGGAATAATGCAGAGGCTGCAGATTGTGGGCTGAGGGCAAAAGAGTGCCTGCCGCTTGGTTTTGTGAATAAAGGTTTATTGCAACGGCTCAGAACTGTCATTCACAGATCGCTTATTGCTGCTCTTGAACTACAGTGGTAGAGTTTAGTTGTTGCGACAAAGATTATATCGCATGGAAAGTAAAAAATGTTTATTCTCCTCCGACCGTTTATAGCGGAGAAGGCAATGGCACCCTACTCCAGTACTCTTGCCTGGAAAATCCCATGGACGGAGGAGCCTGGTGGGCTGCAGTCCATGGGGTCGCTAAGGGTTGGACACGACTGAGCGACTTCACTTTCACTTTTCACTTTCCTACACTGGAGAAGGAAATGGCAATCCACTCCAGTGTTCTTGCCTGGAGAATCCCAGGGACGGGGGAGCCTGGTGGGCTGCCATCTGTGGGGTCGCACAGAGTTGGACACGACTGAAGTGACTTAGCAGCAAACCGTTTATAGAGACACCTTGCTGATCTTTGTAATTGTCTCACAAGTTTTATCCAACCCAAGGACCTTAATTCCTTTTCTACTTTGCGTCTGTAATACCCTTCTACATCTTCACCCAGTTTGTTGCTGTTGTTCAGTTGCGAAGTCGTGCCCGGCTCTTCTGTGACCCCAGTGGCCCACCAGGCTCCTCTGTCCGTGGGATTCCCAGGCAAGAACAGCGGAGTGGGTGCCATTCCCTCCAGGGATCTTCCCGACCCAGGGGTCAAACGCGAGTCTCCTGCGTCTGCAGGTGGATCCTTCACCAGCGAGACGCAAGGGAGGCCCTTCACTCAGCGTCCCGGCTCTTCCCGGCGTTCCGGTTCCGGCTGAAACGCCGCCTCCCGGGGCCCCGCGGGAGCCGGCTTGTCCGGGAGGCGTAAGCTCAGCCTCTGGACCCGCTGCCGCCGGCCACCGCGCCTCCTTCCGTGTTTCCTGCTGCGTTTACTCAGGCCCTTTTCCTGCCTGAGATCACACTGCTTGTTGGTTTCCTTTCCCCTCACTGGAATAGTTTCTACAGGAGAAGCGGTCTTGTCTGTCTCTCTCTCTCCCTCCACTGAATTCTGAGAGCACCATTCAGCTCCTCGTCGGGTAGAGACCAAAAGAGCCGGACCGGGGCTCAGTCACTGTGGCTCCCATCTTGGATGTGCTCCCCAGGGCAGTGACCAGGTGTGTGCGTGTGTGTGTGCGTGTGCGTGCGTGCACGCTGGTGGGATGGTGCTAGACTGAACTGCTTCCTAGGAAGTGAGTTGCTCACTCACCTTCCTTAGATGTTCGCTGCGAAGCTTTCTGGATAACAAGAGGTTTATGGAGCATCCCATCATGGACATGAGCGCTTTCCTCTGTCACTTCGGGAGTTACCTTATCTCAGGGGTTTCTCAGACACCTTTGCTGAGGTGTGTCCGTGAGGGAGTCGGAGTTTGTGGCATAAGCTGACTGCTGGCTTTGTCCCGTCGTCCCACAGTAATGGGTTTGGAGAGCCCGACCTTGTGCTACTTAGCGCATCTTGCTGATTAACTGACCTGAAATTGTATCCATTTGCTTAATATTATTGCTTCCTAAGGTGTTTTTTTCCAGACAATAGATATTATTATTATTAAATATTTAATTCAGCAATGAGAGTTCTGTTTATAGAATATTTATTAGATGCTTTTCCTGAAGGTTTTTTATCTTCAGTTTTGCAACTGATAAATCTTATGACAGAGCACTTCACACTGGCTGTACTTGATGTCAGCCTTCTGTGAGAGGAAGCGCAAATGTGGTGGAGTGTTCATGAACTCAGCTGGGTGATTAGATGTGACCTGAGACGCCCTCTACTAGGTCCCCCTTCTAACCTTTCTTACTAACAATCTGGCCATCCTTACTGTCTTGGGAAAACTTGCTGTTTTTATTAGAATTATAAGGGAAAATAAAGTGGCTCACATGTCCTGTTCACTGAAGATACTTGTGACGCCCTGAAGGATGATTTGTTTATCAGTGCATTCACTGGATCTTCACTGAGCCATTTCTGTGTGTTAGGCTGCGCCTGCATGGGGTTCAAAGTCCTGGGCTCAACGCTCATGAGGAATATTGCTCAATCTATTATGAAGCTTTCTTTTAGAAATCATTTTCCATTACAAGGGTGATAGAGGCAAAATGAAATGGAAATTTGAAGACTATATGCAGAAAATGACAAGACAGGTAGCATAATACACTTGGTGTGAAAAGTCCTGTCTGAAACCTACTGACATCCTGTTCCCCTCTTGAGTCATCTGAATAACAATGCTGAAGTATGTGTGGATGGAATGTGTAAAGATACAGTAATGATGGTGGGCTTCCAGGAGCGTTCTGTGCTGAGTGCTCTGTGAGCTTATTTCTCTCTCTTGCAACATTGTTCCCATTTTTCAGATGAGCAAAGAGTCATGAATAAGTTTGGCTGGTCTGGTTTTCAGCCAGAGTCTTACTCCAGCCCAGGAATGCAAAGTTTTGATTCCTCCTCACACTGATTGTTTCCCAGTACAAGGAGAGCATGCGGAGAGAAATGGAGGGAAAGTCTGAACTGTGGCTCCCAAGCTAAGAATGCTGACATTCCACTGACCATGCTTGAACCAATGGAACGGTGCTTGGGGTGAGGAGCAAAAGCTGTTGCCCCGTGTGCGTTCACACTGACAGGCACACGCACCATATCCTGGATTCACCCAGGACATGTTATTTCAGTGGTTCTTGAGTCAAACACGAAGATGTATATTTTTAGTAAGTTAAAAATGAGGAGGCTGGTTATTTTCCCAGTTGCTTCCAGCAGATAATCACCAGGCGGGCTCCTTGATTGTGCTTTGATCAGTTCCCAAGTGTTCAGGAATATGTATCTTAAAAGGTAAATATATAGCGTATTTCACAGGGAAATGGGGTGTTCTGAGCTCTGCAGCTGGCTGTCAGGCGCCAGTGGTCCTATTTCCATGCTGTAGATATATCTCAGCTTCCTCAGTTGACCGCCTATTTGAGAGATTTTAAATTTTCAAGGAAGAATTTTAAGAAAGAGATCTGAAGACACATTCTATTTTAATTAAGAGTAAGCAAGTTGAATTTTCTCCACTGTGGGTTTACTTGCTAAAGTACAATACAATCCACGTCACCCAACACAGACGAGTCTATATTTTATTAAAGGAAACCTGAGGTTGCATTTAGAGTTTATTAGTAATGAAATAAATATTTTGATGTTTCTTAGGAAGTGTATGTGAAGAAATAAGATATCTAGAGGTAGTTACAGAGCTGGGCTTCAAAATCACTTTTCTAAAAAAGAACAGCATTTGTCATTTTTGTTGAAAATCTTGATTTATCACATTCTGAGCCGAACTTGAAATGTTGGGTTTTTATTTTACCTATCAAAATGCCTTGCCTGCAGGCAAACAGAATGTTGAATTAAAACTTTCAATACTCTTGGGCAAAATCTGCTGCTTTAATAAGAGACAAAGGCTCATTTGGAACTTTTTGTCATTACATAAACAAACTGAGCTTCCGTTTATCATGTTCATTGCTTTAATTCTGGGTGCGTGGCATTGAGGAGGGAGACAGTTGCCAGGGCACACATGGCCTGCGATAAGTGATAAATTTGAGGATCTGTCAACAGAGGCACTTGCTCTCACAGGTAATTGTCTGACTCCATCTTCTTTCATCTGTAGCCAAGAAGATTTCAGATGGATATTGTTGAGAAATGTATCACTTTATGCAAATGGCTTCAAAGAAAAATGAGCCCCACATAAACAGATACCATCAATGAGGTCATCTGTCTAAGAAAAAACGTTCACCTGGATTGGGTCCTTCTACATAGCAGGCACCCTACAGAGCATGCCATAGGCATAAATACACATATTCTTCAAAAGGACCTTTTGATTTAGATATTATTGCTATTCTATTTGACATAAAAGGAAACAGTAAGTCCAGAGAGGTCAGCTGGCTTGACCAAGGTAGAGGAGATGGGCTTTTTTCCCAGGAATTTGACTCCAGCTCTCTACCAACATGTTATGTTGCTTTTAAAAAGCTATTCACTTACGTTGGCCTCTTTCTCTGGTTGCAGAGCCTTCTCGCTGTGGCGGCTTCTCCCGTGCAGCACGGGCTCCAGGTGCACAGACTTCGGTGGTGGTGGCACGTGAGCTCAGTGGTCATGATTCCAGGCTCGCAAGCAGGTTGAGTAGTTGCGGCTCACGGGCTTAGTTGCTCCAAGGCACGTGAGATCTTCCCAGATCAGGGACTGAACCTGTGTTTCCTGCATTGACAGGCGAATTCCTTACCGGTGGGTCACCAGGGAAGGCCTGTGTTCCTTTTTGATCTCAGCACGTGTGAGGATTTGACCTTTCCCTTCTGGTATGCGGAAGTGACGGGGCAGCCCAGAGGCCGGTTTCTGGTGTGGTAGGCCTCCAGTGTGCGTCCAGGCAGGAGGCAGATAGGCCACGGGGTAGGGGATCTGGCAGGTAGCATGCCACGGAGCTGTGGAAATCCATCGGTTAGTGTGAGGAGAGCGTCAGTGCCTGTTTCAGTGGCCTCCGCGTTTTATGTCAAAGATCACCATTTTTCCATGTATCACCTCATCTATTGGGGTCAGAAAGATGGTGAAGACCGGGAGCTGTGGCACGCTGAGCAGGGTGAAAATCTTGCCTGTACTGTGTCATCTAAATAGTTCACTACGTAAACCATGAAACCTCTCTTGGCCTTGGTTTCTACATCTCCAATTTGGGCATAATTACCACTACTTTATAGAGTCGTTGTAAGGATTAAAATGAGATAATATTTGCAAAGAAATTTGCAAAGGCCTCTCTGGCTCTGATGAATGTTGTGTAATCATCATCATTAGAGTCATCCGTTGGAGAAGACTCCTGAGAGTCCCGTGGACTGCAAGGAGACCCAGCCAGTCCATTCTGAAGGAGATCAGCCCTGGGATTTCTTTGGAAGGAATGATGCTAAAGCTGAAACTCCAGTACTTTGGCCACCTCATGTGAAGAGTTGACTCATTGGAAAAGACCCTGATGCTGGGAGGGATTGGGGGCAGGAGGAGAAGGGGACGACCGAGGATGAGATGGCTGGATGGCATCTCAGACTCGATGGACGTGAGTCTGAGTGAACTCCGGGAGTTGATGATGGCCAGGGAGGCCTGGCGTGCTGCGATTCATGGGGTCACAGAGTCAGACACGACTGAGCGACTGAACTGAACTGTTATCACCTGTTAGTTTATGGCCATGCATGGATGCTACGTGTTTGTGGCATAGATACAACTCTTTCACCATGTTAGTGGTTTGCATCTGAGAAGTGGGGATAACTGTGATTACTAAGCTACACACATTCAGTGCAGATTGAAGTAGAGAGTGGAATCATCTTAACTATAATTTAGCCCCTAAATAATTTGAGTCAGTATTTTCAAAATTTATCCTTTGAAGTAAAAACAGTTTTGTTTCGTTTGATACATTTTTATTGAGTACCTGTGCCAACTGTGTGTGGGGCAAAGACAGTATTTACTCTCAATGAGTTTATAGCTGAGGAAAAGAAAATAGCCACACCAGTCCAACCTTCTCTCTGTAGACCCAGCCTTCTCTCTGTAGACCCAGCCTTCCTCTGTAGATCCAGCCTTCTCTCTATAGATCCAGCCTTCTCTCTATAGATCCAACCATATGTCACCGATGAACTCATACATAATAAGGAAATGACATACACAGAGCAGTGAACACATTTATCATCGAGGAAGACTCCGAAATGAGGATGGTATCTGAATAGTACACTCCTACAGATGCCTGAGGGGCTTTGGGCGAAGGGGCAATGTTCTTTGTATGCTCAGTTACTTCGTGTATGTTAGTTAGCTGCCTGCTTTGCATCAGCGCTGGTGCTAGGTGCTTGGGTTGTAAACGGTGAGCAAACCCAGAGATGATTCCTGATCTCGTGGCACCCTGGTTGATTTGGGAAGTGCATCAGATCTGCATTTTATGTGACATTTCTGGTGACAGTGTAAACAGCATAGTGAAGTTGAGCAACAGTGGAATGCCGAGAGGAAGGAGAGGATTGTAATAATTTGAGTGCTACTTCATGAGGAATTGAAATAAGGGATGGAGATATATTGATCTGAATTATCCACAAAATGCATCTGATTATGGCTTCATATTTTCCTGTTAGTGTATATGTTACCCATGGCCGTATGGTATTTATTGAAGGAGGAGAGGTGAAATATAGCAGAGCATTTTCTTGTCTACTAGAGGATTCAAATTTGTGGTTATTTCCAAGTGGTGTTTCTCGGAGGATAGAAATGGAAATAGAACCAACTCCCAGTAATACAGAGCAGATGAATCTTGAAAAATGAAACAGTGAATAATTGTCATGAAGATGACAGCCTGGGACGCACACAAAGGGACAAATTCTAATTTCAGATTGCGCAGTCGGGCAACAGAGCTGAGCAGAAATGAACGGCTTTTGAGAACCTCACGTCATAGACTAATTTTGCATTTAAAACATCCGCCCACTCTAAGAACAGATGAAAAGTGCTTAACCTGGGCAAATCTGCATCTTAAACTTTGCTGTGAGCTTCTGATAAGGTGAATGAGACTCGGCTGTTGGGTTCTTGGAAATTAGCCTGCTTGTCTGTGATGCTCACTATTTCAAAACTGTGCGTTGAATTTAGCAAACATCTGCTGAGGATCTAGCGTGCTGTTGGGGTCACGGGTAACTCAAAGCTGACTGAGACTCGGTGTATGTTCCTGCGGTTCTCAGAATCGACTGTGGTGCCGCACGTCAAGACCAAGTGGCGTAGTGGTAAAAGCTGTGGCTTTGAAGTAAGAAACCGCTGGGTTCAAGCCCCAGCCCCTCGCTTGACATCAGCGTCCGTGAGAGCATTATAGGCGTTGCCAGTGGTTCTCAGTGTGGCCATCTCCTTAATGAGAATGAGACTAATATTAATATTGGTTTCCATACTGATTAACAAATAACCACAAATGTGGCTTAAAATGACACAGATTTGTGACTCATAATATCAGTGGATCGGGACTCTGGATATAGCTTACCTGGGTCGTCTGCTTAGGCTCCCAAGAGACTGAAATCCAGGTGCCAGCTGGGCTGTGCTGCCTTCTTGAGCTCAGAGTCCTCTTCCACGGAGACAGAGTGATTGGCAGAATTAGTTCCTGTGGTTGTAAGACTGAGGTCTGGCTTTAGGCACAGCTGTCCGCTGAGGCCTCTGCTTGACTCCCGGAAGCCGCACAGTGCCTGACCTTAGCCTGTCTCAACATGACAACGTATATTGGGTCGATCAAAAAGTTAGTTTCGGTGTTTTATAAAGATGTTATGAAAAACTCAAAGGAATTTTTTGGCCAACCAAATACTTTCAGAGCCAGCAGGAGAAGCTCTCTGACCTCTAGACTCTTTTTTTAAGGGAATCATCTGATAATCTCCTTTTGGATTAAAGTTAACTAGATCAGAAATTTTGATGATGTCTGCAAAATCCCTTCACCTTTGGCTAGAAGCAGTCTCCCACATTTAGGGAAAGGGGTTTCTCATGCAGCCAGGAATCACAGAGTGCCTCTTAGAATTCTGCCTCCCACAGGTCCTTACTGTCATTCTCTTTAGAATGCAATGAGACAGCCAGGATATCAGGCAGGGTCTGGACAGGCAGGCTGCCCCTAAGATGCCAGCACCCCTAAAATGCATCACGCGCTCACCCGCACATGCAGAAGAGCCCCTCCAAGTCGGCTCCGGTCTCAGGGCTGTGGGTGCCACGCACACACCCCGCGAGGGCACGGGACGCTTTATTGTGTGTGTGACTGAGGCCCTGGAGGAGAAGGCGGTCTGAGATGGCCTGAGAGAGCGTGCGTGCGTGCGTACACACACACGCGCACACACACATGTGCACACACACGCACACACACACATGTGCACACACACACACGCACACACCCCGCGAGGGCACGGGGCGCTTCATTGTGCGTGTGACTGAGGCCCTGGAGGAGAAGGCGGTCTGAGATGGCCTGAGAGAGCGTGCGTGCGTGCGTGCGCACACACGCGCACACACACATGTGCACACACACGCACACACGCACACACACACGTGTGCACACACACGCACACACACACACCCGAACGCACACGCACATGCATGCACACACGCGCGCACACGCACACGCACACACACCCGAACGCACACGCACGCGCACGCACACGCATGCACACACGCGCGCGCACGCACACGCACACACACCCGAACGCACACGCACACGCATGCACACACACGCGCGCACACGCACACGCACATACACCCGAACGCACGCGCACGCGCACGCACACGCTGGCCTCGGTTCTTCTGATGGTTAGAGGGTAGGGCCAGAAGGATGACTCTCACGCTGACATGGCCGGCATGGTCTGAATCTCTAGCCAACATCCAAGGTTGAGAGCACTCAGGTTCTCTTATCCGCTCTATGTAGGTGCAAGAGGAAGTGGAGGGATAAGGCTTAGAGGCTCAAGCTGTCAAGTGTGGAAACAGGGAGTGGGACTCACTGTGATAAGGCATAAAAGCAGCCTTGAGGTGGCTGGCTGAGGCCCAGTGTGGCAGGTCCACACAGTGAGATGTGACGTAGCTCTCCTCTGTCTTTTTGCTGTTCCAGCCTTGTTATCACCCTTCCTTCTTCAGGATCAGGATCACCATTTGAATCATGATGGCTCCTGGATCTTTAGCTTTTTATCCACATCACAGGCAGCTGGAAAGGGAAATGAGTAAAACCATAAAAACTGGCTTTCCCCAGCTGTTTGCCCCTCATTTTAAAAATGTTCTGGAAATTCTTCCAAATAACCCTTGATTCTGTCTTCATGATCATAAGGCCATGAATTTTTAGTAAGGGTTAGAAGCCACAGAGATAATGGGAATGCAGTCTCTCAGCTAGTCCCAGGGCCAACCCTAACAATACAGGGTTTGATGAGGAGAGGAAATCTCTTATTCAGTTACCTAGCCCAGTGTCTGGCTTTTTTTCTAGAGATATCATGTATTTATTAAAAACACTCACTTAAGGTTTTTTATTTTCCAAGTACAGTTTTAACTTCTGAACAGTTTTAGATTTAGACAAATGTTAGAGACGGTAGAGAGAGCTTTTCTGTACTCATCACCCATTCCCTGCCCGCACCCCCCCCCCCACCTCCTCCCATCATATCACAGGGGCTGGAGGACCTTTGCCGAAACTGACGAAGCTGCTGGGGTGCATGACGGCCTCAGACTCCAGGCTGCACTGGCGGCTCTGCAGCTTTTCCTCTCTCCTCTCCCAGGACCCCATGCAGGGCCCCTCACTGTGGTCGTTCATCGGACGTCTGTTGTCTTCTCTGGTTTGTGACAGTTTCAAGCAGTTCTAGTCAGTTATTTCATAGACTCTCTCTCAATGTAGATTTTTCTGATGTTTCCCCATGATTAGAGTTTGGGGGGCGGGTGCCACAGAAACAAAATGCTTTGCTTGTCACTTCCTTTGAGGGCACAGAAGTCCATCTGATGAAGCTGTGATGGTCATCTCCGTCACTGACTTGGCAAAGGGGTATTTCCAGGGTTCTGACGTCACTTTGTTTTCCTCTGTCCATACACAGTTATTTGGAAGTGGGTCACTGGATCCAGGCCACATCCAAGTGCATGTGTGTGCACAGGTGTGCGCATGCCTGAGACGGGAGGGAGCTAAGCTCCATTCTCGTTCACATAGACTGTTTGCGATTCTTCGGTACAGAAAGGTTTATCTCTCCTTCCTCGCTTTGGGTTCAGCCATTTATCTGAGTATAGACTTGTGCATTCCTAGTTTATACTGGGTTGTAATCAACACTGTATCTGCTTTGTTGTTCCAGTGATTCCAGGTTTGGCCATTGGGAACCCTTTCAGCTGGTTCCTATGACTTTGCAACATGTTCCCATACTCTTCATTTTTTAGGCACTCACTGAATCTCTGTCACTCCGAATACTGCTCTTTCATCTTGTGTTGTCCCTGGCCCAATCCTAGAATCTGTCATTTCCTCATGAATCCCTGATTCCTTTTACTGGAGAACAGTATTAACCCCCCGGGTGCACATTACATTTTATAACTGTCAGCTAAATACTAAGTACTGACAGATTTCTATAAAACTACGAAATTGATTATCAGTGGAGAGTTACAGTGTAACAGCAAGAAGCGTGCTTTGTGGGTGGCGTCGTTTGCCTGTAGATCACCTTGTTTTATTCTCCGACAGCTCCCCAGCTTATGCAGAAGAATGTGAAGACTCTGATGGCCAAGGGCTTTGCATACATCATGTAACTTGTGAGTCGCAGAGGCAAAACTGGAAATGATATTTCCTAGCTCACTCCCTTCTTTCATCACAACATTTTGCCTTCCTGAGGGACATTTCTAAACGACTTGATTCCAAACATTATCATTATTTTTTTTGTTGTTCACTTAATAAGTCAACAAAAACTATTTGTTTTCACCAGTACTCTTGCCTGGAGAATCCCATGGACAGAGGGCCTGGCAGGCCACAGTCCATAGTGCCACAAAAAGCTGGATGCGACTGGTGCAACTTAGCACAGCACCCATGCACGCTGGCTGTGTGCGGCTCTTAACTCTGGGGACCAGGTGACAGGGCAGAAAAGTTCTTGGCAACCATTCAGTTTACAGCATGGTGGAGATGAAAGTCAATAAATAAGTGAGAAAGTAAGCAAATAAATAAATAACTTCAGAGAGTTGAACTGCTGCACAGAAAATAAAATGTGCTGGAGGGTGAATGATGAGAAAGAGGCTGTGTATGCATTAGGAGGTGGCATATGGAGAAGTCTGGTATAAATGGAATAACTGCATAAAGAGGGCAGTCTTCAAGGTCAGAATGGGCTTGGTGTGTTCTGTGGAATTGAATGAAGACCATTGTGAATGAACTGAGGAAAATCAGGTGTTATATGGCAAAGTATAAAGTCAGAAGTTTAGGAAAAGGTCAGATAATAAAGGGCCTCATATGGCATGCTAAGGAGGTTATATTTTATTTGTTTTTCTCAAAATAGTAGAAGTCATTGGATCAGTTTTGGCAGGGGAGTAATGTTACCTGAATTTAAAATTTTTTATTCTTATAGTTGCATGGAGAATATATGTCACGTATCCATCAAAGTTAAGACAGTGTTTATTGTGATTTTGAGATGTTAAAATTGGAAAGGCTTAAAAAAAAAAAAAAGAAAAACAGAACCAGTGCAATTTTAAAATGCCATCAACTGATTGTAAGATGTATTCCAATTTCAGATGTGTTAGACTATGGAAAACATAGACATCTTAGAATATAGCACATAGAGCGCTAGCTGGAAGTAGTGCCCGCAGGGAGGCAGACTGGCGTTGATCACTGCCAGGTAGGTGGGATATGTCAGTGGAGTAGGCCGGTGTCCTTGAGATGGGGGTAACCGACCAGATTTTGAGTGTAGCTGGAGACTGAATGGGAAGAGGGTACTGAGAGTTGCGATAAGGAGTGAAGGCAAGAGAGCGACTTCCAGACGTATGGTCTGAGCAGGATGGGCGGTGGTACCTTTACTGAGATGGAGAGAGTTATTTTGAAATGTCACGATCATAATTTCATTTCTGGCCACGTGCCTAATAGACTTCCAAGTGACCTTATTAAGCAATGATTGAATAAAGAAATCTGGGTTCAGTAGAGATGGGGTGAAAATCTACCATACCGATTTGGGAGTCATCCACGTGTGGTAAAGTCACGGGGGTGGATGAGCGTGCAGATAAAGAGAAAACTGTGCAGAGCACCAGAAATATGCCTCGGCCAAGGAGGAGGAGCCAGCTCAGGAGTCTCCAAAGGGGAGCTTGCGTGATGAGTGGAAGCGGCCCGAGAGGTGTCACAAAGCCGAGGGTGTGGCGAGCAAGGGCGTGGCTGACCAGGCAGAGGCACCGAGACCAGACGCTGCCCTGTCTGAGCCACCGGGGAAGTCTAGAGAAGAAGAGTGACTCTGGATGTTGCAGGATGGAGGCCGTCTATGGCATTCTAGACTTTTCTGGGTGTTAGTGCTGATTCATGAATGGGCTTTCCTGGTGCTTCAGTGGTAAAGAACCCACCTGGCAAAGCAGGACACGAGGCTTCAGTCCCTGGGTCAGGAAGATCCCCTGGAGAAGGAAATGGCGACCTAATCTAGTATACTTGTTTGGGAAATCCCATGGACAGAGGAAGCTGGCAGGCTACAGTCCGTGGGATTGCGAACAGTCGGACATGACTTAGTGACTAGACAACAACAACAATGTTGAGTTATACCTTGGGTGGGAATGTATCATCTTTGCATAATTAGTAACGTTAACTATTAACTTTGACATGCTTTCTTTTATCTAGCTTCTCTCTAGAATATTTGCAGCTTCATTTAATAAATGCTGTCAGTGGGATGTTTAAAATTGATGAGTTCTGGAATTATATGATCAAAATGACAAAATCACAGTATTAAAACTCAGACTTACATTACGTAAAAGTTATTTTATATAGTCAGTATCTTTCTTTTTTGTCCTGCATAGGTTTGCTGGAGTCTTCAAATGTCTAGAAGAATGATTTCCCTTTAAAAATTTAACCACATTCTGAGTGTTTTAAGTTTGTCTAATTGTGATACATTTTTGATTGATTATTCTCTAAGGGTTTTTATTTGTCTAACTGTGAGATATTCCTTTTCATAAATTCAAATGCAGATATTGTCATCAGGAAATGAGGGCTTTATCTAAGTTATATTGGGCTTCCCTGATGTCTCAGACGGTAAAGAATCTGCCTGCCAAAGAAGGAGACATGGGTTTGATCCCTGGATCAGGAAGATCCCCTGGAGAAGGAAATGGCAACCCACTCCAGTATTCTTGCATAGAGAATTTGCTGGACAGAGGAGCCTTATGGGCTATAGTCCATGGGGTTGCAAAGAGTTGGACATGACTGAGCAACTAACACTTTCACTTCACTTTTTAAAATCCAGGCTATGTTATAGGAAAGTAATTGTTTTAGACATGGTGTTTACTTCCATAGACCATCTACCTTATCTTGGGGGAGGCAGTATTTGGAGAAAGAAAAGCCTACTGTTCTGAGCTGATGAAAGCTCTTTGGTTTATTTTTTTGGCGCGCTCTTTGTTTTAGGGCAGTCGCAGATTTGCAGAAGATTTTGGAGGTAGGACAGCGTTTTCCGTGCTCTCACTTCCCCGTCTCTGGCATCTTACGTTAGCAGGCGATAGTTATCATAGTCAACGCACCAATATTATTGCTGCATTATTATTAGAGGACAGAGTCCATTCCTTTGTTGTGTGTGTGTTTGCCTAATGTCCTTTTCCAGTTCCAGAATATCCTGTTCAGCATACATTTAATTGCCATGTCTCTTTAGGTTCCTCTTGACTATGATAGTTTTTCAGATTGTCCATGTTTTTGATCATATTGACATTTTTAAGGTATACTGTTCTGCTAATTGGTAGCATGCATGCATACATGCTCAGCCATGTCTGATTCTTTGAGACCCCATGGACTGTAGCCTGCCAGGCTCCTCTGTCCATGGGGTTTCCCAGGCAAGAATGGAGTGGGTAGCCATTCCCTTCTCCAGGAGATGTTCCTGACCTAGGGATCAAACCTAGGCCTCCCACATTGCAGGCTGATTCTTTCCTGTCTGAGCCAGGGTATCTGGTGCTCTCTGCTAAGTCATTTGACAGTATATGCTATTTGAATGGTGTATACCGTTAAATGACTTATAGCCGTTGCTGTTAAACTTGATCACCTGGTTAAGGCAGCGTTGGCTGGTTTTCTGCTGTATCATTTACTCTTTCCCCTTTCCTTGCTGTACTTTTTGTAAGGAAGTCAGTATTCTCAGCCCATACTTGTTCAGTTGGCCATTACACTCTATCCCACTGAGGACAACCTCTCCATGAATTATTTGGAATTTTTCTGCACAGCACATTTATCTCTTCTCTCTTAGCTATTCATTTTTTTGTTCATTCATTCCCTCAGTCAGCAATTTATAACAGGACAGGCTCACGATGCATGTTTTGTACTCTGGGTTCTGAACCTTACTGCTGTATTTTAGTGCTGAGACAGTCCCCTGTTTGCTCTTAGCAGCTCGTACAGTCGGTGCCTTTGTCCCTTTGCTGACTTCCGTCCGTGTGTGTGCTGACCACTTTGTTCCTGTCTGGCGCTTCCCTGATCTCAGGTTCCTGTTGTGTCTTCACTGACCATCTCCTGGAGCTGGTAACTAATCCAGAGATGCCTGATTTCTTTTTTTAAAAAAACATAGTATTGGAAACCAAGATCTAGTTGCTAGAAGTGTTCTTTGCTACTGAGATGTCATTTCTTCTAGGCGATCTCAGAAGATAGAAAAGAGATCTGGGTTAATGCACATATCTATAAATATTTATTCACACACATATATATATACACACACGTATTTCTATATATAATTTCTGTATATAGATTAGGATAAGCATGCGCCCCTACTGTTGTCTCAACGACAACTTATTTCTAAATTGTTCATTCTAGCCTCTTCCCATTGCTTATCTGTATATTCTACTCCAAAAATGAGAAACGTGACTCCCATCATCCATCATTCATTTATATAATTGCCCAGCAGACGCTGATGCTGAGGAAGAGCGAAGGCAGAAGGAGAAGGGAGTGGCGACGGCGAGATGGTTGCAGAGCATCAGCAGCCAGTGGACGTGAACCTGAGCAAACCCCGGGAGACAGCGGGGGACAGAGTAGCCTGGTGTGCTATAGTTCACGGGGTTGCAGAGGGTTGGACACGACTTAGCGACTGAACAACAACAAATTTTAGTTCATATATACAGTGGTTTCAGAATGTCTAATATTGAAACTCTTTTCATATGTATCTATTTATTTCAACTTGCACGTAAATGTCATTATGAAGAGTGATTTTTGTCCTGTGGTTAATCTGTAAGCCAATGAGCATAATATATTTGCAGTAAGTCAGTAAGAAGCAAGTATTTTTGTTTTAATAATTACGTTAATGAATGTAATTAGTGTATATAGTTTTAAAAACTAGTAACATATGCAAAGAGCTTAAAAGTAGCATAAGCTAAGGTTATTGTTGGCGGGAACAATATGCAGAGTCCCTGCCTCACTCTGCCCCATCCTGCCGCCTGCTCTCCAGAGGAAAGCTGTGTTCAACTTTTTAAGGGTTTCGTGTGTATATGTGTGTGTGTGTGTGTTTACCTCAATACCTCTAAATCGTATGCTTATACTGCTTTTTCTTGATATAAACTTAAACGTGGAAATTTATATCCAGTAAGCACTCTTTTTCTGCTGAGATAAGTAATACTAAGATAGCTAATTGCCTCTTAAATGGATTCACGATCAGTCTTTTTGTGATTAGCCCTATCTATACCCCTTGCTTTCAAAAACACTACGTACCCTTTCATCACAGCCTCTTAACTTAGATTTGATATGTTACTGCCACTTGCTCACTGGCTTCCCACATTTCAGTTTGATTAATATACTTCTCTGTTCCTATCTTCTTCCCTTCCTCCTTGTTGTCGAAAGTCTGCAAATTTAGTGGGTTTGTTGAAGAGAGCAGAGTTAAATGCCTTCATTTTATTCACATACGTTTATTTGGAAGTCAGAGGTCAACGTATACATTTCCATCTGAGCACAGTATGAGATTTTGTAGAATGAGATTATTTTGCTGATTATAAAAGAAGTACATTTTAAATTAAGTAATTAAAATCTTGAAAAAGAAAATTGCAAGTTTCTCTGTTGTATGATCTTCCACCTCCTCCCCAACCAAATTCCGTGGTTTAGACTGCTCTTTCTCTGAATTGATTCTTTCCATTGTTACAATGTTTTTATTCACATTTTTTGATGATACATAGAAACCTATTTCATCTTGTTAAATTGCTGCATATTATTCTGTGGTTTGATTTCCCCTAACCTATTTAAAGGGCTTCCCTGGTGACTCAGATGGAGAATCTGCCTGCAATACAGTAGACCCAGGTTCGATCCCTGGGTTGTGAAGATCCCCCAGAGAAGGGGATCCACTCCAGTAATTTTGCCTGGAGAATTCCATGGATAGAGGAGCCTGGCAGGTTAATGTCCATGGGGTCACAAAGAGTCAGAAACCACCGACTGGCTTTTAGATGGTTGTCAGCCGGCTGAGAGGAGCTACCCCATGTTGGAGGTAAGGAGCAGCAGCAGCGCTTTGCTGGAGCAGCTGTGAAGAGATACCCCACATCCAAGGTAAGAGAAAACCAAGTAAGACAGTAGGCGCTGAGAGAAGACGTCAGAGGGCAGACAGACTGAAGCCATAATCACAGACAACAGGCCAAACTGACCGCACAGACCACACCTTGTCTAACTCAGTGAGACCAAGCCATGCCCGCGGGGCCACCCAAGACGCGCGGGTCATGGTGGAGAGGTCTGACAGCACGTGGTCCACTGGAGAAGGGAAGGCAAACCACTCCAGGATTCTTGCCCTGAGAACCCCGTGAACAGTGTGGACAGGCACTGAAGGATGAACTCCCCAGGCCGGTAGGTGCCCAGGATGCCAGAGGAGGTCAGTGGAGATGTAACTCAGGAAAGAATGAAGGGATGAGCCAAAGCGAAAACAACACCCAGCTGTGGATGTGACTGGTGACAGAAGCGAGATCCGATGCTGTAAATAGCAATATTGCATAGGAACCTGGAATGTCAGGTCCATGAATCAAGGCAAACTGGAAGTGATTAAACAGGAGATGGCAAGAGTGAACATCAACATTCTAGGAATCAGCGAACTAAAATGGACTGGAAAGGGTGAATTTAACTCAGATGACCATTATATCTACTACTGTGGGCAGGAATCCCTCAGAAGAAATGGAGTAGACATCATGGTCAACAAAAGAGTCTGAAATGCAGTACTTGGATGCAATCTCAAAGACAACAGAATGACCTCTGTTCGTTTCTAAGGCAAACCATTCAATATCATGGTAATCGAAGTCTATGCCCCGAACAATAATGCTGAAGAAGCTGAAGTTGAACAGTTCTAAGACCTACAAGATCTTCTAGAGCTAACACCCAAAAAAGATGTCCTTTTCATTATAGGGGACTGGAATGCAAAAGTAGGAAGTCAAGAAACACCTGGAGTAACAGGCAAATTTGGCCTTTGGAGTACAAAATGAAGCAAGGCAAAGGCTAATAGAGTTCTGCCAAGAGAACACACTGGTCATAGCAAACACCCTCTTCCAACAACACAAGAGAAGACTCTACACATGGACATCACCAGATGGTCAATACCGAAATCAGATTGATTATGTTCTTTGCAGCCAAAGATGGAGAAGCTCTATACAGTCAGCAAAAACAACACCAAGAGCTGACTGTGGCTCAGATCATGAACTCCTTATTGCCAAATTCAGACTGAAATTGAAGAAACAGAGAAAACCACTAGACCATTCAGACATGACCTAAATCAAATCCCTTATGACTATAAAGTGGAAATGAGAAATAGATTTAAGGGACTAGCTCTGATACACAGAGTGCCTGATGAACTATGGACGGAGGTTCATGACATTGTACGGAAGACAGGGATCAAGACCATCCCCATGGAAAAGAAATGCAAAAAAGCAAAATGGCTGTCTGACGAGGCCTTACAAATAGCTGTGAAAAGAAGAGAAGCGAAAAGCAAAGGAGAAAAGGAAAGATATAAGCATCTGAATGCAGAGTTCCAAGGAATAGCAAGGAGAGATAAGAAAGCTTCCTCAGCAATCAGTGCTAAGATAATAGAGGAAAAGAACAGAATGGGAAAGACTGAAGGTCTCTTCAAGAAAATTAGAGATACCAAGGGAACATTTCATGCAAAGATGGGCTTGATAAAGGATAGAAATGGTCTGGACCTAACAGAAGCAGAAGATATTAAGAAAAGGTGGCAAGAATACACAGAAGAACAGTACAAAAAAGATCTTCACAACCCAGATAATCATGATGGTGTGATCACTCACTTAGAGCCAGACATCCTGGAATGTGAAGTCAAGTGGGCCTTAGAAAGCATCACTGTGAACAAAGCTAGTGGAGGTGATGGAATTCCAGTTGAGCTATTTCAAATCCTGAAAGATGATGCTGTGAAAGTGCTACACTCAATATGCCAGCAAATGTGGAAAACTCAGCAGTGGCCACAGGATTGGAAATGGTCAGTTTTCATTCCAACCCCAAAGAAAGGCAATGCCAAAGAATGCTCAAACTACTGCACAATTGCACTCGTCTCACACGCTAGTAAAGTAATGCTCAAAATTCTCCAAGCCAGGCTTCAGCAATATGTGAACCACAAACTTCCAGATGTTCAAGCTGGTTTTAGAAAAGGCAGAGGAACCAGAGATCAAATTGCCACTATCCGCTGGATCATGGAAAAAGCAAGAGAGTTCCAGAAAAACGTCTATTTCTCTTTTATTGACTATGCCAAAGCCTTTGACTGCTTGGATCACAATAAACTGTGGAAAATTCTGAAAGAATAGGAATACTAGACCACCTGACCTGCCTCTTGAGAAACCTATATGCAGGTCAGGAAGCAACAGTTAGAACTGGACATGGAACAACAGACTGGTTCCAAATAGGAAAAGGAGTACGTCAAGGCTGTATATTGTCAGCCTGCTTATTTAACTTCTATGCAGAGTACATCATGAGAAATGCTGGGCTGGAAGAAGCACAAACTGGAATCAAGATTGCCGGGAGAACTGTCAATAACTTCAGATATGCAGATGACACCACCCTTATGGCAGAAAGTGAAGAGGAACTAAAAAGCCTCTTGATGAAAGTGAAAGAGGAGAGTGAAAAAGTTGACTTAAAGCTCCACAGTCAGAAAACGAAGGATCATGGCATCTGGCCGCATCACTTCATGGGAAATAGATGGGGAAACAGTGGAAACAGTGTCAGACTTTATTTTTCTGAGCTGCCACATCAGTGCAGATGGTGATTGCAGCCATGAAATTAAAAGACACTTATCCTTGGGATTTCTTTGGAAGGAATGATGCTAAAGCTCCATTACTTTAGGAATGATGCTAAAGCTCCAGTACTCTTGCCACCTCATGCGAAGAGTTGACTCATTGGAAAAGACTCTGATGCTCGGAGGGATTGGGTGCAAGAGGAGAAGGGGATGACAGAGGATGAGATGGTAGGATGGCATCACCGACTCAATGGAGTTGAGTCTGTGTGAACTCCGTGAGTTGGTGATGGACGGGGAGGCCTGACGTGCTACGATTCATAGAGTCACAAAAATTCGGACATGACTGAGCGACTGAACTGAACTGAACTCCTTGGAAGGAAAGTTATGACCAACCTAGACAGCATATTGAAAAGCAGAGACATTACTTTGCTGACAAAGGTCCATCTAGTGAAGGCTATAGTTTTTCCAGTGGTCATGTATGGATGTGAGAGTTGTACTGTGAAGAAAGCTGAGTGCTGAAGAATTGATGCTTTTGAAGTGTGGTGTTAGAGAAGACTCTTGAGAGTCCCTTGGACTGCAAGGAGATCCAGCCAGTCCATCCTAAAGGAGATTGGTCCTGGGTGTTCCTTGGAAGGACTGATGCTGAAGCTGAAACTCCGATACTTTGGCCACTTCATGCCAAGAGTTGACTCATTGGAAAAGACTCTGATGCTGGGAGGGATTGGGCGCAGGAGGAGAAGGGGATGACAGAGGATGAGATGGCTGGATGGCATCACTGACTTGGTGGGCATGAGTTTGAGTGAACTCCGGGAGTTGGTGATGGACAGGGAGGCCTGGCGTGATGGGTTCATGGTGACGCAAAGAGTTGGACACGACTGAGCATATGAACTGACTGACTGAATTTTTCATGAGTAAGCAATGTTAGAGTGGGAATCTTTCCCATAAAAAGTTGAGATTTGGATAAAAAAGGAAATAATGAAGACCAAACTTATAACTGATACTCATAGGATTTGTAGTATTTTTCTAAAAAAATCACATTTTCTGAGCTTATGTGGTACAGTGACAACTTTTGCAAAAGATCTTTTCCTAAAGAGTGAGCATGATTCCAGCTCACACAGTTTAAGTCTGTATTTCCAGTAGGAGTAAAAGTGAAATGCACGGGAGTATATTCTCAAATCTGGTAAATCTGTAGCTATTTTAGCATTCTTTATAAACATGTTTCTTTAAATTTTCACAATATAAGCACTAATGTTTCATGCAATGATATAGCAGCAACATAGCACATCACTGTGGTTACTTAAACTTCCTTGTGGTGTTTCTATCATACCGAGTATTGATTTTCCAGCATTAGCACAGAACTACCATCACTTATTGGAAGCTTGGAATGCATTATTAGAGAATCTGAAAAGAGTTTAAATTGTAACAGCCTTGATAAATTGTAAGGGACTTCCCAGGTGGCACAGTGGTAAAGAATCCACCTGCCAACCCAGGAAATGTGAGTTTGATCCCTAGGTAGGGGAGATTGGCTGGAGAAGGAATTGGCAACTCATTCTGGTATCCTTGCCAGAAAATCCCATGGACAGAGGAGCCTGGCAGGCTCCAGCCCATGGGCTCCCAAAGAGTTAGACATGACTGAGTGATACACATGTACACATGTAAAGTAATAGCAAAGGAGTCCTGGGTTACTTCCTGGGCATTTGTTTAGCAAACATGTTTCGTACAGTAGCTCCAAGGGCTGGCCGTCTTTTCTAGGCACCAGCTAGAAAGTGGAGTCATCAGGGAGAAGTATGGAAACCAAGTCTGTGATTCCTTCAGTCAGCATTGAAACCAGATGGTACTGTTTCTTGCCTCCTTCTTGGAAAACGACTCTCTAACTTAACAGTTTAGATTTTAAACATCTAATGAAAGTGTGGGCACTGAAAGCTTAAGAAACCTGGTCTTGACTTGTCAGTTGTTCAAATGCAACAGTATGTTCTCCAGTTCTTGAGACACTAGAGTAGGGAAAAAAAAATCAGTGGAAATGATCAGCACGCATCGTCTCAGGACCCAGTGTTGCTGGGCTGTGAATGACTGGCCCCAGGAGATATTTTAGCATTATGTCCTTCCAGCGTGGTGATACAGAGCCAGTGGTATAGTACAGAAAATAACTAAAATAGACTTTGTAAAGACTCTGATGCTGGGAGGGATTGGGGGCAGGAGGAGAAGAGGACGACAGAGGATGAGATGGCTGGATGGCATCACGGACTTGATGGATGTGAGTCTGAGTGAACTCTGGGACTTGGTGATGGACAGGGAGGCCTGGTGTGCTGCGATTCATGGGGTCGCAAAGAGTCGGACATGACTGAGTGACTGAACTGAACTGAAATGTATTTGGGGGAATAATATCTAATCATGTGCTCAGTTGTGTCCAGCTCTCTGCGACCTCGTGAACTGTAGCCTGCCAGGCCGCTCTATTCGTGGGATTCTCCAGGCAAGAACACTGTTCTAGTTTAAATGTAATTTTATGTGAATATGTATCAGTTTAAAATACTGAATTTTTAAGCTTAAATTCTTTTTGTTTTTTCTTTTTTTAAAGATTGGGTAATGGTAACTAAAACATTTTCTCCAAAGTAGTCACCATTCCTTTGGGAAATCAGTTTTCAAAAACACATTTATGTATTTTCCCCACCTACCTATTTAGGGGAAAAAGGCAACCACTGTAAGAACAGAAAAGATTGTTATTTGAAAATGTTCTCTGGGTCCATTTTCCTGCAGGAAATTGTGATTTTATGACTAATTTCTGATTACTTAAGAAAAAGTCACTTCTTTAAATAACTTACGATAACATCCTTTAGCAGGCAACTTCAAATGATGTTTTCTGGGAAGTTTGAGGGGACAACTTATTTTTCTTGCTTTACATAGTTTTATTTTTTTTCCCATTTACTCTCATCAATAACGTGATATATTTTCCACATGAGATATTTTAAATTCTCTGTACATTTATTTGGAGATTTTGCTTTAAGGATTAAAAAAAAATCACATCAATTTTTTATGTTATGCTTTCAAGATTCTATACTGAGTACTCTGTGTGTTCAATTGTGCTCACTTGTGGTCCTCAAAGAATTTTCAATATAATCAAAAAGTTGATGCATTACAGGCAGATTTGGAGAGGATGGGAGGGCTGGGGATGCAGAATGTGGCAATTGAATAGCAACCTATTTGATGGTAGCCAATTACAACATGGCAGATACCATGACTTGGGGTGGATGATTATTGGCCAAATTGGGTTTTGTGCCCTCAAACTGTGTGTGTACTCAGTCACATCTGACGTTACCAACCCCATGCATTGTACCCTGCCAGGCCCCTCTGTCCATGGGATTTCCCAGGCAAGAATACTGGAGTGGGTTGTCGCTTCCAACTCGAGGGGGTCTTTCCAACCCAGGGATCAAACCTGAGTCTCCTGCGTCTCTTGCATTAGCAGGCAGATTCTTTACCACTGGACCGCCAGGGAGGGCCTAAGAGTCTGAAGATGCTAAATTTCTTTGAGGTTTGAATGTGATTATAGTCTTATCACCTTTCTTCTCCGGCTTCTAAATTTTAACCCAGCGTCTCCATAGTTTAAGGTTAGTCTCTAATTTGTGTTGAAATAAGGTTTCCGATGGTTGGGTCGTGTTAATGACTAATGCAGCACATTGCAAACAGCAGGCTGGGTTCTCAGTTGCCCGCAGATTCTAAACTACCAACGCATCAAAATGCACTTTTACAGCGGTGAGGTAACCATTATGCATTTTTCTTTCTCATTTTGATCAATCTGAAAGAAGTGAAAATATTCCTTATTCATCATATCAGGGATTTTCTAAGAAATGCTAGTTTTTGGCATTCTGCTCAATATACGTTATATAACAAGGCATAATCATAGAGGAAATTTTCAAAAATCAAAGGTTCTTTTGAAAATCCCCTTTCTGTGTTCTTCTCTGGAATGAAATACTAGTTCCCTTCGTACTGCTTTCCTTTTCTCTCCATGTGTAGAGGGCGTTTCTTTCATCTTCCACAACAGTGAATATTTTTGCTCTTTTATTGTTATCCTAAAGTTAAGTTTTCTTATCATTTGTCCTCAAAATGAATAATTCTCCTCTTAAGTCCCTAAGGAAGTGAATTCTTGCATGTTCTACTTGTAGTGAGTTTCTTTTACTCCTTCTTGAAATTTAATTTTTCTCTTCTGTTTTTTTTACTCAGGTAATCTTTCTTTTACTATGCTTCCCCTAAGAGTCAAATTGATGACTTTTAAAAAATGATTTTTTTCATTTCCCTGATAAATTCATGAGGCAACATTAGGACTTAAAGTTACAATTGTAATATTCTCATCAATATCTTCTTTCAGGACTTTCTGCAAGTAATGACTTCTGTAGACCGTTACAGAGTTGGCCTATTTTTATTTCCTCCTAGCACTCTTTAATTTATATTGCCAAAATACATATAAACTACATGTTTAACGAACATAAATGGCTTTTGTTAAAAAATTGAAAATATCCCCTTTCCTGTATAATTGTTTAAACTTATATGACCAATCAGCTTGTAATGGCTGAGTAAACAGTGAGCCTATTTTTGGAGGCTTCCTGGGAGATTACAGCTTTATTTCCAATTTTGCTCTGATGTGTGTGATGACTAGTGAGCACAACTGTTCTGCCTGGCTCCCTCACTCTTATACACAGATATTCATTCATTCATGAAGTAAGTATTGAATAACCATTATATGCAAGGCACTGGACTATCTCTCCTGGTGACTCAGATGGTAAAGAAGCTGTCTGCAATGTAGGAGACCTGGGTTCAGTCCCTGGGTCAGGAAGATTCCCCTGGAGAATGGAATTGCTCCCCTCTCCAGAATTCTTGCCTGGAAAATTCCATGAACAGAGGAGCCTGGTGGGCTACAGTTCATGAGGTCACAAAGAGTCAAACGCACTGGACAGGCTGGACAGAAGCAGGTAGCTAGAGTGATCTCGTTCCCCACCCCCACCCCCCCAACCACCCAATGGGGCTAATAGTTTTATTTAGGGGGACAGTCTTAAACCAATACATAATCCGTATAGCTGTACACACTCTGATTTTCCACTGTAGGGTGATTCCAGTCCTTTACCCTGGATTGCCATCCATTTTCTTACTTCTCATAAATAACGGTAATTGCTCGCACTGCTTACTGAGAGGTTGCAGTTTGCCAGGGACTTGTTTAGCAGTCTTTTAGTTGGATTAGCTCATCTGGTCCCCCAGACACCCACTGATGGACTGTCGCTGTGTGCGTCCTACATGGGGAAACTGAGTCCCAGAATGGCTGTCATCGCCCGAGCAAACTGGAGCTAAAGTCAAAGCCGGGTGGCCTGACGCCTGCGCTGCGGCGCTTCTGGAGCCTGAGTCAGTTCATGCGCTCTTCCTCTCCTACCGGGTAAAGGACCACTTCTTGTGTGGAACAGGCCTTCTCCCGGCAGTCAATTCAAAGGTCATTGTTTTACCTTTTCCCAAACCGTTACTATGAGTTTTGGCTAGTTCTTCGCTGGCCAATCATTTATTTATTTTGTCCCCCCCTTTTTTTCAGACTTTTCATTTTGTGCTGGGGTGTGGCCAGCTAGCAGTGCTGCGGCAGTCTCAGGCGAACAGCGAAGGGACCCCAGCCACACACACACGTGTCTGTTTCCAGACCCCTCCCAGCCAGGCTGCCGCACAGCACTGAGCAGAGCAGGCGCTTGTTGGCTGTCCAGGTTGAATACAGGCGTCTGTGTGTGCGGATCGCACACTTACCAGCTCGCCTTCCCCCCATCCTTCCCCTTGGCAACCATAAATTCATTCTGTGCTTTTTTGCTCAGTCAATCAGCGTATGTGCTGGTGCTGAGTAGCTTTCGTGACACCCATGCCTGGCTGACTTGCTTACTCACTGGCTCAGGGCAGTGTATAACAACATGGGTCAGTCAGAGGCCCACAGCAGCCGTCCCGCGCCTTCCTGGGAGGTTCTGAGAATGAGGTGTTCTCTTTCAACCGCAGTTTCCACACTGGGATGATTTAAGCCTGAAACTGGCTTCCTGACCTCAGGTAAGATGTCTCGTGCAGGATCATCTGTGATGCCCTCTTAGAAAGGAGCTGCAGAGAGAGGTGGCTGGGATTAGAAGAGGCCAAGAAGTCATCACCAGCTGACCTGCAGCATGGATGCATCTGCACCCTCCCTGTAGATGCTCGCTAGTAGCAGATGGACTCTACCTAGCTAGCGCTTTCTTGGCTTGAGAGCACAGGCAGTCCCACAAGGCAGGGAAACCATTTCTGTATGAATGCAGAGACAGAGAGCCTGGGCCTGGGGGAGGTCTGGCTCCTTGAAAGCTGTGTTAGTGGTAATAAAGAGACAAAGGAAATTGAGACACAAGAGGAGGCCTGTGATTGACACCAGCTCCCCCGTTTCCCAGGGCTCCCACAAGTGATGCATAGATGTGTGTAGCGATGAGGGTCTGTCAGACTGTGTCAAAGGAAATGTCATCTGCAACTCAGTGTGGAAAGTTGTGAAGCTAAGGAGAACACACTTGGGATGCAATATCCGTATCCAGGTTGGCATTAAATCAAAGCACATTAGAGGAGGCTTCACAGAAGAGAGGCCAGTCTGAGCAGTGACAGTTTCTCTGGGTTCCCAATCAGCCACGAAACAGGAAATTCATATCAGCTTTGGGGAGAATTCATCTGTTGATTCAAAAGCAACTTCCAAGCTGTCTTTGGTACATGACAGCTGGAAGAAATTGCCTCCTCAGATCGGTGTTTCAAATGCAGGCACTCACTGGACTGGTTAAGGAGGTAAAGAGGGTAAAGGGCGTGAAGATGCAGAGACCCATGAAACGAGGGGCAGGCGGACCACGTGGACACCTGATGGTGGGACCAGGCGAGCTTCAGGGGCTCCTCCAGGCGCCTCCACAGGCTGCAGACACGCCCCCGGCCATACAGGAGGCAGCTCCCCCGTAGCAGCTCTGCCAGGTTCACGCTTGATCCAAAGCCACGTTCTTAAACTGGATCATTATTTTTACTTCTTAACGCATTGGCTCAACTCAGGAAAAAGTAGATACTCTCTAGTATTCGGACACTTAACATCAATAGTTTTTTTTTTGCCAGTGTCACTCTGAAATTTACATGAAAATGTGCCAATTTTCCCTTTAAAATCAGTGTCCCCCAAGAGTGTAGGGACAGGGCATGGCAGTGGTGGCCAGCGGGCTACTGTAGTGTTGCCTCATAATTACAGCCCTACAAGACCTTGCTCGGTGGTGAAAGAACCCACCTGCCAGGGCAGGAGATGCAAGAGACTCCGATTTGATCCCTGGGTCTTCCTGAGAAGGAAATGGCAACCTGCCCCAATATTCTTGCCTAGAGAATCTCATGGACAGAGGAGCCTGGCAGGCTACAGTCCATGGGGTTGCAAAGAGTTGGACATGGCTAAAACAAAAGCAAAAAAAGAGCTCTTGCAGAGCATTGGAACCTGGGTTATAGTCATAAAGTAAACAACAGTTTAAAAAAAATTTATTTCTAAAACATTGTGCCTTTAGCAGGTATAGAACAGCCTTCAGACTTGAGTTATCCCCATGCTCTGGTCTGCTTTCCTGGTGTTTACTCAGCTGCACTCTTGTCTCTAGTGTTCTTCTTCCTCCGCCTGGATTATCCAAGGGGAGCAAAATGGCTGGAACATTACTGCAACTCATAACCACATACCTTCATCATCACCAGAAGAGAAAATGACTTCTCTCATAGCTTTGCAAAGTGGTCTCACTCTGTTTTTAGAGTCCATTCAGTAAAGCTCTTTTAATGTGTCAGTGGCCCATATTAGGGCAAATGCCCCTTCCTGAGCTTTCTTGTGGTTTTGGGAAGGTCATGTAACGGTTTGCTTATGCCTGGATCCTAGAACTGTCGGGATAGGGAAGGGCGAATCGGAATTCCTTCTGTTCTGATCAAACCAGCGGAGATGGCAATGGCAGCCACTCCAGTGCTCTTGCCTGGACAATCCCATGGATGGAGGAGCCTGGTGGGCTGCAGTCCATGGGGTTGCGAAGAGTTGGACATGACTGAGTGACTTCACTTTCACTTTTCACTTTCCTGCATTGGAGAAGGAAATGGCAACCCACTCCAGTGTTCTTGCCTGGAGAATCCTAGGGACGGGGGAGCCTGGTGGACTGCCGTCTGTGGGGTCGCACAGAGTTGGACACGACTGAAGCAACTCAGCAGACTTAGCAATCAAACCAATCTGCAGAGTGTTCAAAGGGCTGCCTCCAAAGCACGTGGCTCCTTCATGGGAGGCATTGGCTTAGTTTCCCATTCCTGCCATAACAATTAACCACAAGATCGGCACCTTAAAATAACACATATAATAAATAAATAACATTAATACTCTCACAAGCCTGCAAGTTGGATGTCTTGGCCAGCACAGCTCGGCTGGTGCTCTGAGAGTCTCACAAGGTCAAAGCCAAGGTGTAGACAGCTGTGTTATCTTGTCTGAAGCTCTGGGATGAATCTACTTCCGATATTGTTCGATGTGCTGGCAGACTTCAGTTACCCATAGTTATGGAGCTGAGATTTCCGTTTTCTCGCTGTTGTCAGCCAGGGCTTATTCTCAGCTTCAAGAGGCTGTCTGTATTCCTTGGCTCTTGGCTACTGTTTGCTGTCTGCAAAGCCAGTGCCAAGGTCAAATCTTGATTTGCTTTGAATCTCTTTAAACAGAAACTTCTATGGAGAACAGAAATACATGCTCATTTGCAATGCATTGATGCATATGTGCAGATAGGTGGTTTATTCTCAGGGAAGAACTAACAAGAAGTTATATACACATTAGCGCTCATCACATATATATCCAACTTTCACATTGCTCATGGGGTTCTCTTCTGAAGGAAATCGCTCCAGAAGAGAAGCAGAGACTTAGTGCTAATAGCAACAACGCAACCCGGGTCTGCTGCATTGCAGGCAGATTCTCTACTGTCTGAGCCTCCAGGGAAGCCCCACAAGCAACAAAGCAAATATTAATACTCACATTTTGCTTCTCTGGTTAAAGAGAGAAAGTACCCCTACTTCTCACAGAGATGGATGACATCCTTGATGAATTCCTACACTTTGATTCATAACTCTCACATTGTAGGTGAGGGCTTCCCTGGTAGCTCAGATGGTAAAGAATCTGCACGCAATGCGGGAGACCTGGGTTCCATCCCTGGGTTGAAAAGATCCCCTGGAAGAAGGCATGGCAACGCACTCCAGGATTCTTGCCTGGAGAATCCCCGTGGACCAGGAACTTGCTACAATCCATGGGTCGCAAAAGAGTTGAACACAACTTGGTGATTAAGCAACACGTTCAGTTCTGCATACTGGGGAGTTCGTTTACATGCTCGCAGCAGACGATTCTCCTCCCTGCTCTGCCAAAAGTGAAAATAAAACCATAGTGGGCTAAACGCATAGATACTTATTTTTTCCTCTAAAAGACATTTAAAGACGGTAAGACAGGCTGGCATGGTGTTCTACCACTGTACTGGTCAGGATTCTCCCGAGAAACAGAACCGATGGGAAATACAGTTAGCTCAAGTGGTTGTGGGGGTTGAGAGGTCCACGATCTGCTGTTTGCAAGTTGGAGAAATAGGAGCGCCAATAACATAATTCAGTACAAATCTAAAGGTCTTGGAAATAGTGTTTGAAAGTGAAGTTGCTCAGTCGTGTCCGACTCTCTGCGACCCCATGGACTATAACGTACCTTCCATGGGATTTCCCAGGCGAGAATACTAGAGTGGGTTGCCATTTCAGTAAATGTTTTTTGTATCACCAATAACTCAATGTTTCTGTCAGGAGAAAATGACAACAATTATTGCGTCTACTATGTGGCAGGTACTTTTCTAAACTATTTATGTGAATAAACTCAAGTTAATAAATGTAAAGATGTTGTCTCATATTACAGAGTTGGGCATTGTGGAGATAAGTACATTCCCACATTCACACAGTGATTTCAGGGGGAAGAACAAGGTCTGAGTCAGAGGAGTTTTGAGGTGCACAGCTCACACTGCTGCCCGTAAATTAGTGCTGCCAAGTAAGTTAGGCATGACTTATGTGTGGGTTTTTAAAGTAAAACGCATAAATTACTATATTTGCAAATAGATTGTATTAAAGAGAAGGACCGGCATTTAGTTTATTTTCTTAATTTCTCACCCACATGTTTTTGTGGGTGGTGATATTGATGGATATTTTGCCCTCATTATTTAAATGCATATGTGAGTAATTTGAATATATTTTTAGGGGATTCCCATATTGAAAGGATTACTAAAGGCCAGACTTTGAGGAGCACTTTTAAAGTAAAAGGTTCCATTTACTTGTTTTTTCCAGTGTAGGGAGTAGACATCTGTATTTTGGTTAATGTAATGAGTGCGGTGCCAACAGCTGATTGGCATTTTGCTTGCTGGTTTTAACCTGTTCCATTCAGGAGCCCTTGTAGTATCTTTTCTTCTAGAAAAAGAACCTATAAATAATCTGGGATTTTGATATTTTGAGAATCTCTGGTCATTTATTTTGGGGAAAATGTTATATGATTGATATTTGCACATTTATGCATAACATAAAGTGATGCACACCTGTACTTTTCTGGGAAATTGGAGCTTCATAAATATTTTGAACAGTGCGGAGCCTACTTCCTCCCACATGCATATATATCCATACCTTACCAAGAGGCACCAGATATGGTATAAGCATGTTGTAAAACTCTGCATGTAACCATATAGAAGTTGCTTTGGTTGGGCCAGGTCTTGGTTGCAGCGTGTGTGATCTAGTTCCCTGACCAGGGCTCAAACCCAGGCCCCCTGCACTGGGAGCCCAGAGGCTTGGTCACTGGACCTCAAGGGAAGCCCCTACGTATAAATTCATAGAGAATAAAGAAATGAGTGCTGACTTGGAATACAGTGCAGCGTCACCTTGGCTTTTCAGATGACCACTGAGTAAAAATTCAGCAGGTGTGCACAGAGAGTTACAGAAAAACAAGATCAATTGCTGACATCCTGTCACTTTCTCTCTTAAATTTTTTTCTGTAGTGACATACATTACAATGATAGAAACGCATTTTAATGGATTTTTTAATCTTTCTACATTTGATGTGCCTAAAGATTAATCATTTACAAGTCCTTTTCTTCTTAATTTCATTCTCTCTCTCATCAGTGTTAGACTTATTATATTTCCATCTCTTTTCTGGGCACTTATTTTTCTTTGTCGTTTTTGTTTTGGAAACTATAAAATGTAATCACAAGTTTAGATTGCTGAGGAAAAGGAGTTGCTACTCTTAGTGATTTCTGTTGTTTGAACAGAACTGAGGAAACCGATGGATTATGCGTAGCAGTGTGCAGGCCTCTTTGCATTCACCAGAGAGATACCTGCGTGGCTCGTAGCGGGGCGGGAGCTGCACAGATAGCCCAGCGCACTGTAAGCGCTAAGTCGCAGTCCTCACCACCTTCCCTCTTATGTGAAGTGTGGAAGCCACTCAGTCATGCCTGACTCTTTGCGACCTCATGGACTTTGGCCTGCCAGGCTCCTCTGTCCATAGAATTCTCCAGACAAGAATACTGGAATGGGTTGTCATTCCCTCCTCCAGGGGATCTTCCCAACACAGGGATCACCCCAGCTCTCCCGCATTGCAGGTGGGTTCTTTACCGTGTGAGCCACCAGGGAAGCCCTATATTAAGTGGTTTCTAAACGAAAAGGAGTGCGTCAAGGCTGTGTACTGTCCCCCTGCTTATTTAACTTATATGCAGAGTACATCACGAGAAACGCTGGGCTGGAAGAAACACAAGCTGGAATCAACATTGCCGGGGGAAGTATCAATAACCTCAGATATGCAGATGACACCACCCTTACGGCAGAAAGTGAAGAGGAGCTAAATAGCCTCTTGTTGAAAGTGAAAGAGGAGAGTAAAGAAGTTGGCTTAAAGCTCAAGATTCAGAAAACGAAGATCATGGCATCTGGTCCCATCACTTCATGGGAAATAGATGGGGAAACAGTGGAAACAGGGTCAGACTTTATTTTTTGGGGCTCCAAAATCACTGCAGATGGTGACTGCAGCCATGAAATTAAAAGATGCTTACTCCTTGGAAGAAAACTTATGACCAACCTAGATAGTATATTCAAAACCAGAGACATTACTTTGCCAATAAAGGTCCGTGTAGTCAAGGCTATGGTTTTTCGTGTGGTCATGTATGGATGTGAGAGTTGGACTGTGAAGAAAGCTGAGCACCGAAGAACTGATGCTTTTGAACTGTGGTGTTGGAGAAGACTCTTGAGAGTCCCTTGGACTGCAAGGAGATCCAACCAGTCCATTCTGAAGAAGATCAGCCCTGGGTGTTCTTTTGGAAGGAATGATGCTAAAGCTGAAACTCCAGTACTTTGGCCACCTCATGTGAAGAGTTGACTCATTGGAAAAGACTCTGATACTGGGAGGGATTTAGGGCAGAAGGAAAAGGGGACGACCGAGGATGAGATGGCTGGATGGCATCACGGACTCGATGGACGTGAGTCTGAGTGAACTCCGGGAGTTGGTGATGGACAGGGAGGCCTGGTGTGCTGCGATCATGGGGTCGCAGAGTTGGACACGACTTGAGCGACTCCTGTTATTGGTAAGCCTAGTGATGTTATTGATATAATCACATGTCATCTGTGTCAGTGTACATGATTTGCAAAAGTGTTCTTTCTTGATACAAATGTATCTCAGATAAAGTAAGGAAACAGACATTGGCTTTAGACACTCAGGGTTCGAAGTGTGTGTTCACTGAGCACCTGAGTCTATAATGTCAGGGAGTTTATTCGCCTGTGCTTTAGTATGCCAGCCATTAACCTCAGAATAATTACTCCTTCTTCTTAAGGAAACTATGAATGTAAGATATAGCTTAGTATAAGCATATGATGACTATGTATTGAAGAATCATTTATTGAACAAACGCTAAGTTTCAAGTTTTGTCTCAATATTTTATAGTGTGTATGCATTTTCTAACATGTATTCCAGTCTATTTTTTTAAAATAAGAACTGGATAATACCAAACTGTATACAAAACTACAATTAAATTGCGTGATTTTTTTCTCTACTTACATGTTTAAATGAGTAATTATCAGTGAATTTCAGCTTCAACAACCTGATCACTTAAGCAAATTAATAATCAAAATGATAGAAAATGAACAAAAGCATGAACTTCATGAAAATGACAACCCTAAAAAAAAAACAAACCCTGTTTCTCTAGAGAACCAATCAGAGAGCACCAGAAAAAGCCACTGGCCCTTCCTCTTAAGACTGCGCAGATTTGCTTCAGAGCTATGCCTACCCTTTAAAAGAGTTGACACTTGACATTTTCCCAGGTTATAAGTAATTTGGGTAATAAAGCTGTAGGGAAATTGAATTTGTCAGCATGTTAAATGAATTTGTCTCTCTGAATGTAATAAACCATGCTGGTGGAATGGATGATAATCTCAAGCATATTTTCCTAATTTATCAGAAAAGTTATTAAAACACTTAAAAAAACTTTTATTCTTCTGTTACCAAGTGTCAAATTTAAAACTTTATATAAAATCAAGCATACTTTTGAATCTTTTCCTCAGTCTCAGGTTTATGGAGTAAGAGAGCGTCATAGCCATTTCTGCTTACATGTGATGTTTTGCTGTGGATGCATTCGAACTCTCCTGCCATTTGTGTTTCGATATATTTCTACTTGATGTACTATATCTTGTTACATGATATGTTTTGTGTGAGTTGCAAGTTTAATTCACTTTTGGAGTTAAGACACTTGAAGGTCTGATTTTTGAAATAAGGTGCCTATTTGCAAACACTTCTATTTTTGCCTTAACACTAGTGGAAAATGCAAGTAACATGAATTCCAGGGGAAGACCAACAAGCATGCTCAGTGAGTGCCAGACATAGGTAAGGTGTTGTACGTCAATGGATTTGTTTCATCCTTAACAACAATCCTAGGTAATAAGCAATTATTATCATTCTCCTTTTAATAATAGATGAGCAAACTGATACTCGAGCTAAGTAACTTGCCCAAGGTTACACACCCAGAGGGTTTCAGAGTTAGAATTCAAATCCAAAACTTTGGCGCCAGAATAGGACATTTTACTGCTAAGCTGTGTTCACCCTCAACTCACATTTCCACGTTAGATAGCACGAAGGACTTGAGTTGTAGCTGAAGTGTATTATTTTTATTATTTTTAATTTTATTTTTAAATTTATGGCTGTTCCAGGTCTTTGTTGCTGGAAGAGCTCTCCTGGAGCTGTGGAGTTGGGGCCGCTCTCCTGTTGCAATGTGTGGTGTACTGTTAAAAAATAAAATTAAATAAACGGAGGGAAATATTGTAAACTGTTAAGATGGGAATCTGGCAGAGGATAAATGGGTGCTTGATACGTTATTTTTTGTTAAAATCGACTGTTTGAAATGTTTCATCATGAAGATGTTGACAAGCTAACTTCCATACGGATGGGGAGTCGTCTATGATTAGGTAGGGCTTGAGCACAGTCAGTGTGGGGAGAGAGCAGTTTAGGCAAGGTGGCGCGTTCAGGCCTTCTCGGCCGTGTTTTGTCAATAGTAACGTAGCCGCTAGGATCACACGGCGCTGGGCATGTGCGCACGAGGCCCCTGCTTGGCCAGCGGCTACTTTGTGCGGTAGCCGCCCGCGAGCTCCAGGCTTCCCCGGCGGCGGCTGAAAGGCGGCGGCTTCCCCGCTGCGCCCTGGCGGGGTCCTGGGGTCAGTCCGGGAGGAGAGGACGCCACGCGGCTGCTGCCGCCCCGGCCGGGAGCTGAGACGAGCACGCGGCTCCGGCGGCTCCTGCAGCCCCGAGCGCCGTGCCCGCCCCGGGTTCAGGGACAGCGCGGTCAGCGCGGACAGCAGACGCGCCAGCAGGGAGAACGCGGTGCGAGTGGCGCAGTCGGCGGGACGGGCCCCCCGAGGCCGCACAGACGGGGAGGCGGGAGCCAGCGGGACGGGATGCCGCCGCCCCTGGAGGGAGGAAGCGGTGGCCCCCGAGCGGCCTTGGCGGTGCCCTGCGGGTGCGGACACGCGAAGGAGAGCCCGGCTGCGGAGCCGCGTTGCCGTGGACGTGTGCGTGGGGCCAGTGGTCTGGCTCGGCAGAGGCCGCTTACAGCACCGAGCGAGGGGCCACCTCGGCGCCCGGTGCGGCGAGTCCACGGTGAACCGACCTACCCTCTGGCCGACTGGGTCGCCTGGGGTAGCAGTTTCGGCAAGAGCAAGGGGAGACTGCTTTTGCAAGGACATGGGGCCGGCCCGGCACCTGGGGGTTGGCAGGTTCTTCCTGAGAAGCAGAGGGGCGGCTTGTGAGGCGGTTTTCGGAAAGTGTGAAGACCCCGAAGGGCGCCCCAGCTGGCAGGGGTCCCGTCTGGGGTGAAAGTGGAATGAAAGTCACTCAGCCATAGCCGGCTCTTTGTGACTGCATGCACAGGGGAGGATTCTCCAGGCAAGGATACTGGAGTGGGTAGCCTTTCCCTTCTTTGGGGGATCTTCCGGACCAGGGATCAAACCTGTGTCTCCCGCGTTGCACGCGAATCATTTACCACTGAGCCACTAGGTGAGCCCTGAGTTTCCATTTCTGAAAGCCCCACTCTGATTGCTGATGAGAAGGCACCATTGGTAAATCTGCTGCTTCACACCGGGTCCATACTCCACATCTCGGAACAGAGAAGTAATACTTCTCATGTTAATGTCCTAGGAAGAGGCAAATAAAACCCAGGAGATTTTCTGGGAGGACATGACAAAAGTTCTTTCGATGCTGTTTCCTCCCCCTTGAGTAGCTGAAATAAACGTAGTTTTGAAAAATAAGTGAAGTTGACAGTAATATGAAAACATGAAAGTGTCTTTTGGCATGAAAGAGACAGTTGATCCTGGTAGCTTTTTTCCTTTTTAATGTAAGATTATACTGTATGAACGTGAGTTATCTGCTACTGAGATTTTGTTGTATGTCCAATTAAGCTGGATTTATTATGACCTTAGCTAACAAAATAAACAATTCTGTTGTGAATAAGGCTTAACAAGATGGAAACTGAAAATGCATTAAGTGAATAAGTTTTTTAAGAATTACAAGTTCAAGCTTCTGAAGAGTACTTAATACCCACAGTTTTAAAACAGCAGCAGTCATTTCAAATGTGTTCAACAAATACTTCAGAATCGCACCATCTTTATAACATCTCTCTTTAATCAGTATTTACTTTTACTCCTGCTCTCTACAAACTAAGAAAACGTTAGACTTTCCCCTAATGCCCAAGTCTTACCACTTTCTTACTGGACTGACTTTGACCAGTTTCTGTATCTTTTACTCTTTTCTTAACATCTTAGATGATGGTGTTGTGCTGTAAAATCCAAAGGCAGGTTTAATGTAAGCTTCTATGATTCTGGATGGTTTTGGACAATGAAAGAAACTTCTCTCCAGCTAGTCATGCTGCGTGTTTGTTCAGTTGCCAGGTCATAGCTGACTCTTTGCGACCCCGTGGGCTGTAGCACGCCAGGCTTCCTTCTCCCTCACCATCTCCCAAAGTTTGCCCAAGTTCATGTCTGTTGAATCAGTGATGCCATCCAACCATCTCATCCTCTGTTGCCCTCTTTGCCTTCTGTATTCAGTCTTTCCCAGCATCTGGGTCTTTTCCATTGAGTTGGTTCTTCCCATCAGGTGGTAAAGTATTGAAGCCTCAGCATCAGTCCTTCCAATGAGTATTCAGGACTGATTTCCTTTAGAATGGACTGGTTTGATCTCCTTGCAGACCAAGTTACTCTCAAGAGTCTTATCCAGCACCACAGTGTGAAAGCATCAATTCTTCAGTGTTCTGCCTTCTTTATGGCCCAACTCTCTCATCTGTACATGCCTACTGTACATGCCTATATAGCCCTGACTATACGCTGGACTGGAAGAAACACAAGCTGGAATCAAGGTTGCCGGGAGAAATATCAATAACCTCAGATATGCAGATGACACCACCCTTATGGCAGAAAGTGAAGAGGAGCTAAAAAGCCTCTTGAGGGGAGTGAAAAAGTTGGCTTAAAGCTCAACACTCAGAAAACGAAGATCATGGCATCTGGTCCCATCACTTCATGGGAAATAGATGGGGAAACAGTGGAAACAGTGTCAGACTTTATTTTTTGGGCTCCAAAATCACTGCAGATGGTGACTGCAGCCATGAAATTAAAAGATGCTTACTCCTTGGAAGGAAAGTTATGACCAACCTAGATAGTATATTTAAAAGCAGAGATACTACTTTGCCGACTAAGGTCCGTGTAGTCAAGGCTATGGTTTTTCGTGTGGTCATGTATGGATGTGAGAGTTGGACTGTGAAGAAGGCTGAGCACCGAAGAATTGATGCGTTTTGAACTGTGGTGTTGGAGAAGACTCTTGAGAGTCCCTTGGACTGCAAGGAGATCCAACCAGTCCATTCTGAAAATCAACCCTGGGATTTCTTTCGAAGGAATGATGCTAAAGCTGAAGCTCCAGTACTTTGGCCACCTCATGCGAAGAGTTGACTCATTGGAAAAGACTTTGATGCTGGGAGGGATTGGGGGCAGGAGGAGAAGGGGATGACAGAGGATGAGATGGCTGGATGGCATCACTGCCTCAATGGACGTGAGTCTGAGTGAACTCCGGGAGATGGTGATGGACAGGGAGGCCTGGTGTGCTGTGATTCATGGGGTCGCAAAGAGTTGGACATGACTGAGCGACTGAACTGAACTGATATAGACCTTTTTCAGCAAAGTGATGTCTTTGCTTTTTAATACACTGCTATGTTGTAGTTACCACAAAATTAGCCAAAGCCACTTCTGTCTTTAAGGAGAAACCATTCTCCCTGTGGAGTGAATATCTATTGTGTTATGATTAACTTTTATTTTACCTGTTCAGCATCCACCCCCCCACCCCCAACTAATAACAAGATCCCAATTGATTTTCCACTGAGGAAGAATTCTCTCTCATCTTTGATCTGTGTGATTTGATAGGTAGAGCTGAGTATAGGAATTAGCTTTAGAATAGAAATTTATTTTTTCACAATATTCCATTTGCCAGCCATGAGCCTCCTGCATTCGGTCAGTGAAACCTGTTTTGAGAATGTTTGTTGCAGCTGTCAGCAAGGGTAAACACGTGTTCCACTAATGGCATTTAGGGGTTGTATATGCTTGGGTTGTTAGGAAAGCAGAGTTGAGAGCTGTTGCTGGTGTCAGATATTTTCTTGCAAGCTTCACTTATGAGAATCAAAGCGTTCACTTTCGTTCAAGCTGCTTTGAGCTGTTTCTGTGACTCAGAACTGTGAGCTCAGACACATTCCCTGTGTACAGCTGATTGGTGCAGACATAGGGGCTGTGTGAGGGCTGCATGTGACCGCTTCTCAGACCTCCAGTTGCTCAGCGCAAGTCTCCTTCTGCAGGGAGACTGGGAATTCTCCCTACTGACTCTTCTTCAACCAGGCTTTCATCCTTTTCTAATTTCAGACTTAAAAGTCAAATATTTGGGGGGAAATGTGAATGTATTAGTTGGAGTTCTCCAGAAAACAAGAAAACAGGGGGGCTTCCCTGGTGGCTTAGTGGTAAAGAATCCACCTGCCAGTGCAGGAGAGGCAGATTCGATCCCTGGGGGAAGAAGGCCCCCCGGAGAAGGAAGTGGCAGCCCACTCCAGTGTTCTTGGCTGGGAAATCCCATAGACAGAGGAGTCTGGCAGACTACAGTCCATGGGGTTGCAGAAGCGTTGGATGTGACTTAACAGCTGAACGACAACAGCATCCACCATGCGCATGACTGTGAAGGCTGCCCAAGTCCGAAGTCGACAGGGCTGGCTGGTAGGCTGGAGGCCTGGGGAAGGGTCGATGCGCATAGAGTCAAAGGACAGCCTGCTAGCAGAATTTCCTCTTCCTTGCGAGTCAGTATTTTTCTTAAGACCTTCAACTGATTGGATGAGACCCACTCACATTGTGGAGAGTGAGCGCCTTTACTCAAAGTCTACTGATTAAAATGGTAATCTTATCTAAAAATACCTTCACAGAAATGTTTAGGGTAGTGTTTGACTGAATATCTGGACACTGTGACCTAGTTAAGTTGACACATAAAATTAATCGTCACAGTAGATCTATTCTAAAATTTGCTTTTTGATACAGGGAAGAGAATATATATATAAATATGTGCATAAATATAAATACTGTATATATATATATATGTTGTGTTGTTGTTCAGTCACTCAGTCGTGTCCAACTCTTCATGACCCCATGGACTGTAGCCCACCAGGCTCCTTTGTCCATGGGATTTCCCAGGCAAGGATACTGGAGTAGGTCACCATTTCCTCCTCCAGGGGATCTTCCCAACCCAGGGACTGAACCCACATTTCCTACATTAGCAGGCAGGTTCTTTACCACTGAGTCACCAGGGGAGCCCATATATATATATCACATGTATGTGGAAGCCCATGTATATATATGCATAAATATGCATATGTACACATATGCATATATCTGTATATATCCCTTCTCCAGTGGATCTTTCTGACCCAGGAATCAAACCAGGGTCTTGTGCATTGCAGGTAGATTCTTTACCAACTGAGCTTTCAGGGTGTGTGTGTTAGTTGCTCAGTCATGTCTGACTCTTTGTGACCCCATGGACTGTAGCCTGCCAGGCTCCTTTGTCCATGGGATTCTCCAGGCAAGACTACTGGAGTGGGTTGCCATTTCCTTCTCTAAAAAGGCTGATGAAAGTATGTAAAATCAAGATGATAACTGTACTTAGCAGCACAGTCGCAATAAAGCACCACTGAGATCCGAGGAACTGTTCTCTTCTTAGGAGTTTCCTGCTTTGGACTGAGTTAGCTTCAGACAGTGAATCACCCCAGTGTCCTAAATCCACCAACAGGAACACAGATGGCTCTATTTGTCATAAATATCTATTAAACCTTTTAAACTGACAGCTAAGCCATGCCATGTGCATTTTTATATAAACTAATGCATATATAACTTATTAATTGAAATGAATAATAATGAAAAAATACCTGTGAATTCACTCCTCAGACTAAGCACTGTAACAGGATGGGCACTGGTCAGTCCACCTGTGTTCTTCCCCACTTCTCTTGCCGCGCTCCGGGTTTTGAATTTACCGCACTCTTATATTTAAAAAATGTTTCTACTATTTCATGGACCTACCGCATATGCATGCATCGAGATGACCCTGGTTTGTTTCTGAGCTTTCAAGAGTTGTGTTTGGTGTGCAGTCACCTGTGACGTGCTTTCCTCCTCTTCACACTGTCTCTCAGCTTCATCTCCATCGTCCTGTGTGGCCGCAGTTCATCCATTTTCATTGTGTATGAAGTTTTACTGGGTTAATAGAACATAATACTGTTTCTGCCAGTAAATTTTCAATGGACAATGGAGTTTATGCCTTTTTGCTTTATGGGAAATGCTGTTGAAAATGTGCTTATGCAGGTAAACTTCAGAGATTCTCTGGGAGAGGAGGTATCAAATCCCTGGACCAGAAACATTGGCTTAGCATCACATGTGAATCTGACTTAGAATTTCTGGTGGTTCAGTTCAGTTCAGTTCAGTTGCTCAGTTGTGTCTGACTCTTTGCGACCCCATGAATCGCAGCACGCCAGGCCTCCCTGTCCATCACCAACTCCCGGAGTTCACTCAGACTTGTGTCCATCGAGTCAATGATGTCATCCAGCCATCTCATCCTCTGTCGTCCCCTTCTCCTCCTGCCCCCAATCCCTCCCAGCATCAGAGTCTTCTCCAATGAGTCAACTCTTCGCATGAGGTGGCCAAAGTACTGGAGTTTCAGCTTTAGCATCATTCCTTCCAAAGAAATCCCAGGGATGATCGCCTTCAGAAAGGACTAATTGAATCTCCTTGCAGTCCAAGGGACTCTCAAGAGTCTTCTCCAACACCACAGTTCAAAAGCATCAATTCTTCGGTGCTCAGCCTTCTTCACAGTCCAACTCTTACATCCTTAAATGACTACTGGAAAAACCATAGCCTTGACTAGACGGACCTTAGTCGGCAAAGTAATATCTCTGCTTTTGAATATACTATCTAGGTTGGTCATAACTTTCCTTCCAAGGAGTAAGCGTCTTTTAATTTCATGGCTGCAGTCACCATCTGCAGTGATTTTGGAGCCCCCCAAAATAAAGTCTGACACTGTTTCCACTGTTTCCCCATCTATTTGCCATGAAGTGATGGGACCAGATGCCATGATCTTCGTTTTCGGAATGTTCAGCTGTGAACTCTCCTTGTTCACTCTCTGGTGGTAGGTCTCAGCAATCTGGGTTTTTAGACGATTCTGAAGTTCTGTCACGTGTAAGAGCCGTGCTCCTGGGCTTACACTAGGAGTTGGTTCTGGAGCTCTGCCGCGTGTACGCGCTGTGGTCCTGGGTGTCCGCGTGTACGCACCGTGGTCCTGGGTTTACACTAGGAGTTGGCCTGTTCATTCATGGCTCAATTTACTTTACTTGTTAAATATTTTTTCTCTGAATATCTCAGTTTTACTCCTCTTCAATTCCATGCTTTCATTTTATATTTCCTTGGCTCAGAGCCTCTTGAAATAGTTCCTAAATAATTAATTTCTTCCATCTTAATCTCTAAATCCTAATCGCGGATTCCAGGGCTTCTATCTCTAGGATTAATTGACGTTCTTCTGTTTCTTTTACCCTTTACATCTGTTGGTTTAAATATTTCAGGTTTTAGCTCATATTTATTTTAATTTCCAATTTTCATTCTGCTCTAATCTTCTTGAGCATCTATTATTTCTGTGTTTTTTATCTCATCATACATTCTCCCCCATATTGTTTTCCAATGGATTTTTCATTTTCACTCTTGGCAAGAAATGAGTCTAAAATTTGTGAACTGAAGAGCTGACTTTATAATGGCAAAGTGGTCTTGAGATTTTTAGCCTGAGCTGCTTTCAATTCGGTTCAGTTCAGTCGCTCAGTTGTGTCCAACTCTTTGCAACCCCATGATCGCAGCACGCCAGGCCTCCCTGTCCATCACCATCTCCCGGAGTTCACTCAGACTCATGTCCATCGAGCCAGTGATGCCCTCCAGCCATCTCATCCTCGGTCGTCCCCTTCTCCTCCTGCCCCCAATCCCTCCCAGCATCAGAGTCTTTTCCAATGAGTCAACTCTTCACATGAGGAGGCCAAAGTACTGGAGATTCAGCTTTAGCATCATTCCTTCCAAAAGAAATCCCAGGGCTGATCTCCTTCAGAATGGACTGGTTGGATCTCCTTGCAGTCCAAGGGACTCTCCAGAGTCTTCTCCAACATCACAGTTCAAAAGCATTAATTCTTCGGCGCTCAGCCTTCTTCACAGTCCAACTCTCACATCCATACATGACCACAGAAACCATGTGGAAACATGTGGAAAACATACGGAAAAACCATAGCCTTGACTAGACGGACCTTAGTCGGCAAAGTAATGTCTCTGCTCCTTCCCTCTTCTTACCTCTCCCAAATGAATTCCTATCCCACTGAAGGAAATGCTTTAAAAAATCATGGGTTAAGAGCTGTTGCAATATGAGAATTTCTCTCCTTTGAACCACATGGCTTACTGCCTAGTTGGCAACATTGATTTTTCTAGAACAATATTGATTGTTAACTAATTAACTCACATTCATTCCCTTCGCATGAAATTCTCTGTTCAGCTCACATGACTTGGTCCAGAAAAAATGATAGAATGCCTACCACCCACAACAGGCAGAGTAAGGGGGGCTTTGGTCCCAGGAATTTCACTCAGGTTATGTGTCAAATGCCTTGTGACATCAGAGAGACTTCCCCTGTGGGTAAAAAGATGCCTAGAGGGTCCAGCAGACAGTACATTTTCAGAATCTGTGATAGCACAAGTCCTAGAATTTAAGATTCCAATGGGAAACATGAATTAAGGAACTGCTCAAACAAATTTTGTGTGCAAGAACTCTATTGGTATTTTTGATATAAGGGATAATAAATGACTATATTTGGTAATAATACTTAGGAGTTCTACTTAAAATGAGTTTTGCTAAATACTAGAGCAGTACAGTATACGGATTAAAAGCATGAACTCTGGAGGCGGAATCTCCTGACTGTGTCATCTTGGACAGGAGCAGCTAGCTGTGAATCCTGCCAGGTGGGTGGCTGGCTTTGGGCAAATCGCTTAACGTCTCAGTTTATTCTTGAGTGAAACTGAGATAATAGCGTAATTGTTTTAATCGTAAAATGACTTAATGAACGTGAGATTCTTATACTATGTATAATAAATATGCTATTATTGTTATAATTAGATAATTTACATCTCTGTAGATACATTATAAATATCTCCTTGTAGTTCAGAAGCCATGACCTAGTCTTTGAAAAATCCTTATTTATAGCCAATACTTTAATATTATATATCTTATTTGATGAGAAAAGATGTTGATTTCTCTGAGAAAAATGTTTTAAAATAATCCATTAAATATTAACTTAGATTTTTATTTATTTGAATATATTATGAAGAACTGCAATTCTCCAGAAGTTACAGCTTAGACCTTACAAACAGCACACACACACACACACACACACACACACACACACACACACACTCTCAAATGTGTACAACTGCATTGTGATTCCGTGTACTTGGTTTACAATGTAAGCACTAACACAAAGAAACGTGTGAGGTCAGCATCCAGACTTAATTTTTTAATGGATTTTCAGATAGTGACCTTAAAATCCTTTAATGAAGGATGTGTATCAAGCCAAGTCATACACATTTATGTTAGGGAATAATTAGATTCATGAACAAATAATTCAAAATAATGACTTATGAATTGATGTGCATTGTAAATAAGCTGAAATTGTTGTTACTCTCCTAGAATTGACTTCCCTGGTGGCTCAGATGGTAAAGCATCTGCCTATAATGTGGGAGACCTGGGTTTAATCCCTGGGTCAGGAAGATCTCCTGGAGAAGGAAATGATGACCCACTCTGGTATTCATGCCTGGAAAATCCCATGGATGGTGGAACCTGGTAGGCTACAGTCCATGGGGTCACCAAGAGTCAGACATGACTGAGTGACTTCACTTTCACTTTCACTTTCCTAGAATTGAAAATTAAGGGGCTCTTGCTCTAAGACCTGACCTTCTTGTGTCCAATAAAAATATGAAATTAAAATGCTTGTTACTTGGAAGAAAAGCTATGACAAAGCTAGACAATGTATTAAAATGAAGAGACATCACTTTGCCGACAAAGGTCTGTATAGTCAAAGCTATGGTTTTTCGTGTAGTCATGTACAGATGTGAGAGTTTGAACATAAAGAAAGCTGAGTGCCAAAGAATTGATGCTTTTGAACTGAGGCTCTAGAGAAGACTCTTGAGAGTCCCTTGGACCATAAGATCAAACCAGTCAATCCTAAGGGAAATCAATCCTGAATATTCATTGGAAGGACTGAAGCTGAAGCTCTAATACTTTAGCTACCTGATGCAAGAAGCCAACTCATTAGAAAAGACCCTGATGCTGGGAAAGATCGAAGGTAGGAGAAGAAGGAGATAACAGAAGATGAGATGGTTGGATGGCATCAATGACTCAATGGATGTGAGTTTGAACAAGCTCTGAATGATAGTGAAGGACAGGGAAGCCTGGAGTGCTGCAGTCCATGAGGTCTCAAAGAGTCAGACACGACTTAGCACCTCAGCAGTAACAGTGACTTCTAAAATAATTTTTTGGGAAAAATTTTGTCCATTTTTCTAAAAATTCTCTAGGTGTCAACAAAAATTCTCAAGAAAGTCAACAAATAGTTGGAGAAATAATCCATTTAAAGAGAGTTATTTGAGCATGTGTAAGAATGGGGCAGAGATGGGATTCGAGTGACTTGACTGCAGTGAGCTACCATAAACAGTCCATTCTAAGGCCGTGTGCCATCTGGGTCTCAAAGACAAGAGGGAGGCGCTTCACTTGAAGCAACTGTCATTCCTCACCATAGCTGTTTTCCACGGGCTTCAAGGGCTAGAAAGGGAGGCTGGAAGAATAGTGCATCTTTCATGCCAGCTGTGGTCCGTCGGTGGCGCCTGCCTGGATGGTGTTGAAAAGGAATCAGAAGTTAATTCTCAGGACAGAGTGCTGCAGCCAATTAATTAATTCTGGCTTTGTGAATAGGGAGAGAGAAAAGGAGAGTCAGCTCACTCATGTAAGTGTGGCTGTCGCAGGCTGGGGGCATGTAGGAAGAAAAATAATGATCCTTTGTGCAGCTCTGAAATAAATCATGCCCGTGGGCCTGGATACATTTTCTCTGCTTTGTGTATTGGTTCATATAATTGAAATACCAGATTTCTCAGTAGTTTTTAAAACTAGATAGCCTAAAACAAACACACAATATGATCCTTACTTCCTAGCTGTTTATAGGTGAATAGGCACAGCATGTATCTGATTCATTTTTGTTTCTTTGCCAGCACAGTACCTGGCACATAGTAAGTGCCTGTAATTTCTGGTGAATCACATATTCATCAACTGTTTCTTCCATGTGTCAAAAAAGATGCTATTTTTGGACTGGGAAGTGAATGAAGCAGAAATATTATGTACCTTAATGGAGCTTGTGCTTTTGTGAAAGGGCTGGGCGTGAAATAAATTAGTACCCAAATTTTGATGAGTGCTAAGTCAAGACATTGTGCTTTGAGAGAGAGAGAATAATGGTGGGACCTGTGTCAGGATAAGGATTTGGGAAAAGCCCTTTGAGGAAGAAATTTAAGTTGAAATTGAGGAATGAGTGATTTTGTTTGGAAGAGCATTCCAAGCTAACATGACAGCATGTAAAAAATATGGAGGTGGAAAAAAGTTTGACACAGGCTGAATGACTGGCTTGGCTGAAGTCCAGTCAGCGAGAGTGTGCCTGAGGATGAAGCTGAAGAGATAGACGGGACCAGGCTCTGCTGAACTTGAAGGTCGTACGAAAGAGCCTGAAACTGACTTCAGGAGCAGCGGGAAGCCAGTGAGATCTGGAAGTGGGCCAAGTGGTGGAGGCTTTATTTGACTGATATTTTCAAAAGTCACATAGCTGCTGGATGAAGAACGGGTTGGAGGATGGCTTATCTTGTGCCGGGAAGCTTGCCCAGGACGCGAGAGGCGGAGTGCGGCGGGCCGTCTGGCAGCAGGAGCTGTGTGCGTGGCTGCTCTGCAGTGCGTGGCAGAGACCCTTAGGGGCTGCCCCTTGAGACGAGGCTGGGCTTGCCAGCTTGCAGGAGTCACCCCTCACTCCTTGGATTAGGACGGTGCAGAGGGAGCAGACAGAAGTAGATGAGCTCTTGTACACTTGCCCAATTCACTTACAGAAGTTCCCGGCATCACTGGGGCACCATCTCCATTTGAATAACTTCTGCTCACACTTTCTCTAAATTCCCTTTTCCGAACTATAGAGAGTATCGTTCTCTACCATTCAAAGGCAGAGACATGCTGGAGATGAGGTGGGGAATATTGCCATTATCATTTTCACTTGTAGATTTGATCTACCACCGAGGGGTGAAAATTGCCCTGTAAATTCTAAAAGTGGTCCACAGTACTATTTTCCCTAGTGGCTGCACCAGTTCACATTCATGCCAACAGTGTAAAGGGTTCCCTTTTCGTCACATCCTCACAATATTTGTTATTTGTAGGCTTCCTCATGATAGCTATCCTGGCAGTTGTGAGGTGAGATATCGCCAGTGTGGTTTTAATTTGCCTTTCTCTGATGATTAGCGATATTGAACATCTTTTCATGTGCTCTTGGTCATCTGTATATCTTCTTTGGAAAAATATCTATTCAGGTCTTCTGCCCATTTTTCAATTAAGTAGTTTGTTTTTTATCTTGAGTTATATAAGCTCTTTATATGTTTTGGATATTAACCCCTTATTAGTCAAATCATTTGCAAGTCTTTTCTCCTAGCCACAGTGTTCTGCCATTTGGAATACTCTGAATGACCTGGAGGGTATCATGCTTAGTGAAGTAGAAAAAGACTGATACTGTACGTCATCACTTACATGTGGAATCTAAAAAATGAAGCGTATGAACATGGCACACTAGACACGCATTCACAGGTTTAGAGAACAGGCTGTTGGTTACCAGAGGAAAGAGGTGTGGAGGAGGGAGCGGAATGGGGTTGGAGACTGAGAGGTGCAAACTGTGCGTAAAATAGATAGGCTACAGGGGTGTGTCATACAGCACGCCAAAATACAGACATTACATCAGGGTGACTGTTAATGGATTCCAGTCTATAAAAGTGTGAGTCTCTATGTTGTACGCCTGAAATGAATATGATGATGTAAATCAATTACACTTCAATTAAAAAAAAGTTCAGCTTACCCAGTGGACAGTCTCCAGAGACGAGGGAAGGTTTGCAAGGGGGTCATGGTGTGATTTCCACTGTCTCTTCAGCATGACTCTGCCGCAACAGGCTGGCTGCACCATCTCCCCTTTCTGCAGGAGGCTCCCCAGTTAGTAAGATGGTGAACATTCTAGAACGCCCATATGAGCATCTCTAGTGTAAGAAACAGCACAAAGTCCAAGTCCAAGTCCTTTGGCAGCCTTTCGGTGAGTGTTTGGCCTGCATTTCGTCAACGCAGCTTAATAACCTTGTTTCATTCTGTCAGGGGAGCATTGTGCTAATTATAATTAAATCAGCAAGAAGGTACTGGGAGGCTAAATTGCCACCATTTGGTCTTTGATCAAGACACAGGCTTTCTCAAGTAAGTTGGTTAGAGAATCGGGCTTTTGTTGTTCACATTGCCAGCAGCAATAAAAATCCATCCCCCCCCACCCCCGACCCTGAGATGTTTAAATACATCTTAATTGTCATGATTACTCCGAGAGGTTTTTTCTCATAAATTGGTTCCATGTAAAGACCTGAGCACTTCTTGAGAGTGGTAAGAAAAGCCAGCCCAACTGAACAAAGCTAGCTAAGAGCCATGTTGTTTTTATCTTTTTTTATTAACTAGCTATTTTCTTTCATTTTTGAACTAGGAAATAATGTCTATATGTTGTATAATATTCCGACTACACGAAAGGTTATATTCTAAAGAGTAAGACTCCTGTCCTTGACATTTGATTCCCTAGACTTCATTATGACTTCTTATGTCTCATTTCACGGTTAGTCTGTACATGTACATGGCAGCTTGTATATAGACTGTGTATTCAGATGTATGCAGACTGTGTTTAGACGGATAGATAGCACATCTGGCCTTTTTTTCTTGTTTTTCACTCATATAAGGGTTTCCTATACTCTTATGCATGTTGCCTTTTCCACTCAATTAGCTTAGCCATTGTTTCATGATTTTTGATAATTTCAATATTTGTGTAAATGAACCATCCTTCCTGGTCATATTGAGGAAGCAGACAGCGTCATTGCCAGTAATCAGAGCTCCACTTTATTTTGGGTTCCAGGAATCCCACTCTCTAATCTCCATCTTGGTATTCCTACAATGCTCCCCCTTTCTTCTCTGCTTCTGACGATTCTTCAGCCCCACCAGGGCCTACTGACTGCTGGACCCACCACTGTAACTCGTCCTTTAACCCCTTGAATTTTACTTCCTTTTCTATCTGGAATTTAAAAATGTTGGTTGAAATCATTAAAATTTTCCTTCAAGTATGTCCTCAACTTTCTCAGCCTTCACTGTGAGAGGGTAACAGGCAGGAAGGCCAGCGGTCTCCAAATGGAGGAAACAGCCTGCAAGTGTCAGACGTTTTTATCTCCCTTAAGCGGCAGGAAGAAACAAACTAGCGATATTTTTTCCTTCTCTATACAAATTTAAAAGGAGGTTTCTCTTAAAATTCTGTGTTGCCATAATGACGCCTGGTTTCACTTGCAGTTAACCATTGCCTTTTTCTTATGGAAATGCTTGTCTTAGGCTATGCTAACGTACTACGCATTTACCCCAAACTCTGTCTTCAAGTCGGTTCTGCCTTTTGGGCTCAGAACCTTCTTGATAAACCAGTATGTTATACTCCGATATCGTTCCTCTAATCTGTGTAAACGACACTATTTGTATGGTGCTCTGCCCTTCTTCAAGATTCAAGTTAATCCTTTTATGGCCCAAGATGAACCATTTGGAGCCAAGATTATCCCAAAATACATCTTATGGGTGAGGGGCCTGGTGCCATTCTAAGTTTTGAGACATTCCTTTCTTTCATTAACAGACTGCTGGTGACTGTATAACATCCAGCTAAAGACTAGCAGGGGGGTACTCTTTCTGTCCCTTCTAATGCCTATGTCAGAAGCTTTCTCTGTCTCCTTTATACTTTAGTAAAACTTTGTTACACAAAAGCTCTGAGCGATCAAGCCTCGTCTCTGGCCCCGGATTGAATTCTTCTCCTCCAGGGGCCAGGAATCCCGGCGTTGTAATTCAACAACAACCTTTCAACTGTACTTATCAGAGAAAACCTAATGAGGTGTTAAGTTCAAATTTTGCCCGTTTGATGCCCAAATGCAGTCCACTAATGGATCTGACCTAAAATACATGCTTATTAATTCAAGCAGGCCCTCTGTTGCAGACTCATTTACTCCACATTCTCTGAGGACCTTTTTTCTTCTCAAACCTCAATACCCTCCATACCAAACTTGGCTGATGATGTTGCTATTCATTTTATCGATAAAATAGTCCAACACTCAGAGCTTTAACACGTCAATACCAGTCATCTACTAAGTGAGAGTCTCCACAGTCTTACACTCTGCTTTCCGTCTGGGTGCTGCATACCATCTGTCTGACAATCCTGCTGCTGACATTGACAAGGCCTGGGGAACAAGTATACTCGGAGGGTCTGAGTGCAGGTCCAGAGCCACCTTCTTCAAGGTTCTTTCTTCTCTCCGTACCACAGAGCATCCCCAGAGGTGTAATCCATCCTTAGGAAATCTGACTTGGGAAGAGGATCTTTACAGTCCCTGAAGGAGATGCAACCCCTTTGAATAGAGAAATCAAAGATCTTAAGTTACATTTAATGCACTATGGAAGTGGGGTGCAGGTTCCTGGGAGAAGCATCTGTTGAGGGGCAGAGCCTGAGAAGGACCAGAGGGACCCTGTCTCAAACCACGGAATGCTAGCCAGGGTCTCCAGTGCATGCATAAAAGCAGCGTGCCTTACACTGATTGATTTGCGGATATTGAAGAATCCTTGCATCCCTGAGATAAAGCCCACTTGGTCATGGTGTATGATCTTTTTAATGTGTTGTTGGATTCTGATTGCTAGAATTTTGTTAAGGATATTTTGCATTTATGTTCATCAGTGATATTGGCCTGTAGTTTTCTTTTTTTGTGGCATCTTTGTCAGGTTTTGGTGTTAGGGTGATGGTGGCCTCATAGAATGAGTTTGGAAGTTTACCTTCCTCTGCAATTTTCTGGAAGAGTTTGAGTAGGATAGGTGTTAGCTCTTCTCTAAATTTTTGGTAGAATTCAGCTGTGAAGCCGTCTGGACCTGGGCTTTTGTTTGCTGGAAGATTTCTGATTACAGTTTCAATTTCCATGCTTGTGATGGGTCTGTTAAAACTTTCTATTTCTTCCTGGTTCAGTTTTGGAAAGTTGTACTTTTCTAAGAATTTGTCCATTTCTTCCACGTTGTCCATTTTATTGGCGTATAGTTGCTGATAACAGTCTCTTATGATCCTTTGTATTTCTGTGTTGTCTGTTTTGATTGCTCCATTTTCATTTCTAATTTTATTGATTTGATTTTTCTCCCTTTGTTTCTTGATGAGTCCGGCTAATGGCTTGTCAATTTTATTTATCCTTTCAAAGAACCAGCTTTTGGCTTTGTTGATTTTTGCTTTGGTCTCTGTTGTTTCTTTTGCATTTATTTCTGCCCTAATTTTTAAGGTTTATTTCCTTTTACTAACCCCGGGTTCTCCATTTCTTCCTTTTCTTGTTGCTTTAGGTGTAGAGTTAGGTTATTTATTTGACTTTTTTCTTGTTTCTTGAGGTATGCCTGTATTGCTATGAACTTTCCCCTTAGCACTGCTTTTACAGTGTCCCACAGGTTTTGGGTTGTTGTGTTTTCATTTTCATTTGTTTCTATGCATATTTTGATTTTTCTGTGATTTGTTGGTTATTCAGCAGCATATTGTTCAGCCTCCATATGTTGGAATTTTTAATAGTTTTTCTCCTGAAATTGAGATCTAATCTTACTGCATTATGGTCAGAAAAGATGCTTGGAATGATTTCAATTTTTTTGAATTTACCAAGGCTAGATTTATGGCCCAGGATGTGATCTATCCTGGAGGAGGTTCTGTGTGCGCTTGAGAAAAAGGTGAAATTCATATGATTATCTCAATAGATGCAGAGAAAGCCTTTGACAAACTTCAACATCCATTTATGATAAAAACTCTCCCGAAAGCAGGAATAGAAGGAACATACCTCAACATAATAAAAGCTATATATGACAAACCCACAGCAAGCATTATCCTCAATGGTGAAAAATTGAAAGCATTTCCCCTAAAGTCAGGAACAAGACAAGGGTGCCCACTTTCACCACTACTATTCAACATAGTTCCAGAAGTTTTGGCCACAGCAATCAGAGCAGAAAAAGAAATAAAAGGAATCCAAATTGGAAAAGAAGTAAAACTCTCACTGTTTGCAGATGACATGGTCCTCTACATAGAAAACCCTAAAGACTCCATCAGAAAATTACTAGAGCTAATCAATGAATATAGTAAAGTTGCAGGATACAAAATCAACACACAGAAATCCCTTGCATTCCTATACATTAATAATGAGAAAATAGAAAAGAAATTAAGGAAACAATTTCATTCACCATTGCAACGAAAAAAATAGAATACTTAGGAATGTGTCTACCTAAAGAAACTAAAGACCTATATATAGAAAACTATAAAACAGTGGTGGAAGAAATCAAAGAGGACACTAATAGATGGAGAAATATACCATGTTCATGGATCAGATGAATCAATACAGTGAAAATGAGTATACTACCCAAAGCAATCTACAGATTCAATTCAATCCCTATCAAGCTACCAGCAATATTTTTCACAGAGTTAGAGCAGATAATTTCACAATTTGTATGGAAATACAAAAACCTCAAATAGCCAAAGCAATCTTGAAAAAGAAGAATGGAACTGGAGGAATTAACCTGTCTGACTTTAGGCTCTACTACAAAGCCACAGTCATCAAGACAGTATGGTACTGGCACAAAGACAGAAATATAGATCAATGGAACAAAATAGAAAGCCCAGAGATAAATCCACACACATATGGACACCTTTGACAAAGGAGGCAAGAATATACAATGGAGAAAAGATAATCTCTTTAACAAGTGGTGCTGGGAAAACTGGTCAACCTCTTGTAAAAGAATGAAACTAGAACACTTTCTAACACCATACACAAAAATAAACTCAAAATGGATTAAAGATCTAAATGTAAGACCAGAAACTATAAAACTCCTAGAGGAGAACATAGGTAAAACACTCCCCGACATAAATCACAGCAGGATCCTCTATGACCCACCTCCCAGAATATTATAAATCAAAACAAAAATAAACAAATGGGACCTAATTAAAATTAAAAGCTTCTGCATAACAAAGGAAACTATAAGCAAGGTGAAAAGACAGCCTTCGGAATGGAAGAAAATAATAACAAATGAAGCAACTGACAAACAACTAATCTCAAAAATGTACAGGCAACTCCTGAAGCTCAATTCCAGAAAAATAAAGGACCCAAATCAAAAAATGGGCCAAAGAACTAAATATACATTTCTCCAAAGAAGACATACAGATGGCTAACAAACACATGAAAAGATGCTCAACGTCACTCATTATCAGAAAAATACAAATCAAAACCACAATGAGGTACCATTTCACACCAGTCAGAATGGTTGCGATCCAAAAGTCTACAAGCAATAAATGCTGGAGAGGGTGTGGAGAAAAGGGAAACCTCTTACATTGTTGGTGGGAATGCAAACTAGTATAGCCACTATGGAGAACATGGTGGAGATTCCTTAAAAAACTGGAAATAGAACTGCCTTATGACCCACGCAGCAATCCCACTGCTGGGCATACACACCGAGGAAACCAGAATTGAAAGAGAGGCATGTACTCCAAATTTCATTGCAGCACTGTTTATAATAGCCAGGACATGAAAGCAACCTAGATGCCTATCAGCAGATGAATGGATAAGAAAGCTGTGGTACATATACACAATGGAGTATTATTCAGCCATTAAAAGAATACATTTGAATCAGTTCTACTGAGGTGGATGAAACTGGAGCCAATTATACAGACTGAAGTAAGTCAGAAAGAAAAACACCAATACAGTATACTAACACATATATATGGAATTTAGAAAGATGGTAACGATAACCCTGTATGTGAGACAGCAAAAGAGACATGGATGTATAGAACAGTCTTTTGGACTCTGTGGGAGAGGGAGAGGGTGGGATGATTTGGGAGAATGGCATTGAAACATGTATAATATCATATAAGAAACGAATCGCCAGTCTAGGTTCAATGCAGGATACAGGATGCTTGGAACGGGTGCACTGGGATGACCCAGAGGGATAGTATGGAGAGGGAGATGGGAGGGGGTTTCAGGATTGAGAACACGTGTATACCCGTGGCGGATTCATGTTGATGTATGGCAAAACCAATACAATATTGTAAAGTGGTTAGCCTCCAATTAAATAAATTTAAATTAAAAAATTTAAAAATAAATTTAAAAAAGCAGCGTGCCTACCTGATTGTTGGTCCAGGAACACAGCTCACCGCTGGTACAGTAGGTGCTGCCCTGTTCCTGATTCAGCGACCTCTGTCCAGGAGGGGTTCCCCCTGTCTCCTGCATTCGCGCCCTCCTGCCTTCTCTGGACAGTTCTCAGCGTGCACACATGCCAGAGTGTCTGCTGTCTAATAAAACAAAAACACATTGTTGTGTAGCAGTAGGTACCTGGACGACAGCCTCATACGCAGCCTTTAAATTATTCATCAAATGATGAAGGAACATGTTTCCTACTGGCATGGCGTTTTTTTACCCTATAAAATCCTGTAGTGTTCCTCCCTCCCTCTCGCTGCCCGCCCCCCGCCCCCCGGAGCTGGTGGCATTACTACCAAATTTGATACTTGAGGTGGATTATGTTTTATCACTCCCTGCTCTATATGACAAAAACATTTTCAGTAGCTGTTGTGAAAAGAAACAAGTGAAAAAATGGCAGAAAAGAACTACAGATGGGAGAAGTTTTCTTTTATTATGTTTTCTGTATATAAACATGCCAGAGGAAAAGATAAGTAAATAAGTATATGTGTAATAACAAGTGAAACAGCTTGGAAAATAAGACAGTAGCATCGTGATGGTTGTTAATTGCATCCATACAAGTTTTAATACATCAGTGCATTTAAAAAAGCTCTGTGCCTGCCTGTCTTTTGTTGTGACAAATAATACCGTGATGACTTCTCTCTATTAAGCAACTTTTTAAAAATTTAAGCACCAAAACTCCAAGTGGTCACATTAAAAGGACAGAGTTGAAGTATGGCGTGTTTTTCTTTAATTCTTGCCGTTATTATAGTCTCTGGGTGATGTGTGTTTATTTCACAGCTACTGTTTAAATGCAAGATTAGATAGTTCCACGGGTTTGAGGACACAAGCTATGCCTGAGGCAAGCTTGAAGGGTTCCAAATCTTTAAGAGTTTATTCTTGGAAGAGATGCATGTGACTGAGTCTGTCTGAGTCCAGGGCCAGCTTATAACTGGAATTTCTCCAAATAAACTGCCATGTACAAAACAGTGTGGTCAAAATAAAAGACATGAGAATTGATCTGGCTTTTGGGCCACTGTTGTGCAAACATCTAGAGAGGGTGGACCTCAAGGACAAACGTTGAACAACCACTGAAGTCAGCACCCTTCTGTCTTCCAGTGAGTGGAGAACCAAGGACTTTCTCAGCTGTGCAATGGAGATACTATTTCTTTTTATTAGGTTTGTAGCAGATAAGAACTTTGAAACAATCTAAACGAAAGCGAGAAGTCCTTGGCAGGGCTCCGAGCTTCGGGGTGGCGGCCCCGGGTGGAGTAACAAAGCTGGCGCCAGATCTGGGTCAGGGACTCAGGCTCTGCCCCTTCTCTCCCGCGTCCCCGCCTCCGGGACGGGGCTCTGCACTCCAGCTGCTGCCGGTCCACGGTGCGGAGCGAAGAGGGGCCACAGCAGCCTCCCGTCTCCTGCCACTGCGTCTCTTCCAATCAGGAGACCATGCTCTCGCCCAGCGTGGAAACTTGACCCCCAGGCCGGATTCTCAGAGAAACGGCTCTGATCCATCTGGCTGGGCTCAGGTGTCCCGCGGAGGTGTCCTGAGCTGTGGCCAGGCAGAGCTCTCGGTAGCAAAGGTGGCGGCTGCAGGCCTGTCCGATGAAGCCGTGGGTTGGCGGGGAAGGGCGTGACGGGTGTGCTGGGCTGGGGTGGGGGCCAGAGGGGCAGGAGCGCAGGCGGGACTACCAGGGCCGTGAAATGCTCTCCATGGGTTCTCGTTTCCTAAAATGTTTTCTTGTTTGTTTGGCTGTGCTGGATCTTAGTTCCAGCAGGTGGGATCATTGTTGGGGCATGTGGGACCTATTTCCCTGGCCAGGGATTGAACCCAGGCCCCCGGCATTCAGGGCATGGAACCTTAACCATCGAGCTACCAGGGAAGTCCCCGTATGATGGTATAATGGTGGGTGTTGTCGTTGTGCCTTCTATCCATTTCTATAGAACGTGCAACACCAAGAGCGAAACTGCACTGTGGACTTTGGATGGTTACGCAGTGTCTGTGTGGGCTCACCCTTGGTAAGAAATGTACCATTCTGGTGAGTGATGGTAATAGAAAAAGTGGGTAGCGTTACTTGTGTGAAGTCAGGCTGTATATGCAAAATTTCTGCACCTCCCCCTCGTTGTTGTAAACTTAAAATTACTCTGAAAAAAATGTCTTTACAAAAATTTGAGAAGTTAAACCTGAACCTTAAAAAAAAAAAACTAGAAAGGGACTTCTTAAAAACTTAAATATATTTGCTGTTTTCATTTTGAAAATGGATCTTGTCAAAAATATTAATTTTTCCACCTAAATATATTAATTCATGCCTAGGAAGTCTTAACATTCCCTTTCATCTTTAGTTTTTAAAATATTGGAGCACTTAGCTGGTGCTTTCCATCTTTTCTCATCCCATTCCTAAAACTCCTGTAAATGCCTTCCCTATATAGAGATCACCATAGAGAAGTTAGAATTCATCTCTCATTTTTCTTTCTTTATTTTTCCAAGTACACATTGCACATTTCTTTAGGATTTCTTATTACTTCTGGGACTTAGGCTCTCCCATGGCTTTATGTCATTTTGAGAGCAAGAGATAATGAGTAGACAGTTTACTGTTACTCTCAATTCCAAAATGCTTTAGCATTCTACTTACTCCTTTCTTAAAAAATGGGAAATAAAAGTGGAGAGACATACAGTATATATAAAAAGAAACCTAACCTATGACTCAGCAATTCCATTTCTGTGAATTGGTGATAACATAGTAAACAAATTCTCAATTATTATATATTAATGTATTATTACACTATTTACAATAAGAAACTGAAGCAATTTTAATGTCCCATATATAAAGGCTTAGTTGGAATCATTATGGTATTCAATGAATTTATTTTAAAAAAAATTGCCATCAGTGTTTGTAAGAGTGTGTTTACTGTAGGGATTGAATCCTGTGTCAGACACACACATACATGGCGTATGTGTGATGCATGCCAGCGCACCATGTATGGATGGTCAGTGACTGAGCGAAAGTATGGATCAGTGTTTCCTTTCTCCATAATGATTCTCTGCATTTTCCAAATTTTCTACCATGAGCGTTTGTATCATTTCTGTGATCTGAAAGTAATATTAGTTAAAACCTAACAAAAAAGAAGCCTGATGTCCTTTTTTGATATGGTGGTCTTGAAATTTCCTTCTAACAATGCAAAGAAAAGACTTGTGTGTCATTTTATTCTTTAAAAACAAAGCAAAATGAACCACTGGAACAGGCTGGGCACACGTATATCACGATGTGTAGTCAGTTCTTAAAGCCTGTTATTCTGTGCATAGAGCTCAGAATGTACCCTGACATTCCTGGGCATCGTCTGTAACTCATCATTCTTATGAATCTGTCATCAGTTTTCTCAAAGGAATCTCCGCTTCTGTAACGTTGCATTTCCCATTATGCCTTATTTCCACCGAAGTAATAAGAGGACATAAAGTCTATCTCCTTTGCTTTGTATTCTCTCCTTGCCTGGAAGAAAAAGTAATTAAATATGTTCTCCTTTATCTGATTTTTTCCCCCCCTAGGCATCCTGGAAAGTGGTCACAGAGTCAGTTTTCTGGGATAGCAATTTCTGTATAGAATGGACTTCCTCCAAACCACCTAAAATGATCAAAAGTTTATCCACATTTAAAAAGATCAAGAATGTGTTGGAACATTTATTTTTAGCTTTTGTATTTATTATTACCAGGATATGAAGGTAGGCAACACAATAATAGAAGTGGATAGAGAGAAAGGGAAAGCAGAACTCCTTTTTTCATTAATTTTTCACTTAAGATTATGCATGACCTCAGTAGACTCTAATACTGGGAAATCAATCAATCAGTCTCTCTCTCCAAAAGGCAGGCTCTGTGCAAGCAGGAACCAGGCCCATCTGGTTCATCTTTGGAATAGTGAGCGGTGCATAGGGCATGGTCCATAAATATTTGCTGAGTGACAGGTTGATTTTTGAGGCAGAAGTAGAAAATACTGGTCAATTAGGAAAGTACTTGTGACCGATGTCAGGATAATCCTATATTGTTTTGTCTTGATTTTATTAGCTAATATACTGGCTGCATTGTTCACAGAGTGTAGGGCAGTATCAATAGACTTTCTTTTCTATCTAGAAATCCGTTCTCACTCACAGAAAGCCTAGTGCAAAGAACGTTTTTCCTGTGTATCGAGTGAGAGCAAGTTGCCCCATCACCACTGAACACTGTAGTGTGTATCCTGCGCTATTCTACATAATTGCAATACAGCCATCAAATTCAAGTCATTAACGCTGACGTATTGCTATCATCTAATTTATGCACCCTTTTCAGATTTCTTCAGTTGTTTCAATAATGTCATTTATAGCAAAAGGATTCAGTCCAAGAATCATGTATTGTATTGAATTTTTATGTCTCCTTCAATCTGGAATATTTCCCAAGTCTCTCCTTGACTTTTGTGACATTGATTTGACAGTTTGGAAACTTACAAATGAGTCATTTTTTTAAAATGTCTCTCAAGTTTGATTTGTCGGATATTTCCTTATAATTTGCTGCTGCACAGTTGGGCTTCCTTGGTTTGGTGGTTCAGGTGGTAAAGAATCTGCCTGCAATGCAGAAGATGTGAGTTAGATCCTTGGGTCAGGAAGATCCCCTGGGGAGGGCATGGCAACCCACTCAAGTGTTCTTGCCTGGAGAATTTCATGGACATAGGAACCTTGCGGGCTACAGTCCATGGGGTCTCAAAGAATTGGACACGCCTGAGCAACTGACGCATAATTGGCGAGAATGTCACCATAAGGTGACACGGGCATTGTGACTGTGTCCTTCTCACTAACCCTGTCAAGTAGCCCATGATTCCAGCTTGCCCCACCCAGTCCTCCTCGTGTTCACTGTGATCACTTCCCGATTTTTCCAACCAAAAGATGCTCTTTTCTGTTTGCAATTAATGTGTATTTTGTGGGGAGGTACATTAAGATTATATAAATACAAAATTCCTCATCAAAATTTGATGAGTAGTTCTATATCTGTTGATTTCCCTTGGCTCAGTTTGGTGATGGTTGCCAAATGGTGATTGGCTGATTCCATCATTCTTTCTGCATTTATCAATTGATGGAAAGCACCAATTAATTAATATATTTGTTTCTTACTTTCTGTTCCCTTCACCCATTTCTCCCACCTCTCATACCCTGTCTCTGGCCGTCACCAATCTGTTCTCTGTATCTAGGAGCTTATTAATATATCTTTTAGATTCTGCAAATAAGAGAGGTCATAGGGTATTTGTCTTTTTCTATTCTGATCCGTTGATCTGAGTGCTTGTTTTTACACCAATACTGTACTGTTTTAATTACTGTAGCTTTGTAATATATAAATTGCTTATGCCTAATTTTTAACTAGTGGGCACAAAATTCAAATAATGGAGCTAAAGACTAACATCCCTAGAAACATTATAAACAAATTCAAACTTAGGTGAATGTGAGTAAGGATTTTCTAAGAATAAAGCTTTGCAAATAAGTTGAACATAAAAAAAGTAAAAAGCATTCTGCCTGAATTCACCACTCAGATGTCCCTGTATCTACTCTGGGGCAAAAAGATTTGAGGATGGAGAGATACCAGAAATGACACTGCTTGAACTGCCTCTGAAGGGAGGAAACTGAGCCAAAACTCGCAGCAGTGGGGGGCTGGTACACCTCCTGGAAAAGGGAGTTCAGGGGAGGCACTCTGAGCGATGCATAGTTATTATAGCGTGCACTAAATATTTGCCCAACCAATGGGTTGAAATATGTGAAAACGACAATGTCATCCCGTGTTAGTCAAAGTGACCCAACCTTTGTCTGGTGTGCATTTGGGCTTTTGTTGGGCTTTTGTGTGACTGGAACACTGGAAGTTCCTTAAGCTCTTTGTATCGCACATCTTGGTAATGCCTTTCTTTTTACAACCAGAACACTCTGTGCTTCCAATTCTTTACTCTTGTTTGTATACATACACGAAGTTTATGACTTGCTGACTCAGATTCCCTCAGTCTGTTAATACACACTGGGGGTAAGTTAGGGACTTTGAAATAATGCACTAACTTCTTAATGAATCCGGATGCCTTCTTGGGATTGTTGGGTCTCTTCCAGTGTGACAAATGGCATTCTGGCAGGGTGACAGAGGCGTTCTCTCCACAATTCCAAGACAACAGTGGAAGAGCTGTAAAGAGACAGCTAATCAATTGGTCTTTTCTGTTTAATTCCAGATGACTTCTGTAACTACTTCCATTCAAAATCTGTTTAAATAACTAAGTAATTTTAAATACAGAGTAAATCTGTCTGTATGGGTGTATGTATATATGTGAGTATGTGTATAAATATGTGTGTATATGTGCATAAAACCTCTCTCCTGTCTTTAGAAAATATTAATGCCAGTTTAGAAAGATATATCTATATTAAGTAACAGGGTCATAAAACAAATGTAAGAAGAAGATTAAAAAGCGACATCCACCATCATCAATACAAAAGAAAGGGAGCCAGTAATGAATTTAATACAAAAATGTATGTTATCAAATCCCATGGATTTTCTAGGAAGATATGGCCCCAGTCGGCCTTCTCAGGTGGTACAGTGCTAAAGAATCCACCTGTGAATACAGGAGACACAGAGACACAGTTCAGACACAGTTTAGATCCTCCAGGAAGATTCCGTGGAGGAGGAAATGGCAACCCATTCCGATATTCTTACTTGGGAAATTCTACAGACAGAGGAGCCTGGCAGGCTAAGTCTGTGGGGCTGCGAAGAGCTGGACATGACGTAGTGACTGAGTGCACACAGGCCCTGATTCTTCACAGGCATTCAGGGTAAAAAGGGAATCACCTAGTGTACCGTGCTAGGATGAGACAAGCCAGTTACTGTGAAAGGTGCTCACATTCTTGAATTAAAGGGAAGACAGATATCTCGAGAGAGTCTTTATATGAGCTATATGCAATTCATATTGTTCAGAGGTGCTATTTCTCCCAAAAAACTTGAAAGAACTACTTAGTAAATATAATGGAACTTACGGTGAAAATAAGGTTAGGCAAAGCCTTCAAGCCATGTGGGTATGTAATCAGAACAACAGTAAAAACAATACTAATTCTAGAAAAACCAAATACAAGCACAAAGATGTTACATCTTAATAAAGAACTATTACAGGAAGTATAGAATTTTGTGTCTTTGAAAAGAAGTGAAGAAATCTCATTAGAAAAGAATGTAAGGTGGACTGAAGCTGCAAAATCAAATTCATAGATAAATGCATGAAGAGTGGAGAGACTGGTGCAAAAATCATTTCCAAGACAGACCCCAAAGGCAGGCACGCGCAGAGAAGAGCAGTGAGTGGGCATCGCCTGAGCCCCTCTGCGGCTCGCCCTGCGCAGCGGTGGCAGGGCGGCTTGCGGCTCTGCTCGGGCTCGGTGCTGACCTCATCCTGCGTTCCCTGTTTGCGTACGAGTCACTTTATGCTGCAGAAGCAGGTGTCATGGAACAGCGGACCGCCCTCTTTGTGTGGTGTGTGTACGGGCGTTTTGGGACACCACGTTCACCACCTTCCCAAAACGTTTAAGAAACTTTAATAAAGGTTTGTGTTTATATGCACATAACTTGTAATTTAAATTACCTTTTTTGTGTGTTGTGTGGTATTCAGTTTACCATTTACAAATCTGCGGAATAGATATTCTACTAAATGACAAGTTCACTGAAGTTTGGCAGTTAGCTAAGTGAGGGTATTTTTCATAATGGAAAGTGGTTTTTTTTTTTAATCATTGATATGATTTTTAACACTGTTTTTACAGTCAGCTATTTTACACTGAATATGAACTGGTGAACCAGGTCGGGAGTGGACACTATTTTTCTAAAAAATGGCACTATTCACAGTGCTTCCGTGTATTCCACGCTGTCATATTTGTATCACAACATTAAGATAAATAAGAGGAAATAAAACAGTTTCAACTTGTGGGGTTTACTGTGAGGTCTTCAGTAATACTTTAGAATGCAGTAGGTTTTGGCAAGTTTCTCCCTAACAAGTAAAGATGGATCTTCAGGAAAAACCAAAGTTACTATATTATATGGGCTGTTGTGTTAACAGCACTTGAGGAAAATGAAAATGGGCGCCTAGTCTAAATGTAAATGGCATATCCAATGTGGAAATAAATGACCCCAGGATTGAAGAACGGTTGAAATATATGCCTGCCTTGAGTTGGCCATTCAATCCAATCTTATGAAGTAAGTGCTGAGATTTAGTGGCAGCGCTTATCACTTTATGACTCTGTGGGAGCTCTGATATTATGTTTGTGTCCTTTCCTCTTGGAGGGAGAAAATGCACAGCACCCACAGAAATACAATACAGAGGAGCTGGAGAAATTAAAAGGAGATTATGATTATCAAGAAGTTGCAAATAATTTGAAATTCTAGCATTTTCCTCTTGGAATTAAGTTCTGAGATGAGGTGCTGCATATGTTAAATTTATAAATCTATGTAAGTTTCAGATTCAGGAAGATTTTTCTCACCATCACTGTTTTCTCTATCCCTCCAACAAATTTCCCTTGAGACTGTATCCCCCGGGTTGCAGAGAAATAGGGATCTGATGGTTACAGGCTGACTTTAAGTCTTGCCAGGTGGCTCAGTGGTAAAGAATCTGCCTGCCAGTGCAGGAGACATAGGAGACGGGGGTCCATCCCTGGGGTCGGGGAGATCCTCTGTAGGAGGAAAGGGCGACCCACTGCAGTATTCTTGCCTGGGGAGTCCCATGGACAGAGGAGCCTGGTGGGCTCCAGTCTAAGAGGTGGCAAAGAGTCAGACATGACTGAGCACATAGGCCTGCGTGCATGCACGGCTGACTGTATCAGTCTAGAGAGATGAGTCAGGAAGGTTTTAATGCTCTTCTGCCTGGACAATTGGGAGTTTGGGAATTGGGGTTTCAAATTGGGTACGCCTCACTCAGTATATTTTTGACACATGTCATTTAGGAAACTGATTCTGAGGTATGACTTTCTCCTGTACATTGAGGAGTAGTGACAAAATTATCAAAATCCTTGATTCTAAAATCTGACTGCCTGACTTCCAGTCTTAACTTCATCTCATTGTAGGTTTGTCGTTTTCGGAAGGTTACTAAATCTATGCCAGCTGCGGTTCCCTCTGTAGACTAGGGAGGATTCTCATATGAACCTTAAACAACTGTAGTGAGGATTGGATGAGACAAGGCACAGAGTGTCCCTAATAAAGTCCTTGGCACAGAGCGAACTCTGGATGCATGTTAGCGTTCATCTTTATCACTATTATTATTGCCCCAGCTGTAGGTCCAGGCTGTGGCAAGATGGGTTTATTCTTCCAGGACAGTCATAGCTACCCTTTGGAATGTGAGCACTAAAGATAACAAGCTACCGTCATCTATCTAAAACTTAGAATTTCTACACCACTTGTTTTAGGGTGTGCCTGACTGGGTTTGCATTACCCTACAATCAAACTCTGATGGGTAACAATTTGCATGTGTGTTTCTGTTGCTGAAGACCATTTTATCAAATTGTACATGAAAATAGTCATCATCACAATAGGTGGACCAGCAGTTGAGTCACAGGATATTCAAGAGCATCTCGGAGTTTGCTTAGGTGATGCCATTGTTGGGAGTGACACAGGTAAGAAGGTATGTCATTTGGATGGTTCTTAACAACTGACCGGAGAAGGCGATGGCACCCACTCCAGTCCTCTCGCCTGGAAAATCCCATGGGTGGAGGAACCTGGTGGGCTGCAGTCCATGGGGTCACGAAGAGTCGGACACGACTGAGCGGCTTCACTTTCACTTTTCACTTTCATGCATTGGAGAAGGAAATGGCAACCCACTCCAGTGTTCTTGCCTGCAGAATCCCAGGGACGGGGGAGCCTGGTGGGCTGCCGTCTGTGGGGTCGCACAGAGTCGGACACGACTGACGCGACTCAGCAGCAGCAGCAGACACCTGACTGGTTGAGCCAGTCCAGAGCAGCACAGCCAAGTGTCACTCTCTGTAAATTATCTTTTAATCCCTGGTGTCTCAGCTTGTAAAGAACTTTACTGTTGAACAACTTTACTGTTACACAAGGTTACTGATACACAAAACTGCTACCTTCATCATAAAAACAGTCCAAATCACCAAAAGGAAAGTGGTAATTTGAAAACAGATACATACCATGTTTCATTCTGACTAATTAAAACAAATCACAGGATGGTAACAAATATCTTAACATTTCAGAATGAGTGATTTAAAAATTGGCCTTCCTCAGAAATTGGCTGAATTGATTGTTATTTTGATTGTTATATTGTTTATTTAGATAAAGATATGTTCTAGGAGCTTTACTGTTTTAAAAAAAGTAGATAATAGAAATAACAATTAAAATGTATGTGCAAGTCAGTATATTTTTGTCAAAAGTAGAGGCATTAGGTAAAAATTGTCTTTAAGTTTTTCTTTGCAAATTACTCTCAACACAAAGTTTTATTTTTATTTTCCCTTTGTGGTGGCCAGTTCTATTCTTTTAGCACTAAAGATAAGCTCTCTCTTGCAGACATCACTGATCTCTCTTCTTTTTCCTCCTCTGTTAAATTAGCCTAGTATTCTCCAATGTGGCTGAACTCAAACATCTTCTGTCTTCTTGTGTGGCTAGCATGAGTATTCATGGGACATTTATACGTTCTCGCATCCTTCCTAACAAAGCCATGGTTTCATCCAGGGCAACAGTGTATGACTACATACTCTGTCTTCCTGGTTCCCTTGCAGCCAGGCTCCCTCGACCACATGGCACAGGTCTAGCCACTGATAATGTGAGTCGAAGTCTAGTGGGCGTTTCTCGGAAGTCCTTTTTTTCCTGAAATAAAACTACTGAGACTGGTAAAGGCCCTTTCTTCTTTTCATTGCTGCGATTGCTGATCCATTAAAGATGGAAGCCCACGTGCTAAGCACAGAAGTGAAGGAAGAAACAGCCTGCATCCATGATGACATTGTTTAAGCAGCTGCTGAGGCAATAGCAACAACTGTGTTACCTCCAGACTTTTTATTATGTAAGAGGAAAAAAGAAGCCCCTGTTTGCTGACCCCACCGTGCATCAGTTTTTCTGCAACTTTCAGCTAACTTACCCATGTTCCTACAAGCACATCAATCCCTGGACATTGCTGGAGAAATCAACCTTTATGACTGGTCTTTATTTTAAATCATGCTTATAGAATACATAGGATTACAGCTTCCAGTCCTATTATATTTTCCTGGCAAGAGTAAGTTCTTTCCTTTCTTCTTTCATGGACCTTATAATCACCATCTCCTCTCTACCACCTGAAACACTCACACTTTCTTCAGAGAATGGAAGCCTCCAGGAACGTCCTCGCCAGTCCTCTCCCGCGCCTCCCTGCATAGCGCATCAGTTCTCATCATGTTTAATTAGCCCCAGGAGAATACACTCCTGCTTTTCTCAAAGGCAGTCCTTCCATTTTTGCTCTGGACCTGTATCACCTCTGCCCTTCACTAGGACGCTGCTCCTTTTTTCTCCCTCCTTTTTCTTCAATTTGTCTGTCACTGCTAGACCATTACTGGAGAAGGAAATGGCAACCCACTGCAGCATCCTTGCCTGGAAAATCCCATGGACAGAGGAGCCTGGTGGGCTGGAGTCCACTGGGGTCACAAAGAGTTGGGCACGACTGAGTAACACACAGTAGACCGTTACGAGAATATAAAAATTCTAGTACTTTTCATCTTTGTAAAAACTTGCCTTCACGCTTCTTCTTCCTTTAGCCTCTGACCCATTTTCCTACTCCCCTTTCTATTCAGACAACTGGAAAACAATTTTTAGAGTGTGCCGCTTTTTGAAGTTTTCTTCAAGCAGGATTATAATCCTGCTTATCTTCCTACCAGGACACTAAACCCGTCTCCCAATCAGCAGCCTCTGTGTCGACAAACCCACAGGACTGGGTTTAGAAACACACTGACAGCATTTGGTGCAGCTGATTAAGCTTTCTCTGAAATTCTTCTTTAAAGTGCTACATCTTGGTTTGCTTCCTTCCTCCCTAGCTGCTGCTCTCTGTCGTCTCTAAAGTGATGGAACTCTTAAGGCTAAATTTTACACTGTCGTTTTTGCTTATCTATATTTTCTCTGTAAATAATATTATCCCCTAAATAGCAAAAAATTGTATAAAATTTTACATTAATTCCTAATGACCTCTGCTCTGAGCTCCAGACCCATACACTGAAATACCCACTTGACGTCAAGTAGAAATCTAATGAACGTCTCACATATGACACGTCCACATAAACGATACTTTCCTCCTCCATCTCTTTGGTCCCCAGTTTTCCACTTTTCTCTCTCAGAAACTCGCACATCATCAGCCAGATCTTAAAGCCAGAAACATGAGACTCGTACTTGACATTTCCCTTTTCTTAATTCTCTGCATTCAGTCTATCAGCAAATCCTGTTTGTTCCAGTTTCAGAACCTGTCTTGTATACCTGCTTTACTTTTTTCTGTTATGTAACATCTATAATAATCTTTTGAAAAGTAAAAGCATTTACTGTAAAGGCTAAAATTGAAAAGGATAGCTATACCAGTTGGTGGCAAGGCTGTGGAGCATTGAGATTGCACACTTGGTACAAGCTTTAATCGGTAAAATGACTTAAAAAAAAAGAATGTTGAAGATATGCCCTAGTTCTCTTCCTAAAAGCATTAAGAATGAGTGTGTATGGATGCAGTAGAGACAAGGATGATGGTATTCATATCAGCAATGTTCACAATAACCCCCCCCCCAAAGATAAACCCCAGGCACATCCACAGTGGAATGGATTCAAACATTAAATGGAGGGTAGACATGCAGTGGAGCACTACAGAACCATGGAAAATGAATAAATCACAGCTTCACGCAACAGCATGGATGGGGGTTCATCCATGTTCTTGAACTTGTATCAACAGTACTCATCAAAAGAAGCCAGACACTGATGCAGAGGCGGTTTCACATGTGTAAAGTTCACAAATCTGGAAACCTGAGCTATTGTGTTTATCAGTTCATACTCGGGTGGGACAAGTGTAGAGAAAAGTAAGAAATGACTACTACGAAAGTCAAGATAGCAGTTACCTATGAAGGGAAGGGAAGGGAAGGGAAGGGAAGGGAAGGGAAGGGAAGGGAAGGGAAGGGAAGGGAAGGTGGTTTTGAGTGACAGGGGCGGGCGGGGTGTTCTGGGATGCTGGCAAGGTGTTGTTCGTCGCCTGTGCCTGTTTTTACAGTGGCATACCACATCTGCATTGACGCTCTGTGTACCTTCAGCACCTGTGTTACATATTAGGAAAAAATGCAGATATGAAATATACGAATAACTTGCCTGAATGAAACCAGTGTGTGTAGAATGAAATCCAAACACCTCCTTGTGTCTGACAAGACCCTGCAGAAACTGGCTGGGCTCCTTTGCAAACTCATCTTGAAGTCCTTTGCTGCTTGTTAACCCTTCCGAATCTCACGTGCTTTCTGCCAGTGCCTTGGACGTATCAGGCGCTCTTTACCCAGTGTTCCCGCTTAAAAAAAAAACAAACTATCCTCCGACTTTTGTTTGATGAGCTTCATCTAACCCTAAGTCTCAGGCTAAAATGTCGTCTCTTCAGAGAAGAGTTCTGGTATAAAGAGTCTACCTTTTATCCTCCAGCATACGGCCCTGTCTGTTTTCTCCTTTGTGCCCAGCACAATTTGTGATTCTTCTGGTGCTACTTACTGACTTGCTGACTACATTCCCAACTGTGTTGGAGGTTCTTGGAAGGCAGAGATCTTTTGCTTGTCTGTTTTTATCCTTGTGACCCTAGGGCTTGTCACACAGCGTACTTGGCTAAGTATCACTGCAGGTAGGAAATCATAGGTTGGATTTTAGGAAGAGATCCTGTTTGATGACCTATTTGAGGAATATTAGTGATTGCATAATTAGACATTTTCTTCTTTGGCTCATGAATGATTCTGAGTAATTAAATTTTTTCCATATCCTCTTTTCACACAAACACAAAATACCGCATTGAAAATTGACCCCATTTTAAGAACAAAAGTGCTGTCTCCCAAAATGATTATACAGAATAGATAATGCTTCAATGATTATAAAGTCCTTTTTTTAAATTTCTTTTTTTAAAACTTTAAGAGTTTGGCTGCACAGGATTTTAATTGCAGCATGTGGCTTCAGCTCCCTGACCACAGATCAAACCTGGGCCCCCACAGCAAGAGTGCAGAGACTAAACCCGTGGACCACCAGGGAAGCCCCTGTTAAGTCCTGTTTTGAACGAGAGACCTAGAGAAAGCTAGTGAGAGCTAGAAAATGCATCGGTGACCACAGAGTCGGGAAGGAGACGAGGAAGGGTGAGGAGACCGTTTCTTTGCGGCGGGAGGTTTGCCGGGAGACGAGGAGGAGGGGGAGGAGCAGAGAAGAGAAACAGGAATAGGAGATGAACTGGAATCCCATCCTACGCACCTGCCAGCATGTGCAGGGCGGAGGTGAGGGCTGAAGGGCACTCAGCCAGCGTCAAACAGCGGGCGACAGAAAGACCGTGTCTCGGCTGCCAGTGGACTCCGTGTGTGTGTCTCTCGTGGGTAACGTCTGATTGCATGTAGGATGGGTCCAGTCGTTTCTTTCCAGGCTATCCGTTTAAGAAGGCGCCAAACAGAACTCCACCTTTTCACTACGAAGCACTGACAGTGGTTATTTGCCTTAAGAAACGGCCACCGCCTGTCCTGTGACTGTCTGCAGGTGACTGACACCTGTGTGAGCCGGTCAGTGGCCGAGAGCCACAGGGCCCCAGAGTCCTCAGCTTCAGACCCTGCCCCGCCGCTCTGCCAGGCTGGCCATCTAGTCCCCCTTTCAGCAGGCTGTGAAGTGGAAGGGGCTGTGTCAGTCTGTTTAAAGCATCTGAATGCTAATGGAGTGGCCCGGCACGTTAATTAGCCAGTCGATAGACCATTCAGTCTTCAAAGCTCAGTTTCTCTTCATTTATTTTCAAACAATTGAGCAGCAGCACATTAGGAATGATATCAGAATACTAATTATTCCAGTTCAGTAAATTTCCAGGTAAGTTTTTCATATTCATATTCTGGAAATAATTTAAAATGTAGTTGCATAATAATGAAATTTACCTCTTTTTCTATTAACCATAATGAAGGGAAAAACACGTTATGCTATTTTTACATAGACTCTAGAGATTTCGATAGAGTGTGTTAATGACACTGAGTAAATAAAGTATAGTTCTCAAAGAGAACAGAACCGTGTCCTCACGTCAATTCGTTAGTCTCTCAGTCCTGTCTGACTCTGTGACCCCACGGACTGTAGCCCTCCGGGCTTCCCTGTCCTCGGGATTTTCCAGCAACGATACTGGAGTGGATTGCTGTTTCTTCATCCAGGGGATCTTCCCAAGCCAGAGATCCCGAGGCTCTTGAATTGCAGGCAGATTCTTTGCCGCTGAGTCACCAGGGAATGTTGTCAGAATTGATATCTTGTATAAAATGTCTATAAATTTAAATGGATAAGATGTTTGTTTTGTTACAAAATAAGATCATGAAATCCAGCCATCAAATTTTATAGGACTTGTTTCAAGATGAATAATGTAATCCAAAATGTATTAAGAAAATGCCTTTTTTTTGGCCAAAGACAGAAAATTTTATTTGAAAATTCAACATTTTATTTACCCATCCTAAAAATAACTGGGGAACTTTGGAGAGAAAAACATCACTGATATGATATCTTTTTATTTAAATCAGCTTGCAATAAATGAACTATCATTAAGAGAGTGTGGAGGATTAAAAATGATTAAATCAAAAGCAATATGAATATCAAGATTTGGAGATAGCTTTGAGATTGCTACTTCATTTTGTGGCTTTGCAACTGATGATGATCAGGTAACACTTCCAGGGCTTAGCGAGCATTGCTAACGAAGCTTATATATACTGATGTGCTTCAGATACAAAATTACTAAAAATTGTTGGCCCTTTTCTCTTGTAAAATACTTGTTTGATCATTTAATTCTTATTGAGGATCTGAGCAGTACTACATACATTTTTCTTCCTGGTATTCTGATGTCGTCTTATGTTATTGGCAGGCAGTTTATAATAATACAAAGAAAGAAAAGGCACATAGAAAAAAATGGCAACCGTAAATCTATCACCAAATGTTATATTTCATATAGTCTATGTCCATGCCAATCAGTGTATATAACTTTATTATGCATATATATATATATATTTGATATGATTATATACCTTGTGGCCATTCCTGGTGGCTCAGTGGTAAAGAATTCACCTGTCAATTCAGAAGACAAGGGTTCAGTTCCTGAGTCTGGAAGATCCCTTGGAGAAGGAGATGGCAACCCATTCCAGTATTCTTGCCTGGAAAATCCCATGGACAGAGGAGGCTGGGGGGCTATAGTCCATGGGGTTGCAAAAGAGTCAGACCCAACTTAGGAACTAAACAACAACATCCGTAAATGTTAGATTGTGTCATACTTTAAAAATAATCAGTTTTATTGAGATATAATTTATGACATAAAACTTATTTTTAATGCTAATCACTATTCCTTTGAAGTAGTCCTTTTGATAATGGTTTATTATTCTAATATGCTACTAAATATAATCTGCCATCTGTATTTGAGTGAGTTGGATCTGTACTTCTTTTATCTTTGTTGGGTTTTATCTAAATATTATATTTAAGTATGACTAGAGAATCTATTTTAAAAATTCTGGATTAACATGTATGATGGGGATCAATAGTTCAAGGAATGATAAACAAAACTCATGAAGATCCAGAATTATTGTGTGTGTATGTACGTACAAATCATATGTGTGTGTAAAAACTCAATGAGTAGCACTTGAAAGAAAACATTCTTTTTTAAATTTACAAAATTGAGTTTTAATAAAGCTGTGTGAATTTTGGTAGTTTGTATTATCTTATTAGTGATTAAAACCAATATGTTCAAATTTGTTAATAGCACAGAACTATGTATTTTATATATAACATATATAAGCCATTTTATATAATAACATATATAAGCCCTCACGTGTTCAGTTTTACTTCTAATTTAAGTTCCTTTGATTTCTCCATCCCTCTTTTTTGATCAGAAAGAGAAATTCTTTAATGTTTGCTTTGCAATCATTTCTTGAATGGATGTGTCATGTATTTATCTGGGCTTCCCTGTGGCTCAGCAGTAAAGAATCCGCCTGAAATACAGGAGATGCGGGTTCAGTTCCTGGATCAGAAGATCCCCTGGAGAAGGAAATGGCAACCCACTCCAGTATTCTTGCCTGGACAATCCCATGGACAGAGGAGCCTAGTGGGCTACAGTCCATGGGGTTGCAGGCTTGGATATGCAGCAATTAAAACAACAGCGATTTTTCACCTAATGCACTAATTGGTCATTATTTCAATTCCTTTTTCTTGTTTTCTTTGGATAGATCATTCTTTTAAAATTCTTTTTTGTAATTAATTAATTTATTTTAATTGGAGGCTGATCATTTCACAGTGTTGTGGTGGCTCTTGCCAGGCCTCGGCACGAGTCAGCCACAGGTCCCCCCTGAGCCCTCTCCGTCCTTCTGGACTGCCCCAGGGCAGGGGCTTTGGGGGCCCTAGTTCATGCGTCGAGCTTGGACTGGTCGTCCGTCTCACACATGGCAGTATCCGTGTTTCAGTGCTTTCTCTCAAGTCATCCCACCCTTGCCTGCTCCCACAGAGTCCAAAAGGCTGGCCTTTGCCTCCGTGTGTCTGTTTTGCTGTCTTGCACACGATGTGCTTCTGAATAACCTGGTCATCGAGTTTGCAAAATGTGTTCTGTCAGCTTTAAAGATCAGTCCAACAAGTATTGTATGCCTTTCATCTATATTCACCAGCGGTTAGCCCTCCATATCATTTTTGTTTTTTGAACCACTTGTGAGGAATTTTCAGACACAAGGATTTGTCTTTCAGACACACATATGTCTACAAGGATCATATGTCATCAGTTTGTATTTACTAAGCGAAAGGACATTTCCTACAGAAATCTAATGACCTTTAAGAAATTCAGAGGATTTGCACCATTGTTTGCACTCCAGTATCTAACACGCACTCCATATTCAAGCATTTATGATAATGTCCCAAAGCACAATGCTGGGTACTGCATTTTTCTATAATTTTCTAAATGCAGTATTTTGCAGTTTCCTTTAACTGATAAAAACTTCTCAGCCTTTCTTTGTTTCTCTTGAAATTGGTAATGTTAGGGAACATAGATCAGTTGTTTTGTAGAATTCCTCTCTTTTTCTGATTCTTATGATGGGATTCAGACGGTGCATTTTTAACAGGGACACTGCATGTAGTGTGTTCTTCTCGATGTGTTAGGAGGTGTTACAATAGGTGTGTTACAATAGGTGTTACAATAGGTGTTACTATAGGAGGTGTTGCTGTTGCTCAGTTGCCAAGTTGTGTCTGACTCTTTGCAACCCCATGGATTACAGCATGCCAGGCTCCTCTTTCTTCCACTGTCTCCCAGAGTTTGCTCGAATTCATGTCCATTAAGTCGGTGATGCCATCCAACCATTTCATCTTCTGTCACCTCCTTCTCCTCCTGCCCTCAAGTTTCCCGGCATCAGGGTCTTTTCCAATGAGTCAGCTCTGCATCAGCTGGCCAGTGCACTGAAATTTCAGCTTCAGCAACAGTCCTTCCAATGAATATTCTGGGTTGATTTACTTTAGGATTGACTGGTTTAATCTTGTGGTCCAAGGGACTCTCAAGAGTGTTCAACAGAAGGTACATAAAGGTAGCCTCTTTGATTAGATTACATTTGCTCAGTTAGAGAGAGTGTCTTACAGATTTATGTGCTATGAAATTACCTCCCCCTTCATTCGTTCATAATTACTAAGTGATCGAGAGGAAGATGCTTGTAGTTGTCCGCAGCAAGAATTTAACTCCCTTTGCTGGTTTTTCCTCTAAATCAGTTGCTCTTAAAGTCCTTGTAAAATAGTGAATAAATAACTCTTTCATTAATTCAACATTTATTAGTAGGATGAGTGTTTTACTGAAAAAGAGAAGACAATTAAAAACTCTTCCTTCTTCCTCCATGAGTGTGTGTGTATAAATACATAGATGCGCATATATGCACATGTATGTCTATTTGTGTTGCATAGATGTGTGGATTCACTTTTACTCAGTATGGTAAGATCAACTGCTGTCTTTATTTCTTGCAATGCTCAAAGACTTTCAGAATCATCATCAAGCTGTTTCTCAGGTCCTTTCCGCATGTCTTCATTGATTTTCTGGCCGAATAGTTGATTCACAGTGTGTTGGTTTCAGGTGCGCAGAAAGTGATCCAGTTATGCATGCTGTTTTCAAATTATTTTCCATTACAGAATCTTATAAAATACCAGACACATTTCCCTGTGCTGTGCAGCAGGTTCTTGTTCTCTAGCTCATTTGTTTTTTTAAGCAGGTTTTTCCATCTTGGCACAGAAATTTGTTTAACAAAGTCAGCGTGTATCCTTGTGTTCTGTCTGTCCTAGCCGTGGAGCCGCCCACTGCGGCGTGTGCTTACAGACCCTGAGCACGATATGGGCACACATCGTTATCATCTATGTGTGTGCGAAGCCCTCAGTTCATGCTAACACTTCTAACTTCAATTCAGGGCCTCGAGAGACTTCCATGAATCAGGAAGTGAGAAGAGGACAAAACAAAATGAAATCTGCCTATTTTGGGGGAGATATGTATCATCTATAGGAGCTTATGTCTACATTTCAGGGGCAGAATTGTTGTATGTGGATACCTCAAAAAAAGCTTAAGATATCTTTTTTTTTTGTAGAATGAAAGCAATGTCCACTTAAACAAAACTGGAGTTCTGTTAGTTTTTTTAAATTTCAAATTGAAATGCTTTTTTAAGAAAATTTATTTATTTATTTTATTTGGAGGACAATCATTTCAGAACACCATGGAGGCCCTGCCATACGTCTACATGAATTGGCCACAGGTACACATGTGTCCCCTGTCCTGAACCCCTCACTGCCCTCCCCACCCCATCCCTCTGGGTTGCCCCAGAGCGCCAGCTTTGATGTATCCAACTTGCACTGGTCGTCTGTTTTACATATGGTACCATACATGCTTCAGTGCTGCTCTCTTGTATCGTCCCACCCTTGCCTTCTCTCTGTTGCTGCCTTGCATATTGGGTCATTGTTACCGTCCTTCTAAATTCCGTATATATGTGTTAGTATACTGTATTAATATACTGTGTTTTTCTTTTTCACTTACTTCATCTGTATAATAGGCTCCAGTTTCATCCACTTCATTAGAACTGACTCAAATGGATTCTTTTTAATGGCCGAGTAATATTCCGTTGTGTGTATGTACCACAGCTTTCTTATCCATTCGTCTGCTGATGGACATCGAGGTTGCTTCCATGTCCTGGCTATTATAAACAGTGCCGCAGTGAACATTGGGGAACACGTGTCTCTTTCAATTCTGGTTTCCTTGGTGTGTATGCCCACCAGTGGGATTGCTGGGTCATATGGCCATTCTATTTCCAGTTCCTTAAGGAATCTGCATACTGTTCTTCCTATTGGCTGTACCAGTTTGCATTCCCACCAACAGTGTAAGAGGGTTCCCTGTTGCTTATAGACGTTTTGACAGCAGCTATTCTAACCGGCGTGAGATACCTCACTGCGGTTTTGATTTGCAGCTCCCTAATAACGAGTGATGTTGAGCATCTTTTCATGTGTTTCATAGCCATCTGTATGTCTTTTTTGGAGAAATGTCTGTTTAGTTCTTTGGCCCAGTTTCTGATTGGGTTGTTCATTTTTCTGGTATTGAGCTGCATGAGCTGCTTATATATTTTGAAGATTAATTCTTTGTCAGTTGTTTTGTTTGCTATTATTTTCTCCCATTCTGAAGGCTGTCTTTTCACCTTGCTTATAGTTTGCTTTGTTGTGCAAAAGCTTTTATGTTTAATTAGATCCCACTTGTTTGTTTTTATTTCCATTACTCTGGGAGGTGGGTCATAGAAGATCTTGCTGTGATTTATGTCAGAGAGTGTTCTGCCTATGTTTTCCTCTAAGAGTTTTGTAGTTTTGGGTCTTACATCTAGATATTTAATCCATTTTGGACTTATTTTCGTGTATGATGTTAGAACTAGTGTTCTAATTTCATTTTTTTACACGTGATTGACCAGTTTTCCCAGCACCACTTGTTGAATAGATTGTTTTTTTCTCCATTGTAAATTTTTGCCTCCTTTGTCAAAGATAAGGTGTCCATAGACGCATGGATTAATCTCTGGGCTTTCTATTTTTTCCATTGATCTATATCTCTGTCTTTGTGCCAGCGCCGTGCTGTCTTGACGACTGTGGCTTTGTGGTATAGTCTGAATTCAGGAAGGCTGATTCCCCAGTTCTGTTCTTCTTTAAGATTGCTTTCATAGTCAAGGTTTCTTGTGTTTCTATACAAACTGAAATTATTTGCTCTAGTTCTGTGAAAAATGCTATTGGTAGCTTGATAGGGATTGTGTTGAATTTGTAGATTGCTTTGGGTAATATACTCATTTTCACTACATTGGGTTCTTCCAATCCATGAACGTGGCATATTTCTCCATTTATTTGTGTTCTCTTTGATATCTTTCATCGGTGTTTTAGAGTCATATATATATATATGTCATATATATATATGTCTTCTTTTTTCCTTTAGGTAAATTTAAGAAAGAACACAAATGACATCAGGCTGACAGCTGGCAGTGGTTGCCCCAGTGTGGCATATCGACCAGGAGGAGCACCAGCAGGTTGTCGCGCTCATTCTGGAGTGACTGTGGTGCTTGACTCTCCATGTTTGAGGAGAACATGATCCTTTTTTATTTCCAATTGATAGTACTCTTAACACTCATTTTTTAAAATGTAAATAAATACACAGTAAAAATTTTAGAGACTCTCACTGAATATTATAGTGTTTAAGTAGCTAAAAAGACATTTATTATAGCATGCTAAGGGCTTCCCTGGTGGCTCAGATGGTAAAGCATCTGCCTACAATGTGGGAGACCTGGGTTCGATCCCTGGGTCAGGAAGATCCCCTGGAGATGGAAATGGCAACCCACTCCAGTATTCATGCCTGGAAAATCCCATGGACCGAGGAGCCTGGTGGGCTACAGTCCATGGGGTCACAGAGTCGGACACGACTAGGTGACTTCACTTTCTTTGCCTGTACAAACTACGAGTTCCAAACCTAAAGCACATAGCAAGTCCAGAGAGGTGCTTTGATTGTGTTGGTGTGACCTCTGACTCCTAGGTCGTCCTGGCTCTTTTGTTTTTCCTGTTCAGTTGCTAATTTGTGCACAATTCTGTGTGACCCCAGGGGCGTCAGCACACCAGGCTCCCCTGTCCTTCACTAGCACCCCAGATTTACTAGATTTGTGTCCACTGAGTCAATAATTCTATGTAACCATCTCATCCTCTACCACACCCTTCTCTTTTTGCCTTCAATCTTTCCCATCATCAGGGTCTTTTCCAATGAGTTAGATCTTCGCATCAGGTGGTCAAAGTATTGAAGCTTCAGCTTCAGTCTTTCCAATTAATATTTAATGTTGATTTCCTTTAGGATTGACTGGTTTGATCTTTGTGCAGTCTAAAGGGCTCTTCTCACTCATATCCAGTTCTCCTTTTGCATCTGATTCTGTCTACTGGCTGTGTTCCATCTTTCCCCAGCTTTTCCAAGCCTTAGTTCATCAGCCTCTGAAGCAAAAAAGCATTTAAGACACCTGTGTTTTGCAAGAATGGCTTAATTCCCAAAAGGCTATACGGATGCTCTCAAGCTGACCCATATAGAACTGCAGGTAAACTAGATCATGATATTCCTATAAACAGAGGGAAGTGTTTTACGCATTCCAGCATGAAATCTCTTACAGTATGGCTTCTGAGGGTGTCCACCGAGTCTTTGACTTATAAGTTGGAGAATAAGATTTAAAAACCAATGGGATAATGAGGTTACATACCGGAGAGCCACATTTCAATCCGTGTGTGTTGACTTACAAACTGATCCTCGGTGGATCTCCATTGATCAATTAGAGAAAAGTCACAAAAAGTTTTCTGAGTCTGGGGAGAGAAGGAGCCAGGAGGAACCTGCTGTATTATCTGAAGTGACCCGTCCATTACATTCGGTCTCACATCACCATTTGTCCAGTTCCCTCCCTAAATGCATGTGTATAGTAAGGAAGGGGATGATGTGAAGTGAAGTGGATGGAAAGCATCACGCTGCTTTCTTTTCAACATAAACATAATTCCCTGTTGAGATTATTTTTGTTTTAAGAAAAATTTGAAGACATATGTCTCTTCTCTGATGTTCAGCCACAATTACTGAATATTTAGCACTTTGGAGCCTCGGATGCTATCCCACACTAGTAGCTATCTTTGATATTTCGGACTCAGCCCTCATTTGACTACCTTTTCGTCATGGTCATGTAAAAATGAATACCCAGAGTCAAACACTGAAACTCTAGTTTGCCTAGACAATTCAGTTCAGTTCAGTTGCTCAGTTGTGTCCGATTCCCTGAGACCCCATGAACTGCAGCATGCCAGGCTTCCTTGTCCATCACCACCTCCCAGAGTCCACCCAAACCCATGTCCATCGAGTCAATGATGCCATCCAGTCATCTCATCCTGTGTTGTCCCCTTCTCCTCCTGCCCCCAGTCCCTCCCAGCATCAGGGTCTTTTCCAATGAGTCAACTGTTCGAATCAGGTGGCCAAAGTATTGGAGTTTCAACTTCAGCATCAGTCCTTCCAATGACCACCCAGGACTGATCTCCTTTAGATTGGACTGGTTGGATCTCTTTGCAGTCCAAGGGACTCTCAAGAGTTTTCTCCAACACCACAGTTCAAAAGCATCAATTCTTCAGCATACAGCTTTCTTTATAGTCCAACTCTCACATCCGTACATGACCACTAGAAAAATCATAACCTTGACTAGATGGACCTTTGTTGGCAAACTAATGTCTCTGCTTTTTAATATGCTGTGTGGGTTGGTCATAACTTTCCTTCCAAGGAGCAAGCGTCTTTTAATTTCATGGCTGCACTCACCATCTGCAGTGATTTTGGAGCCCCCCCAAAATAAAGTCTGATACTGTTTCCACTGTTTCCCCATCTATTTGCCATGAAGTGATGGGACCGGATGCCATGATCTTTGTTTTCTGAATGTTGAGCTTTAAGCCAACTTTTTCGCTCTCCTCTTTCACTTTCAACAAGAGGCTTTTTAGCTCCTCTTCACTTTCTGCCATAAGGGTGGTGTCATCTGCATATCTGAGGTTATTGATATTTCTCCTGGCACTCTTGATTCCAGCTTGTGCTTCTTCCAGTCCAGCGTTTCTCATGATGTACTCTGCATATAAGTTAAATAAGCAGGGTGACAATATACAGCCTTGATATAGTCCTTTTCCTATTTGGAACCAGTCTGTTGTTCCATGTCCAGTTCTAAGTGTTGCTTCCTGATCTGCATATAGATTTCTCAAGAGGCAGGTCAGGTGGTCTGGTATTCCCATGTCTTGAAGAATTTGCCACAGTTTATTGTGATCCACACAGTCAAAGGCTTTGGCATAGTCAATAAAGCAGAAATAGATGTTTTTCTGGAACTCTCTTGCTTTTTCCGTGATCCAGCGGATATTGGCAATTTGATCTCTTGTTCCTCTGCCTTTTCTAAAACAGCTTGAATATCTGGAAGTTCATAGTTCATGTACTACTGAAGCCTGGCTTGGAGAATTTTGAGCATTACTTTACTAGCATGTGAGATGTATCCAATTATGCGGTGGATTGAGCATTCTTTGGCATTGTCTTTCTTTGGGATTGGAATGAAAATGGACCTTTTCCAGTCCTATGGCCACTGCTGAGTTTTCCAAATGTGCTGGCATTTTGAATGCAGCACTTTCAAAGCATCATCGTTCAGGATTTGAAATAGCTCAATTGGAATCCCATCACCTCCACTAGCTTTGTTCGTAGTGATGCTTTCTAAGACCCACTTGATTTCACATTCTGGGATGTCTGGCTCTAGGTGAATGATCACACCATTGTGATTATCTGGGTCATGAAGCTCTTTTTTGTACAGTTCTTCTGTGTATTCTTGCCACCTTTTCTTAATATCTTCTGCTTCTGTTAGGTCCAGACCATTTCTGTCCCTTATCGAGCCCATCTTTGCATGAAATGTTCCCTTGGTATCTCTAATTTTCTTGAAGAGATTTCTAGTCTTTCCCATTCTGTTGTTTTCCTCTATTTCTTTGCATTGATTGCTGAGGAAGGCTTTCTTATCTCTCCTTGTTATTCTTTGGAACTCTGCATTCAGATGCTTATATCTTTCCTTTTCTCCTTGGCTTTTTGCTTCTCTTCTTTTCACAGCTATTTGTAAGGCCTCCTCAGATAGCCATTTTGCTTTTTTGCATTTCTTTTCCATGGGGATGGTCTTGAAGCCTCTTTTAATTTCATTGCAGCCATCACCACCTGCAGTGATTTTGGAGCCCCCCAAAATAAAGTCAGCTGCTGTTTCCACTGTTTCCCCATCTATTTGCCATGAAGTGATGGGACCGGATGCCATGATCTTCGTTTTCTGAATGTTGAGTTTTAAGCCAACTTTTTCACTGTCTTCTTTCACTTTCATCAAGAGGCTCTTTAGTTCTTCTTCACTTTATGCCATAAGGGTGGTGTCATCTGCATATCTGAGGTTATTGATATTTCTCCCAGCAATCTTGATTCCAGCTTGTGCTTCTTCCAGCCCAGTGTTTCTCATGATGTACTCTGCATATAAGTTAAATAAGCAGGGTGACTATATACAGGCTTGACGTACTCCTTTTCCTATTTGGAACCAGTCTGTTGTTCCATGTCCAATTCTAACTGTTGCTTCCTGACCTGCATACAGGTTTCTCAGGAGGCAGGTCATGTGGTCTGGTATGGCCATCTCTGTCAGAACCGTGATATATTTAACTAGCTTAGAGGTGGCTTCATTAAAGACAGAAAATTCAGATCCACTACACCTTAAAACATGTTACCTTAGACTAATCATCAGATATTCTTGCCCCAAAACTCGTCATAAAATAATATTTCCTAGGCTTTCCTGGTGGCTCAGTGGTTAAGTGTCTGCCTGCCAGTGCAGGAGACCCAGGTTCAGTCCCTGACCCAGGAGGCTCCCACGTGCCGCAGCTGCCGAGCCCAGGCACCTCAGCAGGGGGCCCAGCAGAGTGAGCAGCCCGGGCCCACCAACGAGAGAGCTGCCCGCACTCCCCACAGCCGGAGAAGAGCCCACGCAACAGCAGAGACCCAGCACAGCCAGAGACAATAAGAAAAGTAAAGCATGGTGTTTCTAAATGCTTGAAATCTGGGCGATTTTCATGTTCTTTGCCACACATGAGTGTGCCAATATGCTCTAGAAGAGTGTTTCCCAAAGTGTGTGCCATGGAACGCTACCTCCGGGTGCTCCACAGAACTGAAGGGCTCTGGAGGCAAATAAATTTGGGGAATACTGCAGACCGTGTTCCTCAAATGGATGTTCTTACTTGCAGAGTTCTAGAGGACGCCTCATGTTTGAACTCACGTGCTCTTGGCCCTAGAGCTCACGGGCCTCAGTGCCGACATCCTGTAGAGGCAGTGTTTTGCACAACAGCAGTTGTGAAACCTGTGTTGAGGGTTTAGATGAAGCACTGAAATTAATCCCATTATAATGCTTTTAAGGCTTGTCTTTCCTACCTTGGCTCAAAGAGAGAGAGGGTACATTGCTATAGCTACTTAGCTGTCTAAAACATTTAGACATTTTAAAAATGTGAGCCATTACATTAAAATTTGAGCCATTGAAAAGCTTCAGTAGAATTATTTTCATCATAATTTCTAAGAGTGCCCTAAGTGTTGGAAATAAATGTTCCATATCCAATCCTGCCTTTTCAAATGATGACAACAAATCCTTGCTGCTGCTGCTACTGCTAAGTCACTTTAGTCGTGTCCGACGCTATGTGACCCCATAGATGGCAGCCCACCAGGCTCCCTCGTCCCTGGGATTCTCCAGGCAAGAACTCTGGAGTGGGTTGCCATTTCCTTCTCCAATGTGTGAAAATAAAAAATGAAAGTGAAGTCATTCAGTCGTGTCCGACCCTTAGCGACCCCATGGACTGCAGTCCACCAGGCTCCTCTGTCCATGGGATTTTCCAGGCAAGAGTGTTGGAGTGGGGTGCCATTGCCGTCTCCAAACAAATCCTTAAATACCCAGAAAGACCCACGTATTGAGAGAATGGAGGTTGATAAAGAGGAATGCAAATGTTCTTCTCAGCCTAGGCTAGAGGGAAGCTTCTGCTTTGTGTGTTTTTGGACCAGTGACACACAAAGGTCTCAAGGAAACTATCCAGATTTTGAGACTGTTGTAGAGTGATGGACATCTGGGGAGGCTTGGGGTGCCAGGTCCTACATTAAATATATCTCAGCACTAAGTCTGGCCAAGTCTCTCTCAGGCCAGTTACCACACCCTCCTGATTCTTTGTCATGGCCCCTCCTACGATTCCTTTAAAACTTCTTTCTCCATCATCTGCCCGCACAAGCTTAACCGCGATAGCTTGTTCACTGCTGGGGACTCTTCTCAAACGCCACCTCCATTTTCAATCCTGCTTCTCCCTTTTACCTGAAGCCATGGCTGAAATACACAGATGCTCCGTAGAGCTAATTGTGCCAGTTCCAGATTCCACAACTTCATTTTTATGTTGCAACACTAATTAGCTCTCTGTCTCGCCCTGCAATGAATCAACCTAATTTCTCACTGTTTCCCCACACAGACCGCCTCAATCTGCTCTCTTCGCCTCTTGCATGTGTACTGCCGTTTCTTGACCAGCCCCCCAGCATTTGCAGTCGCTGCTCTTTCTCTGTCAGACTCTGCTTGCCATTGTCATCCCGCTTGGCCCACTTCAGCAGCTGCTGTGCAGTGGAGCCCTATGCGGTGTCCATCCCCTTTCTTTTGATCAAAGTGGTCCAGTTTTCTTTTGAGGCAACTTCTCTCTCTTTTTTTCTTAAATCCTTTTCTCATTGTGTTTTGGGAGAGCAATCAGTCTCAGTTCAAGAAGTGGTCATGGGATGATACTTGACTAGAGCTACCATGATTGGCTTGATTTAACACGTGATGCTTCTGATCAAAAGAGAAACAGTCTCCAGACTTTTTATGGAATTATAGGGAGAGGTGCTGTCTCACGTGTCTTCACTCCCCAAAAAGGCTTTGCTCAACAACCTGCAGAAGACAATGGGCTTCCGAAGCAGTGCAGTGGCAAAGAGCTCCCCTGCCAGGGCAGGGGACGCAGGAGACTCGGATTTGATTTCTGTGCTGAGATGATCCCCTGAAGGATCACACACTCCAGGATTCTTGCCTGGAGAATCCCAGGGACAGAGGAGCCTGCTGGGTTACTGTCCATGGGGTAGCAAAGAGTCAGACACGGCTGAGCAACTGAGCACTCACATACGCTCACAGAGTGTAAGGCTATAGCTGCTGGTGGGCGACTTAGCACTGAGTTAAGACATCTGTCCCTGGTGGCTCAGCTGGTAAAGAATCCGCCTGCAGTGCAGGAGATCCTGGTTTGATTCCTGGGCCAGGAAGATCCCCTGGAGAAGGGACAGGCTGCCCACTCCAGTATTCATGGGCTTCCCTGGGGGCTCAGCTGGTAAAGAATTCACCTGCAATGTGGGAGACCTGGGTTTGGAAGATCCCCTTAAGAAGGGAACAGCTCCCCACTCCAGTATTCTGGTCAGCAGGATTCCAGGGACTGGATAGTCCGTGGGTCGCGAAGAGTCGGACACAACTGAGCAGCTTTCACTTTCACTAAATAAAACCCTCACAGGGAAAAGCAGAGTCAAGAGATGGAGAAGTATTTGGAATCTTGTATCCAAATACAAACTGTGCCCCAAAGCACCCCATTTACTTTTCCGTAATCTGAATCCTATTCAGTTAGGTTTCTGCCATTTGCAGGTGAGGGGTACAAGTCAATCCAAGGAGCCTGCTTTGTGACAGGCTCTCTGCTAGCTATTCTCTATCAGCAACGCACCCGAGTGCTGCACTTTCAGACTCGACAACAACCTCACGCCGCAAGCACGATCACCTGCAGCTGAGGCTGGATGCTTCCACGTGTTTCTCTGCCATTTTTTCCCCTGTGCCTAGTTTTTCCAGCCTTTTCATTGACAGATCCTTCTATCTTCATTTTAAAATCTATTTTCCAAAATTTTGTTTAACCTTCATATTTATCAGTAGCACAAAAAGACACAGACGTGGGAAGGATAAGAAGTGTGTAATGCACAGCTCCCTTCGTGGAGAAGTTCTTGCTCTTGTACTGGTGTGCACATTTTGCTGTATACACACACACACGCACACACACACACGCACGCACGCACCAGACCCTGGCAACACAGTTTGCCTTGAGGTGTCATAAGCCAGAGTCTAATCAGGTCAAAGCATGTTGGGGACATCACAAATAGAAAAACTGCCGTGCAAACAGTTTTGGCCGTTTTTAGCCCAGTGGAGGGAGCTGGTTCGACACTGGAGACACAGCCAGTGCCAGCAGAATGCAGCGCGTAAAATCACGTTTCTGCTCCTCCAGGCCTCATGCAAAGCACAGAGCCTGGCTTCATTTTCAGTTTGATAACGAAAAGGAACAAGGTGCTAATCTTTCAAATGAAGATGGAAATATTTTTCCTACAGACTGACTTTGAAACACTATTTCTAAGTGAACCGTCCTCAGGGCAGCAGCCCAGGATATAATTTTCCTGTCACATAAAACATTGCATTGTGTCTCCCTCCAATACATTTTACGCTCTGACACCTCTCTCTCTCTCTCTCTCTCTCTCTCTCTCTCTCTCTCTCTCTCTCTCTCTCTCTCTCTCTCCCCCCTGCCCTATGTGTGTGTCTCAGTCTCTCTCAGCAATTGCAGTGAAAATAATCTCTTGGAGTGAAACTTAATCTCGGTAGGTGAGTCAGTGCTTCCTCTAACTGATAAACACGTGCATCTCAGCAGACACAGGATGCTGATGGCACTTAGCAGCCCCACCTCCTCCAGGCAAAGAAAGCGGCCGTGTGTTATGAAGAAGAGGGAAGCATAGTAGGAACAAGTACAATAATAAAGAAAAGACCATCATTTTTTCCTTCCTCAAAGAGATTTTTCTAAAACAGCATATTAGGATGGACACTAGCTTACATAATGAAACAGAGGTAGAAGGGGGGAAGGGAACATAGTTGCCTCCTTTGAAGTCATTTATCTTTTCTTAATATAGGAAAATGATTCATCTAGGTTACTTTTTATTTTTAAGTGAAATGGGGAGGGAAAAGGAACTTTGATGTGATATATATTAAATAAGATTCTCAAGTTTTGAAACTTCTGGGTGATTTTTTCTTTCCTCCTAGAGAAAAAACTTGATCTGGGATAAAAGACCCAAATTGCTTTCCTTTCAGACTCACTTTTAATTTATGTTAACTTTCATTGGAAGTGAGCTATCAGGAATAATGAAATTTGTATTTCCTCTCATCATCCCCATATCTAAGTGTGTAATGATTATTATATTATGTTGTCCTGCAAATCTCTGTTCCAAGAAGTGATTACTGGATTACTGTCATCTTATAAGTGTAATTCCAAATGTAGCACCTTATTTTTAGAGAAGGAAAATCACTTCTATATGAAACTATAATACGGGTAGAGATGTGGATGGTGAAATAATATTAAATGCATTATGGATAGGCTGGACTGTAATAAAGCCAAGGAGGCTTCTTATTCTGAAAAACAGTGGGAAGCCCAGCATAGATCAAAGCCTGGGTAATAGCAAACCCATTAATAGAGAAACCCACAGGGACTAGAGCATAATGTAAGCTGATGCCACTCAAGACCCAGTTCCTGCTTCTCTGCTGCCTCCGGTAGGAAGAACTAAAAATGAGCTTTTCCTCTTCGTTACCAGATCTGACATCTGGGCTAGACCCAAGAATCCTTCCAGTTTCACCAAATGTGGCATGCTCAGTTTATCCCCATTTTCAATTCCTTGAGGATTCAGAACTGTCGTCTGGGAAGGAGTGAACCTCATTCTGAGTTGGATATTAGATGGTGTGCCTTTTGTCAATGACTGTCTCCACCTGACTTGACCCAGGGCAGATAATTGCACTTCTGGTTTCTTTCCATGTGAAGAGTTTAGAGGTCTTGCTTTCTAAAATTGTAAACCTTTGGGGCACACAGCCTAACAAGATAAGCCCAGATCATTGAAAGGAATTGTCAAAAATAGCTACTTAGAAATTGACCTGCTGCAAAATTTTTCTTTCTTTTTTTTTAATAAACCATGTTGACTGTAGGAAAGGGTACAAAACATTTTCTAAGATGCGTGGCTTAGTGATCACCATTAAAAGACTCAGAATCCCCGTTTCATCAACTTCCAGAGATAAATCTTAATACATTCTACTTGTGTGAAGGTGACTATAGTTTACCTGGCAAATGGCAATATTAATACGAGTAATGCTGATGACAGCAAGTGTGTTTGGAACATTTATCATGATCCAGGTGTCGAGCTGTTAAGTCTTATCTTCCGTGTTTTTCTAACAACCCTACTAGGCAGTCTCTCCAGTTCTCCCCTTATTTAGGGAAAACGAGGCCTGAAGAAGTGACCCAGGATCTCACAGCTGGTGAGTGGCCAACAAGGTCCAAACCCGCGTTGTCTGAGGATAAGTCCTTATAGCTAATTCTTATGTCGATCTGGATAGCATCACCGCTTCGATGGACGTGAGTTTGGGTGAGCTCCGGGAGTTGGTGATGGACAGGGAAGCCTGGCATGCTGCAGTCCATGGGGTCGCAAAGAGTTGGACACGCCTGAGCTACTGAACTGAACTATGTCACTCTGCTTCAGCACATAGAAGGCACTGGCGCATCTGCTGAAAGAATACGTTGTGAGATGTCTAATAATGAGAAGTGCTTACAAACAGAAGCCTTTTTTTTTTTTTTTTTAGTGGGGAGTGCTGAGGGTTGGCGAGGCATCCCACGGAGGCTGCCCCAAGTCCAGGTACAGCCCTCCTCTCTCATCTCCAGTCTGCTCCAGCGGCACGGCAGGCATCGGAAACGGGACCTAAAGGCCTGTGGTGTGTGATTATACAAATGTTACCGTAGCGGCTTCGTTCTCTCTTTTCCCCCTTTGTGGTTGTTGAGTTGCCCAGTCGTGTCCGACTCTTTGTGACCCCGCGGACTGCAGCATGCCAGGCTTCCCTGTCCTTTACTCTCTCTTGGGGCTTGCTCAAACTCATGTCCATTGCATCAGTGATGCCATCCAACCATCTCATCCTCTGTCGTCCCCTTCTCCTCCTGCCCCTTTATTCAGTTCAGTTCAGTTCAGTTGCTCAGTCGTGTCCGACTCTTTGCAGCCCCATGAATTGCAGCACGCCAGGCCTCCCTGTCCATCACCAACTCCCGGAGTTCACTCAGACTCGCAACCATTGAGTCAGTGATGCCGTTCAGCCATCTCATTCTCTGTCGTCCCCTTCTTCTCCTGCCCCCAATCCCTCCCAGCATCAAAGTCTTTTATAGTCTCAAATGTGCATCAAAAAACAAGGTTTTGGTTTTTTTTAATCATTTTGCAATATTTGATAGCAAAATCTAATAGATGCATGAATGCCTGCTGGGTGCTGAGCACTTCTGAGGTCTAGGAAGATGGGATCAATCGGTAGTTAATGAGCAAGACAGGAGAATCCCTGAGCTCCAGGAATTTACATTCTGATGCAGGAATGGAGCCACTTTTACAGACTCACCAGTGTGATGGGCAAATGTGTGAAAAAACAGACAAAACTCATTTTAAAGCTCTAGGTGAAAAAAAAAATATATATCTATTAAAAAATGCTTCTTCTCATTTCAAAATATAGGCAATTAAAGATATAAATAGCTTCCCTGGTGGCACTAGTAAAGAACCCGCCTGCCAAAGCATGAGACATAAGAGACGCGGATTCGACCCCTGGATCAGGGAAATCCCCTGGAGGAGGGCGTGACAGCCCACTGCAGTGTTCTTGACTGGAGAATCCCACGGACAGAGGGGCCTGGAGGGTGACAGCACATGGGGTCGCTGAGAGTTGGACATGACTTAGCGTCTAAACAACAAAAGGAAATAAAATGCATTTTTCTCCTTAACACGCCCCCAGGCCTTGGTATTTGGTCTTTCCTCTCCTTAAAATGACGTTCGGAATATTTTCCTGGGTTGCTTCTTCTTATCCTTCCCACCCCTTTGGAAAGCTGTCCCTCCCACTGGCCTTGCGTTAGGTGATTTCTCCCTGATGCCAGTACCCACACCCACAACCACTACCTCTCTTTCACACTAATCTGTGCATTTTTCTTCAAAACACTTATCGCTGTCTGAAGCTATTGTTTGGTCATTGATTAATTCCACGTGTTTGTCTTATTAATTGGTAGGATTTCAGTGCATCATACTCAATACATAATGATACGTGGCAGGATGAATTTAAAATTTGAGAAGATGATGCATATTAACTTTTATGAAGTTAATGTTTTTGCACCCAATTATTTCAGAAGGCCATTCGTTGTTTTTTGGTATGAATCCCTCATTTCTCTGTGCATGGACAGGGCCATCTGTTAATTTGCAGTTGGAAGTGTGTCCGCAGATGGGTGTTAAATTACAGACATGACCAAGGAAACATGGCAGAACCTGCTACCACCCTTTGCCAGTGGCCTTTGTAGCCTGCCTTTTAGAGACCGGACCAGTGATTCAGCTTAGAAGCCTCCACATAAATCAAATTAATTGTCTACGGTGGCTGTTTGAAAGCAGTTTTGTTATGCCAGGGAGGAGGTTTTGTTTCAGAACGTGAATTATCTTTGAGTTTTGAGGAAACCTGAAAGTCCCTGTGTGATCAGGTATCTTGAAACCAAGTGCAGGAGATTATAAAAGAGATTTCTGGAAGAGAAATCATGTGTCCACTGGATACACCATGGCTGTGTTCTGCCTGCAAACCTGCAGTTTCAGGAAATTCGTTTGACTCCTTTTGCACAGAACGGCTCCTCCAGCACACTGCAGGTTTTGGTCAGATTGTTTTTCACTGCCAGGCAGACGGGTGATGGGAATCAGATTAAGCAGTTTGTCCAGTTTTTGGCATCTTGCGTGTTGGAAATAAGAATCACGCCAGGCTGCACTTAGAACAGAAACTGCCATCTGCGACCCATGGCCACCAATTATTTTCCTTAATTTGGAGTTTGTCTTTATTTTTAATACATGGAAAGGCATCACAAAATTTTCAAGCCTAATGGGGAGTTTGGAATACTCTGTCAGACATGGACCCTGCTCACTGGCAGTTCTGGTCGGTGGGTAGCGTCATGGGCGTCTGTTGCTTTCCCTGCTCATATTCATTTCCTATTCTAGAGCGTTCCTTCCATTTCTTCTTGCAGGCCCACCAGTTCCCAGTCCCACCCTATGTGCTCAGTCCTCAATCTCAAGGGGCGGGCCCATGACCCAGGCTGGCCGGTCAGCATGTTCTAACCCAGACCTACACCCTTTGATTCAGGGATGGACAAGTAGCTCAGTCTGGTCCAGTGAGTCTAAATTTCACAGTGCTTGCAGAAGCTGCTAAGAGAAAGGCATGCTCATTTTATCAGACTCACAGCTGTGAAGGGATGAGTCTGGAGCATCAGTGGCCACAGGACAGAGGCCCTGGCTTGAAAGAAATACAGCAGAATACAAAGGAGAAGTGAAAGACGGAGAGAGGCCCGAGTGAGGAAATCTGAGACACACAGCTTTTGTTTTCCTTTTTTAGTGGCACAACCACTTTGGAAAACAGTGTGGCAATTTCTCCTCTTTGTTTTAAAATATGTATTTGCCCTTTGGCTCTGATGGGTCTTTGCCGTGGCCGGAGGGACCCTTAGCTGCAGCATGTGGGATCTGGTTCCCTGGCGGGGGGGAACTGGTTCCCTGCCCCGGGAGTGTGTGGTCTTAGCCACCGGACCCCCGAGGAAATCACCTGAGAGAAACTTCTGATCAGAGTGTATGAATTATCGAACCCCACTGAATGTGAGGCCCACCTTCCTATACTTTTTCAATTATTTCATTTTATTTTTTGCTTAATGTACTTTGATTTATATTCCTGTCATTTGAACCCCCCAGATTGCAAACTGGTAGATTTGGACTTGCTAAACCCAAAGATAGCTATGTAATTCTTTAGAAATGTGGCATAAGTTCTCCCTACAGTTCATAAGTCCCTGAGACCTAAATTTTAGTTTAATTACAAACTCTGTAAGATCAGTTAATGAATGAATATAGCTTGCTAGAGCGAAGCTTGTCCATACTTTCTAAAGAAGAATCTAGGAGCCACGTTTGCCAAGAGCTTTATGACAGTTCTTGTTCAAAGGTGAGGTGAAACCAATATTATGGAAGCTCAAACCAAAAAGGAGGTTGTTATTTTCACATGCGTTTCCAATTTATTTCTAGCCGAACTCTGAAGGCGAGAAGAGGCCGATCGCCGTATAATCTATTCAATTTCAATTTCAAAAGATGCTGCCGCTGATCAAAGGATACCCGTGAGTAGCACATTTCCATAAAATGAATTTTGACAACTTTCTCCTAAATGTGTGTCTTACTTTAGCTTTTGATTTGAAAGGAAAAATGGAGGTTGGCCGGAAAGGTAAATGAAAGTGGTACTGACAGTTTGGGGTTGCAAATAGTCCATGTCTTAGAACGTCCGTGTTCTTCTGCGGCAGGCCTTCGCCGGGTTTAATCTGGCGTGTTCACCGCTCCTCATGGTTTCTCTAGAAGGCCTTTTACGTCTCCTCTGAATGATGGGTGTGTCAAAGAAGCGCCCCCTTTGCCCCATCCCCAATTTAATCGCACAGAGGTCAAGGCAGCCGATCTTATTGTCTGGAGATCCTTTATATTTCTACAAAAATACATAAAACACTCTCACATGTGGTTTCCTAGAACTCCACATGACTATATGCTTCAGATAGGAGTCCTGAAAGTAACTGGGCCGCACGGTTCATGGCGTTAGTATTTTTATACTGGCTCCAAGGTTTGCTTCCTTGTTATTAAGATAGCACTTCAAATAGCATATTAATTTCTTGTTTTTTAAAAAAATGATCCAATTATCCCCTTGACATCACCTGAAAGAACTTCTTGGTTAGCTGGCTTATTATTCGTTACTTTCTCTCTGAAGTTCACAACGAATTTGTCTTGATTATGTGAAAAGTCTGACTAGTTTGAGATCCAGCTTATAGAGACACTACAACTGCAAAGCAGGACAGGACTAGGATCATAAATTAAAAAATAAAATAAATAAGTGGGCTCTGAATCAAATATAATTTTAATTTTTGAATAGTTTACTTCTAGGTTGGCATCGAATGGGTTGTAAATTATTTATGGTAAACTTGCTCAATAAATAATAAGTGTTAGTTGCACATCATAGAATCTGTCCTGTAGTACTTCATATTAATTTATTAACTTTAAATTTTCCAGTTTTTGACATCTTTCCAAAATTCAGAACCTCTGTTCTCTGAGGCTAAGTTCAGCTAAACATATAGAACTGATTAAAGTGATTGACTGGAAACCTTAACTCCTCCAAGGGAGTAAGAATCCTAATAGAAAACTAGTGAACCCAAATGAATATACAGTATTATTTATTTGACTATTGAGTGTTTTAGTCATTTAAAGCTGGTCTTGCTCCAGAAGGGATTGAAGACAGTGATTCCAATAGAAACGATGAGCACTGTCTAGAACACATTACTCTCCCAACTCTATCCGTCATCCATCCACCGCCAACCCCTTGCATAAGCTATCTATCACTGCATGTTGAAATATAGCAACGTAACAACAACCGTGCATTATTATACAGTTTCTCTGGGTCAGGAATCTAGGCACAGCCTTGCTGCTGGTCTGTCCCTCAGGATCTCATAGGACAGGAATCGAGACGTGGGTGGGGGCTGCAGATTTCACACGGCGAGACTAGGAGGGCGTCTGTTACGTATTTAAGTCTGCGCTGGGACCTGGTGGCTCTGTGCGGGCTTTCTCTGGCTGTAGAGCGCAGGCTCAGTACTTATGGCTTGAGGGCTCTAGAGCGCAGGACCGGGAGCTGTGGTGTCAGCTTAGTTGATCCGTGGCGTGTGGGATCTTCCTGGACCGCAGACTGAACCTGTGTCCCATGCATTGCAGGCAGATTATCATCCGCTGCTCCACCAGGGAAGTCCTTGGCAGGTCTTAGAAAATTCATCACCGAGCTGACTCCTGGGGCTCTCGGCCTGTCCCACGTTCTCTCTTGTCTGTTAGGTGGAGCCATTCATTCCAGCCATGTTGGCCTCTTTGTAGGCCTACTCACAACATGGGAACTTGGCTTTGCCAGAGTGAGGGCTGAGAGAGAGATGAATATCGCCATCTTTCAGGAAGAAGCTGGTTTGGGCAGTGGCGTCCCCCAGCTTTTTCCATGCTGCTTGTTAGAAGTGAATCAGCAGGTCCAGTCCACATCGGAGATAAGAGCATCCCCACGGGTGTGCAGAACAGGAGGTGGGAGAACCCTGGGTGCCGTTTCAGAGGCCGCCAGGCTCACAGACCCAGGAGACCCGGGGTCGGTCCCCCGGTCGGAAAGATCCCCTAGAGAAAGAAATGGCAACCTACTCCAGTCTCCTTGTCTGGAACATCTCATGGACAGAGAAGCCTGGTGGGCTGTAGTCCATGGGGTTGCAAAGAGTCAGCCATGACTGAGTGATTAACACACACACACAACCTCACAAACTAGTGAGAGATGAGCCCTGAAATCAGACAAACCAGGGTTTAGTTCTACTCTTGTGCCGATTAGCTATGTGATTCGATCGAGGATTTCTCAGCCCTAGTTTCTTCATGTATTAAACATGGAGACAGAAATTCTCCTTCCTAATCTTGTAATGGCAGTTTTGTGCAGTAATATTAGCAACAGCACATCAGACGCCCCTTGCACAGTGCCTGGTACTTAGTAGAGAAAGTGAAAGTCGCTCAGTCGTGCCCGACTCTTTGCAGCCCCACGGACTGTACAGTCCACGGAATTCTCCAGGCCAGAATCCTGGAGTGCATGCTGCTGCTGCTAAGTCACTTCAGTCGTATCCGACTCTCTGTGACCCCATAGACAGCAGCCCACCAGGCTCCCCCGTCCCTGGGATTCTCCAGGCAAGAACACTGGAGTGGGTTGCCATTGCCTTCTCCAATGCATGAGTGCGTAGCCGCTCCCTTCTCCAGGGGACCTTCCCAAACCAGGGATCGAACCTAGGTCTCCTACATTGCAGGCAGATTCTTTACCAGCTGAGCCACACAGGAAGCTCAGTACACAGTGAGGACTCAGTCAGGTCCATTGGTGCTCTGCTTCTCTCTCTTCCTTGCAGTCACAGAGCGTCTGCTGCCCGTTTAGCCTTGCAAGGCCTTCTGTGTCCCATCGCTGAGACCACAGATGCTTCAGTGATCCTGTCCAAGTTTGAATCCAGGTTTTCCTACCTCCCTGCTGTTCAAACAAGGGCAAATTGATGTCTTTAAGATGCTGTTTTCTCAATTATTACATGGAAAAAGTAAGGATTAGATAAAACAAAATGTGTAAAGGGTTTAGCATATACCTGGCAGATATAATTAATCAATATGTGGCAACTCATATTTACATCAAAATTATTATGAAAACTATTTTTAAAAATAGTTTTTAAAATAATGTGGATGGAAAGTATTGTTTAAGAAATAACGTGGGCAGCTCAGATCACACACCCCTATAGATCCTTGTAGGCTGGCCAGAGAGAGAGCGTGTAATGAAAAGCTATCCACTCTTCTTGGTAATCTGTAATTTATTTTGAATTTTATGTCTATGTAGGATGAAAAAACCAAACCCCGTCTCTGTCATGGGAACAGTGCTCCATCCCTATTCTCTGAGACAAGGAGTGTGAAATAGTGATTTGGGAAAGAATCGTAGATCATGCTTCTTGTTTTAGTGTTCTCCTCTTCACTTTCTTATCTCTCAACCTTGTGCCCCATTCCACCTAAAGCTACCTACAAAACATGGCTGTCTTAGAAAACACACTGATAAGCGCGCAGGCTTCACTGAAAACAGTCTTGTTGCTTGTGGTGCCCTGTCAGGCTTGCCCGAGACCAGGATGAGACCTGGGGCTGCTCGGAGAATGGACTCAGCTCAGCTGCCCTGGTTCCACCCACCTCCTGTAATGATCGCCGAGAAGCCAGGGTGTGGTCCGGAATTTTAAGGATGGTGATTCCTAGCCTCGTCTCTCTTCACTCAGGCTTGGCGATCAGGATGGGGTCACCTTTTGATTACCCAGATTTACTGTCCCCTTATACCCAGCAGGGGCTGAGCTATTGAAAATGGAGCTCAGGAGGAAAGAGAGAGACAAAGTGGATTTCTGTCAACCACACTAGGGAATCACCTTAAATGCAGAAAAATGTGGGTTAGTGTAGAGACTCTTAAGAGAGTCTGTAAGCGACTTGCACATTTCTTGTTCATCACACAACTCTGGGCACTGTGGTGGGTGCAGGCAGGCTTGCAGTTTATTGCTGTGCCTAAGTAACTTGTTTCTTTGAGTCTCTCTGTGGATGTGGAGCTTCTGAACTGAATCAAGAAAGGCAATTACTGATTCCATCCCACTCACCGATCCCTGTGTGGGGCAGCTGGCTTTGAACGCTCAGCAACGGCAGAAAATAAAAGTGGAGGCAGGAGAGCAGAGGCGGTCTGCGCACAGCCTTGGGAGCCAGACTGTGGGTTTAGAGCGGGCTCCCCAGCCCCCGGGCGTGAGCCGGGATGCGTTTCCCCATTGTGGTCTTATCTGTGATGTGTGCACGCTAGCCCCAGAGCTGTGAGATTCACGTTTCAGTCAAGCAGAGAAAATGATGCTCTTCATGGGATTCCATAGTTCTTTATTATTCCATATGACGGTCCAGTCGATGTTACTGTCTGTTGTATGGAACTTGAACCACAGTTTTCATTTTGTGCCATCAATAAGCACTTCTTAAGAATTTTTCCTTAGATACCATGAGCCTTTGGCAGAATTGAGTTTTAATAATTGTCAAGGATTTGGGGCACTTACACCTGTTCCCTGAACATCCTGATACTAGCTCATTTGGACTTGTTTCTGTCATAATGCCGTTTGTGCCTCACTCTGCTCCCAAGTTTCATAAACTTCTACTTTTCCCTTCTATCTTTGCCAAAACGTTTCATTATCCCTGTATCATTCCAGTGCTTTTTGTTTCTTCCCTGCTGGAAGTTATAGATTCTGTTCCTGTGCTAAATTTAATAGTGCAGCCGTTTGCAAATAACTAAAGGAATTTATAACATTTAAACTGTGATTACAGCTTCACAAATACATGGCCTTTGTTCACTAAGTTATTTTCATCATTTAATCCAATAGATTAGACATTACTGTTGCTTCGTATTGACCAGCTGAGCCACACAGGAAGCTCAGTGCGCAGTGAGGACTCAGTCAGGTCCATCGGTGCTCTGCTTCTCTCTCTTCCTTGCAGTCACAGAGCGTCTGCCGCCCATTTAGCCTTGCAAGGCCTTCTGTGTCCCGTCGCTGAGAGCACACTCTGTTTAGCTGTATCTGTCTTTGTTAGTGGTTCCATTAATTCTTCATGCACCTCAGGTCTTCCTTCTGGGAGACAGTTTACAACATAGTTTGGTATTTTAAAGTATGCTCTTGAACATTTCCCTTAGAAGCCTGTTTATGGTAGAAGTCCCTTGTTTTTGTTCACATAAAGATGGTTTTATTTCAACTTCTGTTCTTGAAATGCAATGTCAGTGCTATGAGCTATCCAGTGGAGAGCGGGTTTCTCTGTCCCCCTGAGGCTCCTGCCGCTGCAGAGGAGCTGTCAGGGCAATCCTCTCCTTGGTTTGGGTGTGCCTTCTCTGACTGCTGTGAAGACTTTCCGTCTATTTCACTTTCTCGGCTTCACTACACTGTGTCTGTGTGAGATTTCTTTCCATTTATTTTCCTCTCGGATCTTTCATTGGTTTTGGAATATAGTCTACACTTTTTAAAAATATTTTTACATAACATTCTTCTGTCTTTCTGGGACTCTAATTTTTTTTAATTAGTTTATTTTTGTTGGAGGATAATTACTTTACAATATTGTAATGTTTCTTGCTGTACATTGATGTGAATTGGCCACAGGTATACATGTGTGAAACTCTAATTAAATTTATGTTAGATTCTCATTCTCCTCTCCACATTTCTTAACCTCTGTTTCATAATGTTCACCTGTGACCTGCATTTTGAGTAATTATTTCAGATATTCCTGTTCAATAATCCCTTTTTCTCATATGCCTAATTTGTTGTGTTCAGTTCAGTTCAGTCGCTCAGTCATGTCCAACTCTTTGCGACCCCATGAATCGCAGCACACCAGGCCTCCCTGTCCATCACCATCTCCCGGAGTTCACTCAGACTCACGTCCATCGAGTCTGTGATGCCACCCAGCCATCTCATCCTGGGTCGTCCCCTTCTCCTCCTGCCCCCAATCCCTCCCAGCATCAGAGTCTTTTCCAATGAGTCCCTTTATTTACAATTTTAATCTTTTTTTCTTCCAATTTTTAAAAACATGATTTTCTTCCTTTCTTTTCAGTATCTACTTAGCTATGTTTGATTCTCTTACTAAATGCCCCTTGTCTTTCTGTTATTCTATAACTTTAATTTTTTGCTTTTTATAAAACTATTGATATGGTACGTTTCATAATTCCATTATGTGAAATTACTGGAGCCTGAACCTGCTGTCTGTTGCTTCTAATGACGTTCTTGAGGTTTCTTTTCATGTTTGTTGTCTTTGATTGTGAACTCAGGCATATTTGATCTTAAACTGTGGGAAACTTCGGACTTAAAGGGAGGATATATTTTTCCATAGAGGATTTACATTTTTTCTTAAGAAAAATCCAGGAACCTCTGTGATCTTTCCAGTCACGACTCTAGCACCTCGTTTTGTTTGACTTTTCTCTCTCTGCTTTTGATATCAATACCTGAAAATGGAATAAGAGTCAAGGAAAAAATTGAAATTAATTTATATGAAAGTGAATATGGTTAGTAATTCAAACATTTGCTAGCCAACCGTCATTCGTACATCAGGGCTCTTAGTAAATACTGGCTGAGTCTCTCCTTGGTGGGAAGCAGAGGTCTGGGCGCAGGGTACGCAGTGGCAAAGGAAACAGGTGTGGCCTGTGTGCAGAAAGATGAGCCGCAGCCCTGAGTGCCGAGAGTGCTCCTTCAGGAAATGGGAAGCTCTAATTTGCAACTTCCTTTTGTCAAGAATCCTTACTATGCCTATAAGTAGTAATCTCCACCATTAGTGCAGAAAGTTATGGAACAGAGACAAGGTCCTGTAACATTATTTTGAAGAGAGACCATAAGTAGTGGCGTGGGATTAGAACACCGTGCCCTCACCTACCACTTCCTAGTGCTGAGATCTTTAGTCTTTCTTAACCTCTCATTCTCTTTCCATATGTAAACAATGAAGAGAAACATATCTATTTTACAAGGCTGTTGCAAGAAATAGAATTAAACAAATAATGTGGTATACTGTGGTAGCAAGCAAAGGTCTGTGACATCCCTTTATTTTGTCCCGAGCTGTTCACCTGCACGAGGATTTTCATGCAAGTGTTTGCATCTGGAGCTTCCCCAGTGGCCCAGCTGTGGAGAATCTGCCTGCAGTGAAGGCAGCTGCAGGAGGTGCAGTTTTAACCCCTGGTCAGGAAGATCCCTTGGAGGAGGGCGTGGCGGCCCACTCCAGTATTCCTGCTTGGCGAATCCCTTGGACAGAGGAGCCTTGTGGGCTGCAGTCCATGGGGTCGCAAAGAGTCGGACACGACTAAAGCGACTTAGCATGCCTGCATATTTGGGTTTAAGCCCCCTCCGCCATCTGTGGCGAACCCTGGCGAGAATATCTCATGCTTTCATTGCAACAGTCAGGGTGACTCAACAATCTTGTCTCCTGATCAGAACCCTCTGATCCACTTGAACTTTAAACTTGAATAAAGAGAGCACTGTGTGTCATGTTCAGTCTCTCCAGCCACGTCCAACTCTTTGAGAGCAACTTGTGGACTGCTTCCCACGAGGTTCCTCTGTCCATGGGATTTCCCAAACAAGAACACTGGAGCGGGTGCCGTTTTCTCCTCCAGAGGACTTCCCGACTCAGGGGTCTAACCCGCATCTCCTTCATTACAGGTGGATTCTTTACCTCCGACAAAGTTCAGATGATCTAAGATGAAGAAATGATTCTCGATATCTGATTCCATCTCCTTTCCTTCTGCAAACCAGGAGCAAGAACAACAAAATAAAAGAATTAATTCCACATAGGAAACAAGGTGGAATAATATGTTACTTAAGCAAGACAGGAAAGCTGGAGAGAAGGCAATGTATAAACAAGATCCAGATTTTGCTTTCTCTTTTCCAGTTCCCAACACCTAGCTTAGTATCTGGCATCTTTTAGGCACACGGACTTTATTCAGTGAGTAGAGTTAGCAGTGAAGCGAGTGGAAAGTGTTTACAGTGAACATCTTCTATTTTATTTTTAAATGGTTTTTGGTTTTTAAGGAGTCAGTTTAACATGCAGTTTTGTTGATTGCCTGCCTGGGCTTTGGGCGGGGATACATCTTAGATAAAACATTGCTGTGTGAGTTAGTACAAGTGACTTCATCTCTCTAAGCCTTTGTTTCTCCCTCAGGAGTTATGGCAATGGCACCTACTCACACGCTTGTGAAGTTAAAGAAAGATGGTTCCTATGTCAAGCAGTGGTATTCCTGTCTTTCTTCTTTATTTATCACCAGCATCACCACCGTCTTCCCCATTGTTGCTAATACCATATTTTCTGTCGTTATTAATAATAGCTGTTTTCCCTTTCTATATAAATAGTCAGGTATTTGATTATGATAGTGTTTGTGAGTGAGAATCTTTTTTTTTTTTTTTTGGTAGGTATTCAAACTTTTGTGAACAAAGGAAAAGACACCTGGGATGGATTTTCCCTGAGAGCAAAGAATAAAGACATGTCAGTTCTGCACCTGGAACAGTGAGAAGGACAGCAGGCCCAGATACTCTCACTTCGGTCGAAGCACCAAGTCGTTATGCTTGAGGAAAGGCGGATGCCATGCTTTTAGCCAATTATCAGATTGTGTTTCACTGAATAGGGAGCCAAAGAGCTAAGATTAAGAGATAGATATTTTTCCCCAGGTCAGGTTAGGAAGGGAGACAAGAGAGTTGAGGCAGCTAAAGAGGAGAAAATCTTTGGGGAAAAAGACACATTTCTATGAGGAATTCAATAATATATTTTTGCCTTGTTGTATGAATTGCAATTCTTTTCCCTGCCTCCTCATAGAATTTTATTAAAACACTCCTTTCTGGCACCTTATAGGTTCTCATACACCTTGATCCCTTTAACTTCCCAGTCCCTACTATTATATTTCAATGAAGAATATAAGAATCTGGCAAAGTTTTAAAATTAAGGCAATTTAAAATAATATTAAGAATGTGGCTTTAATGAGCTTTCAAGGGGAGGGCACAGAAGGGGGAGGTGGAGCCTGTAGAATCAGGGGATCCTCACGCTCAGAGGAAAGTAGATAATGAGCTTTCAAGGGGAGGGCACGGAAGGGGAGGTGGAGCCTATAGAATCAGGGGATCCTCACGCTCAGAGGAAAGGAGACTCTGCCGCTGGAACATGGATGATGCTCTAGCAGAACCTCTAGACTCGCAGCCTAACATTTCAGTGTTAAAAGGCCGCATCCACCTCCTCTCACTCCTCTGTCCTCCCATGCCCCAAACAAAAATGTATTTCAAGACATTTTCAGACGTTATTTCCTGCATGTGTTTCTGCACTGTATTTAAAAACCATTGTTACCCTCATACTGTAGATGAGAAAAGAAACTGGGTCTTAGAGAAAATAAGTAATTTTCGCAAATGCAGAGCTGGGATTCAAGCCAGGCTAGTCATTTTCAACCTTTTAAATACCATATTTTAGAGTTCCTTGGTTTCTCCCTTCAAACATAAAGCAAAAAGGATAAATTTAAAAGCAAACAGAAGAGAGGTTTTTAGTGCCTAAGGTGAAGGAGTAGGCACAAATATGAGTCTATAGTGTGGCTTTGTGGAAATAGATGTAATTTGAAATGCAATTAAAAGAACCCGTGAATGAAATGAGAAGGGAATGGAAAGTGATGCCTTCTGCAGAACACCAGTTGTGCATAACAATGTCATGGATAAATGCCCATCTGATAAAGAGGTTTTAATTAAACTAAATAATTTATTACCCATTATACTTCAATGAATTAAAAATAATATAAGATGCTTTATTTCTCTGAAATAGGATTGTGTGCCATAAATTCAGCACACTGTGTGTTCTCAAGCGAGAAAAATGTCCAGGTTAATAAAATGTAGGAGAAATAATAATTACTTTTGTTTTATTTTAACCTTCATCCAAATACATTCATCCAAATACATTCACCTGGAGTGGACCTAGACTCCATTTTTTCTTGAAAGGGAATCACATGAAAACAAGTTATTAATAGGAAAATTTTAAAAATTACATATGGGCTGGTAAAATAATTAATTCGGTGAGATAGCTATCAACTCTGTATTTCATATATATGCATGTGAACATTCCCTTATACATATGAAATTTCCTGTATGTTATATATATACATATAGCCACACATATGCATTGTTCATATATTTATGTAGATAAGTGAACATATGTTTGTATAGATTCATGGAAGCTGCTGCATATGCTATGTCAGCTTTACCCACCTTTACTTTTAAATGCTTAAATATTTATAATTGTTAGATATTGAATAAAAGGCTCATACAAAAAAAGACATAAGTGAAACATGAAAGGCAAATTAAAAGAAAACATATACTTAAATTTTTCTTTCTAATTTTTCTCCTTGCCATTCTTCTCCATAAAGAAAACCACTGTTAATAATTTCTTGGGATTCATTCAGAAAATACAATGTTCAAAATGGTATTGCAAACTTTTAGAAGGATATTCACAACAGTTTCAAAAGTCACTTTTGAGTACTTGAAAGAAAAAAAAAATTCAGAAATTGATATTTTTAGTTTTTCAGGATTATAGGATTCTTATGGGAGAAGGCAATGGCACCCTACTCCAGTACTCTTGCCTGGAGAATTCCAGGGATGGAGGAGCCTGGAAGGCTGCAGGCCTTGGGGTCGCTGAGGATCAGACGTGACTGAGCGACTTCCCTTTCACTTTTCACTTTCATGCGCTGGAGAAGGAGATGGCAACCTGCCGGGAGCCAGCACGAGGAGTCCCGCCCGTGGCAAAGGTCATGAGGTTAAGGGGTCTGACCCGCAAAGGTGAGTCGGGCCTTAAGGGAGCCTCGCTGAATTTTCTTGAACGTCTACCCCCAAAACCAGAGTCTGCCTGCCTTATTGTACTGTGCTTTCCACTCTTCTGACATTACAGGGGGGCTATCCCCGACCACCTTTCTCTGGAAAAAGAATTAACTTAGAGCTCCAGCTAACAGTCTCCTGCATATGAAAAGAATGTTTCAGCTCAAACCCCTCTGATGGCTCTCTAACTTGCCTGACAGGTTTAACTACACATGTGATTGTTTACAGCCCCCCAACGGCAGGAAGCTTAAAGCATCTTAAAGATATAGAGTCCCTTTTTTAAAGAGCTAAGAATTATATTGGTGATGGGTTTCACTGTTGAATCAATGACTGTTGCCAGACCTCCATATTCTTCATCTTTTAGGTACCTGGAGGATATTAATCAATGTAATTGGGATATAGAAAAAGGAATATAGTAGTTTTGATGTTAGCAACACTAGACTTTTGAGTTATTGAACTTTCTCTTTGTTATAAATCACTGTACTCCTCTTTCTTTGTTATAAATTGTTGTGTCCTTGCTATGTAAGAATGTAACTTTATTTAGTGCTTTCTGAGAGTAGCACCAGACTTTGGGAAGAACAACACTATTACCCTTATCAGAAAAGGGCTGTAAAATGTTAATTGACCTTCTGGCTAGAAGATGATGTAAATCACCTAAGACTTGTGTATACAGCTAGGTATGCAGAGAAAGCCTGGTCTCAATAAGAGTCAGGGCTGCTGACACTGCATAATTTTGTGTTATCCATTGATCTCTATGTACAACCAAAAGTATAAGAAGCTTTTCTGGACAATGAAGGATGGGCCAGTTTCTCAGACCAGCTTCTCGAACTGGTTTCCTGAAAATCTGGCTCCCCCTGTGTCGACTCTCTCTCTCTCTCTCTCTCGCTTTCTCCCTCTCCCTCCCTCTCCTTTTCAGGCTGACCCCTTGGAGCGTGGAGGCTCACCGAGTCCACTTACTTGCCCTGGCTTCTAGAACCACGCAAGAGGGAGCCCAAGGCGGGGCACCCTCCCCTATTCAAGCGGGCGCACGTGGCCTACGTAGATGGTGCAAACCTCTTGTCTCAAGGTTTTATTAGCTTTCCGCGTAAACCAGGTTATTCAGCCTCTTTTCTCCACCAATTTTCCTACTACACTATTCTTTCCTAATCTCTTTATATTTCTAATTAAATAGTCCTTTCCCAGACGCTGACTCTGTCCCCGCTTCAAATTCCCTGGATCCACCGGGGCTGGACCCTGGCAGCAACCCACTCCAGTGTTCTTGCCTGGAGAATCCCAGAGACAGGGGAGCCCGGTGGGCTGCTGTCTGTGGGGTCGCACAGAGTTGGACATGACTGAAGTGACTTAGCAGCAGCAGCAGGATTTTTATGAGGTTAAGCATAAATACAAGTATAATTAGACTTTCAGCTAGAAAAATAGCTAATTGAAGAAAAGATCATTTTTAAAAGTATTTAAAGCATTATTTCTGATAATGGATATCACTCTAGGACATTATTAAATATAGAAAATATTTTAAAAAGCACAGCAAAACTGAGAAACATTCATAATTCTGTCTTTTGAGAGGGTATATATTGTTTACCATATACTTTTTATATTAAAGTGAAAGTGTTAGTCTCTCAGTCATGTCTGCCTCTTTGCCACCCCCTGGACTGTACCCTGCCAGGCTCCTCTGTCCATGGAATTCTCCAGGCAAGAATACTGGACTGGGTAGCCACTCACTTCTCCAGGGGATCTTCCCAACCCAGGGATCAAACCCGGGTCTCCTGCATTGCAGGCAGATTCTTTACCATCTGTTGCTGTTGTCATCATGCAGTTGCTCAGATGTGTCCGACTCTTTGCAGCCCTGCACGCCAGGCTTCCCTGTCCGTCACCACCTCCCGGGGCTTACTCAAACTCATGTCCATCGAGTCGGCGAAGCCACCTGACCATCTCGTCCTCTGTCACCCCCTCCTCCTCCCCCCACTTCTCCTCCCAATCTTTTCCAGCATCAGGGTTTTTCCAGTGAGTCAGCTCTTCACATCAGGTGGCTTAAGTATTGGAGCTTCAGCTTCAGCATCAGTCCTTCCAAGGACTGATCTCCTTCAGAATGGACTGGTTGGATCTCCTTGCAGTCCAAGGGACTCTAAAGAGTCTTCTCCAACACCACAGTTCAAAAGCATCAGTTCCTCAGCACTCAGTTTTCTTTATAGTCCAACTCTCAAATCCATACATGACTATTGGAAAAATCATAGCTTTGGGTGTATAGACCTTTGTTGGCAAAGTAATGTCTCTGCTTTTTAATATGCTAACTAGGTTGGTCATAGCTTTTCTTCCAAGGAGCAAGTATCTTTTTATTTTATGGCTGCAGTCACCATCTGCAGTGATTTTGGAGGCCAAGAAAATAAAGTCTCTCACATCTATTTCCCATGAAGTGATGGGACCAGATGCCATGATCTTAGTTTTTTGAATGTTTGAATTTTAAGCCAGCTTTTTTACTTTCCTCTTTCACTTTCACCAAGAGGCGCTTTAGTTCCTCTTTGCTTTCTGCCATGAGGGTGGTGTCATTTGCGTATATGAGGTTATTGATATTTCTCCTGGGAATCTTGATTCCAGCTTGTGCTTCTTATAGCCCAGCATTTCTCATGATGTACTCTGCATATTAGTTAAATAAGCAGGGTGATGATACACGGCCTTGATGTGCTCCTTTCCCCATCTGGAACCAGTCTCTGCTCCACGTCTGGTTCTAACTATTGCTTCTTGACCTGCATACAGTTTTCTCAGGAGGCAGGTCAGGTGGTCTGGATTTCCCATCTTTTAAAGAGTTTTCCAGTTTGTTGTGAGCCACACAGTCAAACACTATCATATAGTTGATGAAGTAGAAGTAGATGTTTTTCTGAAATTCTCTTGCTTTTTCTATGATCCAGCAACTTGATCAACTTGATCTCTGGTTCCTCTGCCTTTTCTAAATCCAGCTTAAACATCTGGAAGTTTTCGGTTCATGTACAATTGAAGCCTAGCTTGGAGACCATTATAATGGAGATGACCATCATATCTACTGCTGTGGCCAAGAATCCCTCAGAAGAAATGGAGTAGCCCTCATGGTCAACAAGAGAGTCTGAAATGCAGTACTTCAATTCAGTCTCAAAAATGCCAGAATGATCTCTGTTTGTTTCCACAGCAAACCATTCAATATCATGGTGATCCAAGTCTATGCTTTAACCACTAATGCTGAAGAAACTGAAGCTGAACAGTTTTAAGAAGACCTACAAGACCTTCTAGAACTGACACCAAAAAAAATGTCCTTTTCATCATAGGGGACAGAAATGCAAAAGTAGGCAGTCAAGAGATACCTGGAATAACAGGCAAGTTTGGTCTTGGAGTACAAAATGAAGCAGGGAAAAGGCTAACAGATTTTTCCCAAGAGAATGCACTGGTCATAGCAAGCACCCTCTTCCAACAACACAAGAGACAACTCTACACGTGGACATCACCAGATGGTCAACACCGAAAGCAGATTGATTATATTCTTTGCAACCGAAGATGGAGAAACTCTATAGAGTCATCAAAAACAAGACCAGGAACTGACTGTGGCTCAGATCATGGACTCCTATTTCCTAATTCAGACTTAAATGAAGGAAGTAGGGAACACCACAAGACCATTCAGGTATGACCTAAATCAAATCCCTTACAATCATACAGTGGGAGAAACCAATAGATTTAAGGCATTAGATCTGATAGACAGTGCCTGAAGAACTATGGACAGAGGTTCATAACATTGTACAGGAGGCAGTGATCAAAACCATCCCCAGGCACAAGAAAAAGAAATAAAAAAGGCAAAATGGCTGTCTGAGGAGGCCTTACAAATAGCTGAGAAAAGAAGAGAAGTGAAAGGCAAAGGAGAAAAGGAAAGGTATACCAATCTGAATGCAGAGTTCCAAAGAATAGCAAGGAGAGATAAGAAAGCCTTCCTCAGTGATCAGTGCAAAGAAATAAAGGAAAACAATAGAATGGGAAAGAGTAGAGATCTCTTCAAGAAAATTAGAGATACCAAGGGAACTGGAAAAGGTCAGTTTTCATTCCAATCCCAAAGAAAGGCAGTGCCAAAGAATGCTCAAACTACTGCACAGTTGCACTCATCTCACACGCTAGTAAAGTAATGCTCAAAATTCTCCAAGCCAGGCTTCAGCAATACGTGAACCGTGAACTCCCTGATGTTCAAGCTGGTTTTCAAAAAGGCAGAGGAACCAGAGATCAAATCGCCAACATCCGCTGGATCATGGAAAAAGCAAGAGAGTTCCAGAAAAACATCTATTTCTGCTTTATTGACTATGCCAAAGCCTTTGACTGTGTGGATCACAAAAAACTGGAAAATTGCCTACCAGGCTTCTCCATCTGTGGAATTTTCCAGGCAAGGGCACTGGAGTGGGCCGCCATCTCGTTCTGAAACCGCTGCACAGCTGCATGCAGCTCACACCTTGCACAGTAGTGCTCCAAATTCTCCCAGCCAGGCTTCAGCGTATGAAAACTGAGAAACTTACCCTCTGAGCCACCAGGGAAGCCTGCTCTTTATACAGCATTCTCCATTCTGCCTGCGCTGGGCCTTTGCTGCCGTTGGGCTTTCCTCTAGCTGCGTCAGGTGGCCGCTGCCCTCTAGCTCTCGTGTGACGACTGCTTACCACACTTGCCTCTCCTGTTGAATTCAGGCTCGAGCAGATGTGGGCTCAGCAGCTGGGGTTCCCAGGCTTAGTTGCCCGGCGGCATGTGGCACCCTCCCAGACCAGGGGTCAAACCTGTGTCTGCTGCGTTGTCACCACCAGGGGAGCCTGAAGGTGTATATTTTTTAAAGAATTAAAGTATGTCCTTTCTTTGCTTCATAATTTTGTATATATTTTTCTGTTATTCTTTTTCCCTGTTTCAGATCCTATCTATCTCTCTGCATATCTAGCCACACAGCAGACATATAACACACATCCATGTATGTGTGCGCATGTGTGTGATGTCCATTTACATAGATGGAAGGGTGAGTAAGGCAGGACGGTCTGAATTTTCTCCTGAATCATCATTTCCAAGTGTAGTTTGTTTCCTCTGGTCCATACAGACATCCAGAGCTTCGAGCTGTATCTTAGAATTTCAGATCCAGTTCCGGTGAAGTGAAGGGCTGCTGTTGCCGTTCAGTTACTGAGTCCTATTCAGCTCTTTTGGAACAACCCGTGGACTGCAGCACGCCAGGCCTCCCTGTCCTTCACCATCTCCCAGAGTTTGCTCAAACTCATTTCCATGGAGTCGATGATGTCATCCACCCATCGCATCCTTCTCCTCCCGCCTTCTCTTTCCCTGCATCAGGGTCTTCTCCAATGAGCTGGCTCTTTACATCCGATAGTCAAAGTTTAGGAGCTTCAACCTCAGCATCAGCCCTCCCAGTGAATATCCATGGTTGATTCCTTAGGATGGACTGGTTTGATCTTCTTGAAGTCCAAGGACCTTCTGCATGGTCCAGTTCTCACGTGTGTATTTGACTACTGGAAAACCCATGGTTTTAACTATACAGACCTTTGTCCACAAAACGATGTCTCTACTTTTTAATATGCTGTCTGGTTTGTGATAGCTTTTCTTCCAAGGAGTGAGCATCTTTTAATTTCATGGTTACTTCTGAGAAGTCCTCAGTGGACTTTGTGTCTCTTCTCCCTTGGTGTTTATTTTAGGAGCATGCTCTTCTCCAGCTCTCCCTCTCTATCCATTAGGAGTTCTAGGGTATCTTCATGAAAGAAAAGAAGCTCTGCTCAAATAAGGGCCCACAAAGCATGCCTACTTATGTCGGTTAATGTGGCATTTACGAGCTTATAAACATGTAAAATAATATTCCTTAAAATACAATGCCTGCCTGTTAGCTGCAGGTCCCTCTCCTTTCCTTGACTGAGGGTAGACGCAGCATGAAGAAGGATCTGGGAACTCTTTATGTTTATTTCCTCACTTCTCCACACAGTCTCAGCTTTTTCCTACTCACTCCACAGCTGTATGACTACCATGGTGGTGAAACCTGTTTAACCTCTGTTCTAAAGTTTTTTGTTTCACTTTGTTCAAAATGTCCTGCTCTGGGGAACCAGTCTTAGAAAATTCTCAAGACTATTTCCATGATAACCTGCTGCTTTGACTTGCCATGTTTGTTGTTAAATACAAGGTAGAAATACTCTTCACCACAGAGAGGGAACTAGGGGAAGGGTAACTGTTTTACATTTATGGAAAGTTCCCTTTCAGATTCATAGTTTGTGAGTTGGATCAGTGCATAATCAGGGTTCCACAGGTGAGTGGTAAAATATGTCATTTGTAAACAGGAATGATTATTTCTGAGAGTAAACGAGACTTGTGCCCCAGCAGCTGTTGTAGGAGCAGACTGACAGATGGTCCAGAGGCAGAGAGGAGCTCTGCTGCTGGGGTATCTGGGTCACGTGATCCCCAAGCTGAGGTGCCCCCTGCCCTTTTCCTGATTCACACATGGAAGGAAAGAGGGGAAAAGAGGGTCTGTGTTCTGTCTTGTTTATCCATCCCTTGGTTGCCCAGGATGTCAGAGTTTACTTCAAAGACTGAGGACGCAAACGCGGGGGATTCCAGATTGACGTGCGGAAGAGCAGGTTGCAGCTTCACGGTCTGTTCAGAGCCTCTGCAAATAATGGGTTAGGCTTAGAGGGTGATCACATGAAAGAGATCCCACAATCCAACTTAGATTTGTTCTGCTTCATTCTCACCTCAATGTGAAAGCTGTAGATGAATGCAATTAAGATTGCAACATTGCTGTATATGGACATAGTCAAACAGGTGATCTCCCATCCAAAGGTCATTCTTCCGAACTCTCCCCTCCACCCCAAATAACCACTGTTAGTGTCTCTGAAGTGCCTGCCACACCTCTTGTGTGTGCACGCTGAGGGAGGAGATGGAGATACCACATACACACAGGTCAGACATGAGACGATATTATAAAGAAGTCTCTGTGGCCTATCTTGTGTTGAAAATCTGTTCCAGTTAGTTCCTCTAGGTCAGGCTCACCAGCTGTAAAAGCTTTGTGGTGTTCTGGAGGAGATACTGTTTAACCACATCTCTGTGAATGGACCGTTAGCTTCTTTGCAGCATTTCAGCATTTTATTTCATCTTTGAATCTCCTTTCTCCCCTTGTTCCGCTTGTTGCAGAGTGTGGGCTCTCGACTCACAGGTGTCAGTAGTTGCAACACGTGGGCCCTAGGGTACTTGGGCTCAGTAGTTGTGGCACACGGACCTAGCTTCTCTGCGGCACGTGGAGTCTTCCTGGACCAGGAATCAAACTCGTGTCCCCCGCCTTGGTAGACAGACTCTTACCCACTGTGCCACCAGGAGGGCACTGCTTCAGTGTTTGGAGTGGTGCTGCGATAGTACCTGTGAACCCTAAGACAAGCCACTCCGTACCTCTGTGCCCACGTCCCTCCCCTGTGCCATGCGGGTGGGGCAGCGCCCGCCTCACTCATAATACCATCTGCAGTGCGTGCTCAGACATGTTTTTATTCCCATGAAGCTGATGGTGGGATCCCTCTTTGCACACCTGTACTGTGTGCCTTGGAAGTGATTTTCAGAAATAGTTTGGTTGTGGAAAGAGTTTGCATACAGATTTTGTCAGTTACTCTGTGTGTGTTGCTGAGTTGCTAAGTTGTGCCCAACTCGTTGTGACCCCGTGGCCTGTAGCCCACCAGGCTCCTCTGTCCATGGGATTTCCCAGACAAGAACACTGGAGTGGGGTGCTGTGCCCTCCCCCAGCAGATCTTCCTGATACAGGGATCGGCCCCAAGCCTCCTATGTCTCCTGCATCGACAGGTGGCTTCTTCACCACTAGGCCTTCTGGGAAGCCTGTTACCTACTTCACATTGCCTTCCAAAACGCCTTTACTGTTTGCAGTGGCTCTTTTGTATTGGAATAGCCAGTTACATGCTTTGCTAACGCTGAGCATTTATCTTTTTTTTTTTTTTGCCAGCTTGATGGCAAAATATCCCAATGGTTACTTATTCTATATTCTTTTAATTGTATAAGGAGACAGTCTGTTTTTTTTCCCACTTTCAGTTTCTTCAGTAAATAAGCATGAAGTTAAAGTAGCGAGTGGACGCCTGGACGTGGGCTCTTCAGAGACGAGGAGAGAGAGGTAGAGCTGCTGTTCGAAGGCACCTGTGCCGCAGCCGCCTGGCAGTGGGTGAGGAGGAGGGCTTGTCGTATTTGCCTGAAGGACCATGAAAGCTAGTAGGATGAGGATGCAGGGTCTGGACTGAGATTTTACCCGACCCCAAAGCCCTGCGGCTCAAGGGTAAAGAATCCGCCTGCAGTGCGGGAGTCGCAGGAGACCCAGTTTTGACCCCCGAGTTGAGAAGATCCCCTGGAGAAGGGAATGGCAACCCACTCCAGTATTCCTGCCTGGAGAGTCCCGTGGACAGAGGAAACCAGCAAGCTACAGTCCATGGGGTCTCAAAAGAGTCACACACGACTTGGCAACTAAACAGCAACAGCGGGAGTAACGGCAACAGCGGGAGAGGCAGTCTGCATATCCACACATTTAAGGTCTGCACCGTGACGCGTTTGGAGGAAGTGTGCATCCACGGGGGCTTCCCGGAGGCTCAGCTGGTAAAGACTCCGTCTGCAGTGTGGGAGACCTGGGCCCGACCCCTGGGCTGGGGAGATCCCCTGGAGAAGGGAAAGGCTCCCCACTCAGGACTCTGGCCTGGGGAATGGCATGGGCTGTACAGACCAGGGGGTCACAAAGAGCCGGACACGGCGCATGCGTGAGAGTCGGGCGACTTTCACACGCACAGCCATGAAGCCAGCTGTCAATGACATGCCCGCCTCCTTTCCTGTCAGAGTTTCCTTCCTCCCTGTTTCTTTATTCACTCTTTTGTGATAAGAATACTCAGGTGAGACCAGCACTCTGATAGAATTTGGACGAGCACGGTGCAGTGTTACTAGCAGAGGGCGCTGTGGTGTGCAAGACTCTCCCCTGGCCTGGCCGGAGCAGGCTGCCCTGCCAGTGTGCTCTGCACGGCCTTTGCGGGGATCGCATGGTGATAGTTCGCTGTGTCTGTGCACCTGTGGGCCATTCATGTCAGTGTACGGCCAAACCACCACAATATTGTAAAGAACTCATCCTCCAATTAAATTAATTTTAAAAGTTCACTTGTTGATTATTAACTGTATATCTGTATGTTACTTTTCTTTCTTTCTTTCTTTTTTTTTTTTTTTTTTGCTATTTGGAGTTCCTCTGTTTTTGAACTGTTTCTCTCTTCCAAGTGTCTACTGGGTTATCTTCTTATCGGTTTGTAGGAGGTATTTTTCATGTAACCTGGATATGAACCCTTTTCCAGTTCTATAAATCGCCAATAACGCTGCCCTCTCTATAGACTGATTTTTAAATGATGTGCCTTTTCATGAATGTACATTCTTAATTTTCCCTTGATGGTTGGTGCTTGTTGTTTCCCTTTAAGAAATGTATTCCCAATCAAAACAGGAAATCTGAGTGAAAGCTGATCCTGGAGTATGGGAAGTCAGTGGCATGTGACTAGTGGATTTCAGAATTGTTATGGATTAGTAACTACTGTTCGTTCACCATTTTGCCCCATTTTCAGTGAGAATATATACTGTTGTCTTGTTGCATCATTGTATTTTAAGTGTGTGAGACACACAGTCTTTTTTTAGTTAACAGATCTCTGGATCAAGAGAATCTGCACCTCTGGAAATTCATTTCTGCCTGTACTTAATTTAGATGACAACCTGGACTTCAAGATTGAGCCTGGGACTGATTCCGTAACAGAGGTGAGAGTGTTGAAAGTTCTGGGTTATTGGTATAGTTTGGTTTTGGAAGGTATGTGAGTAATTTTTAGTCACAGGAACCACCATGTCAGACTGTCTAATGCCCGTAAGTCCCTCCTGAATCTCTATGCTCAGATGCAACGTGACCTTACTGCTTTTCCTTCTCGAGGCATCTTTCTGCCCATCACCTTGACTTGGAGTTTGGTCATGTGACATGATCTGGCCAGTGAGCTAGCAGGATGTTTGGCACTGATGCGATATTTTATGCATTAGGGCTGGTCCTCTTGCAAGCCAGCTGTTGTCTAACAAAGTCTGTGCTATATTTTGGTGAGGACATGTGGAGAAGAGGTGCTGGGGACTGAAGAACCTTCTGGAGAATGACCTGAGTTTCTAGCTGAGAGCCATCATTAAGTGTCAGACAGAGCAGTGATGAGAAGCCCCAGAAGATGCTGCATGGAATAGAATAATCACCCAGCTGTGCTCATCCGAAACATAGTTATGGGAAGTAATGCACTATTTTTGTTTAAAGTCACTAATTTTGGATTGACCTGTTACACAGCTGTAGCTACTGATACACATACCGTTTTAGAAGTTGAGAAGTCTCAGTATCATGACTAATAAGTCTCTTTAATCAATTAACAAATCAATTTCAGTTCAAAACAACTTTTCAAAGGGACATTTGACACTCAAGGAAATTTTTCTAAACTCCATCTGAGACAGTGGACATAGGAGAATATTTATATGTGAAAAGCAAGAATGTATAATTATATTGCATGAAGTTGAGCTGATGTTCATTTTAATCATATGCACAAGGCTTTATTTATGTCCTGAAACGTATAAAACATGGCAAACTTTTTAATTTCAGAAGTGCACCATAATCTTCAACTTTGAGCAACTCATTCAGCAAATATATATTGAACGTTTACTACTGTAATATAATTAAAATTATGTTAAAAAAATTAAATTTTGATCCAGTTTTGATCCAGAGGCTGTGTCTAAACGCGGTTCAGTTCTCTTCCTTGAGCAGCTGATTAAGGAGACATAACACCCTCTTGTCTTATTGAGCTCCCGCCCTCCCCAGGTACTATGCCCCAGTCCTAATCTCCCCAGCTGAACAACTAGGGACAGGCCCTCTGCCTCAGAGCCTTAAAAATCATCCAGAGAAGCCAGTCCACAGGGCAGTCACAGAGCCTGGCTGGCCTCACCCTGCTTGTTTGAAGGAGGCCGTCCGCTGCAGCTCCAGCTCTCCAGCTCCCAGCTGGAAGGCTATCTGCTTTAGCTGAAGGCAGCCGAGTCCTGATTTCCTCCATCCGGTGTTAGTGTGCCGTGTCCCTCCCTTAAAAGGATCTTTACATCTTAGAAAACAGTTACTGGCTAGGAATTTTTCTGTGTGCTAGAAATAACATAGATTAAGTGAATAAAAAATGGTTCGCTCAAGTAGTTTTCCTTCTCATGGATTTGTGAGAGAGACACAAGGCCGTGGTGGGTATTTGTATTATATTGGGCTGCCCTGGGGGCTCAGATGGTGGGGAGTATACCTGCAATGTAGGAGACTTGGATTTGACCCCTGGGTCGGGAAGATCCCCTGGAGGAGGGAATGCCAACCCACACCAGTGTTCTTGCATATATATGTGTGTGTGTGTGTGTGTGTGTTTGTATATATACTATTTCATCCTCTATATATATATACACACATATATAACCCTTTATATATATACACACACACATATATATGTATACTATTAAATACTGACCAGAAAAAATCTAAACATTTTAAAGGAAAACTGAAGATGGCAATGACACCATAGGCATGATAATTAATAAAGGAAATTTTAAAGATTCACAAATCACAGGGAAAAATCATAAAAACAAATGGAAATTTACAGTATATTTTTAAAAGTTAAATTGACCATTATTATAAAGAATAATACAGACCATGTGCAATTTTTTAAATTTCAAAACTATTAACATATAACACAAGAGTACATTTTTAACAGTTAACTGAGTCCTTTCCACTGAAAGCGGAAGAATGATAGAAATTACATAAAGTAGCATTGGGACTTCGGATCATAGAAATTAAGATATAAAGGACTGATTAGGTAAGATGTTCTATCTACATTTTCTCTGACAGGTGAATAGATGTAGTTCTGAGCCTCACTATGAAGCTTATCTTGAATTTATATGCACCAAGTGATATTCTTTTTTTCACTGTTCATTATCCTGGTAATTACAATATTGACTGAAAGCTTAGTTTAATTTGTATCAATTATCCAAAAAACATTTCAGGACACTTTTTTTTTCCTGTTGGATCAAAGCTTGCTTGAGGATATTTTAAGTGTGTTTCTGCCCTTGAAGTTCATCTGTTAAACCCGTTGATGTTGTCGTGAACTAAGTATGAAGTGAATCCTGCTGATGGGATGGTTCTTGGTTTTATATGCAAATAATATCTTTCCCAAGTTTCTAATGATTTTTAGCTTTGCTCAGAATAAATTATTTTTTCTTCAGAATTTAATGGATACTATGAAAACAAGTCAATATCTTGAAACAATCAGCTACATTTCTATCTAGTAAAAGTTGTGAATCTTAAAAAAAAAAAAATCCAGTGTGTTTAATTCTAAAAGGAAAAGGCAGTCAATTAAACCACAATTTTGCTAGTCAGTTACTATCAGTTAATCTTGTAATCCTTTCTTCACTATTTTGTACTTAGGCTTTATAGTAACCATGAAGAACTTGGCTTCATTTTATGGATATGGAAATTAATGCCTGGGTTGATTAAATGACTTACCCCTTCTAGTCACTCAGTAAATGACTGATGAACAATTGTGTCTGACCACAGAGCCAGTATTCTCTGCACTTTTCCATTTTGTTTAAGGACTTTTACTTAGTTAACTGAGGCAGGGGATAGTGTTTAAGGATTTTAGAAAGTGGGCTAAACCCTTCAGAACGAGGCAGGTCCTAGCACCGTCAACCCGAATTCATCCAGACTGAAGCCGCTGATGGGAGCGGCCCAGCCGCTGCGTAGCAGTGACCACCCCGTCTAGGCGCGTGGCCACGCCCCGCGTCTCCCAGCCTCGTCACGCTCGGGTCCACAGGGACTCTCACCTGGCGTGCGCTCTGCTTCTCTCGGCAGTGTGTGCTCGACTATGCTGTGTTTCGACCTCTGCAAAGCCTGCGTTTTTGAATGATGTTTTAAACTGCTGTCTCCAAAATCTACTGTAATTTCAGGGATAGGGCAGGTGTTCATTAAATCGTTGCTGAATAAATAAGTTAGCTAGGTGAGTTATGTTGATGGATTTCCATTGCTAAACCAAACTTGCATTTCTGGGGTGAACTCAGTTTGGACAGGATGGATCATGCTTTTCTGTCTTGTTGGACTTGACTTGTTGCTGTTGTCCAGTTACCAGGCCACGTCTGACTCTTCACAACACCGTGGGCTGTAGCACACCAGGCCTCCTGTCCCTCGGCGTCTCCCAGAGTTGGCCCCAGTTCACGTCCGTTGCGTTGGTGACGCTGTCCACTGTCTCATCCTCCGTTACCTCTTCTCCTTCTGCCCCAACCTTTCCCAGCATCAGAATCTTTTCCAGTGAGTTGGCTCTTCACATCAGGTGCCGAAGTATTACAGCTTCAGCACCAGTCCTTCCAGTGAGTAGTCAGGGTCGATTTTCTCTAAGATTGACTGGTTTAATCCCCTTGCAGTCCAAGGGACTCTCAAGAGTCTTCTCCAGAACCGCAGTTTGAAAGCATCACTTCTTTGGCGCTCTGCCTCCTTTACTGCTCAGCTCTCAGATCCATGCAGGACTGCGGGAGAGCCTGTAGCCTTGACTGTGTGGACCTGTGCTGGCAAGGGGCGGCTCTGCTGGTTTACACGCTGTCTGGGTCTGTCAGAGCTTTCCTGCCGAGACGCGCTTGTCTTCCAGCTTCATGGCTGCAGTCCCCATTCCCGGTGATTTTAGGCCCCAGAAGAGGACAGCCGCCGCTGCTTCCACCGTAACCCTTCTGTCTGCCGTGAAGTGCTGGGGCCAGTTTCCATGGTCTCAGTATTTTTCGATATTTAGTATTAAGCTGGGTTTTTCACTCTTCTCCTTCACCATCATCAAGAAGCTCTTGACTTCCTCTTTGCCTTCTGCCATTACAGTGGTATCATTCACATACGTGAGGCTGTTGATATTTCTCCTGGCAGTCTTGATTCTAGCTTGTAACTCATCCAGTCCAGCATTTCTGGTGATGTGCTCTGCATGTAAGTTAAATAATCAGACTGACAATAAACAGCCTTGTCATATGCTTTTCATATATTATTTAATTACTGACATTTTATCTAGAACTTTTTAAACTGCTGTCTCCAAACTGCTGTAATTTCAGGGATAGGGCAGGTATTCATTAAATAGGTGCTGAATAAATAAATCAGCTAACATCACGAGGAAATGGAACTCTCATACGCTGTTCACAAGCATGTAAAACAGTGCACCAGCTTTGGAAAACGTCTGTCTGCTCCCACATTCGAACCAAGAGGAATTAAATCATGTGAAGGTGCAAATGCTTGTACATAAACGCTTGTAGCAGCTTTATATTTAATTGTGAAAAACTGGAGACAAACCAAATGTCCACCAACAGGCAAACAGCTAAACAAGCTGTGGTATGTCTGCAAAATGGAATATTACTCAGCAGTAAAAAGGAATGGGCTACTGGCATTGCTACAACAGGGATGCATCTCAAATAATTCCAAGCTAAATAAGTCGGACAAAAGATACATATAGAGTGATTCTATGTATAGCAAACATTACAAAAGATGGACTAATCTGCAGTGACAGAGGTGGATTAGTGGTAGGTAGAGCGGTTAGGGGCGCAGAGAGCAGGGTTACCAAGAGGCACGGCTCTCAGACGTGACGAGACACTCGTCTGCTCTCATAGTTGTGCACACGCGTCAGAACCAGCCAAATCACACAAGTGTGTCTTACTGTCTGTCGGTTACACCTCAGTGTGTTTAAAAAGGGAAAATAAGTAATTGATGCAGTTCAACTTAATCATGTTTTATATTAGAAAAAAAGAATCACTAGCTTCCCTGGAATTTGTCAGCTTAAAGATGACTTTTAAATGAATTATCTCATTGTTTTATGAATAGAATTAAGTCTGTAATAATGGTTGGAAATAAACTTTAGCTAATACAAAATATCCAGTTTTCTTTAAAAGGTCATTTTATAATGACTAGAGGGAGTTAGAAGCTTACATGCTACCTCATTATTGAATTTTTTCTAGCCCAGATCAGTGCAATCTCTGAGAAGGACTAGGTAGGAGAATAAGAACTTATTACCACTGACTTTTTCCACCACTTCTTCGTTAGCCCAGTGAAATTTATGAGTAGAAAATGCCATTGGGTTTGAATTGTCATCAAGAATACAAACCATTGTTTAAGAAAAGAGATGTTTTCTCACATCATTAAAAAATTGATGTTTTCTCACATCTATTGATGATAGAAAATGCATACTTTCTGTAAAGATCTACATATATGCACACACACACTATATGTATGTGTATATACACACACAGTGTGTGAATGGAATGCAGTGAGTCAGTTACCGGTTGTGAATATCCCTCTATTGTTACATGGTCAAGAGTATAGTCAAAAAAATCACCCAAAGGGCACCTCTGTCTCTTCTCTCCTTTGGGAAGGATATTGCAGGGTGCTTTCCAGTTTGTGTGGCAGGACCTGACTTCCAATTTCCCCTCATCTGTGACTTTGGATATTATTACTTGTGCACAACATATATTTATGGGACAAAGTTAAAATAGACATTGTAATAAGAAGTAAAGCTTTCAGGGAAAAAAATCAATGGGAAATAGATTTTTGGATAGAATCCAGCACTTCATCTGCTTCAAATAATCGTGTCTCTATCTGTATTGGGTCCAAAATGTCTGCAAGCAATTAAGTTAGATATTCTACCATATACAAGCATATAAGGACAAGAAAAATAGAGAAGTTTTATTAATACAAGGATATTGGTTATTTTCTGACAGTTTTTCATAGGATTTGAGATTTTTTAGCCATTATTAGTTGTTTCTTTTCTTTGAAAAACTGTTTAAGCATCTCCGAATGATGGAGAAACCACAAAAACATTTTTTTAAACAAAGAGCACCATAAAGTAGGAAACAGAGCACAAAGCTTGTATGACTATGTGACTATGACTAAAATGTTTTTAATTAGAAAACTGTATTTAATGTATGTGTGTTTGTTTTTCTAGAAAAACGAGTAAGTGAAACTTCAAGGAGCCTAAATGGATACATGTTCTGTCTTAGTTTTAAGCCTTTATTTTCTTTCCGTATTAATTCTCTACTGTGCTCTGTCCTTAAAGAAATGACATTTGGCTACATAAGTCTTCCTTGGATTTCTGTTCCTAAGGAGATGGAATAGACATACTTTTTCTTATTTCTCAGGCTAACCACTCTGAAAACTCTGAACATTTTATGTAAAAGAAATGAGAGAAGAATCTGAAAAGTGGATTAAAAAACACATTGACTAATGAAATTAGCTAGGAAAAGCAACAGGATAGTAAGTTCCATGGGTTTCCTTTTGCTTCATAGACCAGACTTACAATGAACGTATTTTAGGAAAAAAATAGAAAATCTTTGTGAATAAGACTAGGCAATTTTTTTTTTTAGTAGACACCAAAAGTACACCTCCTAAAAGGAAAAAAAAATGATAAATTGAACTTTGTAAATAAAAATCTTGTGAAGTCTCCTGTTAAAAGGATAAAAAGCAATGTATAAGAAAGTGTTTACTGACTGATAAATTACATACTGACAAAACACTAGTATCTGAAATACATAAAGAATGCTTAAAACTTCAGCATTAAAAAATAAACCAATGAGAAAGTGGACAGGAGACATGGAGACTTTTCTCTGAAGAGAATAGACAGATAAACACATGAAAGCATGTTCAACTTTACTAGCCATTAGGGTAACACAGACTATTATCCTAGTGAAATCTCTCTCTCTCTCTCTCTCTCTCTCTATATATATATATATATATATATATATATATATATCAGAATAAAGCTCGGAGAAGGCGATGGCACCCCACTCCAGTACTCTTGCCTGGAAAATACCATGGATGGAGGAGCTTGGTGGGCTGCAGTCCACAGAGTCGCAAAGAGTTGGACACAACTGAGCGACTTCCCTTTCACTTTTCACTTTCATGCATTGGAGAAGGAAATGGCAACCCACTCCAGTGTTCTTGCCTGGAGGATCCCAGGGACGGGGGAGCCTGGTGGGCTGCCGTCTGTGGGGTCGCACAGAGTTGGACACGACTGAAGTGACTTAGCAGCAGCAGAATAAAACAAAGCTCTAAGTAAATGCTGGTGAGGATGTGGAGATACTATGTTATTCACTCATTGCTGGTGAAATGAATGGCCGTACTTGGTATGGACATAACAAGAACAAAGGCCAGCATTTGCTTAAAAAATACGAAGTACAAACTGTCATACAGCCCAACAACTGCACTCTGTATTCATCCCAGATAAATGATCACGTATGTTCACACAAAAATTTATAGACAAATGTTCGTACCAGTTGTATTCATAGTAGCCTAAAACCAGAAGCAGCACAGATGTCCTTCAATGGATGAACGGTTAGACAGACTGGAAGCTCCTTCAATGGATGAACGGTTAGACAGACTGGAAACTCCTTCAATGGATGAACGGTTAGACAGACTGGAAACTCCTTCAATGGATGAACGGTTAGACAGACTGGAAACTCCTTCAATGGATGAATGGTTAGACAGACTGGAAACTCCCGTAGCATGGGATATGCAGTGATAAAAAGAAGTTGACTGTAGTCACACACAGTAGCCGGGATGAATCTCCAGAGAATTATGCTGAGTGAAAAAGCCAATCCCACATGGTTAGGTATCAGTATAATGAGATTCTATCTCTATATCATTCTTGAAATAGCAGCCATACATAAATAGAGAACAAATGACTAGTTTCCAGGGCTTAACGCAGGCTTCCCAGGTGGCTCAGCAGTGAAGGATCCCTGCCAATGCAGGAGACACGGTTCAGTCCCTGGGTCCAGGAGATTCCCTGGGTCCAGGAGATCCCCTGGAGAAAGAAATGGCAGCCCACTCCAGTATTCTTGCCTGGAGAACCCTGTGGGCAGAGGAGTCTGACAGGCTGCAGTCTATGGGGTCACACAGAGCTGGACACGACTGAGTGACAGCATGCATGCAAGGGTGAATGGCTTGAGTGGGAGGGAAAAGACGTGAATATAAAAAAGCAACATTAGCATCTTTGTAGTGGTGAAAGCGTTCTGGATCTTGACTATATCAATATGATACACTGTTTTTGATGTTGTGTCAATACTAGAGTTTTGCAAAATTTTGCCATTGGGGAAACTGGGTCAAGTGCACATGGCGTCTTTGTGTCACATTTTCTCAACTGTGTGTGGATCTAGGATGGTCTCAGAGTGAGAAGCTGTAAGACACACACTTCTTGTCCTGTGCCTTCTTTTGGGGCTTCCCGAAAGGAGTACCAGTCTTTACTGGCTCAGGGGTGAAGAGTCTGCCTGCCCATGCGGCAGGCCCAGGAGACTCGGGGTCAGTCCCTGGGTCAGGGAGATCTCCTGGAGCAGGAAATGGCAACCCGTTCCAGCATTCTTGCCTGGAAAATTCCGTGACAGAGGAGCCTGGCAGGCTACAATCCATGAAGCCACAAAGAGCTGGACATGACTGAGCCCGTGCGTGCGTGCACACACGCACACACACGCATGCACACACACATGCACACACAGAGACATGCATGCAGACACGCGCACACACGCACACATGTACATGCACACGCGTGCACACACGCACACACATGCATGCACACACGTGCACGCACACACAGACATGCACGCACACACGCACACACGCGCACATGTACATGCACACATGCACACACGCACACATGCAGGCGCACACACACATGCATGCAGACACGCACACACGCGCACATGCACACGTGCACACACGCACACGCACACACACCCCTTCTTTTTCGTTCAGCTAATGGGGAAGCTGAGAAGATGTTACCAGGGAAGGAGAAGTGGGAGGCCCAGGCACTGCTTTTCCTCAGTTCTCTGCGTGGCCCTGTTGTCTTGTGTTCCTATCCAGGGAGTCTTCATTCCATGATTGTCTGGGTTTTGTACCCATTTCCTCCCTCCGTCCATTTGCTCTGACCTTGGATAACACCTGTTTTAACTTGCCCTGGAATAGTGAGTGTGGTTTTCTTACCCACTGCCCATGACTGTGTGCTAAGTTGCTTCAGTTGTGTACAACTCTGTGTGACCCTATGGACTCTAGGCAAGAATACTGGAGAGGGTTGCTGTGCACACCTCCAGGGGACCTTCTAGACCCATGGTTCGAACCCAAGTCTCTTATGTCTAACCTGCATGGGCAGGTGGATTCTTTACCTCTCGCACCACCTGGGAAAGCCCATTCACTGCCCACAACTTAGTAAAGAAATCGTTGGTTAAACTCTCCAGAGAGAGCCTGTGCTTCCTGCTGGTATGTGGGCTCGTGCGGTCGTAGACTGTGAGGCTGTGAGACACGCCGGCCCTGCGTGCCTGTGTCCACGCCTCATGGCAGGAGAGGTTCTTGCTGCCATAGACTAGCAGGGAAAGAGAAGGAAATTCTAGCGGAAAGAGGAGGAAATGCACGTGTGAGCAAAGACGGTCACTTCATATAGTGACAGGAAGAAAACCTGACATTGCGATGGGATAAGAAGCAATCGTACGCATGGTTTGCTTTCGATACCATGGTTTGTGTATAACTCTCTGAGCAGGTACCAGCTGAGCTGAGCCTTGATTATGTGAAGACTCCAGTCACGCAAAGAGCTGGGGGAAGAATTCGGGATGTCTAAGCACAGTAAAGTCAATCAACTCATCGCACTGACTAAGGAGAGATGGAGGGAAGAAGAGAGGCCTGAGAGATAGGCAGGCCCCTGTGAGGTTCTGTTGCTGTTTGTGATACAATTTGCATCGAATTCAATATGAAAGGGGCAGTGATTAGAGTGTTTTCTTCATTATCCATTTATTTAATCTATTATAAGCAAGATTTTGCAGTGAAGTAGTGGGATTTTGCTGAAAAAATATATGGCCCTACGATTCTAGAAGCTTGCAGTTCATTGAAAGAGATAAGATGAATATACAAACAGCTACAATAGAAAGTTCTAGCTAATTTACATAATGATCGATTTTGTTCTAAAAAGAGCAAACCTTTGGGATTATCCAGCTGTCTGTCACTTCCACATTTTAGCCTAGTAATTGCTACTCTGGTGAGAACAAAATAAAGGAAAGAGATTCTTGATAAATACCTTTAATTGTTTACAAGGGTTTTGATGTTTTTACCTTTTTAGTGAAATGGAACCATCTTGGATGCCAGAATGAACAGTGAGTTAATGGCACCCCTGTTCCCCTTCTTTCTTCTGGACGGCTCCTCTTTTTCAGCACAAGCAGTGCCAGAGAGAGTGTGTCTCACGGCAGGAACTGGTCCAGGGGTGCTGGTGGTTTAGATAGTACTTCCTCAAATTTCAGTCTGTGAATTGGACACACCAGACTCTCAGATAATTCTGAATTTTAAAATGTTCTGAACAAAGTCCCCAGCCTAACCCTGGGGAGTCTTACGCTGTTAGTCAGCGTGTGTGTGTTGCAGAGAAGGGTAGCAGGAATTCAGTGTTTCAGTTTCCCAGGTGATTGGAGAAGGACATGGCAGCCCAGCCCAGTGTTCTTGCCTAGAGAATCCCATGGACAGAGGAGCCTGGCAGGCTACAGTCCGTGGGGTCACAAAGAGCTGGACACGACTGAAGCCACTTGGCACACAGGTGGTTTGAAGTGCTCGGGTTTAGGGGAGAAAACGCTTAGTGAACAAACTGGCAAGCAGCAGATCGAATCACATCCTCAAAGTTAGCACCTTGGTCTCTCTTTTTCTTATTCTAAACTTTTTATTTTGTATTGTAGTATAGCCAGTTAACAATGTTATGACAGTTTTGTGTGAACTCTGAAGGGACTCAGACATACACATGTATCCATTCTCCTGGAAACTCTCATCCCATCCAGGTTGCCGCATAACACTGAGCCGAGTTCAAAGATGAGTGTGGTGGTGTCCCGGCGGCACAGGGACGAAGATGGGAAGGAGGAGGCCGACTCAGATTTTAAGAGTAGATGAGCTTGGGGAGGAGGAAGGGGGAGTCAAAGGCTCCAGGTGGAGAGCAGGTGGTAACCTAACTCAGAAACGGAATGTAGAGAGAAGGGCTGGTTTCCGAGAAAATGGTGCCCGTTTGGCAGTGAGATGTGTAGGCATCCCGGCTGGCTGAAACAGTAGAGAGTCTACCTGCAATGCAGGAGACCTGAGCTCCCTCAATTAGGAAGATTCCCTGGAGGTGGGAAGGACAACCCACTCCAGTATTCTTGCCTGGAGAATTCCATGGACAGAGGGGCCTGGCAGGCTGCTTACTGTCTATGGGGTCATAAGGAATCCAGCTCGGCTGAGTGATGTTTACTTTCTGTGGGTTTAAATCCACGGTGGCCTGTCGAGGAGGGGTGGCTAGCACAGGCTCTCTGAGACTGTTGGCCCTCATTTAGTTTGGATCTTCTCAGGCTCCCTCGCAGCCAGCCTAGGATCTTGTAATTGGGTTCTAGCTAATGGGGGAGAAATTAGCAAAGCCACTGCCAGGCCCGACTCTTAAAAACACATCCCTGCAGGCTCTCCGGTAACTTCTCAGTGACCCTGGAAGAGGTATGCTCCTAAGGTGTCATCACGAGATAGAGGGAAGTCCAGCAGACTGGTATCAGGCTTTGAGTAAACAGCAAATAACCTTTCTTCCTTTTTCCTCAACTCTAGTTTAGAAGGACTCCAAAAAAGGGATTCTTGGGGGCCAATGAACTGTCTTGCAGATTTCCCTTGGTGCTCCCTACTTTCTGTAGGATACAGCTCTCGGTCCACTGGGGGCTGGACCGGAAGACAAACCTGAGAGCTGTCATCACTCCCTTCTCGAGGTTATTCTTTTGGAAACTGTTCATTCTGAAGCCTGGTCATTGATCATGCCTTTTATTTCTACTGGACGGGTTTCTCCTGGGAGGGTCTGCAGGCTCTGAAGTGAAATGAAATGAATTGTTCGGTCTTGTCCAACTCTTTGTGACCTCATGGACTGCACAGTCCATGGAATTCTCCAGACCAGAACAGTGGAGTGGGTGGCCTTTCCCTCCTCCAGGGGATCTTCCCAACCCAGTGATTGAATCCAGGTCTCCCACATTGCAGGCAGATTCTTTACCAGCTGAGACATAAGGGAAGCCCAAGAATACCAGAGTGTAGGCTCCCTAATCCCAAACATACTTGAATCATAGAATCTATAACCCTTATTACACTTGAATGAAATCAAATACTTTCATCCAGCATGCTGTGGCACAGGGTTGCTAAATATGTGGCACCTTGACCAGCTGCCTCACTGTCTCCTGGGAACTCATAGAAATACGTATTCTCAGGTCGCACTGAGACCAGTTGAGTCTGAGTGTTAACAAGCCATCCAGGTGAGTCTGGAAGAGGCTACAGTTTGAAAACAACTGGACTAGTGCCCATTTAATCTTTCCAACATTTTTTCCCTCCTATTTAAGATGAAGATTGCGAGGGTTAAAGTAGATAAAGTGCATAGCATTGCCGCTCGCACATAGTGGTGCTTGTTTGGGGGAAAGTGTAAACAACACCCCCTCCTCTCGCCAAAGCATGCATCTCTGCCACGGCCTTTGGTGACACAGAGCTGAACCCATTGTGCTGTCAGGGAAAGAAATGCACGGAGCGGGAGCGTGCTTTCTCCAGCGGGAGAAGAACTGCACGTTTGCTCTTGTGTGCTCTGATCATAGCACCAGAGAGAGACCAAAGGGGCTTTTGGTAAGGTGAAGGATTAGAAGAGAGCGTAATAATTTCTCATAAAAGTACAAGAAAGCTGATATTAAAGACCTTGAAAGGATAAACCTCAGCACGCTGTGCTTTTATGTGTGCAAGTGATGGAGAGACAGGTATAGAGCTGGAAGAGGCGGGAATCCATGAGGCTGGCGCTTTGATTAGAGGAAGGGCTGCTGGAGTCCAGGTAGGCACCCATCCTTTCCACTTTCAATTTTATCCTTAAAAGTCGTACAGATCAGGCCAGCCCCGTTCACCAGTCCCCAACTACAAAGAGTTGGGAGATGGTGCCTCAAGACAGCCCATCTTTTTCAATCATTTTGAAGGATACTTCATTGATGAAAGCAGATCTGTGAGTGGGTGCATTTTAATTCACAGTTAACAAAAGAAACCATCTTCACTGCGGATGGTCAAACGCCAGCCCATTAAAAAGTGTAGTCTCAGTGCAATAGGGGACGCTAAGCATGGATGCCCGCGCACGTAGAACTGACTGGTAAAAGTAAATTGAACACGAAGACTGATGCTTTGCAAAAATGGAACAAAAAATGAGCAAAGAATGCAAATTACTGGAGATAATGGTTGCCATGGCAATTGTTTGTCCAGAACTAAACCTGTGGTAACTCAGGCAAGAGTGATTGAAAATAAAAGCCGTTGCAGACCTCCCCCACTTTGGTTTTGTCGCCGCTGCTGCAGCTGGAGCAGTGAGACAGCACCCTCCCTCGCCCTGTGGGAGCCCCAGCGCAATCTGCTGAGAGGGGGTGGTCTGCGGCCCTCACAGAGCACCCGGGGGTGTCTGGCCTCCTCGGCGTTCAGGAAACACATCAGACACTGCAGGGTGAAGTGCCATGCCTGGCACAACTGTTCCGACACCCACTACCCGGAAGAGCAGGCCATCTTCTGTCAGTAAAAGTGCAAAGCAGTGGGATTTCTTTTTTTTTTTTTTTTGATCAAGGTTGCAAAATGCTGGATGGGAAGAAGCAACACACCAGCAGTTTTCTTCCCTCTGTGTGGCTGTCCGCACCCTTTCTCCCATGTAATTACCCATCTGTTCGAGAGGGAGGCGATGCTCCCTGTGACATTTAGAAGAAAGGCACCTGTTTGTAGAAAGGCAAGAATAACCTAGTTTGCAGGTATCCTTGGCTCTTAAATTTGCCTTTCCTGACTCAATATAATGGGTTTTTCTTTTTCATAATCATATTGCTCTGACTGTAGTCTTTTCAAATCCTTCTTTTCACCTCTCATATGTCATTCTTTGAATCAGCTTCTAGTAGGAAAGCTGTTCTTGGAGAAGAAAGCAAAGAAAGAGAGGAATCATATGGGAAGAGGAAGAGAGCTTTGAGGGCAGAAGGAATGTGTTGAAAATAGTCTCTTTTCTCCTAAATTCTGTAACCATGTTTTATGATCTTTTCATCTTGCATGGTTGGTTGGTGAGAAATGGAACATTTGCATTTCAAGGTAGACAAAGGCTTTTACTGATGTCCAGTAACCAGGGAAACTTAATGAGAAGTTGTAGTGGTTGGACTCGTAACAACATGTTTTCTGTGGTAGCCAGACAGCAGAAGGCTTTGTATACACAAACACAGAAAGTGCGCTGCTTGTTAGGTACCATATCTAATTAGCTAGAACCCAAAAAACTTGCACTAATGATATTTTTATGCCAGGAGAGTTTGAGAAATTGCACTTCAGTTTGGATGTTTTGAAACAGTAGGAATTGCCAGAAGTTATACACACAAATAATACAGCTAACAGGGGTTGAAGATTAGAGCTCTACATCATGGAATCCTCACCGCAGCACTGTGAGGTGGTGTATCTGTTGTCTGTTGCTGCCACAAAATAATTAGCACAGATTTAGTGGCTTGAAACAACATCCATTATTATCTCACAGTCTGTAGGTCTGAAGACCAACATAGACCTCACTGGGCTAAATGCAAACTGGTGTGTCAGTGTAGGGACGTTGTAACAAATGTACCATCTGGTGGGGAAGGTGGGTGATGAGGGGATATATGCATGTGGGGGGAAGGGGGTAGATGAGGGGGTATATGCATGTGGGGGGAAGGGGGTAGATGAGGGGATATATGCATGTGGGGGGAAGGGGGTAGATGAGGGGGTATATGCATGTGGGGGGAAGGTGGGTGATGAGGGGGTATATGCATGTGGGGGGAAGGGGGTAGATGAGGGGATATATGCATGTGGGGGGAAGGGGGTAGATGAGGGGGTATATGCGTGTGGGGAAGGTGGGTGATGAGGGGGTATATGCATGTGGGGAAGGTGGGTGATGAGGGGATATATGCATGTGGGGGGAAGGGGGTAGATGAGGGGTATATGCATGTGGGGGGAAGGGGTAGATGAGGGGGTATATGCATGTGGGGGGAAGGTGGGTGATGAGGGGTATATGCATGTGGGGGGAAGGGGGTAGATGAGGGATATATGCATGTGGGGGGAAGGGGGTAGATGAGGGGGTATATGCATGTGGGGAAGGTGGGTGATGAGGGGATATATGCATGTGGGGGGAAGGGGGTAGATGAGGGGGTATATGCATGTGGGGGGAAGGGGGTAGATGAGGGGGTATATGCATGTGGGGGGAAGGTGGGTGATGAGGGGGTATATGCATGTGGGGGGAAGGGGGTAGATGAGGGGATATATGCATGTGGGGGGAAGGTGGGTGATGAGGGGGTATATGCATGTGGGGGGAAGGGGGTAGATGAGGGGATATATGCATGTGGGGGGAAGGGGGTAGATGAGGGGGTATATGCATGTCGGGGGAAGGGGGTAGATGGGGTATATGCGTGTGGGGGGAAGGGGGTAGATGAGGGGGTATATGCATGTGGGGAAGGGGGTAGATGAGGGGGTATATGCATGTGGGGGGGGAAGGGGGTAGATGTGGAATCTCTGTGCCTTACCTTCCTTTCTATCTTGCTGTGAACTAACTGGTCAAACCAGTCAATCCTAAAGGAAATCAACCCTGAATATTCATTGGAAGGACTATTGCTGAAGCTCCAATACTTTGGCCACCTGATGTGAAGAGTGGACTCATTGGAAGAAACCCTGATGTTGGGAGAGATGGAAGGCAAAAGGAAAAGAGGGTGCCAGAGGAGGAGATGGTTAGATAGCATCACTGACTCAATAGAGATGAAACTGAGCAAATGCTGGGAGATAGCGGAGGACAGAGGAGGCTGGTGTGCTGTAGTCCATGGGGTCGCAAAGAGTCAGACATGACTTAGCGACTGAAATGCAGCAACATAAAAATAAAATAAAATTTGAAAATAAAATAAACATTTTTAAATAAATTAAGCTTTAAAAATGGAGGGAGATGGTGGGGAGTTTCAGGAGGGAGGGAATGTGTGTGATTCATGTTGAGGTTTGACGGAAAACAGCAAAATTCTGTAAAGCATTTATTCTTCAATAAAAAATAAATTAATTAAAAAATTAAAAAACAGAAATAAGAGTAAAACCATGCCCTGAGTCCATGCTGGACCTTGAGAAGACACAGAGAATTCCTGAACCCAACCCACAGCCTGGAGCCCAGCTCAGACCAGGCAAATAAGAGGGCCCCTGCTGGCCTGCAGATCTGTAAGTGAGAAGATACACTTGCTTTTGTAAACCACTGAGCTTTTGAGGTTGTTTGCAGAATAACAGTATTATAGAAAGAACAAATTTATACTTCCACTCCTACTAATAATCTCCATGGTCTAAAAAGTCACGTGTTTTGCAGGCAACAAACCCTGTTACCCTATTCATTTCTGAAAGGTGTCCAGAGGTCTTGCCATAAACAAAAATCGTCCCCAGGGATGACTCATGTCAACTGGTGGCTAAAAAGTCCAGTCTGATTCTGGAGAGGTCAGCATTGGAAGGCACATATCAGAGAGACGTCTCCTGTAACTCTTTTGTTAGATATTAACTTGAATCAAAATATGCCATTTACTTTGTAATCCTGTCCTTGTTTGTTAAACCCTCCCATGTGGGGAATATTAATACCTGCTTCATTCAGTTGCCATGAAGATTAAATGAGAATACCCAGCACCTAAAATTCATAGCATAATGTCTGCTGCATGGGAAGAGATTAGTAAATGTTAGCTGTTAAGTACCAACACTTGGAAAGACAAAGATGGTTACATTTGTTAATTCTTTCTTTATTGAATCAATTTCTGCCAAAGGTATCACAGGTGTTTTATTCTTTTAAGAATAGTAATACTTGAAAAATGAACTAATTGATGTAACAACCTTAGACAGATGGTTGGGGCTTACACAATATAAAAGAAAATATTTTTAAGTAAGGAAAAGAATCATCTATGTGATAATCTAAAAAAACTGTGGAAAAAGATAAATGTGAATAATTAGCAAAATCATTCAGCATATACTATTTTACAAATAAGTATAAAGCATTATTTGGGTAAGTCAATTACTAGAAACTTGGATATCCCCCAGTTAAAAGAAAAAAGCATCAATTTAGAATTCAAGTGTAACGAGATTGTCACAATGTGAACCAACTCATTGACATTCAGAGAATTCTCGGCTTGCTTGCCAAATTAATGGATTAGGCTCTCTCAATAGTATTTGATTCAGCAATCTAAACCTCTTAAGAAGAAATAATTTGAATAAAGAAAGATACATGCTCAGTGTGTCTGACTCTTTGTGGCCCCAAGGACTGTAACCCGCCAAGCTCCTCTGTCCGTGGAATTTTCAGGACAGTGGGTTGCCATTTCTGTGGCCCAACCACAAATGGGAAAGAAGCAAAGTTGAAAGGTTCTACGAAGACCTATAAGACCTTCTAGAACTAACATCAAAAAAGATGTCCTTTTCATCATAGGGGACTGGAATGCAAAAGCAGGAAGTCAGGAGATACCTGGAGTAACAGGCAAATTTGGCCTTAGAGTGCAGAAGGAAGCCGGGCAGAGGGTGACGGAGTTTCGCCAAGAGAACACACTGGTCATAGCAAACACCCTCTTCCAACCACACAAGAGAAGACTCTACACATAGACTTCACCAGAGGGTCAATGCCAAAATCAGACTGATTATATTCTCTGTATCCAAGGATGGAGAAACTCTACACAGTCAGCGAAAACCAGAATGGGAGCTGACTGTGGCTCACATCATGAACTTCTTATTGCCAAATTCAGACTTAAATTGAAGAACTTAGGGAAAACCACTAGGCCATTCAAGTATGCCATAAATCAAATTCCTTACGATTATATAGTGGAAGAGACAAATAGATTCAAGAAATTAGATCTGATAGACACAATGCCTAAAGAACTATGGACAGAGGTTTGTAACATTATACAGGAAGCAGTGATCAAAACCATCTACAAGGAAAAGAAATGCAAAAGGGCAAAATGGTTCTCTGAGGAGGCTTTACAAGTAGCTGAGAAAAGTAGCTGGCAAAGGCAAAGGAGAAAAGGAAAGATATACCCGTCTGAATGCAGAGTTCCAAAGATAGGCACGGAGAGATAAGAAAGCTTTTTAAGTGAACAGTGCAAATAAATAGAGGAAAACGATAGAATGGGAAAGACTAGAGATCTCTTCAAGGAAATTAGAGATGCCAAGGGAACATTTCATGCAAAGATGGGCTCAATAAAGGACAGAAACGGTATGGACCTAACAGAAGCAGAAGATATTAAGAAGAGGTGGCAAGAATACAAAAAGGATCTTCACGACCCAGATAATCACGATGGTGTGATCACTCGCCTAGAGCTAGAGACCCCGTAGTGAGAAGTCAAGTGGGTCTTAGGAAGCATCACTACGAACAGAGCTAGTGTAGGTGATGGAATTCCAGCTGAGCTATTTAAAATCCTAAAAGATGATGCTGTTTAAGTGCTGCAGTCAATATGCCAGCTAATCTGGAACACTCAGCAGTGGCCACAGGACTGGAAAGGTCAGTTTTCATTCCACTCCTAAAGAAGGACAATTCCAAAGAATGTTCCAACTACCACACAGTTGCACTTATTTCACATGCTAGAAATAATACTCAAAATCCTTCAAGCTAGGCTTCAGCAGTATGTGAACCGAGAACTTCCAGATATACAGGCTGTATTTAGCAAAGACAGAGAAACCAGAGATCAAATTGCCAACATCTGCTGGATCATTGAAAAAGCAAGAGAGTTCCAGAAGTCTGTTTCTGCTTCATTGACTACACTAAAGCCTTTGACTGTGTAGATCACAACAAACTGTGGAAAATTCTTCAAGAGATGGGAATACCAGACCACCTGCCCTGCCTCCGGAGAAATCTGTGTGCAGGTGAAGTGACAGTTGACACTGGACCTGGAACTCTGGCTCAGAACTGGGAGTGGAGTCGCCAAGGCGGGATGTTGCCACCTCGCTGATTTAATTCACATGCGGAGCGCAGCATGAGAAACGCCAGTCGGGATGAAGCACAAGATGGAGTCAAGATTGCAGGAAGAAATATCAATAACCTCAGATATGCAGACGACACCACGCTTATGGCGGAAAGTGAAGAGGAATTAAAGAGCTTCTTGAAGGTGAAAGAGGAGAGTGAAAAAGATGGCTTAAAGCTCAACATGCAGAAAACTAACATCAAGGCATCTGGTCCCATCACTTCATGCCAAATCGATGTTGAAACTGGAAACATTGAGAGACTTTTTTTTTTTTTTTTGCTCCAAAATCACTGCAGATGGTGACTGCAGCCATGAAATTAAAAGACACTTGGTCCTTGGAAGAAAAGCAATGACAATTCTAGACAGTGTATTAAAAAGCAGAGACATTGCTTTGCCGACAAAGATCTGTTTACTCAAAGCTATGGTTTCTCCAGTAGTCGTGTAGTTATGTGAGCTAGACAATAAAAAAAGGTTGAGTGCCAAAGAATTGATGCCTTCAAACTGTGATGCTGGAGAGGACTGAGAATCCCTTGAACATCAAGGAGATCAAACCAGTCAATACTGAAGGAAATCAACCCTGAATGTTCATTGGAAGGACTGATGCTGAAGCTCCAATAGTTTGGCCAGCTGGTGTGAAGAGCCTGATGCGGGGATAGACGGAAGAAGGCAGGATGAGAAGGGAATGACAGAGGATGAGATGGTTGGATGGCATCAGTGACTCAGTGGGTGTGAGTTTGAGCAAACTCCGGGAGATGGTGAATGACAGGGAAGCCTGGCGTGCTGCAGTCCGTGGGGTCGCAAACAGTCGGACACGACTGGGCAACTAAACAACAACAACAAAGGGGAGCTTCCTGACCCAGTGATCGAAGTGTGTCTCTTGAATGGGAGGTGGGTTCTTTACCACTAGCGCCACCTGGGGAGCCCTTCAAGAAAGATACATCAGTTCAGTTGTTCCCGAGTCACAAAGCGTCCCCAGCTCCGTGACCGGAACCCACGAGGCTTCAGCCCTCATTTCCTGGTTTAGTGGCGCAGTGCCGTCTACCGTGCCTCCACTCTGTTTTCTCAGCTCAGCTGCGGGTTGATGGGGGTCTCCCACCGACTAGAGCACCGAGTAGCATCTTCAGCAGACCCGTTCTTTGTTCCACGTGTCCTCGTATTTCCAGAAGGCTATACTGGGCTCTCTTGGTAGCTGAGATTTTAAAGAATCTGCCTGCAATGTAGGAGACCAGGATTCCATCCCTGGGTTGAGAAGATCCCCCGGAGAAAGGAATGGCTATCCACTCCAGTATTCTAGCCTGGAGAATCCCATGGACAGGGGAGCCTGGCGGGTTACAGCCCATGGGGTCACTAAGAGTTGGACATGACTTGGCGATTGAACAGCAAGAAGGAGTGAGGGATATTTTACGCCTGTGCGAGAAAGCCTAACAGAAAGGGGCAGAACAAATAAGCCCGTGTCAGCAGATGGGGCATCAGGAGGCGCCGATGCTGAGGCCAGCGGGGGACACCTGTGCAGGACTCGAGTCTCTGCATGGTGACGCCATTGAGCGAAGGCGGCAGCATCTGTGGGCAGTGGTTTAGGGGGCCTGTGGCCCATCTGCGGGCTCTGAGAGCAGAGGAAGGGGGATGCAAGAGTGATTAGAGGGAAGGTGCACTATCCTGGCTCATGGGACATTTCTTTAAGTGTGTGAGATAGCCTCAGTGGAATCCCAGGGATAATTTTATGAAAATATATCAGAAGTGAAAATAAAAAGTTGATGTTATAAGGAAGGTAGATAGCAGTAATGCGATTGGTAGGAACTAAAGAGTTCCTCCCTCCCTCCCTCCTCCCTCCCTCCCTCCCTCCTTTCTCTCCCTACCTCTCTCATCTCTTCTTTCCTCACTTTCTTCCTTTCTTAAACATCTAGGTATTGAAAAGTTAAAACGTTTGAGAGGCACAAAGAAAACTCATGACTAATCACTGGGCTAATGAACAATTGCAGTTTGCATTTTATTTTTTAAGTGAAGAAGAATTGTCCAAAGTTTTTTTAACTATTTTTGGAATATAATTGCTCAACAGTGTTTGTTTTCCCTGTAGAACATGAATCAGCTGTATGTGTAACACAGATCCCCTCCCCCTCGAGTCTCCCTCCCACCCGCACCGTCCCGTCCCTCTAAGTCTTCAGGGAGCACCGAGCTGAGCTCCCTGAGCTATAGCGATTTTCATTTTAAAAAGAGCAATAATGAAATATGAGCTGTATCTTTTGCAGATGATGATAAACTTTGCGTTTGGCTGATATTAATGTGTAGCTTTTTGTTTCAGTGAGAAAATGTGTCCAGGCTAATCAGCAGTGGCCATCGCTGTATATGGTGAAGATACGGCGGGAAGAGGAGCCAGTAGCTCCGGTCTCTTGGTGGTCCGTTGTTCTGAGTCTCCATCCAGGATCTCAGAGGAGGTTAACAAGTCAGCTCTAGGGTCCGTTTCATCTGACTCTCTTCAGGTTCTAGGTGGGCGTGCGGTGCTTGTGTTGTCTGGGAAGGAGACCCATAGATTTATCTCTTTTTCGGCAGTCCTTCTCTGACTTGTGAGCTTGAAGTGATTTTCCTGACGCCAGGCAAACAAGACAGATCAAGGACCATGCTGCAGTCTCTGCTCATAAGTGACAGTGGGATCTTTCAGAAGCTGTTGAATTTTACGTGTTTCAGTTTCCATATATTTATGATGGGATTATTGTTCTTTAACCCAGAGAATTGGAGTGGAAATATGAAAAAAAAAAGTGTAAAAATTTAAACCGCACACAGAACAGATCTCATGGTATTTCTGCTTTTCTATATCATGACCAAGCCATCTAGCCTTAATTAGATGTGAGTCTCTACTACTGCTAGTTAAATGCTGATAAGTCTCCAATTCAAAACATTCAGAGCCCAGCAAGCCCGTGGTTTGCAGTCTAAAATGTTTGATAGTCACTGTATGACTTGATTTCTTCCTCCTGGGCCTCTTTAAAGTTCGAAAGGCAAGCATTCTGGGTTACCTTTTTGTCTCAGTTTAAACCTAATGAGTCCAGTGCCAGCTCACTTTTTTTTTTTGTATGAGATTGGTGGCACAGTGATAATAAGTTTTTTTCCTAGCAACTCAATTATTTTTAATGATTTACACAAGGTAATTACTGTTGACAGATGTCCAGATCCTGAGAGCAAGGAAATATTCATTTCCAAGTCTAGTTTTATGTTTGGTATTGATTGAAGCTTTTGGCAATGATTAGCTATCAGAGACTGAGAAATGTCGAGGAAAAGTGAGAAGAGAAATAGACACACAGGGAATTGAGACTTAAAGATCAAGCAGAAAAAAAAATCCTTTAAAAAAGAAATTTGTACAGAAAAGCAGAGATAATATTTTTGTATTGTCTGAGACTTTTGGTTGAAAGTCAAAGAAATTGAATTCGTAATGACTTGAGCAAAGAAAGAATTTGTCAGTACGAATTCACATGACCTGAACATCTAATGTTGCCCAAGCTTTAGGCCTGGCTGATTCTAAGGGATCGAAGGATTTCGAGAGTATATCTTCCTTCCTGTCTCTTGGGTTTACCTCTTTATCTGTTGGCCCCTCTGTAAGCCATCTCTCACTCTACTTAGGGCTCCCTAGCAACTATAGACATGAATTCCCTTGTAGCTCACAGTCCTAGTGAAAGGGGGTTTTTCTTTCTGACTGTTTTCTCTGAAGTCTTAGAATGAAGTTTTGTTAGCTTGTCTCGGGTATTAGACCCATGAAAGACCCAGCTAACGTGTGTGAGATAGAGCTGTCTGAATAACCAGATGTGCTTCATGTATCCACAACCAGAGCTAGGGGGTAATGTTCGCCTGTAGGAATAGCATAGTACCTCACAGGAAAAATCGAAGTTCAACTTCAACATAAACAGGTAAGCCCAAAACAAGAACGCTATAGCACTGTGCTTAAAAATTAGCTTGCAAAAATCATCCTCAGTTTTTATTGCCATCAAATAGTAAGAATCATAGGGACTTTGATTTTCTATATCAAGTTTGCCTTTTCAGAGATATGAATCCTAAAACAGGACTTCAGAGGCTTATTCAGAATTTCACAGTGAATTATGGGGCCAAGAAAGAAACCCAGGACTTCATATTTTTAGCATATTATCTGGAGATAATGACTACATTTGCAGATAGAGTCATAGCTGTTATGTCTTACTTTGGAGTGCATCTTTTCCCCTTCTCTGTCTTTCTGTTCTCATTTCCTTCAATACATATTCATTGGAAACTATTAATACTATAATCCAAGCTATCTTCTTCCAGCTCTTTATTGAGAATTTGTTCTGTGCTTAGCCTTGATTCAACATGTATTTGATAAACAGTTTATATTCCAATTACAGTACCAAGCAGTGGAAATAAAATTACAGATAGCATATTCTAGAGGGGAAGAAGGACAGTTAATAAAATAATTAGTTATGATGAGTGCTTTTTTTTTGGCAAATAACAGGTAAAATCTAGTATAAGGAAAAATATAGATATGAAAGCTTAGCCTGAAACATGAAAAGAAACTAGCCCAAAAGCCAGGAGGGAGAGTATTTCAGGGGAAAAGATTCTCAGAAGGACTGAACCTAGAGTTTCAAGAAACGAAAATTTGGTTAGTGCTTAGGGAAGAAATTGGCCAACTTTGTAAACATCCCTGGCGTTGTAGGCCAGATGGTCTCTGCTACTCAGCTATGCTGTTGTGGCTGGAAAGTGACTAGGGGCAGTGTGTAAACAAATGGGCATGGCTTGCATTATAATAAAACTTTATTTAAAACACATGTAGAGGACAGAATTCCCTTCATCCAGGGAATGGAGATTGAGGGAGACAGGAGTTGACCTTGGAGGACCAGCAGGAAGCTTGAAACCTGGAAGGGCATGATATCAGTGTGGAATCGACTTCTGTCAGGAAGCTTCTAGGTGTTTGTTTAAGATGACGATTTTAAGAGAAGTTCTTTTCTTTCTTTTAAAAAAGCTGCCATCGACAGTCAAATGGCAGGTCAAGCTGAAAGCTGTCTCATCAGTGTGGCCTGGTGTCAGCAGCAGGCATCGCCTCTGGCCGCAGGTGCTTCCCCATATGTCTGCCTGGTGCCGGCTCCTCCCACTTGGCTTCCGACTCCGCCGTCTCTGTGGGTTGGGCAGCAAGGATGGAGAATCATGTCCCAGTGGGTAAGATGCTAGCAGCGAGGGCAGCGACAACCCAGCCCTGGGAAGACGCGCCCACTCTCAGCACGGCAGGCGGGGCGGCCCGGGGTCCTGCGCCCGTCTCTTCCTTGGGCGTCCCCTGAAGTGAAGTGTGGAGCAAACTCTGTCTCTGTTTCTGCAGTTATGAAGCAGTCTTTGACTTACACCCCAGTCCTGTGGTGGCATTTTTCCTACCAAGGTAGTATCGCTTTGGAGACATCAATTGAGTACATCATTTTTTCTGAAATTTTGAGTTTGGGAGAGAACTATACTCTTATTTGCTAATGGAACAGGGGAGGGTGAACTGAAAGGATCAGAAGAAACTCTGATGCCCTACAGTCAAAAGAGAAAGTGGGTTTAGTACCATTAGGGGCACAGACAGTTCATTTTGGAGACTTCCGCAGGAAACAAATTGCTGGTCTACAATTCCAAGATCCTTCAATCGTGTCAAAATATATCCTGCTTATCTGTAGTAGGGTTCATTGGTGCACTTACCACTTTCCTGGTTAGCCGTTTGGGGAGAAAATGAAAGCAGTACGGATGTAAAAACTTAGAACATTCATCAGCTGAAAACTGCTCATCAGAAGCATTGTTGTGCTAATGATACTGTTGAAATGGACTTGCCTGCCAAAAACGGATTATCTTCCTCTGAACCAGGGAGGCCCACTCCTTTGACGAGAAAGCTTCAGCAGAGCAATGTGGTGGAACCCTGGTGGTGTGCCCCACTCTCACTGGCTGTCATCTTAAGCCCTTTCCGTTTCATCTGTTCAACCAGGTTGTGTCAAGTTCAAGAGGAATTTATTTCTGTTTTCCCTCACACCTAAAAGATATGATTATAATTCATCATGAAATATCAGTGTGTACTTGATTAATAGGAAACAGAGCTCACATTGTTTTTGGTTGCGCTGGTTTTCGTGTGTTCCGTGCCTTATTAATATTTTAAAGTAACTTTTCCCTGCCGTATGATAGTAGTCTATGTTTGTTGATTTGGAAAATAAAATGGAAGATTAGAGAAGTACAAAGCAACGCATGATATCTTCTCTGGGCTTCCCAGGTGGCGCTAGGGGTAAGAACCCGCCTGTCAGTGCAGGAGGCTCGTTGCTCCTGGGTTGGGAGCTCCCCTGGAGGAGGGCACGGCAACACACTCCAGTGTTCCTTCCTGGAGGATCCCGTGGACGGGGGACCTAGTGGGCTGCAGCCTGCGGAGTGGCAGAGAGTCGGTCGCGACGGAAGCAATCGCACGGCGCGGCCACGTGCTCTTCAGTCAGCTGTGGCGATGTTTAACGTGGATCTGCCTAGCATTTTTCTCTTTGTGTATTTATGCAAATGTATATAATTATTTCCTCAAATTTGCATACCACTGATTATGCTGTGCATACTCATTTATAAACTGTATCAGAAATCACATTTTCCATGAGCGTTTTGTACAGTCCCCTTGTCAATAATGGTTTTGTAGTATTGGGCTGACAGCTGAGTCAATGTTTATTTGTTAGAATTGTTTATCATGTTCAGTGTTTTGCTATTAGGAAAACATTCCAACAAATGTAATGATAGTATTTTTTCAATTATATTGTCTTTTAAAAATTATATTTATTTTTAACTGATTGATGATGGCTTCACAATGCTGGATGGATTTCTGTCATACGTCAACATGAATTAGCATAAGTTTACATATGTGCCCTTCTTCTTGAACCCAATTTGTATTATCTTAAGTAAACCAATAACCTTACTCCTTAAACCATTAAAGAAAAATCTATTTATTTTTTTGTTTTTTTAATATAAATTTATTTTAATTAGAGGTTAATTACTTTACAATATTGTATTGGTTTTGCCATATATCAACATGAATCCACCACGGGTGTACATGTGTTCCCCATCCTGAACCCCCCCTCCCACCTCCCTCCCCATACCATCCCTCTGGGTCATCCCCAATGTAAATTTAACAACTATTTCTAGTGAAAATACATAGTTGACTTGAGCTATTTATTAATATAAGTGAGAAAAAAGCAAAACTTCAGTAAATTGGAAACAAAGCTACATTTATTTCTCTCAGTTTTGTCAATTCCTCAATGTGTATCCAGTTCATTTGATCAGATTTTGTTTGAGCATTCCTCTTTCTCTTGGCCACGTGAGAACCCGTCACGATGGGACTGGGATGCGCCGGCTGGCGTGCTGTGGGGGTCTGTGAGCTTTGTTTCGTGTGTGCAAGCTGCACCCTGTCGGCAGCACTGGGGAAGCGGAATGGAGAGTGTTTGCTGCGACAGAGGAGCCTGGTGGGCTGCAGTCCATGGGGTCACTAAGAGTCAGACATGACTGAGCGACTTCACTTTCACTTTTCACTTTCATGCATTGGAGGAGGAAATGGCAACCCACTCCAGTGATCTTGCCTGGAGAATCCCAGGGACAGGGAAGCCTGGTGGGCTGCCGTCTATGGGGTTGCACAGAGTCGGACATGACTGAAGTTGACTTAGCAGCAGCAGCAGAGTTGACTTACAATGCTGTGTTGGTTTCTGGGATACAGCGAAGTGATTCAGTTATACAAATCTATTGCGTATTATATATGATGTTCCGTGCATATGTATGTTATATATGATGTTCCGTGCACATGTATGTTACTTTATACATTTAATGTGTTTTATGTATTCATACTCTTATAACATGTTATAATATTCATAATATGTATTATTTTTCATGCACTTTTCCATTATGGTTTATCAAAGGAGACTGAAGATAGTTCCGTGTGCTACACAGTAGGACCTTGCTGTTTATCCATTCTGTATGTGACAGTTTGCATCTGCCAGCCCCACACTCCCAGCCCAACCCTCTGCCCTCTCCCCCCAGCAGACCCAAGAGGTCTGTGAGTCTCTGTTTCTCAACTTACTAAATGAGATGATTATTGTGAAACTAACTTGCAGACCAGGGAAAGAATCTAGAAAATAATAGATGTGAAAATGCTCTGTGAGCCGTTAAGCCGTAGACTCTCGCTTATTCATTTATTATCAGTTAAACTTTGACTTTTAAGATAAGCAGATATTACCAGGCAGTTGTAAGAAGTGATATTGAGATACCATGTGCTTTCTACTCAGTTTCCCCTCGAAAGTAAGATCTTGCAAGAACCTGTAAAACAGCAGCATGATCAGGACGTTGGCATTACAAATACAATCGAAAATCAAAATGTCTCTATCACTACCGCGGCGTGCTGCTCTGACGCCTCATAGACCCATTTCACACCCTCATCCATAGCCTCTGGCAGCCAGCAACTGGTGCTCTCCATTTCTGCAGTTGGGTTATTTCAAAAATGTTACAGAAATAAAACTGTGTGGTAGGTAACACTTTAAGACTTTTAAAAAATATTCAGCATCATTCCCTCAAGATTCATCAAGGTTGTTGCGTATATTAGCCATGAAATTACATTGATTAATTTTTTAATATTAAACGACTTGCATCTTCAAACTGTTGCCATAGTTTGGTGTATGCTTTATATATACCGATATATATATGTACTGTTTAGTCACTAAGTCATGTCCAACTCTCTGTGACCCTGTGGACTGTAGCCCACCAGGCTCTTCCTGTATATACGTGTGTGTGTGTGTGTGTGTGTGTGTGTATAACCTTAAAATGTAATGTATGGACATCTGACTTTTATTGACCCCAAATAACTATGACTTTGGAGTTGGGGATGGATAGCTTTAAAGCCTTGCTTCCCTGCCCTCCCCTCTAAAAGGACTATGTTCTGGTCAGTGTAGCTCTGACTACCCTGACAGTGTGCAGCATTTTTGATGTGTTCACAGAATCAGCATCATCATTATTACTATTATCATCATCACCGTCATCATTAAGCTGTGCTATGTATGAGACTCAGTCCAAACATCCCCCCGTCATCACATTCTCTGTTAAGCTTCAGATCACTCACATTCACCAGCAATACCCTCCATAGTCCTCTCTCACACTTCAGGTCTGCAATACTGAAGCGATCGTCGAGTTTCTTGCCTTTGCTCTGAAGTTTTCTGTTCATCAACCATCATGTTTTTTCATAATATGTCATCATTATACAGGCAATCATTGCTTAAAAAAGTTGTGACTAGTTTGCTAAAATCCTTATTTTCATCCACACGTAAAACAGGCAAAATTAAAAAAAGTTATTTTGTTGGCTATCTAAAGGTAATCATTTAAATTTTTTAAAATTATGATTGTGTATCTCACTCAAAGATCCTTTTTCAAATGATCAAAGAAAATTTAAGATTAATATAATGACTGCTTTAAAAGTTGATATGCGTATAATGCAGAAAGAAAAAAAAGAAAGACTCAAATGTGACACTGACTCAGAACTGACCCTGGGAGACAAAGTGGATGGCCCTTCCCGCCGGGCGCATCCTCAGCACACACAACTTTGTATCTTGGCAAAACATCCATGGTTCTGGGGCATTCTCATTCAGATCAGTTGTGGATGACTGAAACAGAAAACACTATTCTCTGCTACCGAATGCTTACTGACTAGATTTAGAAAAATAATTCAATTTTTAAATCACTGTAGAACTCAGTATTTCACCTACCAAATAACTTCAGAAAAAATTCTGAAAACAAGAATGGGAATGTATATTGAAATTTTTTATTTCAGAAGAGAGGCCCATGCCTTTTTTTAAATGGGAAGGGGCAACCTACTGTAATCTCATCAATTACTAATTTCTTTTGGACAAAACTTCCTTGGAAAAGAATTAGTACTGACTATTCAAATGTTCATGGTGTATAAAGCATTTTCATTGCAATGAATAACTATCTGTTAGAGTCTTGGAACTTAATTAAATGTCCTGAATTATAACTGTTCACTGGCTGTAAAAGTATTTTCCCTGAGATCTGTGGCTATCTCTCTGCCGTATTTTACCTTGTAAATTTGAATGTGCGTTTTTGTAAATCGGGGTCATGACTATTTATATGGCAGCTGCTGAGCTTCAAGTATTGGTCATTGCTGGCGCTATATTAAGTCTAAGATCTATAAGAAACTGAACACTTACAAGCAGTCTAAAATGTCAGATGAACTTTTTGTGCATTGCTACGTCATCCTCACATACCGTTCATTTGAATTATCTCATCAAAAGTAGTTTCCGAAGAGGAAAGTTTGAGACATTAGCGGCTTTTTTCACGCCGATCTTCCGATCTGGTGGATGTCTTCCATGCAGTTTGTCTCTTTTAATGCCTTGAGTTGTTTCAGTCAACCTGCTGCCAACGGTTTTTCACCTGAGAACACAGACTGTGCTAGGCAGTTCTCATTGACATTAATGGTAGTTTAAAAACTGCCCCTTAGGTACTTCTTGGAAAATTTAGGGAGTCTGTTCTCCGCCAGAGCAATATTTCTTTAGGGCGAAATCGAAACCTGGTTTGATAGTAAAAAGGACATTTCAGTTCAATGCCTGTGGAAAATTTAAGTGGGGAAGTTTCTAACAGAATCTGCGGTCTATTTTCAGATCAGAAAAGTAACATGGTGTCACCACCTGAAGCTGAAGGTCTGAATCTTTATGTATGAGTCACGGTATGCTTAAAAGAAGTTGGAAAAAGCAAGTAGATGAACTCCTACTCTACGACCTGGGGCCCAAATCCAGCTTACTGTCTGGTTCTGTACAGTTCATAAGCTAAGACTAGTTTTGTGGGTTTTTTTTCACTTACAAAGATTGAATTAAAAATAATATTAATGATGTAAAATTATATTATATTTAAATTTTAGTGTCCATAACTAAAGACACACCATAGCGTAAGAGTCTTTGGGTACTTTTGTGTTATAACAGAGCTGAGCAATTGAAAGAGATACCATATCATCCACAATCGTAAACTGTTCACCATCTGACCCTTAACAGAAAATATACTCCTGGTATATTTACAAATTTGATATTTGTGTTGTTTCCATCATCCAAGCGTCTTTGTATAACACATTGTAAATATTTTTGAAACTGGTTGAAATTTCATGTGTAAATAGCTGTGCATGTTTATGTATATTTTAATATTGGTTACGGTCAAATTTGCCTGTTACTCCAGGTATTTCTTGACTTCCTACTTTTGCATTCCAGTCCCCTGTAATGAAAAGGACATCTTTTTGGATGTTAGTTCTAGAAGGTCTTGTAGGTCTTCATAGAACCGTTCAGCTTCTTCAGTGTTACTGGTCGGGGCATAGACTTGGATTACCATGATATTGAATGGTTTGCCTTGGAAATGAACAGAGGTCATTCTGTCGTTTTTGAGATTGCATCCAAGTACTGCATTTCGGACTCTTCTGTTGACCATGATGGCTACTCCATTTCTTCTGAGGGATTCCTGCCCGCAGTAGTAGATATAATGGTCATCTGAGTTAAATTCACCCATTCCAGTCCATTTTAGTTCGCTGATTCCTAAAATGCCAATGTTCATTCTTGCCATCTCCTGTTTGACCACTTCCAATTTGCCTTGATTCATGGACCTGACATTCCAGGTTCCTATGCAATATTGCTCTTTATAGCATCAGGCTTTACTTCCATCACCAGTCCCATCCACAGCTGGGTGTTTTTCTTGTTTGTTTGTTTGTTTTTGCTTTGGCTCTGTCTCTTCATTCTTTCTGGAGTTATTTCTCCACTGATCTCCAGTAGCATATTGGGCACCTACCGACCTGGGGAGTTCATCTTTCAGTGTCCTATCTTTTTGCCTTTTCATACTGTTCATGGGGTTCTCAAGGCAAGAATACTGAAGTGGTTTGCCATTCCTTTCTCCAGTGGACCATGTTTTGTCAGAACTCTCCACCCTGACCCATCCTTCTTGGGTGGCCCTACATAGCATGGCTCAGTTTCACTGAGTTAGACAAGGCTGTGGTCCATGTGATCAAATTGCTTAGTTTTCTGTGATTGGTTTTCAGTCTCTCTGCCCTCTGATGGAGAAGGATAATAGGCTTATGGAAGCTTCCTGATGGGAGAGACTGACTGAGGGGGAAATGGGTCTTGTTCTGATGGGTGGGGCCATGCTCAGTAAATCTTTAATCCAATTTTCTGTTGATGTGACTGTGTTCCCTCCCTGTTATTTGACCTGAGGTCAAACTATGGTGGAGACAGTGAAGATAAGGGTGACTCCCTTCAAAAGGTCCCATGCATGCACGGCTACACTCAGTGCCCCCAACTCTGCAGCAGGCCACCTCCCACCCACGCCTCCGCCACAGACTCCTGCACACTCACAGGCAAGTCTGGGTCAGTCTCCTGTGGGATCACTGCTCCTTTCTCCTGGGTCCTGGTGCACACAGGGTTTCGTTTGTGCCATCCAAGAGGCTGTCTCCCTGTCCTGTGTGAGTTCTGGTGGCTCTGTGGTGGGGTTAATGGCGACCTCCTCCAAGAGGGCTATGCCACACCCAGGTCTGCTGTGCCCAGAGCCCCTGACCGTGCCGCAGACCACTGCTGACCTGCTCCTCCACAGGAGACGCTCACAGCTCTGTCTCAGTCGCTGTGGGGTCTCTGGGTCCTGGTGTGCACAAGGAGAAGGCGCTGGTCATAGCAAACACCCTCTTCCAACAACACAGGAGAAGACTCTACACATGGACGTTACAAGATGGTCAGTGGAGAAATCAGATTGGTTACATTCTTTTCAGTAAAAGATGGAGAAGCTCTATACAGTCAGCAAAAACAAGACTGGGAGTTGTCTGTGGCTCAGGTCATGAACTCCCTATTGCCAAATTCAGACTTAAATTGAAGAAAGTAGGGAACACAACTAGACCATTCAGGTATGACCTAAATGAAATCCCTTATGATTATACAGTTGAAATGATCAATAGATTCAAGGGATTAGATCTGATAGACAGAGTGCCTGAAGAACTATGGGTGGAGGTTTCTGACATTGTACAGGAGGCAGGGATCAAGACCATCCCCAAGAAAAAGAAACACAAAAAGGCAAAATGGTTGTCTGAAGAGGCCTTACAAATAGCTGTGAAAAGAAGAGATGTGAAAGGCAAAGGAGAAAAGGAAAATTATTGAATGCAGAGTTCCAAAAGAATAGCAAGGAGAGATAAGAAAGCCCTCCTCAGTGCTCAATGCAAAGAAATAGAGGAAAGAAATAGAATGGGAAAGACCAGAGATCTCTTCAAGAAAATTAGAGATACCAAGGGAACATTTCATGCAAAGATGGGCACAGTAAAGGATAGAAATGGTATGGACCTAACAGAAGCAGATGATATTAAGAAGAGGTGGCAAGAATACACAGAAAAACTGTACAAAAAATATCTTCATGACTCAGATAATCACAATGGTGTGATCACTCACCTAGAACCAGACATCCTGGAATGCAAAGTCAAGTGGGCCTTAGGCAGCATCACTACAAACAAAGCTAGTGGAGGTGATGGAATTCCAGTGGAGCTGTTTCAAATCCTAAAAGATGATGCTGTGAAAGTGCTGCACTGAGTATGCCAGCAAATTAGGAAAACTCAGCAGTGGTCACAGGACTGGAAAAGGTCAGTGTTCATTCCAATCCCAAAGAAAGACAATGCCAAAGAATGCTCAGACTACCGCACAATTGCAGTCATCTCACACTCTAGTAAAATAATACTCAAAATTCTCCAAGCCAGGCTTCAACAGGACATGAACTGTGAACTTCCAGATATTGAAACTGGATTTAGAAAAGGCAGAGGAAGCAGAGATCAAATTGCCAACATCCATTGGATCATTGGAAAAGCAAGAGAGTTCTAGAAAAACATCTACTTCTGTTTATTGACTACACCAAAGACTTTGATTGTGTTATCAAAACAAACTGTTGAAAATTCTTCAAGAAACAGGAATACAAGACCACCTTTTCTGACTCCTAAGAAATCTGTATGCAGGTCAAGAAGCAATAGCTAGAACTGGACCTGGAGCAACAGATTGGTTCCAAATGTGGAAAGGAGTACGTCAAGGCTGTATATTGTTGCCCAGCTTATTTAACTTATATGTGGTGTTCAGTTCAGTTCAGTTGCTCAGTCGTGTCTGACTCTTTTTGACCCCATGAGTCACAGCATTCCAGGCCTCCCTGTCCATCACCATTTCCTGGATTTCACTCAAACTCACGTCCATCGAGTCGGTGATGCCATCCAGCCATCTCATCCTCGGTCATCCCCTCTTCCTCCTGCCCCCAATCCCTCCCAGCATCAGAGTCTTGTGTTTGCTTTGGCTCCATCCCTTCATTCTTTCTGGAGTTATTTCTCCACTGATCTCCAGTAGCATATTGGGCACCTACTGACCTGGAGAGTTCTTCTTTCAGTATCCTATCATTTTGCCTTTTCATACTGTTCATGGTGTACATCATGAGAAATGTTGGACTGGATGAAACACAAACTGGAATCAAGATTTCTGGGAAAAATATCAATAACCTCAGATATGCAGATGACACCACCCTTATGGCAGAAATTGAAGAAGAACTAAAGAGCCTATTAATGAAGTGAAAGAGGAGAGCGAAAAAGTTGGCTTAAAACTCAACATTCAGAAAACTAAGATCATGGCATCTGGTTCCATCACTTCATGGCAAATAGATGGAAAACCAATGGAAACAGTATCAGACTTTATTTTGGGGGGCTCCAAAATCACCGCAGATGGTGACTGCAGCCATGAAATTAAAAGACGCTTACTCCTTGGAAGAAAAGTTATGACCAACCTAGATAGTATATTCAAAACCAGAGACATTACTTTGCCAATAAAGGTCCGTCTAGTCAAGGCTATGGTTTTTCCAGTGGTCATGTATAGACGTGAGAGTTGGACTGTGAAGAAAGCTGAGTGCCAAAGAATTGATGCTTTTGAACTGTGGTGTTGGAGAAGACTCTTGAGAGTCCCTTGGACAGCAAGGAGATCCACCCAGTCCATCCTAAAGGAAATCAGTCCTGAATATTCATTGAAAGGACTGATGCTTAAGCTGAAACTCCAATACTTTGGCCACCTAATGCGAAGAACTGACTCATTTAAACAGATCCTGATGCTGGGAAAGATTGAAGGTGCGAGGAGAAGGGGGTGACAGAGGATGAGATGGTTGGATGGTGTCACCGACTCAATGGACATGAGTTTGAGTAAGCTCTGGCAGTTGGTGATGGACAGGGAAGCCCGGTGTGCTGCCAGGAGTCCAAGGGGTTGCAAAGGGTTGGACACGGCCAAGCGACTGAACTGAATATTAGTTTTTAATCACTATTAGAATAAGAAAGAAAACAAAGTGTTAGTGGCTCAGTGGTGTCTGACTCTTGGCAAACTCATCGACTGTAGCCGAACCCTACCAGGCTCCTCTGTCCATGGAATTTTCCAGACAAGAATAGTGCAGTGGGTAGCCATTCCTTTCTCCTGAGTATCTTCAGAACCCCATATACTGAACCGGCATCTCCTCCATTGCAGGCAGATTTCTTACCTTCTGAGCTACCATATTTTAATATTAGCTTTGATCATTATTAGAGACAGACAATTTTAATAGAATCCCTATAGATTCTAAATTTTAAAACAGTTCTGCAAATATGATATTTTCTTTTTCTACCGAGAAAATAATTAGACAAATGTTTTCTATCATAATATTATACATCATTCAATGTGAAAAATACAAATGGTATTATAAAATAAGAAAAAGGAAATTATTTACAGTTTCACATTTTAGAGACAACAATTTCAATCTGTGCACAAATGCACATTAGTGCCTAGAAAGGAATAAACAAGTACACATACTGTCTTTGAAAATAGAGCAACAACTCAGGTAGTGTTTATAATCTGCTTTTTATCTTAAAAACAGTCATATGCTGTTACAAGTCATACATTTTCATTCTAGAAAATTCAGAATATAAAAGAAGATAAACTGCATTGCATTGCCACTGGCCACAGGTAAGCAGTACTGAAGTGTTTATTATTTTGTTGTTTATCCCATACATAAGTTATCTTTTTATTATAAATGAGTGTTTTTATATATATCTTTCCACAAATATGCAGTCAGATTTGCATGCTACTTGGTAATTTTTTTCATTTAACATTCCATTACAAGCATTTTCCTGTATCAATAAAGCTTTTATGTCATTTTAATGCTTGAATAAGGATTTAAATGTTCTTTAGCACATAAAGCGTGAACACCTTTTACATCAGTAATTATAAAAAATTAGAGCAACCTAAATATAGAGACATTACTTTGCCAACAAATGTCCGTCTAGTCAAGGCTATGGTTTTTCCTGTGATCATGTATGGATGTGAGAGCTGGACTGTGAAGAAGGCTGAGCGCTGAAGAATTGATGCTTTTGAACTGTGGTGTTAGAGAAGACTCTTGAGAGTCCCTTGGACTGCAAGGAGATCCAACCAGTCCATTCTAAAGGAGATCAGTCCTGGGATTTCTTTGGAAGGACTGATGCTGAAGCTGAAACTCCAGTACTTTGGCCACCTCATGAGAAGAGTTGACTCATTGGAAAAGACTCTGATGCTGGGAGGGATTGGGGGCAGGAGGAAAAGGGGGACGACAGAGGATGAGATGGCTGGATGGTATCACAGACTCGATGGACATGAGTCTGAGTGAGCTCCGGGAGTTGGTGATGGACAGGGAGGCCTGGTGTGCTTCGATTCATGGGGTTGCAAAGAGTCAGATACGACTGAGCGACTGAACTGAACTGGTTATGACATCCATATCATTGAATAGTATGTAGACTCTTGAGAGTCCCTTGGACTGCAAGGAGATCCAACCAGTCCATCCTAAAGGAGATAAATCCTGGGTGTTCATTGGAAGAACTGATGTTGAAGCTGAAACTCCAATATTTTGGCCACCTGATGCAAAGAGCTGACTCATTTGAAAAGACCCTGATGCTGGGAAAGATTGAGGGCAGGAGGAGAAGGGGATGACAGAGGATGAGATGGTTGGATGGAATCATCTACTCGATGGACATGGGTTTGGGTGGACTCCGGGAGTCAGTGGTGGACAGGGAGGCCTGGTGTGCTGTGGTTCATGGGGTTGCAGAGAGTCGGAGACGACTGAGCGACTGAACTGAACTGAACTGATAGATTGTTTATAGATGAATATTGATTGACATGTTGTTGAAAGGCTGATACCATCCTGCGCCCTTGCTAGCTGGCATTATTTTCCCTCCATTCTTTCAATGACTGGCTCCTTATTATTATTCAACTTTCAATTCAAATGTGACCTCTTCTGAAATACCGTCCCTTATCCCCTAAGCCAGAAACTCTGCCCCAGTCACCCTCTGTCCCATTTTCCTGTTTCACTGCATCTTCTTTGTGCTTTATAACCTTTCTTTCCTTATCAGAATGTAATCACTCTGAGGCTGGGAAGCTGTCCTGTCTGTTACTTTTCAGAATCTGGAACAACACACGACACGTCTTCACTAAAATATGCTTCACTAAAAAAGGCACATTCTCAGGCTTAACAAGTCTGTAAAATGGTATGAAAAGCAGGCTACCGCTAATACAGACATTCACATGCGCGCGTGTGTGCTCTGCCTAGTGAACACAGGTAGCTGGATAGGGCGTGGACCGGCAGGTAGATAGACAGAGCGAAAGATAACGCCACACAAACATCTTGCCTAGATGCCAGACGGAAATGTATTAATGTTAACAGTTCCTGTCCTTTGTTGGCAGAAGTTTACAGGACATCTTTTTTATCAGATGCTTGACAAGCCCAGCCTTCCTCAGGTGTAATTTTGAAGCTCGACTTGCTGAAAGCCCACTCTAAGTGAGGCACAGGCGTCTCTGTGGCCCTGTTTGTTTTAGTCCACATGTGAAAGCAGTGCTCTTTCTCTCTCTCTCTCTCTCTTTTTTTTTTTGGAGTCCTAGTAAGTGCCTGACACTTTACAAGGCTTGTATCAAGAATATAGAACTAGAGACTTGTGGCTTTTGCCCTCATTTTTGATGGAGTAAAAAGAAAATGGGTGGAAGATAAAGAATGTCTGGGTGAGGTGTACATTTCTGGGCACCTGAAGAAAGGATGTTTCAGAAAGTGACATCTGAGCTGAGAGCTGAGAGAAGAAAGGAAGTCAGCAAAGCTAAGAGCGATTCAGGTGGAGGAAATCCTTTTTGAGGAAGGAAAGAACCAGTGTTTGAAGGGCTCAAAGAACCTCTGTTTGAAGAAGAAAGAGCAGAGAGACAGCCACGTGTGCCAGGACCTCGGAGAGTGATGGAGAGGGTGGTGGGAGAGACTCCAGATCCTCTAAAATGGTAGAAGATACTGTGGTGGAAGTGTTTGGCAGTCACAAAGGAAGGCCAAGAGGCACAGGCAGAGGGTATGGAATTCCTTCACATCCGTTAATGCAGAGCATTCATTCAGAATCACGGGAAGCGGGTTCCCATAGCATGTGGCTCCCCGTGGAGGAATGGTTTAGCAGACCCTAATTTTCCATGAGGAAATAATCTGCCTGCAGTGCAGGAGACTCAGGTTCAATTCCTGGGTCAGGAAAATTCCCTGGGAAGGAAATGGCGATCCAGTGTTCCTGCCTGGGAAATCCCATGGGTGGAAGAGCCTGGCAGGCTGTACGCCCTGGGACCGCAGACTGGACACAGCTTAGTAACCGAGCGACCACCACGCAGATCACGGCACCAGACTGAAGGCGGCGTCTGCTGCTCTAAACATGGGGGCTGGCAGCGTGGCTCTCACCGGCCTTGCTGGAGGCTGGTTTCCTTTCTAGAGACTCTGCTGCTTGAAATAATTCGATGGAATTCTCTGATAGTCCTGGCGTGGAGGAAACGTTCTGAGGTCAGCTGCTTCTATCGGCATTTCTAACTATAAATGATTAACTGTGTCCTGAATCGAATTTAAAACAGAAAACAAACATCCTCTGTATTCCTGCCTCTGATAAATAGCCAACTATGGAAGGTATATCCTTCTATCTAAGGGCTTCCCTGCGGCTCAGCGGGAAGGAACCTGCCGGCCAGTGCAGGTTTGATCCCTGGGTTGGGAAGGGCCCCTGGAGCAGGAAGTGACAACCCACTCCAGTATTCTCGCCTGGGAAATCCCTGGACAGAGGAACCTGGTGGGCTAGAGTCCATGGGGTTGCCAAAGACTCAGATGGGACTTAGCAACTAGACAACTACATTGCCTCTTTATTATTATTATTATTATTATATCAGACTTGTGACTTAACTACTTTAAAAAGTGCTTTACTCAGTTTTGTATGTAATCTAAACATAGGAACCATCTAGTGCTTATCTTTAAACTAAGTTTAACATTATCCATTGCGTCTGCCACCAAATTGGTGTGCACAGATGCGCACACACACACACAGATGCACACACACAGATGCACACACACAGATGCACACACAGATGCACACACACAGATGCACACACACAGATGCACACACAGATGCACACACACAGATGCACACACACAGATGCACACACAGATGCACACACACACAGATGCACACACACAGATGCACACACAGATGCACACACACAGATGCACACACAGATGCACACACACAGATGCACAGACACAGATGCACACACACAGATGCACACACACAGATGCACACACGCAGATGCACACACGCAGATGCACACACGCAGATGCACACACAGATGCACACACATGCACACACACACAGATGCACACACAGAGATGCACACAGACAGATGCACACACACAGATGCGCACACACACACAGATGCACACACACAGATGCACACACACAGATGCACACACAGATGCACACACAGATGCACACACACAGATGCACAGGGAATCCCGAGATTCTCAGGGAAATAAGAGATTTTGCTGCAATTATCACAATAAGACTGAATGTTAAACACTCTAAGTCATTTGTTTCCCCTAAATGAGTGCTCCTGACAGCTTCCTTATCTTTGGTTCCTTTTGCTCTTAGCCCTTCTTGTCCCTTGCTTCTCCCCTCTCCTCTAGCTTCTATCTTATAAGCACATACTAGAAATTACAAATCTACTCAGGTTTTCCAAATCTTCAGGATTTTGAAGAAAATTGAAAAGATGTATTGTGTAAAATTTCTATACCTCTAAAGTAAGTGCAGCTCCCAAAACCCATATCTGTGACCTCTATTACAGTTTATATAATTTTCTTCTAAAACTTTGTTAACTACTGCTTTTTTACTTGTGTGCTCCATTTTTTCCCATCTTGATTCATATTATGTTTTTTGAAAGTCTTTCTTCAAAACCTTTGCTGTCATCTTTATCCTAATTTCAGAATCTTTTCTTTTCTATATATTTTAGGATATCTCTTTGAGCTAACTTCTACTGTTACAGAATTGAGTTATTTTAAGCATTTAATCTCTTGTTTCTGATCTTGCGTGGAGAATTCCCATGGATGGAGAAGCCTGGTGGGCTACTTCCACAGGGTCGCAAAGAGTCTTATTACTGAATAGGAGTGTACTATGTGGATATATCCCAGTGTGTTTATCTGTTCACCTAGAGAAGGACTTTTGCCATTAATTTCATCTTTTTGATGGAATGTTTTCTGACTCCTGTTTCCATTGTGTAAGTTGTCCTTTGGAAAAGGAAATGGCAGCCCACTCCAGGATTCTTGCCTGGGAAATCCCTGGACAGAGGAGCCTGGCGGGCTACAGTCTGGGGTCACAAAGAGTCAGACACGACTGGGTGGCTAAAGAACAAAACGACAGGTCGTCTTCAGTTACATCAGGACAGTGGGCTCCTGAAACGGGTTTCAAATGTGAGTTCCTCACCGTGTAAAGTTTCTCTGGTTTGTGAGAGTCCATGCTCAGTCTCTCGGTCATAGTCTGACACCTCTCAGTGCTTTGGGCCGTGGCCTGCCAGGCTCCCCTGCCCACAGGAGTTTTCCCGGTAAGAAGAGCCGCGTGGGCTGCGCTTTCCTCCTCCAGGGGGTCTTCCTGACCCAGGGGCCAAGCCCACGCCTCCTGCGCTGCAGTGGGCTCTCTACCTGCTGAGCCACCAGAGAAGCCCCCGTCTACAAAGTGCCTTTTAGTCAAGCAACTTTGCTTTGAACTTTCTTCTGAATTACTAGTAACTTTTCATTTGCCTAATGACTTTTAAATATATCATTCAATAATTTGTACTAACTCTATAGACTAGTACAGTTCTCATCAGACCTTTGCAGTAGACTCCTTCTTGCCCCCCTGCCCCTATTCACATAGTAGGTAAAGAGATCTCTCAACATAAATGAGATTATTTTACTCACCAGCTTAAATCGCCTGTTGGCTTCCCAGTATATCTGGCATAAAATCCAAACTCCTTGTTGCTCGTGAGGCTCTCTGCTGTGTGGCCCTAAATGACCTTGGACGTCGTATCACCTATTGATGTCTTCTGCTTCCTTAACTTGGGACAGAGCAGCCCTCTTGCCAGGCTTGTTCTCACCTCCGTACTCCAGAAATGCCCTCTCTCAAAACGCCCTCTCTCTGTCCCAGATTTTCTGCCCTCCCCCTTCTAGTGTTCACTTCTCAACACGAATGCCCCCCTCGGCCGTGCTTGTGCCCGCCATGAAGTGGAATCTCCATGAAATGAGGGGCCTCATATGTCTCATTCTTGATTGCATTCTCAGTGCCTGGAACTGTGTAAATATTTGCTGATGGAACAGCTGTTTGCTTGGGGTTAGACCTCAGAGGGACACAGTTATAGCTGAGCTCCCTCGCCTGTGTCTCACTGGATTCCCCATCAGCACACTCTGAGAGTCAGCACTGTCACACGCCTGCTCCTCAGCTGAGCTGATACACCTGCTTTAGCCAACAGCTCCAGGGATCTGGAGACGACTGTGATAGTGGTCATGACGATGTGATTGTACCACCACCCGTGACCCCTGTTGACCCCGTGAGTGAGGGGACATTACAAGCCTCTTCATTCTCATGACTTGCTTTTCAAAGTCATGTTGGTTTTTTTTTCAATCCAGGCATGGCTGTAAGTCTTCAAATTTTTTCACTTATTTAACTGATCTCCCCATGGTTCACACTGAGAATATACGTTTTTCCCCGGTTTTATAGTTTTTGTTCTTTATAATGGAAATCTAAACACACCAATGTATGTGGCTACAAGTATACGTGTGCTCACACTTCGGCTTGTAGGTACTGGGACCTGTGGTCGGCATAATCCTGGAGGTGGGCCAATGCCCTTGCTCTCTGATGTTATTCTCATGATTATCTTATAGAGGAAAGGGATTTTGTGAATGCAGTTAATCAGTTTAATTTGAGATAGGAAGATTATCAATGCTCAGTTATATCACATGAACCTTGTAAATGTGGAGTATTTTCTCCAACTGGTAGCAGAAGAGAAAGATTCAGGATATGAGAGGATTCAACATGGTTATTCTCTATGGAGATGGAGGAGGCCAGGGAATCAGGGCTGGAGAGTGGCCTCTGAGCTCTGAGAATGGTCCCTACCAATAAACAGCAGAAAACAGGGCTCCCAGTCCTGTAAACAGAAAGAGCTGAATGGCCAACAGCCTGGATGGTCTTGGAGGTGGAGTCTTCCCTGCAGTCTGCAGAAAAGAGCACAATTTTGCCAGTACCTTGATTTTGGCCTGTGAGACCCATCAAGGCCACCGGGACTTCTGACCTGTAGCGATATGAGATAATAACTGGATATTGTTTCAAGCCACAAAATGTGTGGTGATTTTTTTTTTTTTACACAACAGAAAACTAAGTCAAATATGCCTTTGTCATCATTTTCCCTACGTAAAATTTTTTACTATATTTCAGTCCTTTTTATTCTTCTTTTAGTGGAATTGATATTTAGTTTTTTAAAGAATGTTTGAATAAGTGAGTTCTCCTTTCCACTGATGATTAGGTGTAACTGCCTAGTTTAACTTTCTATCAGCCGTCCACTTTTTGAAACTGTTTTTCTTTAATAATAGTGTTAATGATTTGCAGATGGAGGGCCACTTTTAAATGTCACTCAAACAATTTTGGGTGATAAGAACTGACAGAGACGTGAGGCTTGTTTGTAAAATTTCCACGTCTTCTGAAATTCAGTCTCACATTCTGCTCGTTCAGCACAGAAACTTTAGGGTTTGCATTTGTCTTCAGTAGTTGCTGTTTCATTGCTCATTTGAGGCATAAGTTGCTTGTTTCTGACAAGTGTGTCTTTGGGTTCTGCTTCTAGTCTTGACAGTTATTACAGAGAGGTGCCTGAATAAAGGGTCAAGAAATGCTTGTCCTTCAGTGTAACACAGCTTTGGTTTTATTGAACTTAAGGCTGCTTTAAAAAGTTTTATATAAGAATAAAAGTTCAGCAGCTAGAGTGCTACCACAAGGAGAGAAGAACATTTGTGGTCTGTAATTTCCATTACTTTAGATAATCTCATCTGTCTGGTGTTCTGAGAATCTTAAAGCAAAGCAAGATGCATAGGAGCAAAATAATAACTCTTGATCATTAACGAGCTGTGCATTGTAGGTAAATTATTTTTCCTCTCTGCGATTTGGTTTTGTTGATTTTATTTATCTAATTGCTTATTTTTAGACTGCACTGGATCTTTGCTGCGTTGCTCAGGCGATCTCTGGTTGCAGCGAGCTGGCGGCTCCTCTTCGCTGCAGTTGTGCAGGCTTCTGGCTGTGGTGGCTCCCCTTGTTGCAGAGCGCAGGCTCAGCGGTTATACCGCACCGGCATGTGGATGTGTCCTGGACCAGGGGGCGAACCTGTGTCCCCTGCCTTAGCAGACGCGTTCTTAACCACTGCACCAGGAGGGAAGTCCTGTGATTTAGTTTTTGTATCTGTAAAGTGACACAAATGTGTTAATTACCTAGGAATCCAGTGCTTCTTAAAATTTTCCTCCTGGTAATGGTTCTCAAAGTGTGGCCCCTGAACCACTGGCAGCAGCATTACCTGGGAACTTGTGAGAAGCGAGTTCCCAAGTCCCAGTACAGATTTCATACATCAGAAACTCTAGGGGGTGGGCCCAGAAATCTGGATCTTAACCAGTCCCCCAGGGAGTGTCTGGGACTGATCGTCATTGTCATACCTAACATAACATTAGGCCTGGCGTATATTTAGCGAATGCTAGTTGTTAAATTATAGGAATTAACTCGGGGACGGTAGGGCATAGCCCTAAATGTATGCAGATGCATGTGATTTGTTTAAAAATCCACGGAGGAATTGTTTTGCATCTTTGCTTACTTTAATATAAAAAGATGTCTAGAATTCCTTTTGTAATAAAAAAAGAGATGTTTTCTCTTCTAAATCGTTATGCAAATTTAAGTAAAATGAAAGCTCCAGCAAAAAATGTCATGTTGCTCTTATAGCTTTGAAAGTCTCCTGGCTCACCTCTGGTTACTGTCTCAGTGTGACTTGAGTTTGAGATGCAAGGCCCTGTGGACAGAGGAATCTTTCTGAACTGTCCAAATCTGGCTCCTCTTCTGATGACACTATATTGTTTATCCCTCACTTTCTTAAAGGGCCCTTGGGGCAAAGCCTTGATGGTCATCACAACAGGCACGTTGGTATTAATATGAGATTTTTAGGAACGCTGCTGCTGCTGCTGCTAAGTCGCTTCAGTCGTGTCCAACTCTGTGCGACCCCATAGACGGAAGCCCACCAGGCTCCCCCGTCCCCGGGATTCTCCAGGCAAGAATACTGGAGTGGGTTGCCATTTCCTTCTCCAGTGCATGAAAGTGAAAAGTGAAAGGAAAGTCGCTCAGTCGTGTCCGACTCTTAGTGACCCCATGGACTGCAGCCCACCAGGCTCCTCCATCCATTGGATTTTCCAGGCAGGAGTACTGGAGTGGGGTGCCATTGCCTTCTCCATTTTAGGAATGGCTAGATGTTAATTCAGCTCTCCTCCTCTGTTGGTGCCTGAAGTTTCACCATGAGAAGCAGTGTTCTGCTGCAGTCGTGGTGGCATTTTGCTGTACTCTCTGTTGAGGAACCAGAGATCAGATTGCCAATATCTGTTGGAACATCAAAACAGCAAGAGAGTTCCAGAAAAACATCTATTTCTGCTTTATCGACTACACCAAAGCCTTTGACTGTGTGGATCACAGTGAATTATGGAAAATTCTGAAAGAGATAGGAATACCAGACCACCTGACCTGCCTCTTGAGAAATCTGTATGCAGGCCAGGAAGCAACACTTAGAACTGGACATGGAACAACAGACTCGTTCCAAAGAGGAAAAGGAGTATGTCAAGGCTGTATATTGTCATCCTGCTTATTTAACTTCTATGCAGAGTACATCATGAAAAATGCTGGGCTGGATGAAGCACAAGCTGGAATCAAGATTGCTGGGAGAAATATGAATAACCTCAGATATGCAGATGACACCGCCCTTATGGCAGAAAGTGAAGAGGAACTAAAAAGCCTCTTGATGAAAGTGAAAGAGGACAGTGAAAAGGTTGGCTTAAAGCTCAACATTCAGAAAACAAAGATCATGGCATCCGGTCCCATCACTTTATGGCAAATAGTTGGGAAAACAATGGAAACAGTGTTTAGCAAGTGAAAAAAATAAACAGACTTTATTTTGGGGGCTCCAAAATCATTGCAGATGGTGACTACAGCCATGAAATTAAAAGACGATTGCTCCTTGGAAGTAAAGTTATGACCAACGTAGACATAATATTAAAAAGCAGAGACATTACTTTGCCAACAAAGATCCATCTAGTCAAAGCTATTGTTTTTCCAGTAGTCATTTATAGATGTGAGAGTTGGACTGTAAAGAAAGCTGAGCGCCGAAGAACTGATGCTTTTGAGCTGTGGTATTGGAGAAGACTCTTGAGAGTCCCTTGAACTTCAAGGAGATTCAACCAGCACATCCTAAAGGAAATCAGTCCTGAATATTCATTGGAAGGACTGATGCTGTAGCTGAAACTCCAGTACTTTGGCCACCTGATGCCAAGAACTGATTCATTTGAAAATACCCTGATGCTGGGAAAAATTGAAGATGGGAGGGCAAGGGTATGACAGAGGATGAGATGGTCGGATGACAACACTGACTCAATGGACATGAGTTTGAGTGAACTCCAGGAGTTGGTGATGGACAGGAAGGCCTGGCGTGCTACAATCCATGGGGTCGCGAAGAGTCAGACACAACTGAGCGACTGAACTGAACTGAAGCTTCCTTATCCTTCACTGTCTCTCTAAGTTTGCTCAGATTCCTGTCCACTGAGTCAGTGATACATAAATTTGTATATCCATTGTATAAATATCTTTATAAATTACTATATAACTTATATATACTACTGTTCATAATATATTAATATATGATATAATATTCAGTAATATATATAGATATATAAACATGGATATAAAATGGTTATATATGTGTGTATATATATATATAATGGAAAATAGGGAGTGTCCATTTTATAGGATTTTTTTTTTCAGTAAGTCATTTTGCTTAGTACTCCCATGTCTAACCAGATCCATTAGGGTCTGTTTAAAGAAACCAGGTTAGGTTAAACTTACAGGGCAAGACCACCATCTCTTTTCTCTTGAACTAGAGTTATAAAAGACGCTTACTCCTTGGAAAAAAAGTTATGACCAACCTAGATAGCATATTCAAAAGCAGAGACATTACTTTGCCGACTAAGGTCCGTCTAGTCAAGGCTATGGTTTTTCCTGTGGTCATGTATGGATGTGAGAGTCGGACTGTGAAGAAGGTTGAGCGCCAAAGAATTGATGCTTTTGAACTGTGGTGTTGGAGAAGACTCTTGAGAGTCCCTTGGACTGCAAAGAGATCCAACCAGTCCATCCTAAAGGAGAACAGTCCTGGGATTTCTTTGGAGGGAATGATGCTAAAGCTGAAGCTCCAGTACTTTGGCCACCTCATGCGAAGAGTTGACTCATTGGAAAAGACCCTGATGCTGGGAGGGATTGGGGGCAGGAGGAGAAGGGGACGACAGCGAATGAGATGGCTGGATGGCATCACTGACTCGATGGACATGAGCTTGGGTGAACTCCAGGAGTTGGTGATGGACAGGGAGGCCTGGCGTGCTGTGATTCATGGGGTCGCAAAGAGTCGGACACGACTGAGCGACTGAACTGAAACTGAACTGAGTTATGAAGGCTTAGTAGAGAAGTGGAGAAGGCAATGGCACCCCCTCCAGTGCTCTTGCCTGGAGAACCCCAGGGATGGGGGAGCCTGGTGGGCTACAGTCCATGGGGTCGCTAAGAGTCGGACACGACTGAAGCGACTTAGCAGCAGCAGCAGCAGCGGAGCAGAGAACTGAAGGCTGGACTTGTAGATTTTGTTCCTGTTCCATAATCCATTACTATACACTTTCTCTCTACACGTGTGCCACTGACTTTGATATCAATGAGTCATGAATTTGAGTCCTGGTCTGACCAGTTACCAGGTGTATAATCTCGGTCAAGTCGCCTAAACTCTTTGAGCCTAAGATTTTTCATCTATAAAATGTGGATAAGAACAGCTTGGCGACAGGGGAGCATATGAAGATATCTGGTACATGATAGTTGCTCAGTAAATTTAAACTAATGTGCTGGGCGACAGATAGCAAAATTAGGATACTAGCGGCTGGATGATTTTAGTGTCCACACTGAGGAAGGCAGGATCGAAAGCAGGGGTTATGGCTGCTTCCTCACATCCCTTCCCATCGCATCTCTTTCCTCAAGTCACCTCGCTTTTCATGTTACTTATCACATGTCAGCATCACTCTGCGTGTTTAGTGGTGATTTTAATTGCTCAGCTGTCCCACTTGCGATGCATGGACTGTTGCCCCCAGGCTCCTCTGTCCAGAGGATTTCCCAGTAAGAACACTGGAGTGGGCTGCCATTTCCTTCTCTAGGGGGTCTTCCCCACCCAGGGAGTGAACCAAGGTCTCCTGTGTTGCAGGCAGTTTCTTTACCGCTGAGCCCCCGGGGCAGCCGACGGACACCCCTCTGCGTTGTTCAGGCTTCTGTCCCAGGGCTGCCTCGCCTGAAGCCCTTCCCTGGCCCGCCTCTGCCCCCAGCCCTCCTTTATCACTCTCGCTTCAACACTCACTCTCTCCCCTGTGGGACAGCTTGCCTGTATCCCCGTCTGTATATCGGTCGACTTTTCCTTTTGTGTTGTCGTTTGTTTCCGCTTCTCTTAGTACAAAGTCAGTAAGCTCCATGAAGGCAAAGATTCGTCTTTTTATCACCTTATCCCCAATCAACCAAAACAGGGCTTAGTAGAAAACAGGGATCTAATCCAGTCTGTTAAGTGAATAAAGTGTCTGACGATTGACTGAATGACCAAGATTCATTCAGTGCGTCATGACTCTGGAGAAGCAGGGGGATGAATCACGTCAGGCACTCACCATTGCTCTCATTTCCTGCTGGGATTTTGACGTGTTCGCAAACTATCTGACCTAAATATGGGTCATGTATCATGTATGAGAGTTCTTGCACTACAGTGTTTAAGTGTGAGAAAAGTCACATAGATACAGGTTTCTATTTTTTCCAAATAGTGGATTAAAAATATTCAGTAACTTACAAGCTGAAAATCACATTAATACATCAATCAAATATGGCTCTCTGAAAAAGAAAAAAGCAGAATTTCAATAAAAAAAACTCAGTTGTGCCTTGAAAGGAAAATAAAAAAGTTTCAATGAAAAATGCTCAGATATTGATAATATTAGCACCCAAAGGAAGCTCCCTTTACTTCTGCAAATATTGTAAGCATTTAAGCAATTCATTGTTGATACTGGCTATCCAGGCAAGCAGTGTTCCTCCAGATTGTTTGTGGAAGTTTGACCATAAATGACCTTGTTTCAAGGTTGATAATGGTCTCTTAATGACTTTTCTGCACCTTTTCAAAGTTCTGAGAGCTTATTGGGTCATTATACCAGGTGATTTTGTTCACTGGGAATTATCTAGAAAGACTGTTAATAGTATAAGCCATTAGTGGATCCGCCAGATAACACAGGGAGGGTTTCCTTTTTTTTCCTCCCTGTTTGGCTTTGACCTTAACTGCAGGCTGGCTTGTTAGTGTCTCACGTTGCAGTTTCACAGGAAGCTTTTAATTGACAGATGTGAGTGGGGTGATGGGATATGGTACAAAGATGCCTTTCTTTAGAACCCATACCATAGTTCTATGGTGTGCTGAGACTGGGTAGAAGTTTGTCAGCCACTTGCTGGAATGATGGTGTTCCTTTTCCAAACAAGCCATGGCAAGAGAGATGGAGGAAACGGATTGTTTTTCTGAATAGCAAGAGTATAAGCATGATTGGCAGGCAGTTCTTTTAATGAAATAGATCTGCAGATTTGTATTTGGAAAGATCCAGGTTTAAATCATGTAAGGTGAGAAAGGCAGATTTCAGAAATTTTGTGTAACTCTTGTTTCAAACTCCAGCTCTAAAATCCAATCTAAACCCTACGTCATTGGGAAAGGCACTTAAAAGCTCTCAGTGCCTCCGAGTTTTCCTCTTCTTCGTCTGCGGGGACTATAGCAGCCTCTACTTGGGAGAGCTGGTACGGTGATCAAGTAAGCGCCGGCATGTGCGCATGTGAGTGTGTGTTGCGTGTGCTATAACGGAAGCGAGGGTGTGTCTGCTTTACAGGATTCGTTTTTTGTAAGTCATCGTGCTCAGTGGATTCAACAGACTCCTTGATTGACTGGATGTGGAGCGTGAACTGAAGGATGATGATGGTTCTCAGGATACTTGTTTGGCAGTCGGGGGTATAAAAGGGTTACGATTAAAGAATGAAGACAGTTGTGAAAGGACAAACTGTGTATCTTGGTTTAGAAACCATTCAGTTGGAGGAGAAATGGAGGAAGGTCCGAGCGAGAGGAAACTGTTGACATTCCCAATCGGGTTTTCCAAGACGTCTCTTCAGCCGTTTCCGTACCAAGAGTGGCCTCCACGGGCAACTCGTCAAGTTGAATTTGCCGATGACGCCAACGTCTTCGCAAACTGAAACTGACCCATTCTTCTCCAGGGTTGGGAAGTGTTTGGAGGTCTGCTCTTCACGTGGTTTCTGCTTCCAGTAGGGTGGCGCGTCCACTCAGCTCTTACCTAAGAGGTGACTCCCCAAGGATACCTGTGCTTGAAGAAGCTTGGCTTGGGACTTCCCTGGCAGTCTCGTGGTTAAGACTCTGTGCTTCCGTTGCAGGGGGGTGGCCTGGGCCCAGTCCCAACTAAGATTCCATGTGCTGTGCGGCAAGGCCAGAAAAAAATTGATTTGCCTCAAATCCTGTGACCATCAAGACAAGCTCAATAGCCCCTCCATGAGGCGTCAAGAAGGGTAGGACATGGCTGGTGACTTTCTGGGCAGTGAGGTCACAGGGGTGGCGCACTGCCCCCGCCATCTGGCAGTGCCCCCAGCAGGGTGGGAATGAGGGATCTCGTAGCTGGGATGAGACCGTCAAGCGAACCATCTTGCTTCGTGGACAGAACCCGTGAAGGATTTCACTGGTGCCTCGCTCTGACAGCTGCTGGCATCAGAAGACACAGTTTGCTCTGCTCAGCAGTTTTTCCAAAGAAAACAGCTCGGCTCTTGGCGGTCTTATTTTCCCAACAAGACAGCATCCCCTGCTGTAAAGTGAAGAGGAACCGCACCTCTCTGCTCTTGCGGGCCGAGAGCACAGCTTCCTGGGGAGGAGCTCAAGGTGTAGCTGGATGGCGGCTCAGAGCGCACATGAAGGGGGCCACACACCGTACATCCTTCCCGGACGTGAACAAACAGCAAAGAAGAGAGCTAGGCGCCGGCGGGCTTCTAGCGGCGAACCACAGATCGAGCAGGTATGTGTTCACATGCTGCGTGCCCAGAAGTACCATATGGTCTCCTCGCAGTGGTGAGAGAGAGGCAGGAAAAATGCAAGAAATGAGCCATCTGCACTTCCAACTGCTGATACCATCCCTAATGTCACCAAATAGGTCCCGGCTGGCTCCTCTCACCGCTGCTGTCACCGCCTCCAGAGACACGGCTTCTCTGTCCGTGCCTCCCTTGTTGCCACCTCAGTTACCCACATCGCCTTCCTCAGAGTTATCGTAAGGATTAGTGAGTATTCAGTGGAGACTAACCATCTTTATTTCTACTGTGGCCACAGCAATAACGACAAATATGCCTGCATTTGTCTTTCTGTGGCCACTTGCTTAGCTTTTCCCATATGCCATCTATGGTACCCAGACCCATATGCATCTTCCTTGCTTAATCTTCACTTTTACTCCATGACTTTGTTTATATGAATATCTCTACTTTCTAGACGAGAAAATTCTAGCCGAAAAAATGTTGAATATTTTGCCCGGGTGGCTAAGGCAAGGAGTACCGTTCCTAGAACATTCAAAGTGCTCAGTAAATATTTGCCAATTGACTGATGAACTTTAAAGCTTATATTTTATAATCTGGCCTTCTAGACAAAACAGAAGCCCTTAGTCAGAACTGTTGTGGATGTTTTATTTGGCCTTCACCAGCTCATTTTTCGTATAAATCGGGAGACATCGTCTTGAATTGAGAGAATCCATAGCGTGCACAAGCAGTCTGAGCTGATGGGTTTGGTTGGGGGGAGAATTAAAGAAGTAGCCGCCTTGGTGATGTGTTTTCGTGCTGAAGAGCACTCAGTCAGCTTCAGGTGGGCACCGCATGTGCCCCTGCTTCCCCAGCTCAGAGCCTGCGCTCGTTCCACCTTGAACTCTCAGGAGAAAGCCTGTGTGATACTGCCGAGCCTCACAAATGCAATTAGGAGGTGATGACTCAGGGGGGATGTAGCCAGAGGATTCAGATCAGGGCGGGAGTCAGCAGTGCTCGATGGTGGTGCAGCCAGTACGGGCCGGAGACATTTGAGAGCTGAGCTGGACCTATATCCCGGAGTAACAGGAAGGATTTCGCAGCAGCCCTTGATTTGGAGCCGCGATTTAGAGAGGGGCAGAGTTTGCGCTTCCCTGATGCGGGTTCCATCCCTGGGTCAGGAAGACCACGTGGAGGAAAAATGCCAGCCCGCCCCACCGTTCTCTCCTGGGAAATCCCGCGGCCAGAGCAGATGGGTGGGCAGCCGTCCATGGGATCACAAAGAGCCAGACTCGACTTGGAGACCAGACCACCGTCACCAGCCTTTTTAAAGGCAGAGAAGAGAGGGGGAAACTGTTTTGTATGTTGCCTATAAATAATAAAATGCACACCAAATAAGTTTCTCCTTAAGTTAAAGGCACAATAACTTTTAGGAGAAGCTCCAAGTCGGTCCTCGTATTCACCAGGATTGGATTGTTTAGGAAAAGCTCTGAGCTGGTCCTCGTATTCACCAGGATTGGATTGTTTCTTGAAACTCCTGAAATGGCCTGAGAGTAGTAGGGTGAAGCTTGAGTAAGAAGCTAGGCCCTGGGAAAACCCTGGGGACTAATTAGCACCCCAGAGATTCTGAGAGCATCCCTGGGGTACCACTTCCTGCCTCCTGGAACTGACTGCACTCTGGGCCATGACCTCTGACTCTTCCTCTCCCTTCTGGTTCCTGAGGCTCCCAGAGGGAGCAGCGGCGGAAACCCTGGCAAGCTCAAGGACTGCTCCAGTGATAATGAGCTCCATTCCTGGCAGGAGATGAACACAACCCCTCCGGATCTCCTTGGCAGCTGTCTCTCTGGGCTCACAGCGTCAGAATTGTCCAGCCCAGCTTCCCAAGGATGCAGGAGCCTCACTGGCCGTATGGTTGCTGAACTTAGAGCTACCGATGCTGAGTCTACTGACTTCAGTTCGTCCCGACCAGCCAGAATATCTTCCTCCTCTGCGCTCTACCAATGCCGCGTGAGCAGATCCAGCATGCTGAGAAAAATCTCCATTCTGGCATCAGAGAGACTTACGGTGGAGTCCTTGGTGCGATCCTGGACTCATTTCCTAAGCATCTAATTTTTACTTTCGTTATCGGTAAAATGGGGAAAATAGATGTGAGAGTTAAATTAGACCAGGCATGGAAAGCCCCCAGAGCAGTGCCTAGCAGATATTGAGTGCCCGGAATTCATTATTTCACTATTGTTATGGTTGTTTTCATTGCTACCACAAGGAGCTAATCTGAGACAAGAGAAAAATAAAAAGGAACACAAGCGTTCCTATTTGTTGTTGTTCAGCCAGTAAGTCACTTCTGACTCTTTGCGATCCCCTGGACTGTAGCCCGCCAGACTCCATTGGATTCTCCAGGCAAGAATATTGGAGTGGGGTGCCATCTCCTTCTCCAGGGGATCTTCCTGACCCAGGGGTCAAATCCGAGTCTCTCGCATCTCCCGCACTGTTAGGGAGATTTTTCGCCTGCTGCGCCACCTGGGAAGCCCGAGCATTCTGCCAGAGCTTGGCCAGTCGCACGCTTCCTGGTGGAGAGCTGCAGTGCTGGGGCAGGGTGGAAAGGCCAAGGAGACACCAACGTCAGGGCCACGGAAAGAAGCTGTGTGCGTGCCTCTGGGAAATGTGAGCGCTAATGTCCGATCCCGTGATTCGGCGAGTCACAGGTAAAAGCGCCGGTGACAAGTGCAAATGGTTTGCTCAGCACCTGGAATGCGCGGGGTGTGACCTTGTTCTGCAGCTCGGTGCCGGCGCCTCGGGTGAGCGGAGGTGTGAATGAGACAGGAGCGGTGGTGGCGGGAGCCCCGGGAGGATAATTGCCTTCCTAGAGGCGCTGTCTTCTCATCACCTGGCCGCACTTGTCCACATGGACAGCGTCCTGATGCTTCCTGAGCACCCTGGCTGCGGTGGCAGGGGCACTCAGTGACCCAGCGTCGGGGGCACCTGCGTCAGCCTGACCGTCTTTCCCAGACAGCGCCTACTTCATTCAGCCATGCAGGATTTGGGCTTTGAATCATGAGAGATTTACCCAGCCTCCGATACGCTTGGGGCTGTCCATCCAAACAGACTTCATTATTATGCTTATTATTATCTTTCATCATGACACAGCTCTGATTGTTTAAATACAATTTTATGTATTTACTTTGGTCCATGCTGGGTCTTCCTTACTTCATGGGCTTTTCTCTAGTTGCAGAGAGTGGGGGCTGCTCTCTAGCTGCGGCATGCAGCTTTGCTGTGCGGCGAGTCCTCTTGACGTCCCGCGTGGGCTCTGTCTGTGCAGTGAAGTGAGTCCTCTTGATGTCCAGCGCAGGCTGTGTCTGTGCGGCGAGTCCTCTTGACATCCAGCGCAGGCTCTGTCTGGGCGGTGAGTCCTCTTGACGTCCAGCGCAGGCTCTGTCTGGGCGGTGAGTCCTCTTGATGTCCAGTGCAGGCTCTCGGGCACCTGGGCTCCAGTAGTGTGGTGCTCGGGCTTAGTTACTCCACAGCATGTGGGATCTTCCCTGGCCAGGGGTCAAACCTGTGTCCCCTGCAGGCTGGCTCTTTACCAGTGAGCCACCAGGGAAGCCCTGTGTATAGTTTTAAAGAATGTCTATATAGGCAGCCAGTCCAGGGCTCTGTGACGACCTAGACAGGAGAGATGAGTGTGGTGGGTTGGAGGGAGGTCTAAGAGGGAGAGATTTATGTACATGTGTGTGTTAGTGGCTCAGTTGTGTCTGACTCTTCGAGAGCCCACAGACCTTGGTTCACCAGGCTCCTCTGTCCGTGGGATTCTGCAGGCAAGAATACTGGAGTGGGTTGCCGTTCTCTTCTCCAGGGGATCTTCCTGACTCAGAGACTGAGCCTGGATCTCCTGCATTGCAGGCAGATTCTTTGCTGTCTGAGCCACCAGGGAAGCCCAATATACGTATACATATAGCTGATTTACTTCATTGTACGTAGAAACTAACCCAACATTGTTGTATTATATTCTAATTTTAAAAAACTCATTAGTAAATGGAAGGTTAAATAATAAGGGAAACAGGAGAATCCTTCTGGTCTTGACTATCAAAATTGGTCAATGACTAGAATCCCACAGGTCCTTGAACACTTTGTATGAATGAGTTCTGGCAAATGGTTCATTTTGTATACCTGTTGGAGGAGTGAGGGAAAAAGGGAGAGGGGAGGAAAAGAGCTTCAGATTTTCCTTCTATGGACCTGACCATCCCTGCCCCTGTTTTGACAGCCTCTCGTAGCAGAACTCATCATGACGATTGTATCAGAAGTGGTTTCCCTTCTGCAATCAGAGTGATGTGCCGCCCGCCTCACTGCGCATCGCTAAGTGTTCGAGGTGGATGGGGCTTGGCAATCAAGCAGCCTGTCCTTCATTTTACTGATGAAGAAAAATGAGCCCAGGAAAATTAGGGAGGATTTGCAAAGACAGAGGCCTGTTGACAAATACTGTTCCTATCTCCATTCCAATGTGATAATAGCACCTTAGTTTCCCTCTTAGGAAATATTCTTTCCAATTCTCAGCACATATGTTTCAGGTAAGTCTTACTGGAACATTCTTGGCCCTGCCAACAAATTCCGAAGGTCCAGCAATTGGCACAGAACCCAGGTCTGGCCATTAGTGATTGGATTGGCTGTGTGCATTGACCCAGCAGTTTCTGGAACTGACTTAGATATTAGAAAATCTAAGTTCTTTCCCATCGGGTGGGGTGGCTGAGACGGTAGGGTACAGTCCTGGAACTGCCAGGACTATTTGCTGACAAAACAGAATAACTCAGTAGTGAAGCTCACAGGGCAGTCAGCGGAGAGGAAAATGTGGAAACTCATTTCTTTATAAACCTTCAGCTGCGCCGGGCTCGTCCCAGTGCAGGGACTGCTGGCTGCAGCGAGTGGGCTGCTCTCCACTTGCGGTGCGCGGGCCTCTCCCCGCGGGGCTGCTCTTGCTGCAGAGCGTGGGCTCTAGAGCCCACAGGCTTCAGTATCTGTGGCATGCAGGCTGTAGAGACAGGCTTGGTAGTACGGCACACAGGCAAAGTTGCCCCAAGGCATGTGGGATCTTTGTTCCCAGACAGTTCAAGTCAGTTCAGTCGCTCGGTCATGTCCGACTCTTTGTGATCCCATGGACTGCAGCACACCAGGCCTCCCTGTCCATCCCTTTGTTCCCAGACCAGGGATCAAACCCACATCCCCTGCATTGGCAGTTGGATTCTTAACCAGTGTACCACCAAGGAAGTCCCCAAGACTCCTTTCTGATGATGTTGTTGAGGCCCTGGATCATGGACCTCTTCATATGTTCAGTGGCTTTGACACAGTACTCTTTCCATTTTGAATTAGATTTCTTCATTTCTAAGTTAAAAAAATTTCCTGAATGCATTAGAGCTACCTGGATAAAGGATGTCTGATCGTCGAGCAGGGGTCTCTCTCTCTCATGAACAATAAAAGGAAAGACAAAACACTGAGAAACACCAAAGGTCTTTAATGAGTTTAACTATTTTAATTATGAGTAAGAAACTCAATTTACAGACTCTTAAGCAAAGATACACACAGAAGAACAGTACAAAAAAGATCTTCACGACCAAGATAACCACGATGGTGTGATCACTCGCCTAGAGCCAGACATCCTGGAATGTGAAGTCAAGTGGGCCTTAGAAAGCATCACTACGAACAAAGTTAGTGGAGGTGATGGAATTCCAGTTGAGCTGTTTCAAATCCTGGAAGAAGATGCTGTGAAAGTGCTGCACTCAATATGCCAGCAAATGTGGAAAACTCAGCAGTGGCCACAGGACTGGAAAAGGTCAGTTTTCATTCCAATCCCAAAGAAAGGCAATGCCAAAGAATGCTCAAACTACCACACAGTTGCACTCATCTCACATGCTGGTAAAGTAATGTTCAAAATTCTCCAAGCCAGGCTTCAGCAATACATGAACTGTGAACTTCCAGATGTTCAAGCTGGTTTTAGAAAAGGCAGAAGCCAGAGATCAAATTGCCAATATCTGCTGGATCATCGGAAAAGCAAAGGACTTCCAGAGAAACATTTTTATTTCTGCTTTATTGACTATGCCAAAGCCTTTGACTGTGTGGGTCACAATAAACTGTCGAAAATTCTGAAAGAGATGGGAATACCAGACCACCAGACCTGCCTCTTGAGAAACCAGTATGCAGGTCAGGAAACAACAGTTAGAACTGGACGTGGAACAACAGACTGGTTCCGAATAGGAAAAGGAGTACGTCAAGGCTGTATATTGTCATCCTGCTTATTTAACTTCTATGCAGAGTACATCATGAGAAACGCTGGGCTGGAAGAAGCACAAGATGAAATCAAGATTACTGGGAGAAATATCAATAACCTCAGATATGCAGATGACACCACCCTTATGGCAGAAAGTGAAGAGGAACTAAAAAGCCTCTTGATGAAAGTGAAAGTGGAGAATGAAAAAGTTGGCTTAAAGCTCAACATTCAGAAAACGAAGATCATGGCATTGGGTCCCATCACTTCATGGCACAAAGAGTCGGCCACAACTGAGCGACTGAACTGAACTGAAGCAAAGATATTTTTAAAAGACTTAGAAACAATAGGGAAAACCAAAGAGCAGCCACATTATGCTTAATTTTAATCCCAAACCAAAAATATCAGTTGTGTATATTGTGAAACTGTGTCTTCCCTTCAGCTTGGCCTCTGAGCTGTAGATGTGACCTTGAACATGTTCTTTGTCTTCTCTTATGTTCTGGATGTCTGTTTCTACAGGCAAACCACCACCAAACAGTGGGTTTTAAAACAATAATAGTCATTTATTTTGCTCACAAATCTGGAAGTTGACCGAGCTCATGTAGGTTTGGAAACCCTCCTGTGGTTGCAGTCAGATGTTGGTTGATGGGGTAATAAACTTCACTTGGTCTACTGATTCATGGATATTCCTCTTATCCAGAAATTGCCTCATAGGCACATCCAGAATAATGTTTGACCAGACATCTGGGTACCCCGTAACTCTGTCAAGTTTACACATTAAAATTAATCATTAAGTTCAGTTCAGTTCAGTCACTCAGTCGTGTCCCACTCTTTGCAACCCCATGAATCCCAGCACGCCAGGCCTCCCTGTCCATCACCAACTCCCTTCACTCAAACTCATGTCCCTCGAGTTGGTGATGCCATCCAGCCATCTCATCCTCTGTCGTCCCCTTCTCCTCCTGCTCCAAATCCCTCCCAGCATCAGGGTCTTTTCCAATGAGTCAACTCTGCATCAAGTGGCCAAAGTACTGGAGTTTCAGCTTTAGCATCAGTCCTTCCAAAGAACACCCAGGACTGGTCTCCTTCAGAATGGACTGGTTGGATCTCCTTGCTGTCCAAGGGACTCTCAAGAGTCTTCTCCAACACCACAGTGCAAAAGCATCAATTCTTTGGCACTCAGCTTTCTTCACAGTCCAACTCTCCAATCCATACATGACCACTGGGAAAACCACAGCCTTGACTAGAGGAACCTTTGTTGGCAAAGTACTCTGCTTTTCAATATGCTGTCTAGGTTAGTTATGCTGCTGCTGCTGCTAAGTCACTTCAGTCGTGTCCGACTCTGTTTGACCCTATAGAAGTCAGCCTACCAGGCTCTCCCATCCCTGGGATTCTCCAGGCAAGAACACTGGAGTGGATTGCCATTTCCTTCTCCAATGCATGAAAATGAAAAGTGAAAGTGAAGTCACTCAGTCGTGTCCGACCCTCAGCAACCACATGGACTGCAGCCTTCCAGGCTCCTCTGTCCATGGGATTTTCCAGGCAAGAGTACTGGAGTGGGGTGCCATTGCCTTCTCCAGGTTAGTCATATCTGAAGTCAAATGTCATGGCAGACAGGAACTGTTTAGAATCATTCACTCTACTTGATTCAGTCCTGTGGCCTGAGTTTCTAAGGTCTGAATGGTTTGAACATCGAGACATGGGTATAATGCTTCAGTGTTGCTTGCTCCAGGTGGCTCAGTGGTAAAGAGTCTGCTCACCAATGCAGGAGACACAGGGAACACGGGTTCGACCCCACAGTCAGGAAGATCCCCTACAGTAAGAATTGGCAACCCACTCCAGTATTCTTGCCTGGAAAATTCCATGGACAGAGGAGCCTGGTGGGCTACAGTCCACGGGGTCGGAAAGATGGGACACGCTGAGCACACGCCAGTGTCTGTGTACCCTCATAAAATGTTAGTGAGCATGAAAATACTGGATAGAATTACATGTGTGTGTATACATGCTATAATGTGCATATGTGTAACATGTTACATAGAGTCCTTAATGTACCACTTAGAATATTAACATTCTAAATCTATGAAATTTATAAAATGCATATACAATGATAGAATAGCATAATAAATCTTCTCATATACATTACCCCAGCTTTGATCATTATCAGTATTTTTCAATGTATTTTATACCCACTGCACTTTAAATTTCTGCTCTATTGCTTTAAATCAAATCCCAGGCAACACGCTGTTTTGTGCAGGAGCCCTCCAGGATGCATCTCTAACAGAAAAGGGGACTTTGTCTTCCCTGTTCAGCTTTGATTCCCCCATCACATCTAACATTTAAAATAAACCCTTAATATCATCTAATATTGAGAGGGTCTTAAAGTGATTTTGATCACACATGATTTTTATTTTGTCTTCACCAATCATCTGGCCTAACACCCACGTGAGTCTGAGATGATCAAAACCTAGAGAGGAGAATCAGGTGGCATGAAAGCTCCTGACAGGAACACGTGAGCAGAGCGAGTCACATGTTCAGCGGCACGGCAGAGTCTGGAAGCACTTGACGCACTCAGAAACGGGAAGTCTACGTGGGCCGTCTGGGTGGCAGACGGGTCCTCCATCCTGTCGGCGTGCCTGTCACACTCAGAATTGCTGGGCTCCCTGCACTTGGGACGGCCATTGTTACATCCACAACAGAATCCTAGAATGTGATGGTCTCTTTCTCACTGCAAGAGTGATGGTGCTTTATAGGTGAAACCCCGTGCCTGCCAAAGAAGATCGGACTTTCTCCTCTAATTGAGACAGCTTAATAACATAAGGGGCAGTGCACGGAACTTCTTAAAACTCTGGGCCCAGGCAGACTTGCTGCTGGGTGTCTGCCAGCCCGCTGCACCTGCGGCCTCTTCCCCAGAATATTTCAGAATGTTGGCGTAAGTGGCCCAGGAGCCCCCTGCAGAACCATGCTCATTGCTGAGCTGTGCCTAGACCAGCTGAGAGGAGTGCCAAGAAACAGGGAAAATGTCAACAGCTGGGGTTCTTGCTACTAATTTTGTTTTCTTAAAAGTAAACTTTGTGGAATGACAAATCCCACTAAAAGCTGATCTGGAATTAGACAATCACCAGTTCTCTCACTGGTCTTTGAAGTCCTGTGTTCAGTCACTGCGTACATGGCAAATCCGCCTCGGAGGCACAGATGCTCTGCCCTCGCGGCGGAGGCGGGCGTCGCGCGCGCCGTCCTCTCTGGGCGGGTCTGCCCTGCACATTCCGCCCTTCTCCACACCGGGCTCCACGAGGAAGGCACTGAGCGCAGTCGGCGCGTGAGACGAAACGCGCCCCCTCTTTCCAGCTCGTTCTCAGTGCTCGTTTTGCCTCTTCGGGGAAGGGAGACGAACCCCAGCGTCCGAGCACGTGGCATGGTTGCTTTGCAGTCGCTGTCATGTTCAACTCTTTGCGACCCGACGGACTTCAGCCCGCCAAGCTCCCCTGTCCATGGAGATCCCCAGGAAAGAATACTGGGGTGGGCTGCCGTTTCCTTCTCCAGGGGACCCTCCCAGAACCAGAGATCAAACCCACGTCTGCGCTGCAGGCAGATTCTTCACCACTGAGCCACCAGGGAGGCCTGGTGTCCCACGGTAAACAGACCAAAGATGACACACAGCTCTGAAAGGGCAGAGACTTCACCAGTCTCGTTCACCACTGTGCCTTTAGAGCCACGCCTGGGCTCAGGAATAAGAAGCTGTTCAAAAAATATGCATTTAAAAATTCAGTGAAATTGAAGAAAAGAAGCCTCATCTGTGCTGTTGGAATCAGATCCCTAGATTGATATGCCTGCAAAATAAGAGCAGTAGCGATGAGAATATAAAATAATTAGTAGGCAGCTGATGCTAAATGATTTCTGTATGCCAGGCATCGTGCTGATGTATTTCCACAGACGGTCTCTCACTATTTCTCACAGTCGCCTTCTGTGACAGATCCGGTTTTGAGCTGCATGTTTCCAATGGGGAAACTGAGGCTTCATGAAGTTAAACAAGTTGCCCAAAGAGCAGCTATACCACCCGAGTTCCCTGTCTGCGTAAGTCTCCAATCCACTGCAGCCTGCTGACTCTTGTGCGTGAAAAGTCTGGCCAGTTCTGGGGATCATGATCATCTCTAGGTGTCTTTGTGAAATTTATCTCACATGGCCATCTCTTCCTAAGTTTAAGAACATTCAGTGTAACTTCACTCGTGGTGGTGGTGGTGGTGTGGTTTAATTTCTAACTCTTGTCTGAGTCTTTTTGACCCCGTGGACTGTAGCCCGCCAAGCCCCTCTGTCCATGGGATTTCCAAGGCAAGAGCGCTGGAGTGGGCTACCATGCCCTCCTCTAGAAGACCTTCCCAACCCAGGGGTCAAACCCACATCGCTGTCTCCTGGATTGGCAGCTGGGTTCTTCACCACTAGCACCACCTGGGGAGCACGTATATGGTGCACATGTGTTTGTGTATGTGTGTGTCTGTGTGTGTGTTAGTCACTGAGTCATGTCCAACTCTGCAGTTCGTAGACTGTAGCCCACCAAGCTTCTCTGTCATAATTTTCCAGGCAAGAATACTAGAGTGGACAGCCATTCCCTTCTCCAGGGGATCTTCCTGATGCAGGGATCGAACCCAGGTCTCCTGCTTTGTAGGCAGATTCTTTATCATCTGAGCCACTAGGGAAGCCCATATATATGTATGTATGTATGTGTATATGTATGTGTGTGTGTGTGTGTGTGTCTCTGTGTGTGTGTAAAGAGAGAGTATACCAAGTAATACATATACTTCAAAAATAAAAATTAGGGATGTTTCCTTTGCCAGGACCTAGTTACAATTATAAAAGGAGAAGTTTTTTAATGCTCTCATTAATATATTGAATTTATGAAACTAAGCATTATTCAGTATTTTTGCCTTGAGAACCCCATGAACAGTATGAAAAGGCAAAATGATAGGATACTGAAAGAGGAACTCCCTAGGTCAGTAGGTGCCCAATATGCTACTGGAAGTCAGTGGAGAAAGAACTCCAGAAAGAATGAAGGGATGGACCCAAAGCAAAAACAATGCCCAGTTGTGGATGTGACTGGTGACAGAAGCAAGGTCCGATGCTGTAAAGAGCAATATTGCATAGGAACCTGGAATGTCAGGTCCATGAATCAAGGCAAATTGGAAGTGATCAAACAAGAGATGGCAAGAGTGAACGTCGACATTCTAGGAATCAGCGAACTAAGATGGACTGGAATGGGTGAATTTAACTCAGATGACCATTACATCTACTATTGAAGGCAGGAATCCCTCAGAAGAAACAGAGTAGCCATCATGGTCAACAGAAGAGTCTGAAATGCAGTACTTGAATGCAATCTCAAAAAGGACAGAATGATCTCTGTTCTTTTCCAAGGCAAACCATTCAGTATCACAGTTATCCAAGTCTATGCCCCAACCAGTAATGCTGAAGAAGCTGAAGTTGAATGGTTTCTATGAAGACCTACAAGACCTTTTAGAACTAACACCAAAAAAAGATGTCCTTTTCATTATAGGGGGCTGAAATGCAAAAGTAGGAAGTCAAGAAACACCTGGAGTAACAGGCAAATTTGGCCTTGGGATGTGGAATGAAGCAGGGCAAAGACTAATAGAGTTTTGCCAAGAGAATGCACTGGTCGTAGCAAACACCCTCTTCCAACAACACAAGAGAAGACTCTACACATGAACATCACCAGATGGTCAACACCGAAATCAGATTGATTATATTCTTTGCAGCCAAAGATGGAGCAGCTCTATACAGTCAGCTAAAACAAGACCGGGAGCTGACTGTGGCTCAGATCATGAACTCCTTATTACCAAATTCAGACTTAAATTGAAGAAAGCAGGGAAAACCGCTAGACCATTCAGGTATGACCTAAATCAAATCCCTTATGATTATACAGTGGAAGTGAGAAATAGATTTAAGGGCCTAGATCTGATAGATAGAGTGCCTGATGAACTATGGAATGAGGTTTGTGACATTGTACAGGAGACAGGGATCAAGACCATCCCCATGGCAAAGAAATGCAAAAAAGCAAACTGGCTGTCTGGGGAAGCCTTACAAATAGTTGTGAAAAGAAGAGAAGTGAAAAGCAAAGGAGAAAAGGAAAGATATAAGCATCTGAATGCAGAGTTCCAAAGAATAGCAAGAAGAGATAAGAAAGCCTTCTTCAGCGATCAATGCAAAGGAAATAGAGGGAAACAATAGAATAGGAAAGACTAGAGATCTCTTTAAGAAAATTAGAGATAGTAAGGGAACATTTCATGCAGAGATGGGCTCGGTAAAGGACAGAAATGGTATGGACCTAACAGAAGCAGAAGATATTCAGAAGAGGTGGCAAGAATACACAGAAGAACTATACAAAAAGGATCTTCGCAACCTGGATAATCACGATGGTGTGATCACTCATCTAGAGCCAGACATCTTTTAATGTGAAGTCAAGTGGACCTTAGAAAGCATCACTACAAACAAAGCTAGTGGATGTGATGGAATTCCAGTTGAGCTATTTCAAATCCTGAAAGATGATGCTGTGAAAGTGCTGCACTCAATATGCCAGCAAATTTGGAAAACTCAGCAGTGGCCACAGGACTGGAAAAGGTCAGTTTTCATTCCAACCCCAAAGAAAGGCAATGCCAAAGAATGCTCAAACTACCACACAATTGCACTCATCTCACACGCTAGTAAAGTAATGCTCAAAATTCTCCAAGCCAGGCTTCAGCAATACATGAACCATGAACTCCCTGATGTTCAAGCTGGTTTTCAAAAAGGCAGAGGAACCAGAGATCAAATTGCCAACATCCACTGGATCATGGAAAAAGCAAGAGAGTTCCAGAAAAACACCTCTTTCTGCTTTATTGACTATGTCAAAGCCTTTGACTGTGTGGATCACAATAAACTGTGGAGAATTCTGAAAGAGAAGGGAATACCAGACCACCTGACCTGCCTCTTGAGAAATCTGTATGCAGGTCAGGAAGCAACAGTTAGAACTGGACATGGAACAACCGACTGGTTCCAAATAGGAAAAGGAGTATGTCAAGGCTGTATATTGTCATCCTGCTTATTTAACTTCTATGCAGAGTACATCATGAGAAACACTGGACTGGAAGAAACACAAGCTGGAATCAAGATTGCCAGGAGAAATATCAATAACCTCAGATCTGCAGATGACACCACCCTTATGGCAGAAAGTGAACTAAAAAGCCTCTAGATGAAAGTGAAAGAGGAGAGTGAAAAAATTGGCTTAAAGCTCAAAATTCAGAAAACGAAGATCATGGCATCCAGTTCCATCACTTCATGGGAAATAGATGGAGAAACAGTGGAAACAGTGTCCGACTTTATTTTTGGGGCTCCAAAATCACTGCAGATGTTGACTGCAACCATGAAATTAAAAGATGTTTACTCCTTGGAAGAAAAGCTATAAACAACCCAGATAGCATATTAAAAAGCAGAGACATTACTTTGCCAACTAAGGTCCGTCTAGTCAAGGCTATGGTTTTTCTAGTGGTCATGTATGGATGTGAGAGTTGGACTGTGAAGAAAGCTGAGTGCTGAAGAATTGATGCTTTTGAACTGTGGTGTTGGAGAAGACTCTTGAGAGTCCCTTGGACTGCAAGGAGATCCAACCAGTCCATTCTGAAGGAGATCAGCCCTGGGATTTCTTTGGAAGGAATGATGCTAAAGCTGAAACTCCAGTACTTTGGCCACCTTATGCGAAGAGTTGACTCATTGGAAAAGACTCTGTTGCTGGGAGGGATTGGGGGCAGGAAGAGAAGGGGATGACCGAGGATGAGATGGCTGGATGGCATCACGGACTCGATGGACGTGAGTCTGAGTGAACTCCGGGAGTTGGTGATGGACAGGGAGGCCTGGTGTGCTGCGATTCATGGGTCGCAGAGAGTCGGACACGACGGAGCGCCTGCACTGAACTGAAGCATTGTTAATTCTTCCATTACAGATACAGTCACAGTCAGAATGGCTACCCTATTTTTCCATTTGGTTACCTCTGGCTGACGATGTAATGGCCTTTTAGACATTGTTGCCTTCTGTCTGCCTGCGTATCAGCCTATCTACTCTCCTCGCCTTTGGTGAGAAAACATGCCAACTCCTTTCTATGGAGTCATGCGTGAGTGGTTGCCTTGGGGAGACAGATCCCATGCAGTCTCTTTTAACTATTCATACCACACACGTGTAAGGGCTTCCCACGTGGCACGAGTCGGAAGAATGTGCCTGCCAATGTGGGAGATTTCGGAGAGGGAGGGTCAATCCCTTGGTCGGAAAGATCCGCCTAAGGAGGGCATGGCCACCCGCCCCTGTATTCTCGCCTGGAGATTCCCATGGACAGAGGAGCCTGCAGGGTTGTAATTCATGGGGTCAAAGAGTTGGATACAGCTGAAGCAACTTCGCACGCATGTACACAGTACATAAACTTTTTGCCTAAGGAACATGTTTTATAAGACTCCGAGTCTATTAAAAATTATCTTTGCCATTGCAACTGTGGTATAAGGGTCCTAAAGACCTCATGGATGGAAAGGAATTAATACCTAAGTGAAGCTTCCCCCAACCAGGTGGGGCCAGGGTGGTTGTGAGCAAGCTCCAGTGATGGAGGAAGACACTGCTGTTGCTCAGATAAACTCGTCATGAGGAGTTGCAGACGCGCTTTGGGTAGACTGGATAGTGACCTCAGTGGCATCTGTTCTAAACTACTGCTGAATTTTACGTTCCTTGGCAAAAGGACTTCACAGAGATGAAGAATCCTGAGATGAGATTATCCTGGATTTTGCATGTAAGACAAATGGAACCCCAGGAGCTTTGTAACAGAGAAGCAGGAACGTTCAAATTAAGAAAAAAAGGGAGAGAGAGGGAGGAGATGTGATGATGGAAGGAGAGATGGGAGTTATATGGCCACAATCCAAGCAGCATCGGGCACTGGAACCCAGGGTGGGTTAAATTTATGTAAATTATACCAAGTCCTAACAGCTGCCAAGGTGGGAGCCATAAGAAACGTGGGTTCAATCCTGGGTCAGGAAGATCCCTGGAGGAGGGCATGGCAACGCAGTCCAGGATTCTTGCCTGGAGAACCCCATGGACAGAGGAGCCTGACAGACTACGGTCCACGGGGTCGCAGAGTCGGACGCGACTGAAGCGCCTTGGCCCACAGGCACAGTTCGTGTCCGGTTTCTGGCTGCTGTGAGTGAAGCTGCTGTAGACGTTCATAGTCGGGCTCTGTGTGAACATGGTTTTTACTCTTCTGGGGTGAGTGCCAGAGGCGCCCTTGCTCGTCCATGTGGCAGCTGTGTGTTCGGTGTCTTAAGCAGCCACAATGCCGCTTTCCAGAGCGGCTGTGCCATTTTCTGTCCACCGACAGTAGATGAGTGATCCAGTCTTTTTCATTATTTCTTGGTTACTATTTTTGTTGAGCTTCCCAGGTGGCTGAGAGAGTAAAGAACCTGCCAGCAATGCAGGAGGCCCGGGTTTGATCTGTGGGTTGGGAAGATCCCCTGGAGAAGGAACTGGCAACCCACTCCAGTGTTCTTGCCTGGAGAATCCCAGGGACAAGGGACCCTGGTGGGCACAGTCCGTGAGGTTGAAAAGAATTGGACACACTGAGCAGCTCATGCGTATCTTTGTTTCAGTCATGCTTATAGAAATGTCGTGGCACCTCATCATGGTTTCATTCTGCGTCTCTCTGACAGGCAATGTATTGAACGTCTTTTCAAGTGTTTGTTGTCTGTATAGCATCCACAGTGAGCTTCTTTTTTGGTATCTTTTCCTTAAATTCTTTCTGGACCTTTGAGTGGTTTCTTTCTTTTTCTTTTTTTACTATTTTGTTTTGCAAACTCTTTTTATATATCCACTGTGATTGTTTTCCCCCTATAGGGAAATATATTTTTTTCTCTTTTATTGCTTTCAAGATTTTTTTTTCCCTTTGAAGTTTTTCAAAGTTTAGCTATGATGTGTTTTCAAATGAAGTTCTTTTCATTTTTCCTGTCTGGGTTTTGTTCAGTTTCTTGAATCTCTGGGTTAATGTCTTTTGCCAATCTTGGGCAAAAGATGCTTATTTCTTTGAGTCCTTTTTCAGCCCTACCCTTTTTCTCTTCTCTCCTATCACACAAATTTAATGTCTTCTGTATGGACTCAGCAGTCCCTGGTGTGTAGAGCAGTCCCTGGCGCTCTATTTTTGTTTTTTTTTCAGTATATGCTCTCTCCTTTGTTCGGCTGGGTCGTTTCTATTGTTCTGTCTATTGAGTTTTTTAAAGTGGTTATTGTATTTTTCCATTGGGTTTTCTTTATATTTTCTATTTCTTTCCTGGAACTTTCTATGTTTTATTTATTTCGCTCATGTTTGTAATTGCCTTTGAAGCATTTTTATGATGGCTACTTTAAAATTTTTTTTCAGAAAATATGATTAAAACGTCACTGTCATTTTGGTATTGGCATCTATTGATTACCTTCTATTTTTCATTCAACTTGGGCTCCTCCTGGCTCTGTTATGATGGTATGATGAGGGATTTTTAATGGAAAGGTTTTAAGACTCTGAATCGTAAACTGTCTGTTTTATCTGGAACTCCTAACCCTGTTCTCCCAAGGGAAGGGAGTGGTGACCTTACTGCCATATGGGGTAGAAATCCCAGGCTGTTCCCAGTGGAGTTGGAAGTCCACACTCTCCACCTGGTCTCCACTGACACTGAGGGCTGGGACCTTGCCACCTGGTGGGGATGAAAGTCTTGCCTTCTTTGACCCCATCCCAGTGGGGAGGTCAGGGCGACTTATCCCAGCATGCCAAAGGTAGGAGAGCCGCTCCAGAGGCAGCATTTGCTGCTCAGTAGCGACGAGGCCCTTCTCTCTCCTGTGTGGTTTGGATACAGAAGCGCTTCTGCAGCTGAAAGTGTCCTGTCTCTCTGCTGCTGCTGCTGCTGCTGCTGCTGCTGCTGCTGCTGCTGCTGCTGCTGCTGCTGCTGCTGCTGCTGAGTCGCTTCAGTCGTGTCCGACTCTTTGCGACCCCATGGACTGCAGCCCACCAGGCTCCCCGTCCCTGGGACTCTCCAGGCAGGAACACTGGGGTGGGCTGCCACTTCCTTCCCCAATGCATGCAAGTGAAAAGTCAAAGTGAAGTCACTCAGTCGTGTCCGACTCTTTGCGACCCCATGGACTGCAGCCCACCAGGCTCCCCGTCCCTGGGACTCCAGGCAGGAACACTGGGGTGGGCTGCCACTTCCTTCCCCAGTGCATGATCCCATCTCTCTAGGCTGCCCTGATTCTAGACTTTGGATGGACAGATCTGGCTTCTGTGCCTGTGGGATCTCTATGTTGCTGGCTCTTCAGCTCCACGTCTGGGAAATAAGAGGCAGAAAGGAAACCCAGAGAACTCACGGCCATGTTGTTCCTTGGGTCCCACTGTTCTCAGCTGCTCTGCTGTCTTTTCTGCACCTTTCAGAATCTCCTTCTGTTTGTTTTATAAATAGCATCTTGAGTTTCCAGGGAAAGATACGTCTACACATCATTCTGGACATTTTGGAAATAGCAATTCCAGACTCGTTCTTCAGCCTAATACTGGAAGTGGCATTCTGTCGCCTCATTCTGTTCCGTTACTCAGAAGAAAGTCACAGTTAAACAGCTCACAGCGAAGGCATTGTTTCACAGTTACACAAGGGCATGAAGGTGAGGGTGTGAAGGTCGCTGAATGCAACCGCAGGTTCGTGCACGCTCCCCTGGGCAGACGCTGCCCATCAGTTTTGTTAAACTTCATGCTCATTTACATCTCTCATCGGCAATATGGAAGAGTTTCAATTGACTCACACTGTTGCTGTTACTTGACTTTTTAAAATCTTTTGAAGAATATAGCTATGTTGACAAATATAGTTGATTCTTATTATTATTTTAATTTGCATTTTGTCCATTTATCTTTTTCCTCTTTTGTGAACTTCCTATTTAAGACTGTTGCTTACATTCTGGTAGACTGTTTGCATATTCATGTGTAACTGAAAGTGAGATCTTACTGCTCAGCTCTCAAAAAGCCAATAAAGAGACCAGGTTGGTGGGAACGAAAGTTTGCTTTGTTTTGGATGCTGGCAGCTGGTGCAGGGTGGGTGGATGCCCATCCACAGGCTGACTCCCCACACTGACAACCCGTGGGCGGGAGCTTCTATAGGCTGGGGGAGGGGACTGCATTCAGAAACAGAACAGTCAGCTCTGACAGTCATCTTGAAATGGGTTATCGGTAGTCTGACCAGCATCATCGTGATTATTTTAAGTACAGTTAGCCTTTAGTTCCAGTATCAGATTATTCCAATTTCTTTGGGGCCAGTTCTCAGAATTGTGGCAGCTTATATCATGACTACAGTCTGATCATCACGTAAATTACTGTCTTCCATCTGGTGGGGGTTTTGGTATCGATATGATAGCCGACAGGATATGGCTCCGAATATTATCTGTAGCTTTCAGTTCAGTTCCGTTTAGTCGCTCAGTTGTGTCTGACTTTTTGAAACCCCGTGGACTGCAGCACACCAGGCCTCCCTGTCCATCATGACCTCCCAGACCTTACTCAAACTCATGTCCATTGAGTCGGTGATGCCATCCAACCATCTCATCCTCTGTCATCCCCTTCTCCTCCTGCCTTCATTCTTTCCCAGCATCAGGATCTTTTCTAATGAGTCAGTTCTTCCCATCAGGTGGCCAAAGTATTGGAACCTTAGCTTCAGCATCAGTCTTTCCAATGAATATTCAGGATTGATTTCCTTCAGGATTGAGTGGTTTGATCTCCTTGTAGTCCAAGGGACTCTCAAGAGTCTTCTCCAAAACCACAGTTCAGAAGCATTGATTCCACTTACCACATCATTCTGCTCGACCCCCTCCTCAAATTATGTCATTACTTTACACTGTTAAGTTAATCATGTTCCCTTTATGGCTTGTCTTTTATTTTTTGTCTGGCTATTGATTGTGAAAAATGCTAAACATCTTTTACTATTGTGATTATGTAACTATTACTCACTTAACACCATTCTATTATGATTGGTCAACAGAAAATAATAGAACTTTATATCACCAAAACAGGATCTAATAGTAAAACCTGTAATCACTTTTAAAAATCCAGATGTATATCACAATTATCTTGAAATATTTTGAAAAATACAAACACTCAGGTATTGTTTTTTTTAAAAGCATCAATTCTTTGGAGCTTAGCTTTCTTTATGGTCCAACTCTCACATCCATACATGGCCACTGGAAAAACCATAGCTCTGACTGGACAAACCTTTGTTGGCAAAGTAATGTCTCTGCTTTTGAATATGCTATCTAGGTTGGTCATAACTTTTCTTCCAAGGAGCAAGCGTCTTTTAATTTCATGGCTGTAGTTACCATCTGCAGTGATTTTGGAGCCCAGAAAAATAAAGTCTGACACAGTTTCCACTGTTTCCCCATCTATTTGCCATCAAGTGAAAGATGATGCTGTGAAAGTGCTGCACTCAATATGCCAGCAAATGTGGAAAACTCAGCAGTGGCCACAAGACTGGAAAAGGTCAGTTTTCATTCCAATTCCAAAGAAAGGCAATGCCAAAGAATGCTCAAACTACCGCACAATTGCACTCATCTCACATGCTAGTAAAGTAATGCTCAAAATTCTCCAAGCCAGGCTTCAGCAATACGTGAACCGTGAACTCCCTGATGTTCAAGCTGGTTTTAGAAAAGGCAGAGGAACCAGAGATCAAATTGCCAACATCTGCTGGATCATGGAAAAAGCAAGAGAGTTCCAAAAAAACATCTCTTTCTGCTTTATTGACTATGCCAAAGCCTTTGACTGTGTGGATCACAGTAAACTGTGGAGAATTCTGAAAGAGAAGGGAATACCAGACCTCCTGACCGCCTCTTGAGAAATCTGTATGGAGGCCAGGAAGCAACAGTTAGAACTCGACATGGAACAATAGACTGGTTCCAAATAGGAAAAGGAGTCCGTCAAGGCTGTATATTGTCAGCCTGCTTATTTAACTTCTTTGCAGAGTACATCATGAGAAACGCTGGACTGGAAGAAACACAAGCTGGAATCAAGATTGCCGGGAGAAATATCAATAACCTCAGATCTGCAGATGACACCACCCTTATGGCAGAAAGTGAAGAGGAACTCAAAAGCCTCTTGATGAAAGTGAAAGAGGAGAGTGAAAAAGTTGGCTTAAGGCTCAAAATTCAGAAAACGAAGATCATGGCATCCAGTCCCATCACTTCATGGGCAATAGATGGGGAAACAGTGGAAACAGTGTCAGACTTTATTTTTTGGGGCTCCAAAATCACTGCAGATGGTGACTACAGCCATGAAATTAAAAGACGCTTACTCCTTGGAAGAAAAGTTATGACCATCCTAGATAGCATATTCAAAAGCAGAGACATTACTTTGCCGACTAAGGTCCATCTACTCAAGGCTATGGTTTTTCCTGTGGTCATGTATGGATGTGAGAGTTGGACTGTGAAGAAAGCTGAGCGCTGAAGTATTGACGCTTCTGAACTGTGGTGTTGGAGAAGACTGTTGAGCATCCCTTGGACTGCAAGGAGATCCAACCAGTCCATTCTGAAGGAGATCAGCCCTGGGATTTCTTTGGAGGGAATGATGCTAAAGCTGAAGCTCCAGTACTTTGGACACCTCATGAGAAGAGTTGACTCATTGGAAAAAGACTCTGATGCTGGGAGGAATTGGGGGCAGGAGGAGAAGGGGACGACCGAGGATGAGATGGCTGGATGGCATCACGGACTCAATGGACGCGAGTCTGAGTGAACTCCGGGAGATGGTGATGGACACGGAGGCCTGGTGTGCTACAATTCATGGGGTCTCAAAGAGTCAGACACGACTGAGCGACTGAACTGAACTGAACTGAACTGATGGGACCAGATGCCATGATCTTAGTTTTCTGAATGTTGAGTTTTAAGCCAGCTTTTTCACTTCTCTCTTTCACTTTCATCAAGGGGCTCTTTAGTTCCTCTTCACTTTCTGCCTTAAGGGTGGTGTCATCTGCCTGAGATTATTAATATTTCTCCCAACAATCTTGATTCCAGCTTGCACTTCATCCAGCCTGGCATTTCACATTATATAATCTGCATATAAGTTAAATAAGCCGGGTGACAATATACAGCCTTGATATACTCCTTCCCCAATTTGGAACCAGTCTGTTGTTCCATGTTTGGTTCTAACTATTGCTTCCTGAACTGCATATAGGTTTCTCAGGAGGCAGGTCAGGTGGTCTCATATTCCCGTCTCTTATAGAATTGTGTTTGTTGTGATCCACACTGTCAAAGGCTTTGGTGTAGTCAATAAAGGAGAAGTAGATGTTTTTCTGGAATTCTCTTGCTTTTTCTATGATCCTACGGATGTTGGCAATTTGATCTGTGGTTCCTGTGCCTTTTCTAAATCCAGCTTGAACATCTGGAAGGTCACGGTTCACGTACTGTTGAAGCCTGGCTTGGAGAATTTTGAGCATTACTTTGTTAGTGTGAGATGAGTGCAGTTGTGTGGTAGTTTGAACATTCTTTGGCCTTGCCCTTCTTTGGGATAGGAATGAAAACTGACCTTTTCCAGTCATGTGGTCAGTGCTGAGTTTTCCAAATTTGCTGGCTCTCAAAGGTCTCAAGAAGCTCCACAGCTCTGAAGAAGGAGCTGAACGCCCTGGACTACGCTTAATGGCTGGGTTTTCCTGGTGGCTCAGTGGTGAAGGATCCACCTGCCGATGGAGGAGATGTGGGCTCCATCCCTGGGTCTGGAGGAGCCCCTGGAGGAGGAAATGGCAGCCCAGTCCGGTATTCTTGCCTGGGAAATCTGGTGCCTTGTGGGCTGCAGTCCATGGGGTCACAGAAGAGTTGAGCACAGCTTAGTGACCACACAGCAGCCGTGGTGAATGGCTACATCGGTGTTTAGCTCTGCTGGGTGTTTCCCTTGGTTTCTGTTCCCACACAGTCACTCCTAAAATGACTGTTTGCAGTTTTCCAACCTGGGTAAATACCGGTCACCCTTCAGAATCAGGCACTTCCCTTCCTCCCCGGGAACCATCCCTGACTCTTCAGGGGACAGGAGCCCGGTGTGTGCCAGCGGGCCACCGCTTCTTCGGCCGTCTGCTCATGTCTGTGGCTCGAGCGCCTCGAGGCCACGCTGGCACTGTGTTTAGCTCTGTCTTCCCCTCTCAGCACAGTGCTGGACACAAAGTGAGATCTCAGAATGTTTAGGGAAAGACTGATGTATTAATTCATGGGCTCTCAACTGGTAGAGATTTTTACCTCTCACGGGACATTTGGCAACATCTGAAGGCCTTTTGGTTGTCAGAATTGGCATCAAGTAGGTAGAGGCCAGTGATGTTGCTATATTGTGCGGGAAAAGTCACCAAAACAAAATATTGATGGTGTGGAGGCTGAGAAACCTGGGGCTAGCTGGATGAATGCGGAATGAATGCGGAATGAATGAATTTTTCCTTTACTTCAATAATGAATCTAATGTTTTATATGCCACCGGAAAAACGTGAAATGTAACTTTAATCCACAGAATCCAAGGATGTCATTTGTCATTTGTCTCATTCTTTTTGTTCCTAAACTTTTCATTTTAAGGAAAAAAATAAACCTCAGAGTAATTATATAATTTAGGAATTTTGGAATATTCAGCATCATAAATGTCTTCATGTCATTTAAAGTAACTTGAAGCATAAAGAGGGCTTGCCTGGTGGCTCAGATGGTAAAGAGCCTACAATGTGGGAGACCTGCGTTCAGTCCCTGGGTTAGGAAGATCCCTGGAGGAGGGATGGCACCCCACTCCAGTAGAATCCCATGGCCAGAGGCGCTTTGTGGGCTGCAGTCCATGGGGTCCCAAGGCATCAGACATGGTGAAGTGACTAAGCACCGCACACAGCTCAGAAGCGTAAAGGCAGTGACAGGATTTGCAGAAATCTTTTTTTAACCACATCACCTGCTGTGTTAGAACTAAGGATGTCAGTATTTGTCGAACACAACCATTATGCCTTATTTTAACAGATTTCGCAAGTAATGCTGCCTATATTCATTTTCTACAGCCTGATACAGAATTGGACTCTAAGCAGTGACTCATGAAAAGAAACGTGTCCTACACATAGACCTTGTATTAAATCTGTTGTATTGCTGTGCAGTCCTAGAGAGTCTCTGTAGTTTGGCTGATGTCCACTCATTTGCACTCACTTAATAGAGTGTTGCTGGTCAGTCACTAAGTTTTGTCCCGCGCTTTGCGACGCTGTGGACTGCAGCCCTCCAGGATTTTAGTAGATGCTCCTTGCCAATTGTTCTAGTGGTTTTAGTGACTCATGTCACCTGTTAAGTACTTGCTGACTTGAAATAAATAGCTATTTCTTCAGCAAACATGCATTTATTTGGAACCAGCAGAGAATGTGATTTTAGGGTCTGTGGCCATGAAGAGGCACGTGCAAGGTCCCTCTAGGCGAGGGGAGGAGAAGGCCTTTATAGAGAGCATGGGAAGCTGGGAGGGTGCAGGGAGCAGAGTCCAGGCTTCGCACTGGCTGCGTCTGTGCCAGGAGGGAAGCAGAGGAGCCTTTATCTTCCCACTGGGCTCTGCTGTCGTCACTGGCCATGGCCTTCTGGTCTCCAGCTCTGTTTAATTGAGGTTTCTGTTTATTAACTTTTTTATAGGAGGCAAAGGGAAAGTTTTGAATTAGTGAAAAAGCAATGCCTCCTAACAAAGTTTCTGGTTAAAATTGCAAATACAGAAAGAAATTTTGACTCAAAGTGCATCTAATGTACTTAAAATCAGCTACTGAGTTCAAGTTGCCTTATGGAATAAATTAGAGCTCAGTGCTCGCCTATGTTCATGTGGTTATTAATCACCCACCAGTATTGCCACAACTGTTTCTGTTTCAGAACTACTTGAATTTTTTAAAAGAATTCTTGGAATACAAATCAGTTTCTATTCAAAGAACATGAAAAAAGAACAAAACCTAAAAACTGAAGAGACTTTACGTGGAGACAGTGATAGAAGAAACACATTCCCGTGTTGTGACCGAGAAGGAAAGTCACGTGGATATGCTAGGACAGCAACCGTTGTGTGTGTGTGTGTGTGTGTGTGTCTGCATTTTCTGAACTGATGGAAAAAACAAAAGGAACGAGGGAAGGAAGGATGGATGGGTATAAATAAAATATATGTGTGTGTACATACCGACAAGTCTTCTGGAGAGCACACACGTCCTATAAGGACATACTTATAAGCAATCTGTTCTCTTGATCATTATACTAATACATGCTCATTGTCAAAAATTTAAAACCACAAAAGAATATAATGCAAAATAGCAAATGGAACATGATAGTAATCTAACTACTGAGCAAAACCATAGTTGGCCATGTTATATTTCCTTAGTATTTATTCTGTGCAACTATTTCTGTATAAAGTGTATACATGTATTTGTATATTTATTTTGTATCATATGAAATATTCTCTACATACAATTTATTATCCTTCCTTTTTCACATAGTATATTATGAATAGTTTGTTCACTCAGTAAACTTTCTTTTAACATAATTTTAAATTTATACTTAATGTTAGGCACTATGAGCCTGTCACATTACAATGCTTTCATTGGAAATTTAGCAGGTTTCTTTTTTCACTTTTTATCATTGCAATCAGCAATTACAATTATACAAACGTTTTCTTTACAGACAAATTTATTTTGAAAATGAGGTCAAACTACATTTTATTATCCTGATTTTTACATGAATTCATTATATTACATGCATTATAACAATTCATAAAACAATTTAACAATTAATGACTGCATAATACTTCATGTGGACTGCGCAGGAAGCGTGGCCGAGAGGAGCTATCCCATGTCCCAGGTCAGGGGTGGCGGGCTAGAGGAGCTACCCCACATCCAAGGAGGGGTGGCTTCACAGGCACAGGAGGGCCGAGAGGAGCTAATCCATGACAAGGTCAGGAGGGGAGACTTGTCCAAGGGAAGGAGCAGCAGCTGTGCTTTGCTGGAGCAGCTGTGAAGATATACCCCACGTCCAAGGTAAGAGAAACCCAAGTAAGATGGTAGGTATTGTGAGAGGACATCAGAGGGCAGATACACTGAAATCATAATCACAGAAAACTAGCCAATCTGATTACATGGACCACAGCCTTGTCTAACTCTAAACTAAACCATGCCGTGAGGTGCCACCCAAGGTGGACAGGTCATGGTGGAGAGGTCTGACAGAATGCGGTCCACTGGAGAAGGGAATGGCAAACCACTTCAGTATTCTTGCCTTGAGAACCCCATGAACAGTAGAAAGGGAAAATGATAGGATACTGAAAGAGGAACTCCCTAGGTTGCTAAGTGCCCAATATGCTATTGGAGATCAGTGGAGAAATAACTCCAGAAAGAATGAAGGGATGGAGCCAAAGCAAAAACTATACCCAGGTGTGGATGTGACTGGTGACAGAAGCAAGGTCCGATGCTGTAAAGAGCAGTATTGCATAGGAACCTGGAATGTTAGGTTCATGAATCAAGGCAAATTGGAAGTGATCAAACAGGAGATGGCAAGAGTGAACGTCGACATTCTAGGAATCAGTGAACTAAAATGGACTGGAAAGGGTGAATTTAACTCAGATGACCATTATATCTACTTCTGCGGGCAGGAATCCCTCAGAAGAAATGGAGTAGCCATCATGGTCAACAAAAGAGTCCGAAATGCAGTACTTGGATGGAATCTCAAAAACGACAGAATGATCTCTGTTCGTCTCCAAGGTAAACCATTCAGCATCACGGTAATCCAAGCCTATGCCCCAACCAGTAACGCTGAAGCTGAAGTTGAATGGTTCTATGAAGACCTACAAGACTTTTTAGAATTAACACCCAAAGAAGATGTCCTTTTCATTATAGGGGACTGAAATGCAAAAGTAGGAAGTCAAGAAACACCTGGAGTAACAGGCAAATTTGGCCTTGGAATGTGGAATGAAGCAGAGCAAAGACTAATAGAGTTTTGCCAAGAGAATGCACTGGTCATAGCAAACACCCTCTTCCAACAACACAAGAGAAGACTCTACACATGGACATCACCAGATGGTCAACACCAAAATCAGATTGATTATATTCTTTGAAGCCAAAGATGGAGAAGCTCTACACAGTCAGCAAAAACAATACCAAGAGCTGGCTGTGGCTCAGATCATGAGCTCCTTTTTGCCAAATTCAGACTTAAATTGAAGAAAGTAGGGAAAACCACTAGACCATTCAGGTATGACCTAAATCAAATCCCTTATGATTATACAGTGGAAGTGAGAAATAGATTTAAGGGCCTAGATCTGATAGATAGAATGCCCGATGAACTATGGAATGAGGTTTGTGACATTGTACAGGAGATAGGGATCAAGACCATCCCCATGGAAAAGAAATGCAAAAAAGCAAAATGGCTGTCTGGGGAGGCCTTACAAATAGTTGTGAAAAGAAGAGAAGTGAAAAGCAAAGGAGAAAAGGAAAGATATAAGCATCTGAATGCAGAGTTCCAAAGAGTAGCAAGAAGAGATAAGAAAGGCTTCCTCAGCGATCAATGCAAAGAAATAGAGGAAAACAATAGAATGGGAAAGACCAGAGATCTCTTCAAGAAAATTAGAGATACTAAGGGAACATTTCATGCAAGGATGGGCTCGGTAAGGGACAGAAATGGTATGGACCTAACAGAAGCAGAAAATATAAAGAAGAGGTGGCAAGAATGCACAGAAGAACTGTACAAAAAAGATCTTCAGGACCCAGATAATCACGATGGTGTGATCACTCACCTAGAGCCAGACATCCTGGAATGTGAAGTCAAGTGGACCTTAGAAAGCATCACTACAAACAAAGGTAGTGGGGGTGATGGAATTCCAGTCGAGCTATTTCAAATCCTGAGAGATGATGCTGTGAAAGTGCTGCACTCAATATGCCAGCAAATTTGGAAAACTCAGCAGTGGCAACAAGGACTGGAAAAGGTCCATTTTCATTCCAATCCCAAAGAAAGGCAATGCCAAAGAATGCTCAAACTACTGCACAATTGCAGTCATCTCACATGCTAGTAAGGTGATGCTTAAAATTCTCCAAGCCAGGCTTCAGCAATACCTAAACCATGAACTTCCAGATGTTCAAGCTGGTTTTCAAAAAGGCACAGGAACCAGAGATCAAATTGCCAACATCTGCTGGATCATCGAAAAAGCAAGAGAGTTCCAGAAAAAAAAAAAACAACATCTATTTCTGCTTTATTGACTATGCCAAATCCTTTGACTGTATGGATCACAATAAACTGTGGCAAATTCTGAAAGAGATGGGAATACCAGACCACCTGACCTGCCTCTTGAGAAACCTGTATGCACGTCAGGAACCAACAGTTAGAACTGGACATGGAACAACAGACTGGTTCCAAACAGGAAAAGGAGTACATCAAGGCTGTATATTGTCACCCTGCTTATTTAGCTTATATGCAGAGGACATCATGAGAAACACTGGACTGGAAGAAACACAAGCTGGAATCAAGATTGCTGGGAGAAATATCAATAACCTCAGATATGCAGATGACACCACCCTTATGGCAGAAAGTGAAGAGGAACTCAAAAGCCTCTTGATGAAAGTGCAAGAGGAGAGCGAAAAAGTTGGCTTAAAGCTCAACATTCAGAAAATGAAGATCATGGCATCCAGTCCCATCACTTCATGGGAAATAGATGGAGAAACAGTGGAAACAGTGTCAGACTTTATTTTGGGGGCTCCAGAATCACTGCAGATGGTGAGTGCAGCCATGAAATTAAAAGACGCTTACTCCTTGGAAGGAAAGTTATGACCAACCTAGATAACATATTCAAAAGCAGAGACATCACTTTGCCAACAAAGGTCCATCTAGTCAAGGCTATGGTTTTCTAGTGGTCATGTATGGATGTGAGAGTTGGACTGTGAAGAAAGCTGAGTGCCGAGGAATTGATGCTTTTGAACTGTGGTGTTGGAGAAGACTCTTGAGAGTCCCTTGGACTGCAAGGAGATCCAACCAGTCCATCCTAAAGGAGATCAATCCTGGGTGTTCGTTGGAAGGACTGATGTTGAAGCTGAAGCTCCAGTACTTTGGCCACCTCATGCAGAGTTGACTCACTGGAAAAGACCCTGATGCTGGGAGGGATTGGGGGCAGGAGGAGAAGGGGACAACAGAGGATGAGATGGCTGATGGCATTGCCAACTTGATGGACATGAGTTTAAGTAAACTCTGGGCGTTGGTAATGGACTGGGAGGCCTGGCGTGCTGCGGTTCATGGGGTCACAAAGGGTCGGACACGCCTGAGCGCCTGACCTGAACTGAATATGTCATCACATGAGGATGCAAATTGTATGCTAATTTTTTTAATGTTTTGAAAATTTATAGTGTTTCCGACTTATTGATATTATAGATAAGTTAAATATGGACACTATTATAATGTGAATCATTGTATCTATCTTTGATTATTGTCTTAGGACAGAGTTCAACATTATGTATCATTGTCCAAAGGTACAATCATGAGTAACACTCAGTATATGTTGGATAAATTCCCACTATTTGGGATTTTTTTCAATGTTCAACATCAACAATTAAAACACTTGCATGTATTATTGCGAGCACTGCATTTAACTCAATAATGAATTGAAAGATAGAAAATTTGGCTTGTTTTCAACTTTAAGGAACGTTTTATTGTTGGTTTTTGTTGACATTGGTCTAACCATGGCCTAAACTTCTTTCATCAGTGGAGAACTTATTCCTAACTATTTATAAATTTCTTGGATATTATTTGTTTTCTTTATAATACTGATATTAAGAATTTTCTTTGCAGAGTGATCAGGACATTATTTATTTATCAGATTTTACATTTTCCCTTTCTTTACTCACCTATTGGCAATAAAGACTTTTGTCCAGACTTGTAAACAAAGTGATTGGATTACCCTTGACTCAGTTCACTGTCTGCCTCGTAAAATTGTAAAACATTTCAAAGACTTGTGGGTATTATAGTTTCTGCTACAGTAGTTGAGCAACAAATGGGCGGAGAAGCATCTAGAGTGAGTTACCGTGCTCCTGCTTCAGATCCGCACCCTCCCTCCTTAACAGAAGTTCCAAATAGTCGGCTCTCGGAGAAACAGCATTCAGAAAGTAGTGTGGAGTCTCTTTATCTCTGCAGTCATGCTGCTGTGTCCCCTTTGGGAATAGTTGTCCACATCTGCCGGAGGCACGCCTAGACCTGTTGTGCTAGAGTGTTTTCACCAAATCCCATCAACTCTTTAAGATTTTGAAGGGGTTCAAATGGCTGCCTCCAATACAAGAATTCAAGATTCCAGACACCATAGATGACGCAGAGGAAAATTAAGAGCCCTCAAACTGTTGCTTAATACTCGGAGAGTAGTACAGTGCTTCTCAGAGATTCACAGAAGCCCACACTAGTCTGTGAATGTTCTCACCAGCTTAAGATGAGAAAAGGCTAGAAGTTGAGAATAAGCCTTTAGACATTTTTTAACTGTTTGACTACCATACGGCATTACTGTGAATGTCAAATATAAACTTTAGGTTGTAATTATCATATAATTTTTTTTCTGAAACTTAAACTATGAACCAGAACATTCTATTTTTTTCTACTGTAGTAATTCTGTATACAGTTGCTCAGTCATGTCTGGCTCTCTGTGACCCACTGGACTGTATAGCCTGTCGGGCTTCTCTGTCCATGGAATTTTCCAGACAAGGATGCTGGGGTGGGTTGTCATTTCCTTCTCCAGGCAGTCTTCCCAGTTCAGGGATCAAACCTGCATCTCTTGCATGCCTGCATCGGCAGGCAGCTTCTTTAACACTGTGCCACCCAGCAAGCCCATTATAGTTACTATGTTTGCTATATCTCATAATAATTGTGTATGAGATGGTTGGAATGACATCACCCACTCCACGGACATGAGTTTGAGCAAACTCTGGGGGTCAGTGAAGGACAGGGAAGCCTGGGCTGCAGTTCTTGGCATCACAAAGAGTCGGGCACAATTTAGTGACTGAACAACATCAACACGGTGCTGTATCTTGATAATTGTTGATCATATTTCACAAAATAAGCTCCCCACCAAACTCTTCTTGTATTGTACACTATAAACACTGTGTCCCAACTGTTCATTCACTTACTTTAAGTGGGACTTTTCCCTGATGCAACCTCCTCACACAGAAAGGTACCATGCCCCCAGGGGCGCTCCTCAGCATCTCCCAGAGTGCCGAGGCTGCAGATGGCTGCCTCTCTGATCGCAGGCGGTTCTCTGGAAGCCCTGTCGTCAGAGTGGGGTGGGTGGGGCGCAGGGGCCGGGGGTGGACGGCCCACCCAGCATCCTCCCTGCTGTTGCTCCGGTTTCTGGGTGGGCAGGAGGCACAGGGAGGCGCATCGTCCGGGCTGGCCAGTCTCCTTTTTCAGAGAGCAAGGGTGTTTCAGGGTCAGCTGAGACTTGTTTTGTCTCTCAGCTCCGTCAGTTAAATAAACTGGTAAAAATCTCTCCAGAATTCTGGTGATAGGTTGACTGTCAGTCACAATTTTTGGTATCATCATTTTCTATGGTTGCAAATGTTTTTGTAAGAGGAAATTGAGAAAATCTGAGTGATAGGCAGCTTGCCAAGGCAGAAGTCACAATGCTACTCCTTGCCTTTCAAATGGTACCTGATTTTTTTTTTTATTAGAGATTTCATTTTTGGTGCAATGAATTATCCTGATTTTTTCTTTGTGATTATATTGTTTTTAATGAAGATCAGACTAATATTGTCTTAGAGTTTCTAAAGTATCAAGATTACCCTTATTTTAATATTTATATATGTTTCAAATGTCTGTTTTTGTCTTTATTTGGTTAAGAACTGACATTAAACTCTGAGTCTTTTCTCCAAAATTTATTTAACATCTCTGCAATATATGAAATAAGCATTTACTTCCAACTAATCTGTGAGACTAATTTATTGTTTCTCAAATTCTTGTGTCTGTTTCTGAGCTTAAGCATGGATGAACTGTTCACATCTCCTTTACAGACACACTGTTCGTTACTATACTTTGTGACACATGTTGGTAACAGAAAAGTTTGCCTGACTGTAATATCATTCTTTTTCACAACTTCCTCAAATATTGCTCTAACAATCTTGTGAGTTTCCTCAACAAGTTAAAAGAATATTCCACTTATTTTTTATAAGAATATTCCACTCATTTTTAATTGAATCACATTAAACCCACACATTGCTTTCAAAAGAGTCTTCATTTTTTACAACATTTAATCTTTATATTCAGGACGATGATATAGTTTTTCCATTTATTCAAATTTTCTTTTATGACCTTCAGTAAAGTTTTATGATTTCTTCAAAGCAATATGGTATGAAATTGTAGTAGTTATTCCTAGGAAATTGTTGTATTTTCTTGCTATTTTGCATAAAGTCCAAATACATTCTCCAAAAGATTATTGATTTAAGTATGTGATATACATGAGAATCCATTTATTTTTCCATTTACATGAATGATGAGTGAGAGGCCTAAATTGTCTTCAGAATATTGCAGTTGGAACAGTTTGAAGAAGTTTCTGACTATAGTGTTGATTATGGGCAGCACCCAAACAATAGAAGCCTCTGTCAGTTCATTGAATGAAAACAGCTACCCTTGAATGCATCACAAAGAAAATGTCTCATTAGGATACATTGTTATTTAAAATATATTTCTAGTTAAATACTTTTGACTTCATTTATGTTTTTGTGCAGACAGTGTCCAAAAGGGAATATATTTATACTCATATTGTTGAACTTATGCATTATTTAAAAAATCGGATCAAAATTTCATGGAATCAGTGAAACGTAGAACATCACTGTTTAAGGACGCTGCCTGGCAGTTTCTGAATCTATCTCAAGCTTCTTTCTTGTGAGGCCATGTTGAGTAATGGTACAGTGGCAGAGAACTCGCCTGCTAGTGCAAGAGACCCGGGTTCGATCCCTGGGTGGGGAGATCCCCCGGAGAAGGGAATGGCAGCCCACTCCAGTGTTCTTGCCTGCGAAATCCCAGGGACAGAAGAGCCTTGTGGGCCACAGTTCACTGATGGGGGAGGGATACGGGCGAGTCTCAAAGAGCTGGACATGACTGAGAACACACGTGACTGACTGTGGATAGCTGAATCTCTGACCCTGGGGTTTACGATGCCGAAAAGGACTTTCGTGGACCAGGCCTTTCAATGTATCGTCTTTGTGTCTTGGACATCTCAGTACAGCAGCACTGAGAATTACCTACGAGAACTTTAATTACAGATGACTCTCAAGGAAATTACTACCAATTGTATCCGAGTAGCTCAGCATTTCCTCTAAAATGCACCTTAAATTTTAGTATAAATGGATAGGTTCTGTAAATTCAGCTAACACTTGAGAGACTCCCAGCGTCTTTGGAACTGCAGCTCTTAATGAAGGCTTTGTCAGGACCCATGCAAAGTACATTTGTTTCAAGGAGCAAAGAATTACATTTCCTTTTGTCTCTGTGTAGTCAGGCTAAAAACAAAGGGGGAATTGACTTGGGAAGTTAATGATTCGATTCTGCATTTGAATAAAAATCTCCGCCATATTGGCCTGAATAAATACTTGTTTGGTAACTATTTTAGGCTAATTATAGGTAAAGTTAAAAATCAAAATTTCAAATTAGTGTTAAAATAAATTATTGCATCAAGAAACTGAATTTTTTGTTTTCAAAGCAGACACCAAATCTAAAATCTATACTGTCCACTCTGAAAATACAAATGTCACTTTAGGGGAACCATCCTGAAGATAGAGAACTTCAGTGTTTTTCGATACTTTCCTTCTCCTCCTTCAAGAACGGGCCTGACTCATCCTGAAGAGGGGATGAGAGCGTAATCCTCTTTTCTCATGTTCTCTGCTGCTGCTGCTGCTGCTAAGTCACTTCAGTCATGTCCAACTCTGTGTGAGCCCGTAGACGGCAGCCCACCAGGCTCCCCCGTCCCTGGGATGCTCAGTCACTTCAGAGAGTCTCCGGCTCCTTGCGACCCTATGCACTGTGGCCTGCCGGCTTCTGTGCCCACAGGATTCTCTAGGCGGGAATATGGAGTGGGTTGCCACTTCCTCCTCCAGGGGATCTGCCCGACCCAGGGATCGAGCCTGTGTCTCTTGAGTCTCCTGCATCGGCGGATGGGCTCTTTACCACGAGGGCCGCCTGGGAAGCCCTGCTTTTAGCTGCTGTTGTGCTGTGTTGCAATAAGGAGGAAGGAAGGAAGAGACGACGGAAGCTTCCTCCATCTCTTTGCTGGGTGGATTCTTGCAGCTTCTTGCCCTTGCGGTCTACCGTGTGGTCCACACGGAAAGCAGTTCTTTCTGCTTAATCCGTCATAGGGTGAATTGTCATGTATGCTTAAGCCCCCAATGTTATTAACTCAGAATGTGGATGTACTTAGAAACAGGGTTTTTAGTTTACTTTTTCATTAGTGAAAAGTCACAGAGGTGCAGATTGAGACACAGAACGTTTACATGATCTCAAATGATTACACCACAAATTGCTTACTAATTACCAAAAGGGAATTGGGCCCTTGTCATGAAAAGTGCCGTTAGAGGCACTTCTTGACATCACGGCGTTCTGTGTCTCTTGGCACAAGATGGTAAGAAATACAAGACATCACCTCAGTGGCTGATGCTGGAAATTAGGCATAGGGTCTTTAGAGAGGTATCAAGTCAAAATAAAATCATTACGGTAGTCCCTAACCCAGAATGACAGGTGACCTCAAACAAACTTGAGCACAGAGACAAGCACAGAGGGGGAAAGATGTGAAGACGCAGGGAGGATCTATGCACCGGAAGGCAGACATACAGAGACGCCTCTGCAAGCTAAGGGATGAAAAAACGTCCCAGAGTTTAGAAGAGGGCAATGAAACAGATTCTTTCTCACAGCCTGCGGAAGGTACTGGCCCTGTGGACGCCTTGATACTGGGCTTCCGGCCACCAGACCCGTGAGACAGTAAGTTTCTGTTGTTTAAGCCATGCACTTCACGTGGCAACCGCTGGAGACTAACGCACCTTCTCCAAGCGCGGGCTCTCTCGCAGGGTGCTGGTGTGCTAGTGTGTGTACGCTCAGCCGCGTCGGCCTCTTTGCGGCCCATGGGCTCGAATCCACCCGGAGCCTCTGCCCATGGGATTTCCAAGGCCAGAATACTGGAGTGCATTGCCATTTCCTCCTCCAGGGTGTCTTCCTGACCCTGGGGTTCAACCTGTGTCTCCTGCACGGCCAGGTGGATTTTGTACCACTGCACCATGTGGGGACCCCCTCTGGAAGGTTAGGTCTTCGGAAAGCCCTGCAAAGTGTTTCATCCTTTGTTCTGTGACATGAGCTTTCTGGGCCTGAGTTTGACTTCTTCCATCATTTCTTGCTTCCCTCACAGGACAGCGTCTATGCCAGGGATCTCTTGTCTGGGTGCTTTGGTAGGGCACCAAAGAGGAGGCTGAAGTCAGTATGCTTTCCCTCGGTCAGGGTTTACTCGTCCCTTGGGAGATTTCTACATGTAAGACTCTGAGGATGCAGATCATTCTACTGGTGAACATATTTGCAAGCAGGAGATAAATTTCAATACTTCATTCTTGCAACATTCTTAATCTCTGAAAGTGATAATTTTGAACTGCCTCTCCATTGGAAGAGTCAGTGGTTTTTTCTTCTTCCTCAGAAACCCTGTACTTAAAAGGACTGTATCCTCAAAGAGGTATAAACCCCTAGCATCCCTCAGCCTTCTCGTGCTGACTTGGGACTGGAGGGCTGAGGTTAGTGGCAGGGCCAGGTTTTCTGCATGAGTCACAGAGCCGACTGTGAGGTGCCTAACACCGGCCTCTGAAAGCTTCTTGAACTTAGATTCAGGGGGACGTTGCTCCAAATATCCTTGATTTTGGCCACAGCTCCAAAAGAACAGGGAAAATGCCACGCGGTGTCTTATATATGGATGGCGACCCTGCTGTTAAATTCAGATTTTCTTTCCTTCACTCTGTGTCCTCTCTGTTGAAAATACCTTCTTTTTTCGACATTATCAACATACAAAATGTTGGCTTAAAAAAAAAAAAATTCTGTTGTTCCACATCCACGTAAGCTTTCTGAAATCATGACCCCTCTTGGCATTATTTACCTTGTATCTCCAGTGCCAAGAAAGGCACTAGCTCAGTAAGTATCTGGATATTGACCAAGTAACAAACAAGTAGGTTAACAGATGGTGAAGGAGAGACATCTAATTATTTTCCTTCACCAGAATGCAAAATATAATAAAACATAAAAGCAAATAATTATAGTCAGCTATATAACTAGAGTATATTTTCAGATATTAAATTACGTAATTTTAAATCCATATAATCTTTGTTATCACAAACTTCAATTCAGTTCAGTCGCTTAGTTGTGTCCAACTCTGCATGGACTGCAGCACGCCAGGCCTCCCTCCTGGAGCTTACTCAAACTCATGTCCGTTGAGTTGGTGACACCATCCAACCATCTCATCCTCTGTCGTCCCCTTCTCCTCCCTCAATCTTTCCCAGCATCAGGGTCTTTTCAAGTGAGTGAGTTCTTCGCATCAGGTGGCCAAAATATTGGAGTTTCAGAGTCAACATCAGTCCTTCCAATGAATATTCAGGATTGATTTCCTTCAGAATGGACTGGTTGGATCTCCTTTCAGTCCAAGGGACTCTCAAGAGTCTTCTCCAGCACCGCAGTTCAAAAGCATCAATTCTTTGGCACTCAGCTTTCTTTATAGTCCAACTCTCACAACCATACATGACTACTGGAAAAACCAAAGCTTTGACTAGACAGACCTTTGTTGGCAAAGAAATGTCTCTGCCTTTTAATATGCTGTCTAGGTTGGTCATAACTTTCTTTCCAAGGAGCAAGTGTCTTTAAATCCATGGCTGCAATCACCATCTGCAGCGGTTTTGGAGCCCAGAAAAATAAAGTCAGACACAGTTTCCATTTGGAATGCACTGTATGCCAAAGCTTATTTCTACTGAAATAATGGCACTAGTCCTTTCAGCCTAAAATAAAAAGAAAAAAGTGGGTATAACTTGCTCAAACTTGATCATCAAAATTTTTTTATTGTGAACGCTATCACATAAGCACATGGTATACGAGAGAATAATAAGATGCAGCTCAGTGAATTGCTGAAAGACACACACTCTTATAACTGTATCCATGTCATTGAATGGGAAAAATATTATTATTTTCTTCACTATAAAACTGCTAAAAGGAATTTTAAGGTATGATTTTTTTAGTAATAGACTTTCTATAGGGTATATCCTATTATGGATATGTAGACAACTTGCTCAGTTTTACAGTTAGCTGAAGAAGGAGCAGTCTAGGGCCACTGGAAGATGAGAAGGAAATCTCAGAAAAAAAAAAAATCCAGAGGAGAGAACAGACCTCAAACTCTGTATAAATTTTCCCTGAATCCCTGGCTAACCCTTGAAACATACATGCACAAGAAGAATGCATGAAGGTAAGTGAATTAAAGTGAAACCTGAGCTGCTTCCTCAGGAGACAGAATTTGCAATTTGACTTCTACTAGTTTAATTATCTGTTAAGACAAAATCATCATCCAGCAAAATAGCAAAGTCCAGAACCTGACAGTGTGCTTCATGCAGCTCAGAGCTGCTTGACATGCAGAGGAACGGGGAGATAAAAAGTATTCTACTGGGATCAACCTTAAACTGACCCAGAAGGGCTTTTTGGAAAGGGAAATTAAAGCTATATAGCTATGTTTAACAGAAGAAAGTGAAATATATTTGTGACAAATGAAAAAATAGGGAATATTAGCAGAAAACAATGCTATAAAAACAACCATGTGGAAATTCTTAAACTGAAAAATACAGTATCTGATATGAAAAATTAATTGGATTGGCTTAACAGTAGGGTGGAGATGAAAAGGGAATGAAATATTGAGCTTGAAATATCGCTCCATAAATATGGATTTGAAAATAGTCAAAATTTGCCACATACTCAATAGGACTTAACCTTGCTGTAAATTTTTATTTGTATTTTAGCTGTTCTTATAGGTGTATGGAGATATCTTAGTGCGGCTTTAATTTATGGCTCCCTAATGGCCACTGATGTTGAGAAGAAGCTTCCCTGTGCCTATCTGCCACCCACGTATTCTCCATGATGAAGCGTCTGATCCAGTCTTGTGCCCGTTTTCTAACTGGATTGTTGGCGCCTTTACTTTTTGTTCCCCCCACAGATTGTTGTACTACTCTTATTTTTTTTTAATATGTACATTTTTAAGTTCATTTAATTCTTAAAAAATTAACTTATTTATTTTAATGGCTAAATTTTAAATACTGATTACTTTACAATATTGTAGAGTTTGTGTTCTGAATACAAGTCCCTTGTTGTATGTCTTGTCATCTCAAGAAGGAAAGCTGGTTTGAATTAGTGAATATACAACTGATGCAAGCTGTTAGGTAAAAGACGACCGGGACACCCAAGAGGGTGTCTAACAGGCTTTAATGAGGAAACGCTCCGGGGTGGGGGTTCCAGACCCAAACAAGGCAGGTCGAGGAGGTCCGCGCCTGGCCCGTGTTGGAGGTGGCTTATATGTGCTCCTTGCGAGGGATGGTCAGGTTAATGGAAGGGGGTTCGGATGGGTCTCCAGGCTGAGGCGTCACGGGCTGATAGGTCCTTCTACGTGGCTGGGGTGGGGCGGCTTTAGCTGGCGAAGTGGATCTGGGATCTGGGAGGCTCCTTCCCTTAGGGACATCCCCCGCCGGCGGGAGGGAGAGGAGGGACGGCCCATCATGGCCCCGGGTCCGGCCTTACAGAAGCAAAACTTGCCTCTGTCTCTTTAAGGAGTGTCCTGCTTGTGGAATATCTAGGTTGATAGTTATTTTCTTCAGTACCGTATCTTTAAAGATATTGTGCCAAATAGTGTAAAGCTTTAAATTATATTTTTTAACTGCAGGAAACCAATATCTTCATCATATATGATACTGGTTTGCTGCAGTTCAGTTCAGTTGCTCAGTCATGTCTGACTCTTTGTGACCCCATGGACTGCAGCATGCCAGGCTTCCCTGTCCATCACCAGCTCCCAGAGTTGTTCAAACTCATGTCCATTGAGTTGGTGATGCCATCCAACCGTCTCATCCTCTGTCATCCCCTTCTCCTCCTGCCTTCAATCTTTCCCAGCATCAAGGTCTTTCTAATGAGTCAGTTCTTCACATCAGGTGGCCAAAGTATTGGAGCTTCAGCTTCAACATTAGTCTTTCCAATGAGTATTCAGGCCTGATTTCCTTTAGGGTGGACTGGTTGGATCTCCTCACAGTCCAAGGGACTTTCAAGAGTCTTCTCCAACACCACAGTTCAAATTCATCAATCCTTCAGCACTCAGCTTTGTTTAGTGTCCAACTCTCATATCCATACATGATTACTGGAAAAATTATGGCTTTGACTTAGATGGACCTTTGTCAGCAAAGTAATGTCTCTGCTTTTTAATATACTATCTAGGTTCATAGCTTTTCATCAAAGGAGCAATCATCTTTTAATTTCATGGCTGCAGTCACCATCTGCAGTGATTTTGGAGCCCAAAAAAATAGTCTCTCATTGCTTCCATTGCTTCCCCATCTGTTTGCATGAAGTGATGGGACTGGATGCCATGATCTTTATTTCTGAATGTTGAGTTTTAAGCCAGCTTTTTCAGTCTCCTCTTTTACTTTCATCAAGAGGCCCTTTAGTTCCTCTTTGCTTTCTGTCATAAGGGTGGTGTCATCTCCATATCAGAAGTTATTGATATTTCTCCTGGAAATATTGATTCCAGCTTGTGCTTCGTCCAGCCCAGCATTTCTCATGAGGTACTCTGCATGTAAATTAAATAAACATGGTGACAATATATAGCCTTGACGTATTCCTTGCCCAGTTTGGAGCCAGTCCGTTGTTCCATGTCTGGTTCTAACTGTTGCTTCTTGACCTGCAGACAGATTTCTCAGGAGGCAGGTCAGGTGGTCTGGTATTCCAATCTCTTAAGGAATTTTCTACAGTTTGTTGTGATCCACACAGTCAAAGACTTTGGTGTAGTCAGTAGAGGAAAAGTAGATATTTTTCTGAAACTCTCTTGCTTTTTCTATGATCCAGTGGATGTTGGCAATTTGATCGCTGGTTTCTCTGCTTTTCTTAATCAAGCTTGAACATCAGGAAGTTCTTGATTCACATACTGTTGAAGCCTAGCCTGGAGAATTTTGAGCATTACTTTGCTAGTGTGTGAGATGAGTACAATTGTGTGGTAGTTTGAGCATTCTTTGGCATTGCCTTTCTTTGGGATTGGAATGAAAACGGACCTTTTCCAGTCCTGTGGCCACTGCTGAGTTTTCCAAATTTGCTGGCATATTGAGTGCAGCACTTAAACGGCATCATCTTTTAGGATTTGAAAGAGCTCAGCTGGAGTTCCATCACCTCCATTAGCTTTGTTCCTAGTGATGCTTTCTCAGGCCCACTTGACTTCGCATTTCAGGATGTCTGGCTCTAGGTTAGTGATCACACCATCGTGATTATCTGGGTCGTGAAGATCATTTTTGTACAGTTCTTCTGTGTATTCTTCCCATCTCTTCTTAATATCTTCTGCTTCTGTTAGGTCCATATCATTTCTGTCCTTTATCGAGCCCATCTTTGCATGAAATGTTTCCTTTGTGTCTCTAATTTTCTTGAAGAGATCTCTAGTCTTTCCCATTCTGTTGTTTCTTTCTATTTCTTTGCATTGATCACTGAGGAAGGCTCTCATCTCTCCTTGCTATTCTTTGGAACTCTGCATTCAGATGCTTATATCTTTCCTTTTCTCCTTTGCTTTTCGCCTCTCTTCTTTTCCCAGCTATTTGTAAGGCCTCCTCAGAGTTTTCCTTTTTGCATTTCTTTTTCTTGGGGATGGTTTTGATCACCTCCTGTACAATGTTATGAATATATGTCCATATTTCTTCAGACACTCTATCAGATCTAGTCCCTTGAATCTACTTGTCACTTCCACAGTATAATCTTAAGGGATTTTACTTGTGTAATACCTGAATGGTCTAGTGGTTTTCCCTACTTTCTTCAATATGAGTCTCAGTTTTCAATAAGGAGTTCATGATCTGAGCCACAGTCAGCTCCCAGTCTTGTTTTTGCTGACTTTATAGAGTGTCTCCATCTTTGGCTGCAAAGAATATAGTCAATCTGATCTTGGTTTGGACTATCTGGTGATATCCATGCGTAGAGTCTTCTCTTGGGTAGTTGAAAGAGGGTGTTTGCTATGACCTATGTGTTCTCTTGGCAAAACCGTCTTAACCATTGCCCTGCTTCATTCTGTACTCCAAGGCCAAATTTGACTGTTACTCCAGGTGTTTCTTGACTTCCTACTTTTGCACTCCAGTTCCCTAGGATAAAAAAGACATCTTTTTTGGTGTTAGTTCTAGAAGGTCTTGTAGGTCTTCAGAGAACCGTTCAACTTCAGCTTCTTCAGCGTTACTGGTTGGGGCATAGACTTGGATGATGTCATATTGAATGGGTTGCCGTGGAGACGGACAGAGGCCATTCCGTCATTCTTCAAACTGCACCCAAGCACTGCACATCAGACTCTTTTGCTGACCATGAAGGCTACTCCACTTCTTCTAAGGGATTATTGCCCACAGTAGTAGATGTAATGGTCATCTGAATTAAATAGTGATTTCTCTGTCTATATATCATATATACCTAATTGTTATCTTTCAGTAGGAGTTCAGAGTTTTCATATTAAGTACCAGGATTCAGAGAAAAATGACATTCTTCCTGGTTTATTGCTCCCCTCCTGAATTTATCACTACTTTCTTCTCCTGTTGAAAGTGAAGTGAAAGTGAATTTGAAAGTCACTCAGTCGTGTCCGACTCTTTGTGATTCTCCAGGCCAAAATACTGGAGTGGGTAGCCTTCCCCTTCTCCGGGAGATCGTCCCAACCCAGGGATCGCACCCAGGTCTCCCGCATTGTGGGTGGTTCTTTACTAGAGGAGCCCCCAGGGAAGCCCGTGAATACTGGAGTGGGCAGCCATTCCCTTCTCCAGCGGATCTTCCCAACCCAGGAATCGAACCAGGGTCTCCTGCATTGCAGGCGGATTCTTTACCAGCTGAGCCACCAGGGAAGCCCAAGGATACTGGAGTGGGTAGCCTTTCCCTTCTCCAGCGGATCTTCCCGACCCAGGAATTGAACCGGGGTCTCCTGCATTGCAGGCGGATTCTTTACCAGCTGGGCTATGACAGAAGCCCTATGGCATAACTCAGATTTCTCGAGAAAGCCTTCCATAAGCTTAAACTAGGCACTAATTTCTAAATATTCTATTTATACCTCTTTAAGAGCGGCGGACTTAAATTTTTTAAATCATGACTAGACATTCTGGGAAGCTACAGTACTCCTTCATTTCCTCATCTGATCCATTTTGCTTAATTTCTACGTCTGATCGGTTTTGCTCTGGAAAACCCACTTGCTAATTTGTATTTGCTTTCTCTTCCTCCCTGCGTTTCTTCCTTCCAACCTCCCTTGTTCCTCTGAGATCATACCTCCCAATAGATCCTTTAGCCTGGAAGTGTTGATTCAGCCTATTTTTCTATAGAACTGGGCTAATAAAATTGGAAAGTGAGTTTTTGAGGAATATTGTTTTGCTGCAGCTGATAAGGATATAATCAACAGTTATATGCTATTTGGCATCAGACTGCCCCTGAATTGACATATGTGCCCTTCTCTTCACCTTCTTATTCCTTCTCACTTAAGACTCTGGTGCTCAATGTAATGTGGTGAGTTGTTGAAAAGGAGCAGATGAGAAAAAGCACCCTCAGGACACTTTCTCAAGGTCTTTGGACCCTCTCAGAGTGGCCGCTCTTAATAAATATGTAGGAGGTGTGTGAGCCCCCCCACTCCTTGCTGTCCGTGCATTATTTACTATTGATGAGAACTGTGCACTTTTCCTTTACAGAGCATATCAGGTCATTGCTTTTGATTCCCTTATGCTCCAAAGGGCATTTAAAACAAAGCTCAATATTCAAGTTGAATGTTAATGCTTTGGGAGAGGAGCGTGGTGTGTTCAAATACAGCAGGCTTGCCATGAAATGAATTGCTAGGGTGTTAAGCAATCTTAATTTTTAGCACTTTTATTCTGCTTCTCCTAAGAGAGAGAGAGTGCCTTATTAGTTTATCATATTGATGGAGATCTAACATATATTTAAAATTCTGTTGTTAGAGCTCTCATTCACGTCAGCAAGTATTGATCAGTCACTTTTATCTGGCCTATATTTCCATGCATTCAAACTGAGGAGGATACAGATGTCGTCTGATGTAAAACTCATTCTTAAATGGTTTATCATGGAGGGCTGGGGGAAGGCCTGGTGACAGACATGAAATGATCACACAACCCAGACCTGAGCGCAGAGAAGAATACAAAAAGAGACTAAAGCTATTTTTCTTTTAAATGAACGAAGCATATCATGAGTGCTGCCTGGCAGTCACAGTGAGAAATCTCTGAGGACTCAATCTCTGAGGACTTTGAGACTTCTTAAAGGGATAATAATATAAACAACTGTTGCCTACAAGGGGAAACATATAGGGTGGGTCTTAGAAAATAAGTTAGAATAATGGAAAATACATTCACAGTTTTTATTCAGAGAATTATACCTGTATTTTTGACGAATGATAACAATATATCAAGGTTATGTGTATAGTGGGTTAAGCAAACAGGAAGTTGTTTTTAGGACATAATAATAAGTCTAGAGAAGGTCCACCCTGGATCGCTGAATTAACCCCACAGCATCATCAGTGTCCTAAGAGCCTTCTGTCTTTCTGCTTCACATGTGGTTTTCATGAAGGAAATGGCAACCTACTCCAGTCTCTTTGCCTAGAAAAGTCCATGGATGGAGGAGCCTGGTGGGCTACAGTCCATGGGGTCCCAAAGAGTCAGACATAACTGAGCATGCACGCGCACGCGCACACACACACACACACACACACACACACACACACACACACACACACGCCCAGTTTTCATCCTCTTTCCTTTGTTCATCCTGTCAAGATGGCCGCTGCAACTCCAGCCTCATGCTTCAGGAGTGGTGGATGTTATGAGCTCTGCTTAGCTCCCCCTTCAGGATGGGAGGAGAAGTGCAGATTTCTGCAGCCGTCCCGACCAGGAGCTGCCTCTGCTTCAAGTCATGTCTGCTTTCTGAGATGCGCTCGCCCAGTGACCGCTGACACAGAGCTCAGTCGTTTTGGGCGACATGGAGTGATTCTGTAGGCTCGTCTAGTTTTTGAGCTCCTTGGAGCTTTGTGGCTTCTGTTGACACCGCCCTGCAGCTGCTCTTCTTCCTCCACCCGTCCTGCGTTCTTCCTTCCCTCCTACACGTTTGGATCCTCTGAGAGCTCCAAGTAACACTTCTGCATGTTAATTTCTCTTCCAGTCTTCTGTCTGAGTAGCCGAAGCTTTGGCACATTTTGGATAGAGATCAGGAACTTCCCTGATGGCTCCATGGTAAAGAATCTGCCTGCCATCCCAGGAGACACAGGCGACGTGTGTTGGATGCCTGGATCGGGAAGACCCCCTGAGGAGGAAACAGCGCCCACTCCAGTGCTCTTGCCTGGAGAATCCCGTGGGCAGAGGAGTCTGGTGGGCTACAGTCTAAAGGGTTGCAAAGAGTCAGACATGACTGAGCGACTAAGCACACAAGCTCGATATAATAGGAAAAAGTACTGAGTACACCGGTCATTCCCTAAAAATCACTGGGTTCACTACAGAGAGAACTCAGCATCTGCCCCCATAAGCCAAGTGTAAACTGTTGTGATCCGCAAAGAAGAGCAGCTGCAGGTCCTCAGAGCAAAGGAAGACAGGAAGTGTCCATAGTGAGTTTGAAATCTAGGTAGGATGTATTGGTGGTCTGTGAGGGACATATAATCCACTGCCTGGAAACAACTTGACATGGCTCTTGGATTGTCCTTGAAGACACTTGATTTCTCAGGATGAGTGTCCCTTTCTTTACATAAGAAATATGTAGCACTTGTCTAGTCAAGGCTATGGTTTTTCCAGTGGTCATGTATGGATGTGAGAGTTGGACTGTGAAGAAAGTGGAGTGTTGAAGAATTGATGCTTTTGAACTGTGGTGTTGGAGAAGACTCTTGAGAGTCCCTTGGACTGCAAGGAGATCCAACCAGTCCATCCTAAAGGAGATCAGTCCTGGGTGTTCATTGGAAGGAATGATGAAGCTCAAACTCCAATACTTTGGACACCCGATGCGAAGAGCTGACTCATTGGAAAAGACCCTGATGCTGGGAAAGATTGAGGGCAGGAGGAGAAGGGGACGACAGAGGATGAGACGGTTGGATGGCATCACCAACTCAATGGTCATGGGTTTGGGTGAACTCCGGGAGTTGGTGATGGACAGGGAGGCCTGGCGTGCTGTGGTTCACGGGGTCGCACAGAGTGGGACACGACTGAGTCAGACACAACTGAGCGACTGAACTGAACTGAACTGTGAATTAATAGTTTACTTTGACTGCTTTGCGCTTATAGAAAAGGATAATTAGGAGTGTGCTGCTGCTGCTAAGTCGCTTCAGTCGTGTCCAACTCTGTGCAACCCCATAGACAGCAGCCCACCAGGCTCCCCCGTCCCTGGGATTCTCCAGGCAAGAACACTGGAGTGGGTTGCCATTTCCTTCTCCAATGCATGAAAGTGAAAAGTGAAAGTGAAGTCGCTCAGTCATGCCCGACTCTTAGCGACCCCATGGACTGCGGCCCAGCAGGCTCCTCCGTCCATGGGATTTCCCAGGCAAGAGTGCTGGAGTGGGTTGCCATTTCCTTCTCCAATGCATGAAAGTGAAAGTGAAGTCGCTCAGTCATGCCCGACTCTTAGCGACCCCATGGACTGCGGCCCACCAGGCTCCTCCGTCCCTGGGATTTTCCAGGCGAGAGGACTGGAGTGGGCGCCATTGCCTTCTTCAGTGAGGAGTTTGGTTGCTCCTAATCATCATTTTGTCTTGTCCTGTCTCTGTCATGTTTAGTAGTACCCAGCAGTGGTCTTGGACACGCCATTTTCATCACAAGTCTCTGAACGTCCTGTGAATCCTGTTAGGTACACTCCATTAGTAAAAAAGCCACCCTTACAAATCTCATCGAGATAAGCCCTGTCCTATTGTAACCTGGGCTTCCTGTGAGACTGTTGTGGGAACACACCACTCTGATTTTTAAAAGCCCTTTGTTTAATGGAGAGAATCTGAAAGGCATGCTTTCAAGGTCTCTGTTTATTTTAAGTGCCTTCTTAAATCCTTCAGAGGTCTTAATAAAGGGTTTGATAATTGCATTCTTGGCTTCATCTTTAGACCTGTTTTTGCCAGTGTCTTGGATTTACCTTTCCCCAGAAGTCAGTCATTTCTCTTTTTTTTTTCTTTCAGTTTTAGCATTGTTTTCCATCTAAGCACACTGGAACTGAGAAATAATTTGCTGTTTTTGAACTCAAACATTTCTGGTTTCTTTATAGCATCCTTCTCTGGAGCTTATCTCTGCCCTTTCGCGTTCTGCGTCGGCCGTGGGTAGAAGCAGCGAGCACCTGCAGTCATCTGCTGGGCGGGCCCTTTAGCTGGGCTGTCCAGCTTATTATGTGCGTTTTCCATTTTCTGCATTAACACAGGCAAGGCAATTATTTTCTCTGTGACTAGCGAGGACCCCCTCTTTCTTCCAGTGTTATTTGCTTCTTATTTGCATGTCTCGTTCCTAGCTCTCACGGACAGCCCACGGAGACATGGCCGGTGTCTGCTGACAGCCTCTTCATGACACCCCAGGCTGCCCTCACTGCCCTGTCTCGAGGCCGTTTCCGCAGGCGCTCATTTGTTGCAGCAGCGCCCCACTCCTGCCTGCCACGTGTGTTCCAGTTCCTGCTGCTGAATCATACGACCTCAAAACTCCTAGGCTTCAAATAACGCCAGCGTTCGCTTCGCTGGAGGATCCTCGCTTTGGGCCAGGCTCAGTGGGCATGGCTTGTCCCCGCTGCACTCCGTGTCAGCAGAGGGCTCACTCGCTCGCATGTTCAGTGGCACTTGATAAACTCAGCTGAAAGCGCACAGGTGACTCCCCATGTGTCCCGAATTCCTCACGGTCATGACAACAGGTTTGTGAGGGCAGGCACTCCAAGAAGAGGGAAGGAGGGAGAAGGTGAGAGAAAAAGAAAGGAGACAAAGAGACAAAGGGAGGGAACGCCAGAAACAGGCAGAGAGAGGCGAGGGAAGGAGAGGGGGAGATGGAAGGAGAGAGAAAGAGGAAAGACAGAGACGGAGAAACAGAGAGGGTCGCAAAGAGGCTGTGTCCACAGGCGCCAGAGCATCGCTTCTGTCATAGTCTGTTGGTCAGAGCAGGAACAGCCCCTGAGAAATTCGGGGGAAAGGAACGCATCCTCTGACTCTTGCTTGGAAGAGAGCTCGCCGCGCTCTAGGAAGAACATGCGGAATGGAGCGCGCACACCCACATGCACGCGCACGTATCTGCAGAGCGCAGAGCCGCCTATAGAAAATCCAGGCTGCCATAAAATGATCACGTGGGTGCAGCGGATATAGGCAATCCGGTGTGTTCACAGGTTAAGCACAGTTATTTTAAAAATCAGATAGAGGTGAGTTTAATTCCCGTGCCAGCTGCCTACCGCCTGTGGGATGGTAACAAGATGAAACGATGTTCCAGCTTCTTTCATTCAAACAGGTCTTCTTTTTAGTTAGCCTGTCTTCTTGTATTTCCGTCCCTTTGTCTCCTCTCTATTGTTTGGGTGATTGTGTCTTTGCATTAGGGTAACTACTCCTTACTATGGGCCTCCCTTGTGGCTCAGCTGGTAAAGAATCTACCTGCAGTATGGGAGCCCTGGGTTCAATCCCTGGGTTGGGAAGATCCCCTGGAGAAGGCAAAGGCTACCCCCTCCAGTGTTCTTGCCTGGAGAATTCCTAGAACTGTATAGTCCATGGGGTCGCAACGAGTCAGACACAACTGAGCGACTTTCACTCCTTAGTATGCCAGTAGGTCTCGGGGAGGCTGTTAACAAGCCTACCTGCGCCAAGGAGGGCAGGGAATGCCGGCTAAGCCACTAAGACCCCTACTCTGGGAATCTGAGAATTGAGCACAGAAACAGAAAAGTGGGTTAAACTGAGTCATTTCAGTGGCAAGAAAGATGCAGAAGAGACTGTTGATGAATTCTTGACTGATGAACTAACCTCCCAAAGACCTGGTCACCCAGCTTTACCTTCAGTTCTGTGAGTTAATATGTAGTATTTTCACAAGTGTCTTTTTAGGCTGAAATTAGGTAGTTTCAGTTTTAATTACTAACTCATGAGATGAAAAAAGATAGTCAACCCTAACTCATGGTACAGTTTTAAGCATTAAATAAATAAATGTATGTGTGTGAAGTCCCTGACACATCGTAAGGTGTTAAAAAATTTATTAATAATAACAGTATTATCAAAAAGAGCGTGACATCTGCTGTGCACCTCCTCCTCCTCCACGCCTTTGGCAGCTGAGTCAGCTGCAGTTGGCGGGGGGGACGCCAGCGGGCCTGGCAGGTGGCCCGCCAGCCGCCCTGGGCGCGGTCTTGTCTCCCTGCGTGGTCCTTACTCAGGGCCGTCGTTGAGGGCGCAGTGGGTCTGCAGCACGCGGGCTTTGCTCCCTGCACACGTGCCTTTCATCCCGTCCGTCACTCGTCCAGCTGCTGTTCTCTCTATATAGCTTTTTTTTCCCCCCATAGGAAAATGCTCTATATCTGAAGGTAGCCGTGGTTACCGTTGTGAAGCGTCCTTTGCCGCAGTTACCACAAAGTGAGCAGTTGGCGTTCTCCTTCGCAGGGAGACGCTGCGTCCTGCGGAGTCCAGGGAAGAAGGATGCCGTGTCCTTGCGCCTGCTCACGGCATCCTCGGCATCGTGGTCACCCGACACAGTGGAGGTGGTTTCTGAGAAATCAGGCATCATTTCCCCCGTTAGACATTTCTAGGGATGTGTTTTCTATATTACTGGATAGAATGGTCTCCGAGCATTGTGTGCGATAACTCAAATGACCTTGTAGCATTTTTTATTTTGTATTTTTAATTAAGAAATTAGGCAGAATGCTGTCATTACCAAAGGATATTGGCAAGGGATCAACGATAAGAGAGGAAATGAAAGTTCTATGAAAAGAGGCACAGCTTCAAGCTAAATCCGGGTTAAGAGGGCAAAATGTATACCGTGTTTAACCATGGTGTTTTAGTGTAGATGTGAGATGTTATCCACATTATTTAGTCTCACTCTACATTTGCACACAGGTTGAGTGTGTGCTGAGTCGTGTCCAGCTCTCTGTGATCCCACGGACTGCATGTAGCTCGCCAGGCCTCTCTGTCCATGGACTTCTCCAGGGAAGAATACTGGAGAGGGCTGCCAATTCCTGCTCCAGGTTATAGGAGGATAATTATGATATCTACCTCACAGGATTAATTGAAATCATGCGTACAAAGCGATTAGCACGTGGCTTAAGCATAGGAGTCATTCGTCAACTCTTATTTTAAGACATCCCATAAATATCTATGCACACAACTATGAGAAAAACTGCTCCAGGATCTGGTGCAGAGCACAAACTCAGAGATATTTGCTCAAGGAATAAACACATTATTGACCTATAATCTCTAGAAAATAAACCTCAATTCTATAAAGAACCAGGAACTGAATTCTGACTTGAATTGAGTCATGTGCAACTCCCTGATAAATGAATAGAGATGGGGAGCTCTCTGCAGAGTATACGATAATAAGTGGAATATACTAAGGATAGTAAAAGTATTATAAATATAGTATAATAAACAGTATAATAGATATACTAAATAGAGTAGTATAGTAAGTATAATAGTACAACATAATAAATATAACAGTTTAGTGGTAGAATACGTATAGGATAATAAGTATGGTGACCGGCCGCATCACTGATTCCTGCTCATTCCACCCCGTCTCCCTCTTCAGGGGTCTTAGCCTAGACTGTTCCTTGAGACTAAAATGCTTACTTCTGGACCCTTCACTGGGTTTGTCCGTTTTCACTGTTTCCGCGTAAATGCTCCTCACGTGGAGTTTTCCTTCCTCCCCAACAACCCCTGTCATTCTCGCAGGCTCCCCACATCATGTTCACCTCCTTCACCTTGATGATTCCTTTCTTGTTTTGTCTCTTTCCTCCTCTAGGATGAAATCTCCGCTTCATCAGATCGGCTCTGTCTTTCTTTCATCTCCGCCAAAACTGTTTGAGTGCCTAAATAGTAGAGGGTCCATGAATACTTGCTGAATGTATCAATCATCAAATTTGGATAAAGGAACTTTTTGTATTTGTCCCAGAGCAGGGCACTTGGGAGAAAGGTAAAGACTAAGTTAAACCGCAGATTAGCTGCCGATTCTTTCTATTTTATAAGGCTCAAGTCTTATGTGAATGTGTTTTGAACATTTTTCATCATTTTTCAAATACCTTCCCAGAATAGATCCTAGTATACACCAGACTTCTCAGTTATCATAATTTTGGAATCAAGTTTATTTTCCTCCCGAATGTCAACTTCACTAGTGATGTATGGCATTTGGGAGAACAGCTGGAGTGAAACAAAGCTCAAAGTCTCCAACATTCCAGATGTCAAATAGCTGTCTCTTCATTTACAGGAATCTAAACAGCAAGTGTGTAATGAAAGTTTTAGGGAAGACTCTCAGACATGGGGAAACAGAATATCAAAGTGAGAAAACAGGTGTTAGACTAATTTTGAAAAAAAAAAAAAAAAGAAGGTAAAACATCACTTTACTAAGTAAATCCTCTGCAATCTGTTGAGTAGCTAATCCCAGAAAAGGAAAAAAATAAAAGCAGGCAATTTCCAAGCATCACAGTATTTTCAACTGAAGTTTGTGTCTAATTTATGTTTCTTCTATAACTACAGGTGTAGCAAAGGTTTAAGGTATTTTTTTAAGTGTTCAAATGCCCACAGCATCAATTCAGCAGCCGCAGTTAGAGATGTGTCTCCAGCGTCAGACTAGGAGGGCAGCAGAGACCTTTCTCCTCTCTCTCTTCCCGCCCTTCCTCCCTTGATTCCTCTCTCTTCCTGTTTCCCCTCCTTCCTTCCTCCTTCCTCTCTTCCTGTCCCTTGCCTTCTCTTCTCTTCCTTTCTCTTCTCATTAGGATGACGGGACTGTCTGTTTAGGATGTTCAGTTACCACTGCCTCTTCCTCACTATCACCATGTCAGCACACCCGACAAAGTCGCCAGATGTCAGAAAAACCACACTGAAGACAGAGGGGGAGTGTTGCCATCAGATCAGCAGCAATTACTCACAATCCCTGTATTAGACTCAGTGTAGATTTCCACCCTCCTGCTGTCTCTCATAAGAACAGCATTACTCAGCTGGTGAGCAAGGCTTGCATCAGCAGTTTTGGAGGAGGAGGAAACCAGGAACATGCTGATGGGATTGAAAGTGACAAAGGGTTTTCCTCTCTGTGCTCTTCCCCTGTGTTGACCTCTTCAGAACTGGAGTCAGCAAAGTGGGTGAAAACCCACTGGACTGTGCAGAAAGGTCTAGATTTCTTTCTGTTTTGTGACCTTGGACAAGGGTCACAGTTCCTGGGCCTCAGTTTTCTGATTTGTAAACTGGAGGAAGTTGGGGCTCCCAGTATACAAGAATGTTCTCCTTTGTAAATTGAATGCTTTTTAGTTTTTTGATAGGGTTAGCAGTAATATTGATAAATATACCTTATATGCTAGACACAATTCTAAGCGTTAGTTTAATAACACACTCACTTCTTTTAATCCTCCCAACAAAACTGGTTAGACATATTCTAATATTGCCTTTATTTTCTAGCTGGAAAAATGTGAGACAGAAAAGTTGAGTAACTGGCTTGAAGTTATGCTCTGGCAAGAACATGGAGGAGAGCACAGCTGTAGAGCTGCGGATGCTCGCTGCCTGAGTGAGTGGGATCCACGCCCCAGCCGCCGCCACTAAGCTCAGTGGAGACGCGACTCTGATCGCTTATAAGGAAGCTGGAAAATGCAGAGCAAGTGAGATACTGGGTGGGCACTACTTCCTGTGCCGCAGACGTGAGGTCTTTCACGAGATTCCTGATGCGTGGTTACCACTCAGTAAATAGCCGCTGCTACTGTTATCGGCCTAATCATAATCAGAGCACTAACAGAACTGTATCACCTATTGGGGGGCACTTCAAAACTGGTGCTGTAATTTGGAATACTCAGTGCAACTTTTTAAGAGGTGTTGAAATGTATGGAGATTAATGGAAATAATAGAGGATGAATTTTTTGAACTCTGCAGATGAAGCATTTGTTCTCCCTAGATCATAGAACAGTTTGGGATAACCATTTAATTATTCAGTTCTTTTCAGCAGTTAATTAACTCCTTTACCCCCCAGGCCAGGTAGACCCATCTGTATCCCTGTCACCTGTTTATAAACATTAAAAGTTGGGTGTCCTCGAAAGAGCAACTTACCTTCTCCTTGGCTGATAGAATGTAAATCATCCACATCCTCCTATGCCCCATCACCCTATGTAAAGGGTATTGCCCTTTATTATGACAGATTTTATGATATTTTGTGATGGCCAGCCATGGGGAGAAAAAGGTTTAAGGCACTGACATCTAATTTTATTATCTCTGGTACCGATTCATTTTTTAGAAGCATGTCTTGACTTTCTGCCAGTTTAAGCATGAAGCTTTAAAATCTGGATGATGACAGGGTTGGGAATTAAACCTTTAAATCAGAATGGGGTTGGAAAGACAAATCGCTAAGAGATTTCAGTCATTTAGCGTCCCTCCTAGCATGTTAATAAGTGGTGCTCACAAAATCAAAAGCACATCACCGCCTGTTCTCTGCAAGATGTATGGGTGTTAGATGCTGTTTCAGAGCTGAATGATGAGTCCTTAACGTTGGCTCAACTTAAGGGAAGGGAGCAAAGATACATTGAGTGTTTACTATATCCAGAACATCACACTGGGTTTTTTTCCTTATGTTTTCTCATTCTGTCTTTAAAAATACTGCAAGGAGGTTACAACTGTCCACATGTTAAAAATAAAAAGTGGAAGAAAAATGAGGAAAACTTAAACCTGCTTGAGAAGTTGGCTCTCCTTCCCAAATACCTGCTGGGTTGTGCTTTGCATCTCCTGATCTCTTTGGATGGAAAGGTCGTGGCCCAGATTTTGCATGACTGGCATCAGCGCGTCATTTGCTTAATACAAATTCCTTGGCCTTGAAGAGCGATCTTTCCTGTAGAAAGCTGAAGCCGTCTACTCTGCCCCCACCGACTGCTCTCTGTTTCGTCATTCTGGGTTTGTACACATTTCATATTAAGAAGCATTTTGCTGTTTATGTGCTTATTGCTTTTTATGTTTTCCTCTTTAAAGTACAAGCTTGTGAGGGCCGGGATCTTAAATATCTTATTCACATCTTTATTTCCAGAGCTTAGAAGGCTCTCTGGCAAAGAATAATTGCTTAGTACTATTTCAGTTTAGGACTTCCCAACCACGATGGCTCAGATGGTAAAGATTTGCCTGCAGTGAGGGAGAACTGGGTTCATTCCCTGGGCTGGGAAGGTCCCCTGGAGGAGGGAACAGCTGTCCACTCCAGTATTCTTGCCTGGCGAATTCCATGGACAGAGGAGCCTGGCAGGCTACATACAGTCCCAAGGGGTCGCAGAGTTGGACATGGCTGAGTGACTTTCAGGTGGTACTAATAGTAAAAAACCCGCCTGCAAAGGCAGGAGACATAGAGATGCAGGTTGATCCCTGGATCAGGAGGATCCCGTGGAGGAGGGCATGGCAGCCCACTCCAGTATTCTTGTCTGGAGAATCCCATGGACAGAGGAGCCTGGTGGGCTACAGTCCATGGGGTTGCATATAGTCAGACACAACTGAAGCGACTTAGCATGCAGGCATTCATTTAATCAAAATTTTTTCAGCTTGAAATACTGCAGCTCCAAAAAAGAAATGTTTTACTTAAGATCACATATTATACAAACGGCAGATTCAGATCCAGAGCCCAGGCATGGCTATACTAGGTCGTGATAGAGTAGGTCACTTTTGTGCCACTCACTGTTCCTCAGAACAATACCTTGGATGTGTTAATTCAGATAATCCGCACTAACAACACAATCATTTTTTAATTTCCATTTTAGAGTTGAGGAATTTGAGGCAGAAAAATGAATAGTTTTCCCAGATTCTGCTGGTTCCTTGTCAGCATTCATTATACTGTGTTTCTACCAAAGCTGTTGCTTTTGGGGCATCGTTCATTCTTTTATTGATAAATCTAAGAATGCTTTTTAGTCCAACCTTCTCTGCCCAGGTAGGGAGAAGGGAATCAGAATACCAGTTTTCGCTTATCCACACAGAGTTTAATTCTCCAATGCTATGAAATGTGGTTTGCTTAACTCTAGGTATTCAATGAATATCTGTTGATGTATAAATAAATAATTGCAATGATATGTACTCATGGAGAACATTTATTGAAGGATCAGGGAACCTGCTTGGCTGATAATGTTAATTGCTCACACTATATCATTTAAGGTTTCTAAGATTCTGACAGCTAGGGAGTTATTAACCCTCCTTAACCCTCCAAACCCACAAAAACCATGTGTCATCACACTTGTTCACATTCCCATTTTTGGTGAGGATTGAATTCATGTCTGTAGAGTTAGACGAGACTAGATATCCTCCAAGTAAGGGTGATGCTGCCTAAGGTAGTAGCTGCAGGAGCTGTGGGTTTCACTTTCCCTTGAGCTTCCGTTCACTCGTCTCTGAAATGGACGCACTGTAGCCCGCCTCTAACGGCAAAGGTTCACTGAAACTCTCTTGTGTAGATTTTTTGACGTGGTGCTAATTCACAGTGGAAAACACGATGGAAGACCGGTTCCGGACAACAAGTAGGCTTTCTTTTTCATACTCCATGCTCTCAAGCCTCTGCTCTTTCTCACATAAGTGAGATAGTTTAGGAATGAGCAAGGCCTATGTCACATGCCCTGGGAGAGAGGGTCCCTGGACTCCATCTGGGTTCAGTGCGTGGTCACAGAGAGAGAGGATCAGGCTTGAGGGAGGCTGGTGCTCGGGCTCAGCTGTGTCTGACTCCTTGTGACCCCAGGGACTGCATGCAGCCCACAAAGGCTCCCCTGTCCCTGGATTTCTCAGGCTGAACACTGGTGTGCGTTGCCGTCTCCTCCTCTAGAGGATCTTCACGACCCAGGGGTCGAGCCTGCGTCTCCTGGTTGGCAGGCGTACCCTTCACCACTCTGCCAGCAGGGAGGCCCCCAAGGAAAGCGAGGTCTAGACTTTAACTCCGGCTCTTCCACTTTTTAGTTGGGTGACCTTTGGAAGGTCACATGACTCCTTTAGGACTCAACAGTCTTTAAACCTGAGACGGCAGTACACCTCCATGCTGCGGCTGCGGCGACAATCATGTGAAGCGCTGTGTGCGAACGGCACAGCTCAAGGTCTGACTCACCGTGATCGGTGCAGAAGCTAGCCGGACACTCTGCCTTTTACATAAAGATTCACGAGTGGAAATGCTGGTTGTGTCGCTAGTGTTGACCTTCAACTGGGTACTCTTGTTTAATTGCCTACTTCCTGCTCCCACAGCTGTGGATGCAAGGCAAAACCAAGACCACACCCTAACATTGCATTCTGGGCATGTTGGTTGTGTAATCATAGTCACCTGTCACGCTGGCATCTTTAATCATTTTAAAGGTAGTTCTGACTTGACCATATTCTTGTTTAACTACCTTAAGCAAATTAATTAGCTTTGTGGAGCCCCTGAGGTCATTAATTCATGGTCTATAAAAACTCAGACCTAATTGAACTTTTTAATATTGTAGCTTTACTACCTGATATAAGTGTCTTTTAAATTATAAGAATTGCTAAAGTTAATGCCTTGTTAAATAGCTACGTATATATTGAAGTATAAAAAATTTCCAAGATTGCAAAGTAATCAAAATATGGATTAAAACAAAGATGATTCTATTTCTCTTTTATTAAAACCTCAAGATACCAAGAGCTTTGACTATGCAGCAGGAATAATGGAAGGGTCTCATATTTCTAGCTTGCAAAGAAAGTGTAACCTCTGGCAACACTTTGATAACTGAAATTTAACCAGTAAATATTTGTTAACTGAAATATATAAACAAAGAAATAAGCTCCTTAAAACCAGCAAATCACAAGTACCACTTCATGCTCTGTAGGAAGGTTATAATTGAAAATGGCGATAATCGTAAGTATTGGTGAGGATGTTGAGAAACTGGAAGCCTCATCTGTAGTTGGTACAGTTCAGTTCAGTTCAGTCGCTCCGTCGTGTCCGACACTTTGGGATCCCGTGAACTCGCAGCATGCCAGGCCTCCCTGTCCATCACCAACTCTCGGAGTCCACCCACACCCGTGTCCATCGACAGTGACGCCATCCAACCATCTCATCGTCTGTCGTCCCCTTCTCCTCCTGCCCTCAATCTTTCCCAGCATCAGGATATTTTCAAATGAATCAGCTCATCGCATAGAGGGCCAAAGTATTGTAGCTTCAGCATCAGTCCTTCCAATGAATATTCAGGACTGATCTCCTTTAGGATGGACTGGCTGGATCTCCTTGCAGTCCAAGGGACTCTGAAGATTCTTCTCCAACACCACAGTTCAAAAGCATCAGTTCCTCAGTGCTCAGCTTTCTTCACAGTCCAACTCTCACATCCATACATGACCACTGGAAAAACCACAGCCTTGACCAGATGGACCTTTGTTGGCAAAGTGATGTCTCTGCTTTTGAATATGCTCTCTAGGTTGATCATAACTTTTCTTCCAAGGAGTAAGCGTCTTTTGAATTTCATGGCTGTCATCACTATCTACAGTGATTTTGGAGCCCAGAAACATACATTCTGACACTGTTTCCACTGTCTCCCCATCTATTTCCCATGACGTGTTGGGACCAGATGCCATGATCTTGGTTTTCTGAATGTTGAGCTTTAAGCCACCTTTTTCGCTCTCCTCTTTCACTTTCATCAAGAAGCTCTTTAGTTCTTCACTTTCTGCAATAAGGGTGGTGTCATATGCAGATCTGAGGTTACTGATATTTCTCCCGGCAATCTTGATTCCAGCTTGGGCTTCTTCCAGTCCAGCGTTTCTCATGATGTACTCTGCATAGAAGTTAAATAAGCAGGGTGACAATATACAGCCTTGACATACTCCTTTTCCTATTTGCAACCAGTCTGTTGTTCCATGTCCAGTTCTAACTGTTGCTTCCTGGCCTGTATACAGATTTCTCAAGAGGCAGGTCAGGTGGTCTGGTATTCCATCTCTTTCAGAATTTTCCACAGTTTATTGTGATCCACAGAGTCAAAGGCTTTGGCATAGTCAATAAAGCAGAAACTGATGTTTTTCTGGAACGCTCTTGCTTTTTCTATGATCCAGCAGATGTTGGCAATTTGATCTCTGGTTCCTCTGCCTTTTCTAAAACCAGCTTGAACATCTGGAAGTTCACAATTCACGTATTGCTGAAGCCTGGCTTGGAGAATTTTAAGCATTACTTTACTAGCGTATGAGATGAGTACAATTGTGCAGTAGTTTAAGCATTCTTTGGCATTGCCTTTCTTTGGGATTGGAATGAAAACGGACCTTTTCCAGTCCTGTGGCCACTGCTGAGTTTTCCAAATATGCTGGCATATTGAGTGCAGCACTTTCACAGCATCTTCTTCCAGGATTTGAAATAGCTCAACTGGAATTCCATCACCTCCACTAGCTTTGTTCATAGTGATGCTTCCTAAGGCCCACTTGACTTCACATTCCAGGATGTCTGGCTCTAGGTGAGTGATCACACCATCATGATTATCTGGGTCATGAAGATCCTTTTTGTACAGTTCTTCCGTGTATTCTTGCCACCTCTTCTTAACATCTTCTGCTTCTGTTAGGTCCATACCATTTCTGTCCTTTATCGAGCCCATCTTTGCATGAAATATTCCCTTGGTGTCTCTAATTTTCTTGAAGAGATATCTAGACTTTCCCATTCTGTTGTTTTCCTCTATTTCTTTGCATTGATCACTGAGGAAGGCTTTCTTATCTCTTCTTGCTATTCTTTGGATCTCTGCATCAAATGGGTGTATCTTTCCTTTTCTCCTTTGCTTTTCGCTTCCCCTCTTTTCACAGCTATTTGTAAGGCCTCTTCAGACAGCCCTTTTGCTTTTTTGCATTTCTCTTTCTTGGGGATGGTCTTCATCCCTGTCTCCTGTACCATGTCATGAACCTCCATCCATGGTTCATTACGCACTCTATCAGATCTAGTCCCTTAAATATATTTCTCACTTCCACTGTGTAGTCATAAGGGATTTGATTTAGGTCATACCTGAATGGTCTAAGGGTTTTCTCCACTTCCTTCAATTTCAGTCTGAATTCGGCATAAGGAGTTCATGATCTGAGCCACAGTCAGCTCCCGGTCTGGTTTTTGTGGACTGTATAGAACTTCTCCATCTTCAGCTGCAAAGATTATAATCAATCTTTTTAAAGAATATATATATATCAAATAATTATATATTAAATCATATAAAATTATATGACTTATGTATATATGATTTGTAGAATGCAATCTTTTAGAGCTAGAAAGGAGATTAATATATGTGTGAGTCTGTGGGAAACAGTATGGAAAGGCAAAATGATGGGACACTGAAAGAGGAACTCCCCAGGTGGGTAGATGCCCAATATGCTCCTGGAGATCAGTGCAGAAATAACTCCAGAAAGAATGAAGGGATGGAGCCAAAGCAAAAGCAATACCCAGCTGTGGATGTGACTGGTGGTAGAAGCAAGGTCTGATGCTGTAAAGGGCAATATTGCATAGGAACCTGGAATGTCAGGTCCATGAATCAAGGCAAATTGTAAGTGGTCAAATAAGAGATGGCAAGGGTGAACATCGACATTCTAGGAATCAGTGAACTAAAATGGACTGGAAAGGGTGAATTTAACTCAGATGACCATCATATCTACTACTGTGGGCAGGAATCCCTTATGAAATGGAGTAGCCAACATGGTCAACAAGAGAGTCCAAAATGCAGTTCAACTCAGTTCAGTTCAGTCGCTCAGTCATGTCCTACTTTTGCGACCCCATGAATCGCAGCACGCCAGGCCTCCCTGTCCATCACCATCTCCCGGAGTTCACTCAGACTCACGTCTGTCGAGTCCGTGATGCCATCCAGCCATCTCATCCTCTGTCATCCCCTTCTCCTCCTGCCCCAAATCCCTCCCAGCATCAAAGTCTTTTCCAATGAGTCAGCTCTTCACATGAGGTGGCCAAAGTACTGGAGTTTCAGCTTCAGCATCATTCCTTCCAAAGAAATCCCAGGGCTGATCTCCTTCAGAATGGACTGGTTGGATCTCCTTGCAGTCCAAGGGACTCTCAAGAGTCTTCTCCAACACCACAGTTCAAAAGCATCAATTCTTCGGCTCTCAGCTTTCTTCACAGTACTTGGATGCAATCTCAAAATGACAGAATGATCTCTGTTCATTTCCAAGGCAAACCATTCAATATCATAGTTATCCAAGCCTATGCCCCAACCAGTAACACTGAATAAGCTGGAACTGAACGGTTCTATGAAGACCTACAAAACCTTTTAGAACTAACACCCAAAAAAGATGTCCTTTTCATTATAGGGGACTGGAATGCAAAAGTAGGAAGTCAAATTTAGCCTGGAGTAACAGGCAAATTTGGCCTTGGAATACAGAATGAAGCAGGGCAACTGCTAAGAGAGTTTTGCCAAGAGAACGCACTGGTCACAGCAAACACCCTCTTCCAACAACACAAGAGAAGACTCTACACATGGACATCACCAAATGGTTGACACCGAAATAAGATGGATTACATTCTGTGCAGCCAAAGATGGAGAAGCTCTATACAGTCAGCAAAAACAAGACTAGGAGCTGACTGTGGTCAGATCATGAACTCCTTATTACCAAATTCAGACTTAAATTAAAGAAAGTAGGGAAAACCATTAGACAATTCAGGTATGACCTAAATCAAATCCTTTATGATTATACAGTGGAAGTGAGAAATAGATTTAAAGGACTAGATCTGATAAACAGAGCGCCTGATGAACTATGGACGGAGGTTCATGACATTGTACAGGAGACAGGGATCAAAACCATCCCCATGGAAAAGAAATGCAAAAAAGCAAAATGGCTGTCTGAGGAGGTTTTACAAATAGCTGTGAAAAGAAGAGAAGCGAAAAGCAGAGGAGAAAAGAAAAGATACACCCATCTGAATGCAGAGTTCCAAAGAATAGCAAGGAGAGATAAGAAAGCCTTCCTCAGTGATCAGTACAAAGAAATAGAGGAAAACAACAGAATGGGAAAGACTAGAGATCTCTTCAAGAAAATTAGAGATGCCAAGGGAATATTTCATGCAAAGATGGGCTCGATAAAGGACAGAAATTGTATGGACCTAACAGAAGCAGAAGATGTTAAGAAGAGGTGGCAAGAATACACGGAAGAACTGTACAAAAAAGGTTTTCATAACTCAGATAATCACGATGGTGTGATCATTCACCTAAAGCCAGACATCCTGGAATGTGAAGTCAAGTGGACCTTGGGAAGCATCACTATGAACAAAGCTAGTGGAGGTGATGGAATTCCAGTTGAGCTATTTCAAACCTTGAAAGATGATGCTGTGAAAGTGCTGCACTCAATATGCCAGCATATTTGAAAACTCAGCAGTGGCCACAGGACTGGAAAAGGTCCGTTTTCATTCCAATCCCAAAGAAAGGCAATGCTAAAGAATGCTCAAACTACTGCACAATTGTACTCATCTCATACGCTAGTAAAGTAATGCTCAAAATTCTCCAAGCCAGGCTTCAGCAATACGTGAATCGTGAACTTCCAGATGTTCAAGCTGGTTTTAGAAAAGGCAGAGGAACCAGAGATCAAATTGCCAACATCTGCTGGATCATCAAAAAAGCAAGAGAGTTCCAGGAAAAAACATCAGTTTCTGCTTTATTGACTGTGCCAAATCCTTTGACTGTGTGGATCACAATAAACTGTGGAAAATTCTGAAAGAGATGGGAATACCAGAGCACCTAACCCTCTTCTTCAGAAATCTGTATGCAGGTCAGGAAGCAACAGTTAGAACTGGACATGGAACAACAGACTGGTTCCAAATAGGAAAAGGAGTACATCAAGGCTGCATATTGTCACCCTGCTTATTTAGCTTATATGCAGAGTACATCATGAGAAACACTGGGCTGGAGGAAGCACAAGCTGGAATCAAGATTGCTGGGAGAAATATCAATAACCTCAGATATGCAGATGACACCACCCTTATGGCAGAAAGAGGAACTAAAAAAGCCTCTTGATGAAAGTGAAAGAGGAGAGTGAAAAAGTTGGCTTAAAACTCAACATTCAGAAAACGAAGATCATGGCATCTGGTCCCATCACTTCATGGGAAATAGATGGGGAAACAGTGGAAACAGTGTCAAACTCTATTTTGGGGGGCTCCAGAATCACTGCAGATGGTGACTGCAGCCATGAAATCAAAAGACAGTTACTCCTTGGAAGGAAGGTTATGACCAACCTAGACAGTGTATTAAACAGCAGAGACATTACTTTATCAACAAAGGTCCATCTGGTCAAGGCTATTGTTTTTCCAGTGGTCATGTACGGCTGTGAGAGTTGAACTATAAAGAAAGCTGAGTGCCGAAGAATTGATGCTTTGGAACTGTGGTGATGGAGAAGACTCTTGAGAGTCCCTTGGACTGCAAGGAGATCCAACCAGTCTTTCCTAAAGAGATCAGTCCTGGGTGTTCATTAGAAGGACTCATGCTGAAGCTGAAACTCCAATAATTTGGCCACCTGTTGCGAAGAGCTGATTCATTGTAAAAGACCATGATTCTGGGAGGGATTGGAAGCAGGAGGAGAAGGGGATGACAGAAGATGAGATGGCTGGATGGCATCGCCGACTGGATGGACATGAGTTTGGGTAAACTCCGGTAGTTGGTGATGGACAGGGAGTCCTGGTGTGCTGGGATTCATGGGGTCACAAAGAGTAGGACACGACGGAGGGACTGAACTGAACTGAAGCCTGTGGGGAAGGGAGAATGAAGAGAGTGCTGATTGGTGTGGAGTTTCTTTTTTGAGTAACATCAATGTTCCCAAAGTAGACAGTGATGGTGGTTGCACAAGTCTGTAACTATAAAATGCATTTAATTGGACACTTTGTGAAATATATGATATTTGAATTATATCTCAACAAAGTTGTTTTAATTCTTTGTTTAAATCAAATAACCAAAAAAAAAAATTCTTAGAAAGTATTTGCAAACCAACTTATGAGGCCACAGGTATAATAGCTTCAGTACCAAAATGAATAATAAATGCAATAAATTCAATACAGTACATGTATTAAAAGCCCATGAATTCATAATGATATTTTAAAACTCACTTGTTTGTTTTAGAGGATATTAGGGAGCCAATTTATTATTCTAAAGTTAGGTAAATAAAGAGAAAAATCAAACATTTAACCTATCTTTCCTGTTCAAATATCATCTTAGACTAACCCAAGCATTGATAAATGCCTCTCTCTGTAGGCATAGCCATCTAGTGAAGGAAGAAGCAACTATAGAATTATAATATTAACATTTTGAGTGCTAAATCACTTCGGTCATTTCCAACGCTTTGTAACCCTTTGAATAATAGCCTGCCAAGCTCCTCAGTCCATTGATTTTTCCAGGCAAGAATACTGGAGTGGGTATTGCCCTACTCCAGGGGCTCTTCCTGACCTGGAGACTGAATCCGAGTCTGTAAGTCTCCAGCATTGCCAGGAGTGTTCTCTCCCAGTAGCACCACTTGGGAAGCCTAATTTACATTTTGTTGCTGCTAAGTCACTTCAGTCGTGTCCAACTCTGTGCGACCCCATAGACAGCAGCCCACCAGGCTCCCTCGTCCCTTTGGATTCTCCAGGCAAGAATACTGGAGTGGGTTGCCATTTCCTTCTCCAATGCAGGAAAGTGAAAAGTGAAAGTGAAGTCGCTCAGTCATGTCCGACTCTTCGTGACCCCCCATGGACTGCAGCCCACCAGGCTCCTCCATCCATGGGATTTTCCAGGCAAGAATACTGGAGTGGGGTGCCATTGCCTTCTCCAATTAACATTTATATGTCCTTAACAAGGGCTTTCCTTGTGGCTCAGCTGGTAAAGAATACACCCACCCCCAATGCGGGAGACCTTGGTTTGATCCCTGGATTGGGAAATATCCCCTGGAGAAGGGAACTGCTACGCACTCCAGTATTCTGGCTTGGAGAATTTAATGGACTGTTTAGTCATGGGGTCACAAAGAGTCAGACATGAATGAATCATAGCCTCCCAAGCTCCTCTGTCCATTGCATTTTCCAGGCAAGAGTACTGGAGTGGGTAGCCACGCCCTCCTTCAGGGGATCTTCCCGACCCAGGGATCGAACCCGAGTCTCACGTCTCCTGCGTTGGCAGTTGTGTTCCTTAACACTAAGACCACTTGGGGAAGCTAATTAACATTTTATATGTCCTTAACAAAACAAACATAGGCAGTCCTCATCCACAGTCACTGATATATTAAAGAGAGATAATTCTATTAATGAAGTACATGCCAGGAGAAGTATGCAATAGTGCCTACAGATTTTTTTTTTTTTTTTTGCCAAAGCAAATGAAGCCTCTAAACAGAGACATATATTCAGTGACATGCTGGAGAGGCAAATAGTGAAACCCTGAGTGTGGGGGTGCTACTGTGTAGACATCCTAGTTTTTTCAAGAAACTAATTTCAAGGTGGAAGATGGATGAGAAATACATGATTTCAAGAGAATTAAAAGATATATCAAAATGTAACGTGTGGGCCTTGTTTCAATTTTGATTAGAAAAATATAATTTTAAATATGTGCATTTGACTATCAGAAAAAAGCAATGACTGGTTATTTTATGATATTAGGGGATTACTGTTGATTTTGTGTATGATTGGTGTTGGTATCATGGCTATCTTTATGAGTCCTTATCTTACTAAAGAGATATGTACTGAAATATTTATGGCTAAAATTAGATGATGTCTGGGATTTGCTTTTAAAATAAGGTAGTCGTGAGGTTAATTCAGTGGGAGTATGTATCATACAGGCTTCCTCAGTGGTTCACCAGGAAAGAATCTGCCTGGATGCAGGAGCTACAAGAAATGTGGGCTCAATCCCTGGGTCGGGAAGACCCCCCGGAGGAGAGCATGGCAACACACTCCAGTATTCTTGCTTGGAGAATCCCATGGACAGAGGAGCCTGGCGGGCTGCGGTCCCTGGGGTCACTAAGAGTCAGATACGAGTGAGCAACTTCACTTTCATGCACTGGAGAAGGAAATGGCACCCCACTCCAGTGCTCTTGCCTGGAGAATCCCAGGGACGGGGGAGCCTGGCGGGCTACAGTCCATGGGGTTGCAAAGAACTGGACACGACTGAAGTGACTGAGCGCACGCGCATGTAAATAAAACAAGAATGATCACAGCTTGATGATCCGATCACCTCCCGAAGGCTCTGACTGTGCGTATCATCATACTGGGAGGGAAGAGTGTTGACACATGAATTTCGGGAGGGCGCAGATACAGTCCCAAACACTCCACCTTTCTAAGTAATTAGTGCTTTTGCGTACAGTAGTCATGTCAGGATGAGAGAGCTGGACCGTAAAGCTAAGCACTACAGAACTGATGCTCTTGAACTGTGGTGTTGGAAAAGACTCTTGAGTCCCTTGGATGTCAAGGAGATCAAGGCAGTCATTCCTAAAGGAGATCAACTCTGAATATTCACTGGAAGGACTGGTGCTGAAACTCCAACATTTTGGCCACCTGACCAGAAGAGCCGACTCATTGGAAAAGACCCTGATACTGGGAAGGATTGAGAGCAGGAGGAGAGGGAGGGGACAGACAATGAGATGGTTGGATGGCATCACTGACTCCAGGAGACCGACGAGGACAGGGGAGCCTGGCGTTCTGCAATCTATGGGTCACAAGGAGTCGACATGACCTTGAGACTGAAAACAGCAATGTAAAAAGACCCAGATGCGTGGTTTTAGCAGGGATGGGCAGAATGTGACTGGTGACCTGAATCGTCCTGCTTTCTATGTTTGAATGATTTTTGCAATTTATAAAGAGTTGAAAACAACTGTTATTCCTACACATGAAAACTATATGCAATTCAGATTCCGTTGGCCATCAGTGGAGTTGTGTTGGAATGCCGCCACACTCACTGACTCTCATGGTGTCCATGGCCGCGCCGTGCTGGGAGGCAGAGCTGAGCAGCTGTGATGGAGACTATGTGGTCCTCAAAGGCTAGCCTGTTTCCTCCCTGTTGACTCGTGGCAAATTTGCTTCTTGCTGCCCTCTTTTTGATTTGTAGGCAAACCTAAAGAGACTTTGGTCAAAGGGAAGAATACACAGATCAGTGAGGTCATCTGAAGGCCTGAAGACCAGACACAAAACGTTAGAAAAGTTTGATGTAAAAGGCACGTGATTTAAGGGTATTTCTGCGTGTGTATGTGTGTGTGTGTGTATGAGCTTGCATTTGAAAACTATGATGACCTTTGGCCCATGGACTATGAAGTCAACAGCATCTGCTAACATTTACAGAAAAATGATATTGAAGATTTGAGACTGCCCTGGAAGTAATTCTTGAATCTTCTCAAAATAGCTGACCTTCAAGTGTACTTGTGGCATTCCCACAGGGCACAGTCTTTCTGTTTAGGGAATGAATTAAAAAAAAAGAGTGGCTAAGCAAGGCAACAATCATGTGTATCTTGGATTTGCGGGGGAAGAATTCTGAGATGACTAGAAGATGATACAAATGTATATATATCTATATATCTGGAAGGCGATTTGTGCGTGTGTGTGTGTGTGTGTGTGTGTAGGCACGGGAATTCTCTGGTAGCTCAGTTGGTAAAGAATCTGCCTGCAGTGCAGGAGACCTGGGTTTGACCCCTGGGTCGGGAAGATCCCCTGGAGAAAGAAATGGCAACTCACTCCAGTATTCTTGCATGCCTAGAAAATCCCTAGGACAGAGGAGCCTGGTGGGCTACAAGCCATGGGCCCACGAGAATCGAACGGAAAACATCTACAGGTACAGATGGGTGTAGATATAGTTTGGCATTCCAGGCCAGGGAAGCTGACTTAAAAGGAAGGGGAAACGGCTCAGAAAACCAGCACTCTGGCTCGAGTTGACTGTAAGTATGAACAGATGGGAAGAAAGGGAGATGCACCTAGAGAGGCAGGCAGCAAACAACGTGACAGTGTCCAGAACTAAGAGGGACGGCTGGCACTGAGCAAGCCATGGCTGCGCCGAGGACTTTGAGCATATGGTCTAGTGAGTGTCCTATTCTGGTGAGCCGTGTATTCAGCAAACATGTCCTTTAAGGCTTCATCCTACGTGACATCTCTTTGCTGTGGACTAAAGTCAATTTCATTATCTCAAGTGGGCTCAGGAACTAAGTATTAGGTGAATTTGAAGTCTGTAATTGTTTACAGCTTGTTGACTGTGTCTCTCCTGAAATGAAGCGTAGTTATAGGTGACAGGCGGTGCAAGCACAAATGAGATAATGCATGTGAAGGCATTTGAGAAAATAGAACAAGCGATATAAGCATAAGGAATTGTTACTGTGCTTATCACAGTCACCATCATTACTATTACCGTGTTGTAACCTTCTGCGGAGGAGCTGACACGCAGCGTGTACCCTCCTGTGTGAGCTTTGACCTTTCTATGAATTACAATGAGTACAGATTTGGCAATGCAGAACTTCCAGCCTGGAACTTATTAACCTTACTAATGTAATTGACCTAAAACAACATTCACAGTTAAAGCAGTGGAGTTCCTTGGAGCAGTTGGTATTCTGACATGAGGGATGGTTTCTGTTCTGTTAACTGAGGGGATGCAGGAGAGAGAAAACATTTTAGTGAATTCCATTTGGAACCAACTGTTCTCTCAGTGGGAGATGGAGGAAGGAGTCAGGTACCCCCTTGGCCATCAGACCTGAAATCCCAGGATTAGGGCTCTGAGGCTCCCCGGGAAGGAGGTGTCTTACTAGCAAAGGAGAACAGTACACACTCCCAAGCTCTATTCATACTGAGAGGTTAATGGCAGAGAGATCGTAGCTGCTTCTTTCCTGGAGACGGGAGAGGCAGATGACCCGATGATCTTGTATAGGAAAAGACACAGCATACCAGAGGAGAGGATTCTACTCTAGTCAGTGATGATTTATTAGTTATGTGAGATAAAGAAGGTGGAGAAGGGAGAGCTCTTTATTCAATGACGTGAACATTATGGTAGCAGCAGTCAGAAGTAATGGAAGGTGAGAAGGGAATACTTCCACCCGAGGGGGCTTCTCAGGGGGCTCAGTGGTAAAAGAATCCGCCTGCCAACACAGGAGGAGACCCAGGAGATGCGGGTTCGATACTTGAGCCAGGAAGATCCCCTGGAGGAGGAAACGGCAGCCTGATCCAGTGTTCTTGCCTGGAAAATCCCATGGACAGAGGAGGCTGGAGGGGTACAGTCCCTGGGGTCGCAGAGAGCCGGACGCGACGGAGTGCGCACATACCTTGGAAGGGAAAGCCCGCCTGCGATTCTGGTCTTGCCATTTTCCCAGTCCAAGCGAAGCGTACAAGCTTCATCTCCCATCAAGTCCCCTTGTTTATACCGCAATCCTCTTGACTATTTTATCTACATATGTTTGGAACCACATTAGACATGTAGATATGATTTTTGATTCCACCATCGACATAATTTAGAAAGCTCCAGAGGAGAGGTAGAGTGCATCCATTCACCCGTAGTCCTGCTCATTCATCCAGAGTCCTGCTTTTACAGCATTTTCCCCCTCCTCTCTTATACTTCAGTCTTCCTTATTCATTTCCTTTCTGATCAGATAACTTCCTTTAGCTATTCTTCCAGGATAGTGCTGCTGGTGGAAAATTTTCTTGGCTATCCTTCATCCAAGAATGTCAGTTTCTTCTTCATTGCTCAAAGACAGTTGTGTTGGACAAAGGATTCTATACTGTCAGTTATTTTCTTTCAATACTTGAAAATAATTCCTTGTGAGAAATGCAGTTCTTCGAATTGTTTCCACCTAGTGCTATTTCTCTCACTGCTTGTAAGAAGTTCTTCTTTGCCTTCAGTTTGCAGAAATTTGACCGTGATGTGCCCTGGTATAGATTCCTTTGGGTTTATCCTAGTTGGAGTTAACTCAGCTGTTTGCAACTGTACGTTTTTGTCATTTGCTAAATTTGGAAACATTTCACCCATTGTTTCTTCAGGTATTTCTTGATTTCCACCCTTTCCCCCTCTCTTTCTGAAACTCAAGGGCATAAATGTTGCAGATTTTATCTGGGTCTGCAGATCCCCGAGCCTGGTTCTTTCCCACTGTCCACTCTTTCCTTTTGCTCTGATGGGATAATTGCTATTGTTCTTCCTTCAAGTTCAGTGCTTCTTTCTGAGCCCCGCTCTATCCTGACATGAGTTCATTTACTGGATTTTTCAAGTTTTTGGTTATGGAACTTTTCAGTTCAAAAATATTCTCCCTCGTTATATGTTCTGCTTCTCTGCTTACACTACCTGTTTCTTTGCTGAGACTTCCAGCTTAAAAAAAAAAAAAAGCTTCTAGTGTGTTAGTAGGCTTCCCTGCAGCTCAGTGGGAAAGAATCCGCCTTCAGTTCAGCTGATGCGGGTTCGACCCCTGGGTCCAGAAGCTCCCCTGGAGGAGGAAACAGCACCCCACTCCAGTGTTCCTGCCTGGGAAAACCCCGTGGGCAAAGGAGCCTGGCGGGCTGCAGTCCACAGGACACAGAGCAGGACACTACTTAGCAACTGAGCAAGGACGACAGCAAAATGCTGGTACCCGCTCCCTGACGCGCTCCTGTGATGCCTGCTTCAGCCAAGGAAACAGCACCCCACTCCAGTGTTCCTGCCTGGGAAAACCCCGTGGGCAAAGGAGCCTGGCGGGCTGCAGTCCACAGGACACAGAGCAGGACACTACTCAGCAACTGAGCAAGGACGCCAGCAAAGTGCTGGTACCCGCTCCCTGACGCGCTCCTGTGATGCCTGCTTCAGCCAGCCTAACACTCTGTCGTCCTGTGCTGCTGCTGCTGCTGCTGCTGCTGCTGCTGAGTCGCTTCAGTCGTGTCCGACTCTGTGCGACCCCATGGACGGCAGCCCGCCAGGCTCCCCCGTCCATGGGATTCTCCAGGCGACTGGCATTTATTAATTGATTTTATTTTTATGATGCCTGCTTCAACTAGTCTAACATTCTGTCGTCTTGGTGTTGCCATTTATTAACTGATTGTTTTCATGAAGCTTCCTGCCCAGAACTCATCCCAGTGATTAACCCCTACCTGTTCTTCAGGTTTGAATATCACCTCCCAAAGGCAGTTTCCCCTGACATTGGCGCACAAAGGAAGCACGCTCTGTGACTGTCCAGGCTTTCTACAGAAGGAAATTTTCTGACCAGAAATATGGAATGGAGGAAAACCAAACATAAATTGGCAAGAAATCTATTTTAAATATGAACACACCAATGGGGTATAAGCAAAAGGATAAAAACAAGTTATGTATATACTAATCTAAAGGAAAGAAATGGACAGGAATGGGCGTATTTAATTCAGAGGACCAATATATCTACTACTGTGGGCAAGAATCCCTTAGAAGAAATGGAGTAGCCCTCATGGTCAACAAAAGACTCTGAAGTGCAGTACTTGGGTACAGTCTCAAGAGTGACAGAATGATCTCTGTTTGCTTCCAAGGCAAAGCATTCAGTATCACAGTAATCCACGTATATGTCTCAACCACTAATGCTGAAGGAGCTGAAGTTGAACGATTCTATGAAGAGCTGTAAGACCTAGAACTGAAACCAGAAAGAGATGTCATTTTCATCAGAGGGGACTGGAATACAAAAGCCAGGAAGTCAAGAGACACCTGGAGGAGCAGGCAAGCCTGGCCTTGGAGCCCAGAATGAGGCAGGGCAACGGCTGGCAGAGCTTTGCCAAGAGAACGCACTGGTCATAGCAAACACCCTCTTCCAACAGCACGAGAGACGACTCTACACATGGACATCACCAGGGGGTCAGTACTGAAGTCAGACTGATTATATTCTTTGCAGCTGAAGATGGAGAAGCTCTATACAGTGAGCAAAAACAAGGCCAGGAGCTGACTGTGGCTCAGATCATGAACTCCTTATTACCAAATTCAGACTCAAATTGAAAACAGTAGGGAAAACCACTAATACCATTGAGGTATGACCTGAATCAAATCGCTTATGATTATACAGTGGGAGTGACAAATAGATTCAAGGGATTAGATCTGATAGACAGAGTGTCTCAAGAACTATGGGCAGAGGTTTGTAACATCATGCAGGAGGCTATGATCGAAACTATCCCCAAGAAAAAGAAATTCAGAAAGGCAAAATGGTTCTCTGAGGAGGCCTTACATTATCTGAGAAAAGAAGAGAAGCAAAAGGCAAAGGAGAAAAGGAAAGATAGAAGCATCTGAATGCAGAGTTCCAAAGAATAGCAGGGGGAGGTAAGAAAGCCCTCCTCAGTGCTCAATGCAAAGAAATAGAGGAAAAGAACAGAATGGGAAAGACTAGAGATCTCTTCAAGAAAATTAGAGATACAAAGAGAACATTTTATGCAAAGATGGGCACAATAAAGGACAGAAATGGTATGGACTTAACAGAAGCAGAGGATATTAAGAAGAGGTGGAAAGAATACACAGAAGAACTATACAAAAAAGATCTTCACGACCCAGATAATCACGATGGTGTGATCACTCACCTAGAGCCAGACATCCTGGAATGTGAAGTCAAGTGGGCCTTAGGAAGCATCACTACGAACAAAGCTAGTGGAGGTGATGGAATTCCAGCTGAACTATTTCAAATCCTGAAAGATGATGCTGTGAAAGTGCTGCACTCAATATGCCAGCAAATTTGGAAAACTCAGCAGTGGCCACAGGACTGGAAAAGTTCACTTTACATTCCAATCCCAAAGAAAGGCAATGCCAAAGAATGCTCAGACTCCTGCACAGTTGCACTCATCTCACACGCTAGTAAAGTAATGCTCAAAATTCTACAAGCCAGGCTTTAGCAGTACATGAATGGAGAACTTCCAGATATCCAAGCTGGATTTAGAAAAGGCAGAGGAACCAGAGATCAAATTGCCAACGTCTGTTAGATTACAGAAAAAGCAAGAGAATTCCAGAAAAACATCTACTTCTGCTTCATCGACTATGCTAAAGCCTTTAACTGTGTGGGTCACAGAAAACTGTGGAAAATTCTTCAAGAGATGGGAATACCAGACCGCCTGACCTGTCTCCTGAGAAATCTGGAAGCAACAGCAGAACTGGACATGGAACAACGGACTGGTTCCAAATTGGGAAAGGAGTACGTCAAGGCTGTCTATAGTCACTCTGTGTATTTAACTTATATGCAGAGTACATCATCCAAAATCCTGGGCTGGGTGAGGCACAAGCTGGAATCAAGAGTGCCAGGAATCTTGACTCATTGGAACTGACTGATTGGAAAAGACCCTGATGCTGGGAAAGATTGAGTGCAGGAGGAGAAGGGGACGACAGGAGATGAGATGGTTGGATGGCATCACTGACCTATTGACGTGAGTTTGAGCAGGCTCCAGGAGTTGGTGATGGACAGGGAAGCCTGGTGTTCTGCAGTCCATGGTGTTGCAAAGAGTTGGACACGACTGAGTGACTGAACTGACTGACTGAAATACTCAGTAATCAACCTAAATAGCAGACAATGCAATTATTTTTAAATATCAAAACTAATGAAAAATTCCTAATGAACAAACTTAGAATAAAGACAAGTTGCTATTGTTTTGCGGTCCTTCACTGTTATTATTTCACATAAGCCTTCAGTTGATTCCTGGGCCATGTGGCCATCATATCTGCCACTGTTGACAGTGATACCCAAACAGATCAGACAGTGCAGTGCTTTGCTGGAAATCATGATTTTTAATTTCAAGCCTTTATTTAGTTATTTTCATTCATTTTTAATTATGAGGAGATATTTTGTTAGTATATATAGAGGTCCAATAGTTTTTGGCAGGACATGGTCCTTGGAAATATACTAGATGCTATGTTATAAGAAGCACAGGACAGCTGGTGTGTTTGAATCTCATATCCCAGGGTTTGATCTAAGGACAAGATCCAAGGTAGGAGGGAGAGGGCACAAGGAATCCACCTGCTAAGCCATCCAAGGAAGGTTCTATGAAGTCAAGGGACATCTACTGCCTGAAGCAGTCAGTTTTCCTAAAAGCAAAGGGAAGTGAATTCGGAGTTTTCTTCTGGATGCAGTCTCTTTGCAGCATCACCACACAACCCACATCAATGACCCTACATGCTCACTGGACAAGAGGAAGGGGTGGTTGTTTACACTTTAAAAGTTGTGATCGTTTCTATTTTACATGCTTTACTAAGATGTAAATAAGAATCCCTGTACATCTACTTGCCTTAAAAGTAGCTTATTGCCCATCATTTGAAGCCTCTGTCTTTACTATTCACTTGTCTCTCTCCCAGCACATCAAGAGTTAACCACTGTCTTAGACTTTTATTTGCTATTTCACTTCTGCTTCTGATGAGTAGACTTCCTCAGTAATAAATAACATAGGTCTGCATTTTTTAAGAAGGATTTTGTCCATGTATTTGGTTGAGTTGGGTCTTGGTTGCAGCGTGCAGGAATTTCGCTGTGGCATACAGGCTCTGATTTGCAGCATAGGGGATCTAGCTCTCTGACCAGGGATTGAACCCGGGCACCCTGCATTGGGAGCTCGCTGGACCACCAGGAAAGGCCCAGGTCTGCGTATTTTAAAATACATCTGTGGCATAATTTGTACATATTCTTTCGGCAACTTGTTTTCATTTTCCGTTGACATGAGGAAAGATGTCCTGTTGACACATGTAGCTCCAGCACATTTATTTTTAGCTTCTTTGCAGTGTTCCATTGTATCACCCCTCCTAACTTATCTATTCTCCTATGGATAAAATGTTCATTTCTCCTGATCTTTCCCTTTCCTTCTCCCGGGGACCTTCCCGACCCAGGGACTGAACTCCTGTCCCCTGTGTCTCCTGCCTTGCAGGTGGGCGCTCTAGCGTTGTGCCTCCTGGGGACATGTTGTCCGGCTTCCTTTCCTGCTCCACTGACCTCTCCCAGGCCAGTCCTTTTCTGCCCCACTGACCTCTCCCAGGCTAGTCCTTTTCTGCCCCACTGACCTCTCCCCGGCCAATCTTTTTCTGTCCCACTGACCTCTCCCCGGGCCAGTACTGTACACTCTCAATCCCCATAGCTGGATACATGCTCAGGAAAAAAACTTGCTTCACTCTCTTGCTCTTCTGCACTGTCTTGTCTACTTTGATAATTTATCGTATGTAAATCCTGTAAATAGTTTACCAAATTGCAACAAAAACGCTGTTGGAACTTGTCATGAAACTGCATTACATTTTGAATAATTTGGAGACATGTAACATTTTATGCTAATGAGTCTTCCTATCAGTGGAGAAGGTCTCTCTCTCCATTTGTTTAAGCTTTCTACCAAGTTTGTCAATAACAATTTATAATTTTACCTAAAAATCATAGACTCACTAGAATTTTTCTTGGATGCTCATAATTTTGTTTGCTGTTTTAAATGTTATTTTTGGTGGTTGCTGGCATATAAGATTTCTTACTGAGGTTGCATATGCGGCGGCCTTGCCAAACTCATATGTCTGTATATTAAAAAGTACATCTGTGCTCCCTGCTTCTCCTGCTTTCCTTTCACAGCAGAATGGTGGAAAGCACTCGCTTTGGACAAACAGATGGATTGTGGAGGAGGGGGCAGGATTCCTGACTCTGAGGAATATTTGTGCAACTTCTTCAATTTTCCAGAGGTCACTGGAAATTAAGTGCCAGCTTAAACTATATTGCAGTCTGACACCTGGAAGAAAAGTGTTTTCAGTTATCTCTCTGCATCTCAAAGATATTAAATAGCACAGACTGCTTATTGCGTGAGCAAGTAACACACCATCGAACATAAAATGTGTCTCACGCAATAAGTTCTTCGTAACTGTTGACTACAGTGATGAGGACACCAGCAGTGATGATGATGATACTGTTGGTTCTTGTCTCCACGACATGTTCCAGTCAATATAGGAGTGGAAATATTCCTGCCACTTCTTCGATTTGAGGGAGACAGGATGCCAGCTTACTCTGTATCAACGTTTATAAACCTCGGTAATACTGACATTTTAGGTCGGATGCTCTTAGAGGGGAGGGTAACGTCCTGCATACTGTGGAGTATTTAGCAGTGTCCCTGGCCTCTATAGTTCAGTTCAGATCAGTCACTCAGTCGTGTCTGACTCTGCCACCCCATGGACTGCAGCATGCCTGGCCTCCCTGTCCATCACCAACTCCCGGAGCTTGCTCAGACTCATGTCCATCAAGTCAGTGAAGCCATCCAACCATCTCATCCTCTGTCACCCCCTTCTCCTCCTGCACTTAATCTTTCCCAGCATTAGAGGCTTTTCCAATGAGTCAGTTCTTCGCATCAGGTGGTCCAAGTATTGAAGCATCAGCTTCACGCATCAATCCTTCCAATGAATATTCAGGACTGATTTCCTTTAGGATTGACTGGTTTGATCTCCTCACAGTCAAAGGGACTCTCAAGAGTTTTCTCCAAAATCACAGTTCAAAAGCATCAATTCTTTGGCGCTCAGCTTTCTTTATGGTCCAACTCTCACATCCATACATGACTACTGAAAAAACCATAGCTTTGACTAGATGGACCTTTGTTGGCAAAGTAATGTCTCGGCTTTTTAATATGCTGCCTAGGTTGGTCATAGCTTTTCTTCCAAGGAGTAAGCGTCTTTGAATTTCTTGGCTGCAGTCACCATCTGCAGTGATTTTGGAGCCCAAGAAAATAGTCTGTCACTGTTTCCATTGTTTCCCCATCTATTTGCCATGAAATGATGAGACCAGATGCCATGATCTTCGTTTTCTGAATGTTGAGCTTTAAGCCAGCTTTTTCACTCTCCTCTTTCACTTTCATCAAGAGGCTCTTTAGTTCCTCTTGGCTTTCTGCCATCAGGGTGGTGTCATCTGCATATCTGAGGTTGTTGATATTTTTCCTGGCAATTTTTATTCCAGTTTGTGTTTTATCCAGCCTGGCATTTCCCATGATGTACTCTGCATATAAGTTAAATAAGCAGGGTGATGACACACAGCATTATTGTACTTCTTTCCCAATTTGGAACCAGTCCGTTGTTCCATGCCTCTACAGTATGAAAAGGCAAGACGATAGGACACTGAAAGAGGAACTGCCCAGGTCGGTAGACGCCCAATATGCTCCTGGAGATCAGTGGAGAAATAGCTTCAGAAAGAGTGAAGAAATGAAGCCAAAGTGAAAACAACGCCCATTTGTGGATATGACTGGTGATGAAAGTGAAGTCCAGTGCTGTGAAAAACAGTATTATATAGGAATCTGGAATGCTAGGTCCATGAATCAAGGTAAGTTGGACATGGTCAAACAGGAGATGGCAAGAGTGAACAATGACATTTTAGGAATCAGTGAACTAAAATGGACTGGGATGGGTGAGTTTTGTTCAGATAACTAAACTCATCCAAAAGGACACATGCAGCATGCTGGTGGCTCCCAGGACTGTGTATTCCTTGCCCCTGATCCACACTGTTGACCCACACCTCTGTCCAGGACTCCTGGACTCTCACAGCAAGTCTGGCTCAGTCTCTTGTGGGGTCACCGCTCCTTTCTCCTGTGGGTCCTGGTGTGCACAGGGTTTTGTTTGTTTCCTCCCAGAGTCTGATGGAAACAGTGACAGACTTTATTTTCTTGGGCTCCAAAATCTGCACCATCTGCAGATGGTGGCTGCAGCCATGAAATTAAATTTTTTGTTCTTTGGAAGAAAAACTATGACCAACCTAGACAGCATATTGAAAAGTAGAGACATTACTTTGCTGACTAAGGTCTGTCTAGTCAAGGCTCTGGTTTTTCCTGTGGTCATGTATGGATGTGAGAGTTGGACTGTGGAGAAGGCTGAGCACTGAAGAATTGATGCTTTTGAACTGCGGTGTTGGAGAAGACTCTTGAGAGTCCCTTGGACTGCAAGGAGATCCAACCAGTCCATTCTGAAGGAGATCAGCCCTGGGATTTCTTTGGAAGGAATGATGCTAAAGCTGAAACTCCAGTACTTTGGCCACCTCATGCAAAGAGTTGACTCATTGGAAAAGACTCTGATGCTGGGAGGGATTGGGGGCAGGAGGAGAGGGGACGACCGAGGATGAGATGGCTGGATGGCATCACTGACTCAATGGACGTGAGACTTAGTGAACTCCGGGAGTTGGTGATGGACAAGGAGGCCTGGTGTGCTGCGATTCATGGGGTTGCAAAGAGTTGGACACGACTGAGTGACTGAACTGAACTGAACCGATGTATGGATATGAGAGTTGGGCTATAAAGAAAGCTGAGCACCAAAGAATTGAAAGCTGATGCTTTTGAACTGTGGTCTTAAAGAAGACTCTTGAGAGTCCCTTGGAGTGCAAGGAGATCCAACCAGTCAATCCTAAAGGAAACACAGTCCTGAATATTCGTTGGAGGGGCTGATGCTGAAGCTGAGACTCCAGTGCTTTCACCCCCTGATGCAAAGAACTGACTCATTGGAAAAGACCCAGATGCTGGGAAAGATTGAAGGCTGGAGGAGAAGGGGACAACAGAGGGTGAGATGGCTGGATGGCATCACCAACTGGATGAGTTTGAGCAGGCTCCAGGTGTTGTGATGGACAGGGAAGCCTGGCATGCTGCAGTCCATGGGGTCGAAAACAGTTGGACAGGACTGAGCGCCTGCGCTGGCCTCTGCTCCTCAGATGCCGCCCTTCCTCAAGTGCAGCAGTGACAACCAAAATATCCCCAAGCATGGCCAAACGTCCCTGGTGGCAGAGGGGCGCGTGTGCCCCAAGCATGGCCAAACGTCCCTGGTGGCAGAGGGGCGCGTGTGCCCCTCATCGATGGCGTCTGGCCTGCGTAAGCCTCCAGTCTATCTGTGATGGCCTCTCTCTCATCCCCGTAGACTTCTTAGGCTGCACAAAATGGTTTTCCTCCCCACTCTGTCTGTCTCCATCCTGTCTTGTCTCTGCGTGCCCTTCCCCTTGTTGAAGGTTATGAGGTCAGGAGTGCCTGTGGGCAGGAAGCCAGAAACTGCACAGATCTGGCCCTTTAGGGAATGTTTGAGTCTGGTGCTGGAACCCACATAGCTCTGCAGTCCCCACAAATGAGAATACCTGCCTTCTTTCCCAGAGCTGGTGTGTGGTCCGCGTACCTATAAACCCCTGTGCAGCCTGCTCTGTGTTCCAGTCTGCTGGGCTTCGTAAGCAGAGCAGCTTTTGGCAGAGAACCTGATCTTTCAAATTATGGAGTCAAGGCTCTTAAAAATAAATAAAGAAACTTGAACATAGCACATCAGATTTTACTTTGAGGTGAATAGTGAGGAACCCATGGAAAGAGTTTCAGAATCTGAAAGGAACAATTAAACACACTAGAGTATTGAGAAAACAGCGTTATCCTCAAGGAGGAGCCGTGCGGGCCAGTCAGAACAGTTTAGCATGTGCTTGGGGCGTGTTTGGCCGCTTTAAATCGCATAGAACACTGAGGGGGGTTAGCTTGCTGAGGTGTGTGTGCAGCACAGGATAACAGGGATCAACGCGACTCTTCCCTGGGGGGTTACTACTGTTTCTTAGCCACTCAGTCGTGTCCAGCTCTCCGTGGCCCCATGGACTGTAGCCCACCAGGCTCCTCTGTCCGTGGAATTCTCCAGGCAAGAACACTGCAGTGGGGTGCCGTTTCCTTCTCTAGGGGATCTTCCCCACCCACGATGGAACCTGGGTCTTCTGTAGACTCTACCAGCTGAGCCACCAGGGAAGCTACCGCCGTTTCCTTAGTGGCAAACTCTGGCTGCGGAGGCGGCCCAGCTGACGAGCGCGCCCCTCGTAACAGGCTGGCTCGCCCACTCCCTCCGCTTCTGCCCAGTGCTGGTGGCACAGTGGACCAGACGCTCGCCTGCCCCACAGCGGGTCAGCTTCCCCAGCTTCTTCAACACTGCGGTCACCCCAGGAGGTTAGCAGTGCGGAGCAAGGCTCAGAGAAGAGAGACGCGCTGCCTCTCCCAGCGCGCGTTAGCTCTTTGCCCTGCGCTGTCTAGCCTGTCAGTCTTTGTTAGGCTCACACTCCTGAATCTTTCGCCTCTGTCCTGACATCCTCCTTAAAAGTCTGAGACAATGAGGACCCCTTCTTACTTCTCAGTCCTTGGAGGTCAGCACCCCGTCCACTCTAAAGAGATCATCTGCGTTTCTTTGTTGGTCTTCCCACCCCTACCCTTCCCTGACCCAGGCGCCAACATGGCTTTCCTTCCCAGTAACCTGAATATTGAAGCACCAGCTTCCATTGAGAGAACTGTCAAAGAGAAATTGCGCTGAAGAGGTTAAAGCAGGCAAAGGAGGCTGTTCAAGATATTTTCCTGGTTTCAAAAATCTTTGCTTATCAAGGTTATGAAATGTACTCCTCCTAAATTTTATCTGCAGAATTATTTATAACAGAAAATTATGAAAACATGCGAAATATCTAGTTATAAAAATTGACTTAAAAACAATGCGTATCTGTTGCATGTAATACTGCTGAGTCGCTTCAGTCGTGTCCGACTCTGTGCGACCCCATAGATGGCAGCCCACCAGGCTCCCCCGTCCCTGGGATTCTCTAGGCAAGAACACTGGAGTGGGTTGCCATTTCCTTCTCCAGTGCAGGAAAGTGAACAGTGAAAGTGAATTTGCTCAGTTGTGTCCGACTCTTAGCGACCCCATGGACTGCAACCTACCAGGCTCCTCCATCCATGGGATTTTCCAGGCAAGCGTACTGGAGTGGGGTGCCATTGCCTTCTCCGGCATGTAATACTAGGTGGCCATAAAAAACCTATTGAAATAATATATGATGAAATGTGTTTATGCTATACTAGTTGGTTCAGCAAAACATGTTATACAACATGTTAGGAAATACGATGCTTTTTTGAAATACATGCGGCGTGAAGGCTGAAAGAGTACACGCTATTTCTAAAGTAATTATCTTTGAATATTAATATTGTTATCTATTATTGGTAGATGTTTATTTTCTTTTTGCTGGTATCTATTTTCCAGTATTTGTACATGCATATATTCTTATTGTAATAAAAAGTAAATCTGTTAAAACTAGGAGAAAGTAACAGTAAATTTGAAAATAAAGATGTTATCTCATTCCTTAGATTGTTAATGGTAAAACATGATGTAAATACTAGTCATGATTTAACCAATACACCTGTTGTTCTCTGAAGCTGTTTATAGATGCAAGAGGAGTGTGCAGGACAGGGGAAATAATTTGTGATTTTATCTATCAAAGCCAAAGGTTAAAAATGTTTGTGGGTTTTAATCAGCTGTTATTATCTGCTGCTTGCTGATGCCTGAGTTTTTACTGGCGATCGTCCAATTTGCAATTGCATATTTAATTAGCATATCAATTTATTCCCATTAGCACGCCTGTGCTATAGTAAATAATTCAGAATTTTTTTCAACCAGCAAACACAGCCATACTAACTCTTCAGCTTCTATGTTGAAAAAGGAGATCCAGTGGGTGTGTGGCTTTCTTGAGCATTTCTTTCCTTTGGAAAAGCAGAGGGAACAGTGTAATTGACTAGATCCTCTCTCTCTGGTGACAAGTGGTCATTCTTCAGGCCACTCACAAATAGCAGAAAGGCAAGAAGATCTTTGTAAATCTGTTGACTAGAATCATATCACTTCCAAAGTATCACCCTCAGATTTAACTTTCTTTGAATCTCTCAAGAGGTGACTCATTGGAAAAGACCCTGAAGCTGGGAAAGACTGAAGACAAAAGGGGAAGGGAATGGCAGAGGATAAGATTTTGGATGGTATCACTGATTCAATGGACATGAAGTTGAGCAAACTCTGAGAGATAGTGGAAGACAGAGTAGCGTGGTGTGCGGCGGCCCGTGGGGTCGCAGAGACGGACACGACTGAGGGACTGAACCACAGCAGAGACTACTTTACTTGCTTTAGGTTAGAGTTTGAGGTTTGTATGCCCTGAGTCTTTAATTTCTTTTAGAAATCAAGTTAAAGGTAATGAAAACTATCAGTCCTGGGTCTTCCCAAAGCAGGGTGATGCAGAGAATGCTTCCAGCAATTAGCAGTGCCAACTTGACAATACGCAGGCATTCATTCCACAGATATTGTCCAGGCCAGATGATCTGCTCTTTGTGGCAATGAGATGGTCAATTTTACGTGTCAAATCAGTTGACCTAAGGGATGAGCTTAGGTCATAGCTGGAAAACATTATTTCTGAGTGTGTCTGTGATCTGTGAGGGTGTTTCTGGGAGAGATTAGCATGTAGTTTGGTAAACTGAATAAACGCGATCCATGCTCACTTCCTGACTCTTCAGAGAGCTGAGGATACAGGGTGTTAGTAGGGTCTGTGTGAAACGAAGAGAAAAGATTTAGTTTCGTGCAGCGTTTCCACTGTCCTGGTAAGAACAAAACCCATACGCACGTGTGAGCTACAAAACATCAGTGTGTAATTCTGGTATTTCCGCACATGAGCTAATGCTTCTTTATTCGCATCTGAAATCGGCATTGTATAATATAAGGAGGAGTGCTAGAATCTATGCTAATGATTTTAAAGTTTGCTTGATCACTTTATTTTTACTTAGAATGACATTAAGTAGTAATACAAGCAAAGAATACTATGACAGGTCAAGAAAGAGGTCATAAAAGAAGGTGAAGGCCTTTCTGTTTTGGTGCCTTTAGCCGCACGTGTTTGCTGGCTTCAGGGATCAGAGACCTTGCATTTTTATTCTGTACAGGGATCTGCAAATCATGGAGCTCATCCTACCAGTTAGAAACTCAAAGTTAAAGAGACTTTAGTAGGTAAACTACTGGGGCTCCCTGATGGCTCAGAGGGTGAAGAATCTGCCTACGATGTGGGAGACTCGGGTTCGATTCCTGGGTCAGGAAGATCCCCTGGAGGAGAGCCTGGCAAGCCACTCCAGTATTCTTGCCTGGAGAGTCCCATGGACAGGGGGGCCTGGTGGGCTACAGTCCATGGAGTTGCAAAGAGTCAGACAGGACTGAGCGACTGACACACTAAACAGGGAGAAATGGGGAAGGACACACCCCGGCCTCTTTCCCTCCCACTGTCTGATCTCCTTCCAGTGCCTTCCTTGGCAAACCCAACAGGAAAGCAGTCAGCGGGAGAGCCTGGGGGATGCAGCCCGTGGAATCATGACCTCAGAGCGATAAGACAGGCCAGACAGGGGCATGAGAAGCGTCTGGGGCAAGTTGGCGATAACAGTGGTGTGATCAGAAAGAATGAGCCCTTGATCTTTTCCCCCAGTTCCTGGCACAGAGCTCTTTAAACTCTTGGAGTCCCCTTGATAATAAGAACGCCTTGCATATGCTCCTGGCAGGGGAAACTAGAAAGCTCAGGAAGGGGGCTGATCACCAGAAAGACCAAGACTGAGGCAAGATTAGAGAATTGTAGCTTTCAGCCCCACCCACCCCAGCCTCTAAGGAGGGGAGGAGCTAGAGATGGAGTAAAATATCAATGGCCAACGACTTCATCAGTCACGCCTACATAATGGAACCTCCGGATTAAAACCCCTAAATAGTGGGCTCAGAGGGTTTCTGGGTTGGTGAACACACTGAGGCACTGGGATGGTGAGGGGACATGCAGACAGGGTGTGAAAACCTTTCACCCCTTCCTGTGTCCCTTGTCCCGTGTCTGCTCCTGAGACATCGTGTTTATAATAAGCAGGTAAATCTAAGTGTTTACTTGAGTTCCGTGAGTCATTATTGAACCTGCAGGGTTATGTCATGAGAACCTATAAGTCTGTAGCTGACCTAGCAGAATGGTGGGCGCCCTGGGTGCCCCATTTGCAGCTGCTGTTTGAGGTAGAGGCAGTCTTAGGAGCCTGAGCTCTTTAATCTGCGGCTTCTGTCTGGATGGTTCATGTCAGAACTGATTGTAATTGCTGGCATGCAGTTAGTGTTAGATAATTGATTGGTGTTGGACTTTTGGTGTTGGAAGTGGTATCAGAAAATGGCACCAGCCCATTGCCCTACTGATCGCCGTAACTAGGACTAAGCTCTCCACTAAGCGTGTTTTCCTTGTTTCCTTTCTAATCCTCATGGTAGGGTTAAATGGACCAGCTATTAGTCAGCTCATCAGGAAATTACAACTGAAGAGGTTGAAGCCGTAGTTTCTCTAAGGAGCAGCTGTTATGTGTCTGGTCAGAGTTCACACCTGCATTAGTTTCCCACTGCTGCTGAAACAAACCACTACAAACTTAGTACCTTGAAAAGAAAGTGAAAGTGAAGTCGCTCAGTCGTGTCCGACTCTTTGCGACCCCGTGGACCGTAGCCCACCAGGCTCCTCCGTCCATGGGGTTTTCCAGGCTGGAGTGCTGGAGTGGGTTGCCATTGCCTTCTCCAGGGGCCCTTCCCGACCCAGGAATCGAAGCCGGGTCTCCCGCTCTGCAGGCGGACGCTTTACCGTCTGAGCCACCAGGGACGCCCTCGTATCTTGAGGCAGTACAAATTTATTACCTCACTAGGCTAAAAGCAAGGTGTTGGTGGAGCTGCGTTTCTTGAGGAGTCCAGGAGCGAGTCTGTTTCCGGGCCTTTCCCAGCCCCTGGAGGCCACTCCGTTCTTCAGCTCGCGGTCTCTCCTCCGGGTTAAACTCAGCACAGTAGCAGCTTCACGCCTCTGTCTCATCTCTGTGCGTGTCTCTCTGTCTCCGTGTCTCTCTGTCTCCGTGTCTCTCTCTGACTTTGTCTCCTTCTTATAAGAACTCTTGTGATTACACTGGACCCACTTGGATAATGAATGTTAATCTTCGCATCTCAAGATCCTTAACACAGTCATGCATGCAGAGTCCCTTCCGTTGTTCTCCTAGGTTTCAGGGATGAGAATGGACGTTTGGGGGACCCTCAGTTATGCCCATCGCAGCACCCAGCTCTCCCAGCGTCTTCCACTGCTAGATGCAGACACTGAAGTTTACTGCCGTCTTGAGTTTCAGAGCTCAGAGCGTTTTTTAAGCCCGCATACTTGGAAGCTTTCATTGCCAAAACTGGACTCAGTAGTTTTCGGTGAGAATCCACGTTTCTGACTTCTCTTCAGAAAGGCGGCACAGTGCTCTCTGAGAGTAAGGGCGGATCCTGGAGGCCGCCCCGTTAGCGCGAGCGGCGGCCTGTCGGTCACTGCAGCCTTCGCAGCCTTCTGATATGCCCTCAACGTGGAGGCCACGTGTGGGTCACTCGTCACCTCACCCCTGGTCCCTGGGGCGTCTGATCTTCCATCTTGGTCTGTGTCCTCTGCACTTCCTTCTTTCTCACTCATATCCATCAGGTGGAGTTTGAAAGAATAAGCGAGTTTAGCACACATGCCCGAAAGTGAATTTTCAGCTTTAAAAATCCAGGTATTGCCAAAATAGCTAAGCCCTACTCTGTCTAATTTGGGCATAGGTAGGCAAATAAGAAGGAAGGCAAAAACTCTACATGTAGGGGTGTCCAGGGCATGAGCATAATCTAGTTGGAAAGGCTTTTGAAAATCGGCCTTCTCTGTGTCCAGTGGAATGAAATGGAGCTTGTTAAAATAAGCCTTTTTCAAGTTATTGAATGTGTGCCAGGAAGACACCCTGTTCTGAAAACTCAAGCCTCAAGGTTTTAGAAGAGGAATCCTGCAGGCCTTTGCTAAAGTCACAGAAACCCTGTTTACACGGAGAATATAGGGAAGGAAGTGTGTTGTTCTTTGTTGTCGATACACAACAGTGCGCTTGCCGTGCCTTTCTAGATTTAGGAGCCTGTAACTCACGCTGGTTTGGACACGCAGCTAATTCACAAGCAAGCAGCCCTCACGTCGATTCCACCTCTTCATCAGAAATGCTGGTGCCGTGCTCAGTTATGTGGCCCATGACACACCAGAGGCATGGCAATCCAGGTTAATATACTGCTGCCGTTCCACCGCGTGGACCTTACAGTGATTTCTAATGAAAAGCTGTGCTCTGTGTCAAATTAATGTGCCGTGGAGTTACGTTTTGGCTCAAAAGCAAAGCCAGGTAACTAATCTCTGCCTCCCACTTATTAGCAGAAGACTGAGCTCGTTATGGCCCTTGTAAGCTGGCAATATGCCCTGCAGTGCTGCTCTGCCGAGTCTTGATCAGGAATGAGAGGCATCTTCCTGCCCTGGTAGGTTTTGTTTTTTCCTTTTTGTCCATCAAGTTCAACCCAGAGGCAAAAGAAATAATAAATCATATTGTTGACCACCCCAAATTAAGTACCAAAATCAAAATTAACACTTATGTAACATGCTTTATGTCTAGAACCGGTTTAGTATTTTTTATTCTCATCTCTGACGTAATAGTTCATGATAGAGGGAGTGTATGGTATATCGGAATATACTGACCCCCGGTAGGCTTCCCTGGTGGCTCAGATGTTAAAGAACATGCCTGCAATGTGGGAGACCGGGGTTCCATCCCTGGGACAGAAACATCCGCTGGCGGAGGGCATGGCAACCCACTCCAGTATTCTGGCCTGGAGAATCCCATGGACAGAGGGGTCTCGCGGCTACAGTCCATGGGGTTGCAAACAGTCAGACACGACTGAGTGGCTAACACCCACACATGGAGCCGAGACAGAAGCTTATGGCACTCAGCAGATTTTATTTTTTTTCTTTTGTGCTGTAAACCCTCCTCGCTCTTTGTTCCGGAAGCTTCGCCTGCATTCCTCTCCCTCCAGGCCATGGTGGTGGACGTGTAATACAGATTAGTCCTGTGATAGCGCTGCATTCTTACTGTCAGGGAAGGAACCAGCAGTGGGCACATGACCCAAGCAAAGTCAGCCAAAGCCCTTCTAGGGACAGACATGTTTGGAATGATTTACACGGGAGTTAAGGCCCTTTTCCCTTTTCTTGGTGTGCAGTTGATAACATGTACATCTGGGAACAAGAGTGAGACGAGCAGAGTGCTTAGGTCACAGAACCTAAGAAAGTAGTCACGCTTAGGCTCATGCAGGTGGGTGCAGAGTTGGTGCATAAGCTCCTTGAGCGTATGCCCTCAGCACCGGCCGCAGGAGACTCAGCCCGAGAAGCTGTGAGCCCACGGTGCCAGCAGCGCTCCCTTCATCCCTTCAGCAGCGGCGCTTCAGCTTCAGCGTCAGGCCTTTGAATGAATGTTCAGGGCTGATCTCCTTTGAGATGGACTGGTTTGATTGGCTTACTGTCCAAAGAACTCTCAAGAGTCTTCTTCAGCACCACAGTTCAAAAGCATCAAAAGCATCAGTTCTTCAGAGCTCAGCGTTCCTTATGGTCCAACTCTGACATCTGGACATAGTCATAGTTTTGACTATATGGACCATTGTCGGTAAAGTGATAGGTCTGCTTTGTAATATGCTGTCTAGGTTTGTCATAGCTTTTCTTCCAAGGAACAAGTGTCTTAATTTCATGGCTGCAGGCACTATCAGCAGTGATCTTGGAGCCCGAGAAAATGAAGTCTGCCACGGTTCCCACTTTTCCCCATCGCCACTGAGACACCTGTTTCATACGAAGAGAGGGACTCAGAAAGCCGAGTGGGCTCCCCTCACACCTGTGGGGCCCAAGACAAGAGGACAGGTGCAGATCACAGAGCAGGTTAAAGGTTAGAGCTGCGTTTTTAAAGTGTGTTTCTCGCGTGGGTCATTTCTAAGGGTTGTCTGTCCGGCTCCACTGGGTCTTGGCGGTGGCACGCAGGCCTTCGTTGCATCAGGCTGGGTCTTCTTAGTGCACGTACGGCCTCTCTGCTTGTGACTCACGGGCTCTGAAGCAACGGGCTTGGTCGCTCCACAGCGTGTGGGATCTCAGTTCCCTGACCAGGGATCAGCCCACGTCTCCTGCATTCCCAGGTGACTCTTTATCCCTGGGCCGCTAGAGAAGCCCCTGAAGCTTTGTTAATTAAGCTCTGCCAATAGCCCAGCTGGCACCTGTGCCCAGGAACCACCAGTCACTTCCAGTGTCTCCCCTTCGTGACCTAGAGGTCAAAGGAGCTGAACTGTCTCCTGCCTTCCAGCCTTGCTGCCTGCGAGCCTGAGTGGGAGCAGACTCCTGTGAGCTGTCTCTCCCAGGGGACTCACCGGGCTCAGCCACCGAGAGGCCAGGATGAGGGCCAGCGCCGGAGGATTTCCTTCCTTCTTACGCACTTTCCTGACTTAGAACTTCCAGGCTGTTCTAGAATAGAAGCCCTGGGTTGCAGACAGGAGAGAAGGGCGCAGGTGTCTGAAGATACTAGTCTCTAAAAAACCCACTTCAGGTTTTAGGATTTACAGCAAAGCTTCCCATCTGTTTTGTTGTTCCAAGACAGGAACTCTAATTTTCTTCTCCTGATTTCCTGTTCACAAAACTTGCCAAACTTTAAAAAGTTGCTTGTATAGAGTTGAAAAGAAAAAAGAAAGCACAAAACAAAACAAATATTTCACAGGCAGGGCCCTGAAGGTGCTACAGTCTGTGCAGACAAGGGTCCTGAGGCTCAGAGACGCTAAGATGTGTGGTGGCAAAGTGCATGGTCTCCGGCACGCAAGGCCTCCTTAGGTGGAGCGTCTTTAAGATGCAGCTAAGAAGAGGGTCCCCTAATGTGGGAGTTCTGAATATAAAGAGTCACTTCTCTGAGAAAGTGTTCTAGGGGGACCTCAGGGAAATCCCTGTTAAGGAGCCAAAACATTTATTTCTCTCTCTTTATTTATTTATTTTATTTATTTTTTTTGTGGGAAATCAACCTGATTTTTATATGTTATTAAAGATCTTGTGGCCTTTCTCTGAAAAGAGTTTCAGAAATACGAAAAAAAAAAAAAAAAAAGACAATGCTCTCTACAAATCCTCCTATTGCCCCTCCTTGCTAGGGTGCTGTGAAGGCTCTCCTTTACATTAAGCTATTAAAGATTACACGGGAAAGTTCTGTCAGTGTCCTCAATGAGTTAAGAGAGCTAGGATCAGATTTTACCATGACCCATAACTTCTTCCCAGATGAAAACTAGAAGGGCTCAGAACTCCGTTTCTCACTGGGAATACTGATTCAGTGCTGCGGTGTAGCTGGACTAAAGACGCCCGAGAGCGGGTAAGGCGCTGTCTCTGGCGTGTCTGTGATGGTGTCTCTGCAGGAGATTAGCGTTTGCATCTGGGTGCTGGTCTCACCGAGGCAGGTGGCCATCACCCTAATCTCCTGAGGTCCTGGAGAGAATGAACGGGTGGAGGAAGGATGAATTTGCTCTCTGCCTGAGGCGGGGCCTCTGGCTTTGCCCTTGGACATTAACACTCTTCAGGCTGAGACTGCTGGCTCCCTGGGCCCCCAGGCCTTCAGACTTGGGCTTGAGTTAGAGCACCTGCTTTCCTGGACCCCCAGCTTGGCAATGGCAGAGGCTTCTCAGCTTCCGTTATCACGCGTGCCAGCCCTTCATGATACGTATCTGTCCATCTTCATGTCTGTCTAGGCTTCGGAGGCGGCACTAGTGGGCAGGAACCCCCCTGCCGGTGCCAGAGACTGAGGCCTGAGTTCCGTGCCTGGGTCAGGAGGACCCCTGGAGGAGGGCGTGGCAACCCCTCCAGGATTCTGCCTGGAAAATTCCACAGACAGAGGAGCCTAGCGGGCTCCAGTCCATGGGGTCTCAAAGAGGTGGACACGACTGAGTGACTGAGCACACGCCCGTCTATCTGTCTGTTTTTCTGTCTATCTCAGACTGGCTCCATTTCTCTGAACAACCCTGCCTAACACGCCCATCAGAGTGATGGCTTGATCTGTGCTGGCTGAAGCTTGACTGCCCTTGGCCGGTATGGTTTCCATCCTCCACTTCTTATTTACTATCCCTGTTGATGTGCTCATCATCCGCTCTTAATGTCTGAGCAACCTGAGCAAGCTCTGGTGGCCAGAACGCTGCAGACAGTGGGAGCGCTCCACCTTCACACTGGGAGCAGATGAGACGTGAAGGATGAGCAGGAGCTGGCCAGCTGAAGGTCAGGGGATGTCCGTGGAGGAGGGAGTCCTGCCAGACAAAGGAGGAGTTCAGCAAATTCGAGGTCCGGAAAAGTGTCCCCAAAGGGAAGAGTAAGAGGTGGAGAAGGAGGAGGGGGGCGGAGGAGGAAGGGTTGGTTAGGAGAGAAAGAGAAAGAGGTTTGCTGAGGCTGGGGAGGTGGACGGCATTCTGCCAAGTAGGAACCGCCAACCTCCTCAGCTGGGGAAGACCTTGCATATCACATCAAGCGCATCAGGAAATCACCGATGGGTCTTAAAGGTGTGTCGGATAAGGCCTGGTTCAAGCGTCTAACCTCACTTGGTGACTGAAGGAGAAACGGAGTGGACCAGCTGAGACCCAGGTCGGATGTGGGTGGTGAACATGGGTGCAGTGGAGATGGCCTGCCTGTCACGCACACGTGACGTGTTGTGTGTGCAGTGTGAATGACGTGTTACATGCATAAATGTAAGTTCACATGGAATGAACTCTCTCTCTTGTGTCTGAGTTCTGGGCATATTTCTTACAGTCATTTTCTCTCCCTGCCTTTCTTTCTCAGATGTTCAGCCCAGCTTTACCTGTGACATGGAAGAGGCCAGCTATGGTAGGAGGGCTGTTTTATCTTCATGTCAGATTAGAAGCACAAAAAGTTCCCTGGGTCACAGAACTGGCTTCATAGACTGTTGGGGTTTTAAAAATAACCCTGTAGACCAACTTGTGCATGAAATGAGCTCAAAGAACAAAGAACGCGAAGCTTTGGTAAATGTGAACACCCCTCCACCTCTCTGCCAACCACGCAGTTTTAAAATGTCATACTCAAGACGGATCGAGAACAAAGGCTGTTTCTACACAAGTGAGAGAAGTGTGCGATAGGACAGTTGCCTTCCCAAACCTATCTGCAGCTTTGCCTGAATTACATCTATAATTTAGGCAAAAATATAATTATCCAGATTAGAATTAGAATATTGTGACTTTTATTCGCACATAGAAATAGCCATTCAGAAGTCTTTGACATCTCTTTTCTCTTTCCATCTTTTTGCTCCTCCTAGAAAAAGCACTGGGAGAAATCACAAGAAATTCAAAATTACCTTACTCCAATATTTATCAATCAAACACTTTGTCATGGATAGTGTTAACCAAAGCTCTAGCCAGATATATCATGGGATTTGGAAGTCTTATCCTAAAGCAAACTTCATCTCAAAATATGAGCTTGTGCATGACTTGATAAAATAAGTCCTCCCTCACTGGAGAAGAGTCCAAAGGCAAATGTAAACAGAGATAAAAATGAAGAATCATTTAAAGCAGAGAAATGCCAAATGACCAGCTTCTGTTCTCTGTGTTGGGAGTATTGAGTTTCCTGGTATTCAAGAAAAAGACTGTGTTCACCATAGTAGTACTGCCTGAATCCACTGAACATCTTCTAATCGACAGAAGTTTGTACTTTATGAGTATTCTAGTATGCATCTGTGCAGAGAGTCTTCCAGTCTCACAATACTTTTGTTTGGGGATGGTTAATTCTGAGGCCTACAGAGTGGGGGAAGTGTGACCTGTGCCCTGAAAAGTCACTGGCAGCATCCCTGGTCTCTGCCCACTAGATGCCCACAGCGCCCAGCCCCATCATGAAACGCGTCTCACAGTTCAGTTCAGTTCAGTCGCTCAGTCATGTCCGACTCTCTGTGACCCCATGAATCACAGCACAACAGGCCTCCCTGTCCATCACCAACTCCCGGAGTTCACTCAGACTCACGTATTGAGTCCGTGATGCCATCCAGCCATCTCATCCTCTGTCGTCCCCTTCTCTTCCTGCCCCCAATCCCTCCCAGCAGCAGAGTCTTTTCCAATGAGTCAACTCTTCCCATAAGGTGGCCAAAGTACTGGAGTTTCAGCTTTAGCATCATTCCTTCCAAAGAAATCCCAGGGCTGATCTCCTTCAGAATGGACTGGTTGGATCTCCTTGCAGTCCAAGGGAGTCTCAAGAGTCTTCTCCAACACCACAGTTCAAAAGCATCAATTCTTCGGTGCTCAGCTGTCTTCACGGTCCAACTCTCACATCCATACATGACCACAGGAAAAACCATAGCCTTGACTAGACGGACCTTAGTCGGCAACGTAATGTCTCTGCTTTTGAATATACTATCTAAGTTGGTCATAACTTTTCTTCCAAGGAGTAAACGTCTTTTAATCTCATGGCTGCAGTCACCATCTGCAGTGATTTTGGAGCCCAAAAAAATAAAGTCTGACACTGTTTCCACTGCTTCCCCATCTATTTCCCATGAAGTGATGGGACCGGATGCCATGATCTTCGTTTTCTGAATGTTGAGCTTTAAGCCAACTTTTTCACTCTCTTCTTTCACTTTCATCAGGAGGCTTTTTAGTTCCTCTTCTCTTTCTGCCATAAGGGTGGTGTCATCTGCAGATCTGAGGTTATTGATATTTCTCCTGGCAATCTTGATTCCAGCTTGTGCTTCCTCCAGCCCAGTGTTTCTCATGATATATTCTGCATATAAGTTAAATAAGCAGGGTGGAAATTATACAGCCTTGATGTACTCCTTTTCCTATTTGGAACCAGTCTGTTGTTCCATGTCCAGTTCTAACTGTTGCTTCCTGACCTGTAATAGGTTTCTCAAGAGGCAGGTCAGGTGGTCTGGTATTCCCATTTCTTTCAGAATTTGTACAGTTTATTGTGATCCACACAGTCAAAGGCTTTGGCACAGGACCGCAGCCATGTCTAACTCAATGAAACTAAGCCATGCCCTGTGCGGCCACCCACAATGGGTGGGCATGGTGGAGAGGTCTGACAGAATGTGGCCCACTGGAGAAGGGAATGGCAAACCACTCCAGTATTCGTGCCTTGAGAACTCCATGAACAGTGTTAAAAGGCAAATTGATAGGGTACTGAAAGAGGAACTCCCCAGGTCAGTAGGTGCCTAATATGCTACTGGAGGTCAGTGGAGAAATAACTCCAGAAAGAATGAAGGGATGGAGCCAAAGCAAAAACAATACTCAATTGTGGATGTGACTGGTGATAGAAGCAAGATCTGATGCTGTAAAGATCAATATTACATAGGATCCTGGAATGTCAGGTCCATGAGTCAAGGCAAATTGGAAGTGGTCAAACAGGAGATGGCAAGGGTGAACGTCGACATTCTAGGAGTCAGCGGACTAAAATGGACTGGAACGGGTGAATTTAACTCAGATGACCATCATATCTACTACTGTGGGCAGGAATCCCTCAGAAGAAATGGAGTAGCCATCATGGTCAACAAAAGAGTCTGAAATGCAGTACTTGGATGCAGTCTCAAAAACGACAGAATGATCTCTGTTCATTTCCAAGGCAAACCATTCAATATCACGGTAATCCAAGCCTATGCCCCAACCAGTAATGCTAAAGAAGCTGAAGTTGAATGGTTCTATGAAGACCTACAAGGCCTTTTGGAACTAACACCCAAAAGAGATGTCCTTTTCATTATAGGGGACTGGAATGCAAAAGTAGGAAGTCAAGAAACACCTGGAGTAACAGGCAAATTTGGCCTTTGAATACGGAATGAAGCAGGGCAACGACTAATAGAGTTTTGCCAAGAGAATGCACTGGTCATAGCAAACACCCTCTTCCAACAACACAAGAGAAGACTCTATACGTGAACATCACCAGATGGTCAACACCGAAATCAGATTGGTTATGTTCTTTGCAGCCAATGATGGAAAAGCTCTATACACTCAGCAAAAACAAGACTGGGAGCTGACTATGGCTCAGATCATGAACTCCTTATTACCAAATTCAGACTTAAATTGAAGAAAGTAGGGAAAACCACTAGACCATTCAGGTATGACCTCAATCAAATCCCTTATGATTATACAGTGGAAGTGAGAAATAGATTTAAGGGTCTAGATCTGATAGATAGAGTACCTGATGAACTATTGAATGAGGTTCGTGACATTGTACAGGAGACAGGAATCAAGACCATCTCCATGGAAAAGAAATGAAAAAAGGCAAAATGGCTGTCTGGGGAGGCCTTACAAATAGCTGTGAAAAGAAGAGAAGTGAAAAGCAAAGGAGAAAAGAAAAGATAGAAGCATCTGAATGCAGAGTTCCAAAGAGTAGCAAGAAGAGATAAGAAAGCCTTCTTCAGCGATCAATGCAAAGAAATAGAGGAAAAGAACCGAATGGTAAAGACGAGATCTCTTCAAGAAAATTAGAGATACTAAGGGAACATTTCATGCAAAGATGGGCTCGATAAAGGACATAAATGGTCTGGACCTAACAGAAGCAGAAGATATTAAGAAGAGGTGGCAAGAATACACAGAAGAATTGTACAAAAAAGATCTTCAAGACCAAGATAATCACAATGGTGTGATCACTCACCTAGAGCCAGACATCCTGGAATGTGAAGTCAAGTGGGCCTTAGGAAGCATCACTATGAACAAAGCTAGTGGATGTGATGGAATTCCAGTTGAGCTATTTCAAATCCTGAAAGATGATGCTGTGAAAGTGCTGCACTCAATATGCCAGCATATTTGGAAAACTCAGCAGTGGCCACAGGACTGGAAGAGGTCCGTTTTCATTCCAATCCCAAAGAAAGGCAATGCCAAAGAATGCTCAAACTACTGCACAATTGCACTCATCTCACACGCTAGTAAAGTAATGCTCAAAATTCTCCAAGCCAGGCTTCAGCAATACGTGAACCATGAACTTCCAGATGTTCAAGCTTGTTTTAGAAAAGGCAGAGGAACCAGAGATCAAATTCGCAACATCTTCTGTATCATCAAAAAAGCAAGAGAGTTCCAGAAAAACGTCCATTTCTGCTTTATTGACTATGCCAAAGCGTTTGACTCTGTGGATCACAATAAACACGTCTCTAGGTATTGCCAAGTGGCCCCTGCAGGCAAAATTGCTCCTGGTTGTGAAACATGGTTGTAGAGGACGTTGCAAGATGTTTTGACAACCAAATCTGAATTTCTTTGTGAGGAATTGCCTCTGTTCATCAAGATAAATTCATGTGCCTATTCTCCCATCATAAAAACTGGCCTTACTGCCTGTGTGCTCGCTCAGTCGTATCTGACTCTGTGTGACTCCATGGACTGTAGCCCGCCAGGCTCCTTTGTCCATGGGATTCTCCAGGCAAGAATACTGGAGTGGGTTGCCATGCCCTCCTCCAGGGGATCTTCCCAATCTAGGGATCGAACCTCCGTCTCTTATCTCTCCTACACTGGCAGGCAGATTCTTTACCACTAACACCATCTGCGAAGCCCCAGAACTTTGTGGCTTCTAGCAAACTGTTCATTTGGCTCTCGGTTCTGAGTATGAATTGGACAGTTTTTATCTGAGTTGACTTGGTTTTTTTCTGCTAGTCTCTGTACTGCACCTGTGATCAGCTGGTGGCCTGACTAGGTCTCAGTGGCTTAGGATGTCTTCACTCACTTATCTGGCTGATGGCAAACCCACGGAAGGGACAGACATGCAGTGTGCATCTCATCTACAGGCTGAACCTGGGTCTCTTCCTGTGATAGGCTCAGGCATTCAAAATAATAAAGGGCAAGCCTCAAAGAACAAGGGCTTTCTAAGCATCTATCGGTGCCATGTTGTGAATACTTCACAGACCAAAGGAAATCGTATGGCCTATCCAGGTTCAAGGGCTTGAGAAATAGACTGTGTTTCTTGATGGGAAGAATTATAGCATCACATTGCAAGGGATGCAAAAGGGAAGAATTAGTAGCCTCTTACACATTCTATCATGTTTATTTTTTAAGAAATCGTTCAGAGCTTGGAATTAGTTTTGAAGATCAGTTGGTTTAACACGTGTTACTCTATCACCGCCAAACTTCTAATCAACAGCTTTCTAAGTGAACATGGCAGCCATGTTCTGTCTGCTTTCTTTTGCTACTTTGCCTCATCTGCTGTGAATTCGCTCACACACGTATGTGCTCTGGCATAAGCTTGGCTATTAAATTAAAGGAGAGTATAGTACTGCCACAGTCCCGATCATGCCTACTATGTGGAGAATACCTTTTATACCAGTGATTTGTCTTGACAACTAAGCCTGACTCAAAATTTCCGCAAGATGAACTTTGATTTTGTGTGATTCTGAATGAAATATTTTAATACTTTAGAGACAGTAGAATTATTTCCAATTTTCCATAAGGTCAGAGTTTTTATGTAATTGCATAATATCAGTTTCTCCTAAAATGCAGCCATGATGATAATCACAGATAAAGCAAAAGGAGCTTTATCCCCAGTGCTACATAACAGTGAATTAATCTGACAGTATGAGCTTAGCACATTTGGGGACTGCAGTGTGTTATTGCTTGGTATATAATACTTGATGGGGCAGAACAATTTATTATAGCTTTAAAATAATTTAATAGTATCTTAATGAAAGTCAAATAAAACTTTTGCACAGTCCTTGAAATACTTCTGCTAAAAGGAACATAGTTTTAAACCCTCTGTTTCATATTCTGTCTCCGCCACAAGACGACAGGTGTCTGGAGGAGGGAATCCCTTAGTACTGTGTTCTAAACTAGAGAGTAAAGATCCTCGGTGTTTCCCTTAACTGATGTTTACCAAATAACAAAGCATTAATAAGTTGGTTAGTGGTGAGATAAGTTTTGTCCCTGATTTTTCTTTTTATGGTAAATTCTGTAAGTTAGGCACCATAAATATCATCTCTTATTAATTTATTCAGGAAACATTATTGAGTCCATATTGTGAACTCAGATGCTGTGAAAAGTCTAACAGATACCAATAGGAATAATGAATAGTCTTTGTAAATATACAGCTCACATTATAGAAGGGCTAATAAACAGAATAATTAAAATCACTAAGAACACGTCTCATCGTTGAGCCACTGAACACTGAAAGCTGTGATGTCGCTATCCACTGGTCATTGCTACAAGCAGTGCTCAAATCCCAGCCTTCCAGCTCACTTTAAATAGGAATACAAAGTACAGTACACAGGCAACTTAGAAGGATCATGCATCAGGGAGTGGGGACTTAGGCAGTCACCATTCAATCTGATCAACTTGTGAAAACTACATCTCCCCTAAAACAAAACAGAATAAAATAAAATTCAGTGTTACTCAAAAGTGATTTCTCACCAACCACAATTTATCTGTAGTTATTACTGGATTAGTCTGCAGATACGCGTGAAGACTGTATTGAAATGTGATTTTAAACCGTTTCTATCGAGCATGATACCTGAGCATACTTTTGCCTGACCAGTTTCATGCCAGAGGAAGCTAATTCATGTTGTCACTTGTGTAATAATTACAGCATTTACGAGACAGTTTAAGACTCAGTCTGGTACTATTATCTTTTTAGTGTGCAACAATAGTGTAATTTAACTACTCATTATATATAGCTGTTAGAGGAAGTATGGAAACATTTTGGGATAAAAATTTTCAAAATCCAGTGACTTAGTGTCTCTATTAAGGCAACTTTAAAATCTTACAGTGTTCATGCCAACATCTGTCTAACCCAGGAAGCGAGTCTGTTCTGGTGAGAGAGCCATGGGCCTGAATGTGAGCACTCTGCTGTGGGATTCTGGGCAGCTTCCTTCTTGAATTATTGTTCTAGTGATGCCGAGCTTGCTGAGATAAAGTACCTTTGGGACTGAGACTGGAAACAGATGTTGTGACATCCTATCCTTTTAGATTTTGGAGGCCATTATTTGCCTGGGTTGGCACAATTGTTGTTGGTAAATTGAGAGTATTTATCTAGAATTTAAGTCACAGATCTGCTCAGTGATTCATACAGGAAAAATTCCCAGAGACTCAGGGAGTAGTGTGGGACAGCTGGATGTGAAAATGCCAGCAGCTGTTCAAAATGCCTGACTTTAGCACAGCATAAGTCCAGAAACTGGCTGGCATGAAAGGTAACAGGAATTATCCAGAAAACATTGGCAGTGATTGACAGCTAGTATTCATTTTTGAGACCTCTTTTGCTACTTCTTCCTTTTGAGAAGTGATACATCTTTTTGGGCCTTTCCCAGGGTGGCTTAATGGTAAAGCATCCGCCTGCCGATGGAGGAGACGTGGGTTCAAGCCTTGTGTCAGGAAGATCCCATTTAGTAGGAAATGGCAACCCACTCCAGTATTCTTGCCTGGAGAATCCCAAGGACAGAGGAGCCTGGTGGGCTGCAGTCCATGGGGTCGCACAGAGTCGGGCATGACGGCGCACGAGCACGCACATTCATCTTTTCAACAACAAAAGTGACTAAGCCGCAGGTAGTCAGAATGCTGGAGCAGAGACCTAACTGTCGCTTCCGTCATTAACCCTTTGGTAAAAGCTTGAAGAGCAGGTCAGAAACCCAGGGCTGTTGACCTCTGAGTAATACGGATTTGAACTGGGCGAGTCCACTCATACACAGATTTTTTTCAAGAATATGCTGGAAAATGGTGTGTGTGGGGGGAGATTTTTGACAATTTGAAAAACTTCACAGATGAACCACAGAAACTGTAATTTTTCCATTTCCGGTTCCCTTATAATTGAGAAATTGTGTACAACCTGTCATCACCGATTGTTTTTAACACAACAATGTTCCCAGCACTGCTATGATTTTGGCGGTAATACTGTAGAATTCTGTGACAGTCATTCATTAGTGCTTCGGTGAGGCTGTGTGTCTGTGCACGCTCCGTCACCCAGTAGAGTTTGACTGTCTGTGAAGCTGTCGCCCATGGACTGTAGCCCACCAGGCTCCTCTGTCCGTGGATTCCCCAAGCAGGGATACTGGAGTGGGTTGCCATGCCCTGCTCCAGGGGAATCTTCCTGACCTAGGGATTGAACCCGTGTCTCCTGTGTCTCCTGCATTGGCAGGCGGATTCTTTACCACTTGAGACATCAGGAAGCCTTCGTAGGCCAGGCTACCTGAGGCCACTGTCTCAGTTGCACTGGGCGATCATGAAACAGTCACACTGTGGCTTCTTCCCTATCAGTTATCATTATCCCCGTAAACAAACGTGAGTTTCTTTTCACACTGTCTTTTCATTTTTGATGTCTAGTGTTAGTAATACACGTGACGTCTACAGCGTTTCCAACCATACATAAATTTTGGTGTAGGTACTGACGGACTACTCGTCTTGTAAACAGATGACGTATACTCACAGTACAGTACTTTTACCTGTATTTTTCTTCCTTGTGATTTTCTTAACAATATTTCCTTTTCTCTAGCTTACGCTATCGTCAGAACTCAGTAAATAGCATGCATGTGCTTGCACGCACGTGTGTGTGTGTGTGTGCACACGCAGCGTGCACACGCACACACTCACTCATGTCCAACTCTTTGTGACCCCAAGACTGTAACCTGCAGGCTCCTCTGTCCATGGTTTTTCCCAGGCAAGAACACTGCAGTGGGTTGTCATTTCCTCCTCCAGGGGATCTTCCTGACCCAGGGATTGAACCTGTATCTCCTGCATCTCCAGCATTGCAGGCAGAGTCTGTTACCACCGAGTCATTGGAGAAGCCTGATATATAATACACGTGACATACAAAATGTGCATCAGCTATGTTATCAGTAAGCCTACCAGCCAGCTGGAGGCCATTAGTAGTGAAGTTTGGGGCGAGATAAAAGTTATATGCAGTTTTTTGATTGTGTGGGAGTCAGGGTCCCTAATCCTTGAATGTTTCAAAGGCCAACTCTATTAATAAAAGTTCAAAAGGAAATCCAGGGTCCAAGGAATCCATGATCCAAATGATTAAAAGATAGCAAGTATAGCAAACCCCATTCACACTTCTGTGCCCATGGTGGGCATTGCTAATCTATTGGACACGCTTTGCTACTGCCCTGAGAAGGTACACCTCTCAGCCCCATCCTACACGTGCCAGCTCAGAGGGTGAAGTCTACTTACTACCCCTGGTCAAAAAGGAATTAGCTTGAGTGATTTAGTTCACTTTTCCAAAAAGATCAGAGCATGCATCCATACAATGGCTGCCCTTGAATTTGTGTTTTGTCTTATATTAGCCAGGCTTCCCTGGTGGCTCAGCAGGAAAGAATCTGTCTGCCAATGCAGGAGACATGAGTTTGATCCCTGGGTCAGGGAAGACCCCCTGGAAGAGGAAATGGCAACCCACTCCAGCATTCTTGCCTGGAGAATCCCATGGAAAGAAGAGCCTGGCAGGCTACAGTCCGTGGGCTCGCACAGTCAGACACGACTGAGCACACACTCACACTCACTTATATTAGCACCAACCACGGGTGGGGGCTTCACAATCTCTGCTGAGGATGTGGCCTCCAGATCAAAAGAAAGAGAACTTTCCAGTAACTCAGTGGCTCTCAACAGTGGTTTTGCCACTTTCCGAGAAATGGTGCATTTTACCGAAGAGGATCTGCTAGATTTAAATTAATCTGCTGACTTACATTACTTGGAAACATATCTGTTTCCTATCGTGTTGGATTCTATGAGCATAGTTGAATCTCATTTATTATTTCAATAATAGGTGGTTTTATGTGTTCTGGGAATCTGAGAAAATGTTGTTCTTCATAAAACTCCATTACCTACGGGGAGAATGTGTTACGTTCTGGATGAGACATTCTGTTACAAGCTAGCCCCTGAGCAAATGTTTTTGCAGATTATTTACAGACAAGTTACACTTTGCTGCTTCTGTCGTTTACCAGCGAGCCTGTGACTCTGAACTGCCTGCCCTTTTTCACCGTATTCATTTGTTCTTTTGTGAATTTTAATATCACCATTTATATTCAGGTTTCTATCTGAATATAGCCAGGTAATTTTGGATCTTGTCAAATTCTCCTCTGTATTTCTGCTGTCACTGTTACCATTCTTTTATTGCCGTGTTATAACTTTAAAGATTATCCATCAGCAGCAAAAGACGCTTTGTTTAATATGACCTGACCTTCAAGAGCTTTCTTCACATTTTTCTTCCTCTTTGAGGAAGAGTAGTATTGAAAATCGGAGAAGGAAATGGCAACCCACTCCAGTGTTCTTGCCTGGAAAATCCCAGGGACGAGGGAGCCTGGTGGGCTGCAGTCCCTGGGGTTGCGAAGAGTCAGACATGGCTGAGCAACTTCACTTTCACTTTTCACTTTCATGCACTGGAGAAGGAAATGGCAACCCACTCCAGTGTTCTTGCCTGGAGAATCCCAGGGACGGGGGAGCCTGGTGGGCCGCCATCCATGGGGTCGCACAGAGTCAACGACTCTGAGTCGCACGACTGAAGCGACTCAGCAGCAGCAGCAGCAGCAGTGTTGAAATGGCCAACAGCAGGCATGAGTGAGTTATGCTGTGAAAATCTTAGTGGAGCGCCATGGATGTAATCTTATGGTCCTGTGTGAGTTCAGAGGGAGGTTTTACCTTAAACATGATTTTTGAGGCTTCTTTTTTCCCAAATAGCCCATGATTTGTACATAAGTGATCATTGTTTCACATTATGCTGAACCAGCTGTATTTTTAGTTATATATACTCCATGTAAAATGTTATTTTATTAAATGTGGTTATTTATTAAATATAGCTTAAACAAATGTGCAAATAAAATAAAAATATGATTAACAGGCAAATGTAGCATTTAAATGTATTAACCAATATTAATGATTGCTATTAATCAAAGTTTTCCCCGTTTTTTCTCTTTGACATTGGCTGAAATTGGTTTGGAAACTTTTATTATTAGATAGGAAACATAAAAATGCCATCTATCATATAAACGTCATATCACATACTTGGCATTTTTACTATTTGGAGCATTTTGTTATTCTCTGTTTCTGATTTACAATTTAGAGTAATATTTTTATTATGAAGATATCTATTTATTATAGACTCAGTAGAAAACACATAACAGTATAAAAGGATGAGCTGAGACTTGTTCTCTTCTTTGTGTTTCGGTGCACATGTCTTCGAGGCATTTATGTAATAAAAATTTCAGAATGCTTTACGATCTGTTTTCTAAATCCGTTCACCTCGTTTTTCTTGGTCGGTTTATCCAGGTCATTCTTTCTCCTTCCTTCATCCTTCCCACCCCCGCCTCTTCTTGCCTCTTGCCTCCCACCCTGCCGTGCCGATTCTGGAGGCTGACCTGGCCTGGAGGTGCTTCTTCCACAGTTAGAGAGGAGCCGGGCGCGACTTCGGGGGGGGTGTGCCTTTGTATGCATGTGGTTTTCTTTCAGAGTCTCCTCTCAAAGTTGTAGTGATTTTTGAAATATAAAATAAGGACGATACTCCCTATAGTTTTTCTTTTTCTGGGATAATGGAGAAAAAAAAATCAGGATTATCTGTTCCTTCACTCAAATAACTTATCCTGTAAGTGTATCTATACTTGGCATAGTAAAATAAACTGATTGGACAGAAAAGAAGGCCACAAAACGTTACCACACGTCTGTGAACTTCGTGTGTCTCATAGCCACCATTGTGGATCCCTGCAGAAATAATGGGCTCTTTAGTATATCAGGCAGAGTCAGTTCTGCATAGAAACATATAAAATTGAATTTCAGCCTCATGCTAGATACAAAAATCAACTCCAGATGGATTTATTGTTTAAATGTGAAAGATAATGCTTTGATTTTTAAACGAAATCTTAGAAGAATATCTTAAATCGTTAAAGTAGGTAATTTTAAATTATAAATATGATAAAAATGAGAAATCATAAAGAAACTTTTAATGTTGGATTATACTAAGGACTGTTTCACAAAAAAAAAAAAAGATTATAAAGCTAAAAAGACAAGCCATATAATGGGAAAAGATATTTTCAAGATATGTGAACAATAAGAATCAGCATTCCAAAATATAAACAGCATCTACAAATCAATAACAAAAAGAAAGCATCCCACCCCATTAAAGGCATTAAAACAGAAAATAGCCACGGTGGGTGAACACCAGAATGTACTCTCCAAGTCACTGGCAGCGTGCAGAGAAGTCAAAACTACAGTGAGACAGCATGTGGCCCATATCACAACGGGAAAAAATTAAACAGTCAGAGGAAACTGAGGCGCTTTCTTGCTCTGGGAGAGCAGAATGCTGCTGCTACTCTGAGCAACAAAGGGGCGTGGCTTAGTGAAGTTACGGATGTGTGTGTGAGAATCTCAGCCCCTACAGCTGAGAGAATCTCCGGGGCATATTCACACGGAGACTAATGCAGGTGCGCTTGGGGTGGAGCTTCCCCGATTATTTTCTTGTTCGCTTTTATCCGGCTGTGGTGGGGCTTGGCTGCTGCAGGGGCTCCTCTGGTCGTCCAGGGGCCCCTCCCTAGCTGTGGGTGCAGGGCCCCTCCCTAGCTGTGGGTGCAGGGCCCCTCCCTAGCTGTGGGTGCAGGGCCCCTCCCTAGCTGTGGGTGCAGGGCCCCTCCCTACTGTGGGTGCAGGGCCCCTCCCTAGCTGTGGGTGCAGGGCCCCTCCCTAGCTGTGGGTGCAGGGCCCCTCTGTAGCCGTGGGCATAGGCGCCTCATGTGGTCTCTCTGGTTGTGGAGCCTGGGCTCTCGAGCGCGTGAGCCTCAGTCGCTGTGGCTCCTGAGTTCCCTAGTCGCAGTTCCCAGGCTCCAGAGCACAGGCTCGAAGCTCGTGGCTAGGCGGCCTAGTTGCTCCAAAGCTTCTGGAATCTTTCCCAACCAGGGATCACACTCACGTCTCCTGAACCGGCAGGCAGAGTCTTCACCACTGAGCCACCCGGGAAGCCCTAGAGTGGCACTTTTATAACAGATGAAGATTTGGGAGCAGCCCGAGTGTCCGTCAGCAGGAGAATGGACCACAGTAGATGCACTTTCAACATTTAGACAATGGGACGCCAGAAGAATGAAAGTGAGATGAGAGTCAAAATCTTCCTTTTCACCCAAAGGGCTGGTGAGAGGGGAGAAATTCACAGAACGCAATAATCTTGGAATATAATTCCATTTATACAGAAGATACCCATGGCAAATTCATATACAATATTGGTAAAGTTATTTGTGGATGTATTAAAGCTGTTTTTTAAAAGAAAAGAAATGATTTTAAATTGAAATGCTATATAAGAATCAAAGGATACAGCATGCTTGGGGCTGGTGCACGGGGATGACCCAGAGAGATGTTATGGGGAAGGAGGTGGGAGGGGGGTTCATGTTTGGGAACGCATGTACACCCGTGGTGGATTCATGTCAATATATGGCAAAACCAATACAGTATTGTAAAGTAAATATAAAAATTAAAAAAAAAAAAAAGAATCAAAACAGGCATTTCCTCCTAGCAGTAACATTTATGAAAGAACACACTGAGGGTTTCAAACACACTGTCGTTTTTTATATTTCTTAAGCATTTTGATAGGAAAAGGAGTACGTCAAGGCTGTATATTGTCACCCTGCTTATTTAACTTCTATGCAGAGTACATCATGAGAAACACTGGGCTGGAGGAAGCACAAGCTGGAATCAAGATTGCTGGGAGAAATATCAATAACCTCAGATATGCAGATGACACCACCCTTATGGCAAAAAATGAAGAGGAACTAAAAAGCCTCTTGATGAAAGTGAAAGAGGAGAGTGAAAAAGTTGGCTTACAGCTCAACATTCAGAAAACGAAGATCATGGCATCCGGTCCCATCACTTCATGGCAAATAGATGGTTAAACAGTGGAAACAGTGTCAGACTTTATTTTGGGAGTGCTCCAAAATCACTGCAGATGGTGATTGCAGCCATGAAATTAAAAGACACTTACTCCTTGGAAGGAAAGTTATGACCAACCTAGATAGCATATTGAAAAGCAGAGACATTACTTTGCCAATAAAGGTCCGTCTAGTCAAGGCTATGGTTTTTCAAGTGGTCATGCATGAATGTGAGAGTTGGACTGTGAAGAAAGCTGAGTGCCAAAGAATTGTTGCTTTTGAATTGTGGTGTTGGAGAAGACTCTTGAGAGTTCCTTGGACTACAAGGAGATCCATCCAGTCCATTCTAAAGGAGATTAGTCCTGGGTGTTCACTGGAAGGTCTGATGCTGAAGCTGAAACTCCAATACTTTGGCCACCTCATTTGAAAAGTTGACTCATTGGAAAAGACCCTGATGCTGGGAGGGATTGGGGGCAGAAGGAGAAGGGGACGACAGAGGATGAGATGGCTGGGTGGCATCACCGACTGGATGGACATGAGTTTGAGTGAACTCTGGGAATTGGTGATGGACAGGGAGGCCTGGCGTGCTGTTATTCATGGGGTCGCAAAGAGTCGGACACGACTGAGCAACTGAACTGAACTGAACAGAAGCATTTTGATGAGCAAATCAGTGCTAATTTTATTTTTTATAATTTTTGTATATGTGTACTCTTTTGTATGATATATATGCATATATATGTATGTGTATATATTTCGTAGCTGTGAAGTGTTGTGTGTGTGAGTAAAAGTGTTAGTCACTCAGTTGCGTCCAACTCTTTGTGAGCACATGGACTGTAGCCCACCAAGCTCCTCTGTTCATGGAATTCTCTAGAAATGAGTTCTGGAGTGGGCAGCTATTCCCTTCTCCAGGGTATTTTCCTGACCCAGGGATTGAACCCGGTTCTCCTGCATTGCAGGCAGATTCTTTACCATCTGAGCCTCCAGGGAAGCCGTCGAAGATGGGCGTGTAGTATGTTCCGTAGGTTTAATAATATGTGATTTTAGTGTCTTTTGTCTTGGTTGATATATTTGTTTCCTTCCCCTTCTTATGCATCAAATAGCACACGTTTTTTCTAGAAAATTTCCTGTTATTCCACTGAGTATAAATTCTAAATCGGTAGTGATTTTTCGTCACCATCTGAAGACACTATTTTTGTGTCATCTGGCTTCCACTATAGCCATAGGACAGCCAGCTGAGCCTGGTCAGCCTGGGTCTGGGTTTCTCTTATTCACTATGGCTCTTCTTATCCTCCTACTGTTTGGTGTTTTGCAGTTTCTGCTACGATGGCTTAATGATTTATATCTGTCATAACATCTGGAAAATTCTGAGCAATTTTTCTTTTCATAAATCCCCTCCCTAATTCTCTATTTTCTTTCATGGGATTCCAGTTAACCATGTAAAATTATCTATCCTGCTTGCTTTTAACTTTTTTGCCATATTTTTCTATCAGTTTCTGGGCATAAGTAGCACATTCATATTTGTCTTTCAGTTCCCTAATTCTGTCTTCATCTGACATACTTATGAATAACCTGTGCATTCTAAAATGCTCAGTTGGAATGAACTTTCTCCTAGAGATGCACCCTTTGCTTCCTTTTTATGTACAGTCAGTTTCCTCGTTTCTAGCTGGCGTTTCTCCTTGGTCTCCTGCTTCTTCAAGCGTATGGGTGCATTTAGTTTCTGTCCTGTGTTTGATAGTTTCAGCATCTAGCTGACACTCTTGTTTGGTACCTCAGCGCTTCTCTCTCACTGTACCTGGTTTCCCCGTATTCTCTGATGTTCGGTCTGTGGTGTCCAGTACGGTCCCTTATTTGCTGAAACCTTGTCTCTAGGTGTCTCTGAGGCTTGGTGTGAGAACATGCTGCCAAGTGAGGATTTGCGTTTGTTACTGCAGCGTCTGGAGGTTCTACTACACCAAGACTGCTCGCAAAAAATTCCTGGGGGTGAAATGTTTCTATCACACAGACTAAGTGAATTCAAACCCTAAATCCGTGTAAGGGCCAATTGTGCACTGCTCATTTCAAGAACAGGTCTTCTGTTTCGGGTAGTTGTTCAGTCACTAAACCCTGTCTGACTCTTTGTAACCCCACAGACTGCCGCACACTAGGCTCCTCTGTCTCCCACTGCCTCCTGAAGTTTGCTCAAATTCATGTCCCTTGAGTCAGCAGTGCTATCTAACCATCCCATCCTCTGTCTCCCCCTTCAATCCCCTTTTGCAGTCAGTCTCCCAGCATCAGGGTCTGTTCCAATGAGTCGGCTCTTTGCATCAAGTGGCCAAAGTATTGGAGCTTCAGCACCAGCCCTTCCAATGAGTATGCAGGGCTGATTTCCTTTAGGATTGACTGTTTTGATCTCTTTTCAGTCCAAGGAACTCTCAAGAGTCTTCTCAAACACCACAGCTCAAAAGTATCAATTCCTTGGTGTTCAGCCTTTTTTATGGTTCAACTGTCACACAGAGCCAAAATTGATTCAGACAAGGGTCTTTGACTACTCCTTTTGTGAAATGGGATGGGTTATTTTTATTTTAAGTAATGAATCACTGAAGGTACTGGAGATTCTAGATAACACGGAATCTCTGCTGCAACTCCTTGCCTTCCAGGGGATGAAGCAGTCTCCCGTCTCCCTTAGGGACTCTCAGCTGAGAGCTTCGTGTGACTCAGGAGACTGGCAGGCACTCTTAGGGAGCCCCCGTCTCTGGGTGTGTGCCCTGGTTCACACCACAGCTATGCGTTTAAAGGCTTTGCTAACACACCTTTTATTCAGCACTTCAGACATTTGTAGCATGGAGATTTTATAATTTTTTGTCTGTTTTTAGAAATGGGGTCAAGTCCCACACATCTAAGTCAAACTTTAAGTTTTAAAACTAATTTACTGTCAACTGTACTTAGATGTGACCTCACACTGCAAATGAAACACCAGGAGACCGAGAAGAACTACCTGGCATCTTTCAAGAGCTTGATTTTTGCCTCTTGGTTGGTTGCTTGTTTTTCACTGGGATCTTAAGATGAGAGCACATCCTTGTGGGAGTTAGACTTTCTACAGAGGTTTTGATGTAATGCTGGAGAAAAACAAAGTTCAATTAATGAGACTCTTCAGCTTGAGATGCGAAACACAGTAGGGGAAGGACACTGGAGCTTTGGAAAGCTAACAAAACCGTAAAGAATGCATGGTACTTTTTAAGGCAGAGAAATCATGAAAGATTAGGGGAAATATGAAAAAGGGATGTGGGAAATGATGTCAGTTACATCTTTCTCATTTAACAGGTGGCTGACTATTCACATATCTGGATTAAACATTTTGTGGTTTTATTTCTTTATCTGCTGGCTGTGCTGGGTCTTCGCTGCTTCTCGGGGTTCCTCCAGCTGTGGCAAGAAGGGGCTCCTCTGCCTGCAGTGCCCGGCCTCTCTCTGCGGTGGCTTCTCCCGCCGCAGGGCGCAGGCTCAGTAGCTGTGGCTCCTGGATTCCAGGGCACAGGCCTCTCTAACAGGCTCAGCGGTCGTGACGCACGAGCTTTGTTGCCCCCCGGCCTGTGGGATCGTCCTGGACCAGGGAGTAAACCCGAATCTCCTGCACTGGCAGATTCTGTACCATTGACCCGCCAGAGAAGCCCTGGATTAAACATTTTAAAGTGGGTTCTTTTCCAATAATGCATAAATTTGCTGTGTGTAAAAGATAATTATTTAAAATTGTAAAATTCAGTCTCTTCAGATCACAAAAATGGATTTGACTCATATTTTCTTTATTAACTATGTAATTTTGATTTGTTTGTTTTCAGAAGAGAATATGCAAGTCACTGCTTTGGAAATATGTAGACTCTATTTTCAATCGAAATATTGTATTGACTCCAAAGTGAAAAAATGGGGTTCTCATAAAGATAGTACAGTTTTTATCTGTGATGGGCTGTGCCAACATATTCAATTCAAAAAAGAAAAGAGTATCTAAGTCTTTTAGCTGAACAGGTAAAATAAGAAATTGTTATAATAAAATGAAATTTCACCCAAGCTCTGAAACCGTTCCAAACTCTAAATCTCTTCAGCATTCGTATTCCGTGACAAACGCAAACACAAGGCGCACTTGGTGAGTCTCCACCCTGCTTCTATTCTTCTGTCAGACCTCAACTTGCAGTCAGAGTCCGTTGCTTCCCACTCAACTCCTACAGACTATAAATCCTCCCTGTTGGTTGCATAGCAACTGCCACTCAATCTCACCTGCAAAAGGTTAGTCCAGCATTTTTTTTTTGACTCTAGAAATAAGCAAGCCAGCAGGCAGCATTCTAAACAGAGCCGTTCAGATCTGGTTTTAAGTACAGAACTGTTGTCTGCCCAGTTGTGGCAAATAAAGGGACATGATGGACAGAAGGAGACAGGGAACTTGGAATCCAGGTTTGTCTCTGCTGGTAACTGGCCACGTGACTGCAACTTCTCCCTCCCCTTCCTGGCCTGTGCCCTCTTTGCTATAGTGAGACCTTAGAATGCAGGGATGTTTGGGGTTGCTCCCGGGTCTGGCGCTCTGGCAGTCGCGTGAGGAAAACGTTGGTGTGATCTGGGTGACCTTCTGTCCGCGTTTCCGGCTGCCCCATCATTCAGTTTCCGGGGCCAACGCTCCTGACATGCGTGCTTGCTGCGTCCTGTCTGCCTCTTTGTGACCCGGAGGACCGTAGCCCACCAGGCTCCGTCGTCCATGGGATATCCTGGTCAAGAATACTGGACTAGGTTGCCATTTCCTCCTCCAGGGGATCATCCCAACCCAGGGATGGAACCCAAGTCTTCTGTGCCTCTTGCATTGCCAGGCGGAGTCTTTACTCGCCCAGGAAGCCCGCAACACTCTTGACACCGTGTTCTGTAGGAGTGCAGTCCTCTAGAGGGCTCTCCAGGGGGAGCCAGGCGTGGGGATTAAGGCAGTGGTCCCCAGCCTTTTTGGCCCCAGGGACTGGTTTCATGGAAGACAACTTTTCCGTGAACCGGGGTGGAGGGTGTGGTTTAGGGATGATTCATTACATTTACTGCGCACCTCGTTTCTCTTAGTGTTATGTCAGGATGTCAGCTCCACTTCAGACCATCAGGCATTCGACATGGAGGTTGGGGACCGCTGGATTAAAGTATGCAACTCAACCGCTATGTCCTAATTAAATACTCATAGAATTTTCAGGGTATAAGACTTGGGGGTCTATGCTTTCTATATGAAGGATGGAAAATTCAGAGTGATTATATCCATTGCTTAGGGTTCTATAGTATATAAATCCTTGGAATTTGAGCATTAGGTAACCAGACTCCATAAACAGTGCACCTTTAATCATATTCAAGGTTCTTCCACTTGCCTATAGTATCTCCATATCTCTAAATATATTTAGATGTAGATATGGATATAGCTAGATAGATACTATTTTTCAGGACTCAGTTGCATTTGGCTAGAAGATAGAAAGCTGTTTCAATTTAGTTGAAGATATAAATAAATAAAAAATAATTAACATTATTATTAGTTAAGGTAAATGAATGGAGAAGGAAGTGGCAGCCCACTCCACTATTCTTGCCTGGAGAATCCCATGGACAGAAGAGCCTGGAGGGCTACAGCCCACGGGGTCACGAAGAGTCGGACACGACTGAGCGATTAACACACACAAGGTAAATGAGAATTTCAGATGTGAATTATATCTGGCTTCATATCATGCCTTCTCTCTCCACCTTAAAACTCTGCTCTGCACTGTATTAGCTTTGTTCTAAGGCAAACACACCCCATGTGGGATGCGATGACAGCTCAATGCCAAGGCGCACATTCTCAGAAACCCTAGTGTGAGGACAGAGCCTGCTGTCTGACGCCCCTGGTGAAGCTGTACGTCGGAAGCTCCCTGGGGCGGGCTTAGGCTCTGCCTGGACCCCAGGGACCTGGGAAGTGGGTTCTCTGCCCTTAAGACTAGGTTGCCTGCTCGGCCCTGAGCTGTGTGAGGGAAGTGTTAGTCTTGTGAATCACAGGGATGGAAACAGTGTCGGGTGTGAGCTCTGAGAAGAAGTTCCTAGTGCCGGGAGTGGGGACAGGTGAATGCTGGGTGAACAGAAAATCACGCTCACCCACCGCCAATGTTTTCGCTTTCCAGAACTGAGACGCAGCAGCTGTCACTGTCAGACTCAGGAATGGATACAGTGAAAGAAGGAATCTTGCATTTTGAAGCCTCCTGTTCTCTTTGTAATATTGTTCAGCTGAGTTGGCTGGTGTTGCGTTGTGGCACCTGTCTGCTGCCAGGCTGCACTCTGGTCAACATAAGAAAAAGATTATTTTATAGAAATCCCCCCTTCCTTTGTCCTTCATGCTGGAGCTTTGGTATCGTGTCAGAAATGGAGCTGCACAGAAGGGGACAATATTATTTGTCAGCAGCAATATGGCAGGAAACCCGCTGATTCTTCCAATAGAATTTCCTGTAAATATCCTTAACGTCTTGCAGAACAGTCCCGGGAAACTGGCCTTCCCCCTTTGCAGGAAGTGCTCTTCATCTCACAGACCTGGGCAGGATGCTGACTTTCAGCACCCTTCTGTTGTTTCCAGAAATTATTGACGTGTCATCTTCCTATTGATATGGATTTTTCAGGAATACCTAGTGTTCTCTCAGATGAGTTCTTAGGATGAACTCTTGAATGCCTCCACAAGAAAAAAAAGTGATCAAATGTTTAGCTGATAATTTGAAAAGACTGTTCTACCTAATGAACATGCTTGCTGAGCGGTTTTTGTCTTTTAAATGAGAAGGGTCTGTTCACAGCAACAGACTCTGTGCTTTTCATTTCTTCTGTAGCTCCCTTAGCAAGCAGTAGGTGCAGATTCTGTGTTCGTTGGAAGACCTAACTCAGCAAACTAGACTCCAACGTCAGCAAGTGAGACTCCGTACAAAAGTTTCGAATTTGGTAGTGTATTTATTGCATATGCAAAATAATGTGAAATTGATATTGAAAGGGGAAAATGCCTCTCATTACTGGTATGAAAGGCACAACTGTTTCATTAGGCCTTTCTTCCTCCACAAAGCGGGTTTACTTTCCTTATTCTCTAGAGTGTAGTGATGGTCCTTCTTGAGGAAATTCCTGTGGACCTTTCCCGGTTATCCCAGTAGGGGCAGTATTTGTTTCCTTTTTCTAATTCCTCTTCTCAGCAGGTAACATAGGGCCTGGTACACGTTGCTTGTTTAATAAACATTCGTTGAATGAATTAACAAGTGCAAATGAATCATTGTTTTTAATTTCATAATTTGGTTAGTTTCAGAGACTTGAGAAACCCTTATGGGATAGAAAAAGTCTCTGCGTTTACTGTGAGTGGAAATTATTTTGATAGGAACTTGAATAGGATATGAATCTCTTGGGGGAAAAAAAAAAAAACCCATAGTTTACTCTTTGAAGCATAGTAACATGAATATGCTTTTTAAATAAAAGCACTCAGCTAAAAGAAGCCCAAGTCCCCCAAACAGTAAAGCATATTTCCAATTGAGTAGTAACAGGTAGCATTTAACTTATGAGTCCTGCTTTAGAAACTAATTGAATTTCAGCCCAGTATGAATTTGTCACATGACATGAACAGGAGGCAGTAAGAAAAAGCAAAACTGACCTAACACTAATTAGTTGTTCATTGTGGCATTTAAAAGAAAAAAAAAGTGATACCCAACATGGTCAGTTGCCATTTCAATTATGAATGGGCATTCTTTTCTTGTTATGCAGGGAGACTGAACAGTTGGTTCTCTTAAATTGTTTTTTCCTGGCGTCTGGCATAGATATTGTCAGTCAGAGAGTAATTTCAGATTTAAATCATTCTGACCAGGTACTAGTAGACCGAGCAGATCAAGGGAAATCATGATGGTTCACAAAATAACTTCTCTTAGTATAAACACATACTAATTTCAGACTCTGCAGAAAATGCCTTCCTGTAAGAATACTCTGTTTTAATCTGTGGGATTTCCTCTGAAGTTGCTCTAGAGGAAAGGGGCTTTGCTTGCCCAGAAGGCTGTGGCCCCAGCCCCGCTCCACTGTGGCCACGGGAGACTTTGCCCTCGAGATTTATCCTTAAGGCGAGGGGAATCAGCGTGCTCTGCTCACGACCATGGAGTGCCTTGTCACCGGATGCTCGCAGGAGTAAAGGCTGAGTCCCCGCTGGTTCCATCTGGCTCTCAGGCTCCACATCTGCCCTGTCATACAGTTCCAAGTGCTTGTGCCATTGACCCCTTGGAAAATGACCACGATCTTAAACCCCGTCTGGCCACTGGCTTCCTTGACCTAATCGACGGATTCAGTTTTTGCTCATCTCTCTCTCTCTGTCTGGATTCTTGCTCCAATAACTCTTTGTATCAATAAAAACTTTAGTTGTCAATGCTAGGAAGCTATATTAAATCATTTTAATAAAAGAGGACATTTATTGGTTTGTTTTTTCAGTTGCTCCATCAATCCAACTCTTTGTGACCCCATGGACTGCAGCTCACCAGGCCTCCCTGTCCTTCACCAACTCCTGGAACTTTCTAAAACCCATGTCCATTAAGTCAGTGATGCCATCCAACCATCTCATCCTTTGTCCTCCCCTTTCCCTCCTGCCCTCATTTTCCCCCAGCATCACAATCATTTCCAGTGAGTCAGCTCTTTGCATCAGGTGGCCAAAGTATTGGAGCTTCAGCTTCAGTCCTTCCAATGAATATTCAGACTTGATTTCCTTTAGGATTGACGGAGTTGATCTGTTTGTGGTCCAAAGGACTCTTAAGAGTCTTCTCCAGCACCACAATTCAAAAGTGTCCGTTCTTTGGTGCTCAGCTTTCCTTTTGGTCCAGCTCTCCCATCCATACATGACCACTGGAAAAACCATAGCTTTGACCAGACGGACTTTTGTAGCAAAGTAATGTCTGCTTTTTAACATGCTGTCTCGGTTTGTCATAGCTTTCCCATCCTCATTCTCTCACATTTAAATTTCCAACTGCTCTGTTAGCTGCCCCAAGCTAAACCCACCATTTCTGGCTAGTAAAGCTGGGAGGAGTGGACACGCCTTCAAGCAAGAAGTCAGCAGATCCATCCTTTTTGGTGAAATTCGGCTGGCCGTTGAGTAGACACTTCTAATTCGGTGCTTGTATCTGATCACCGTTCAGCTGGTTTTAAAATCGCTTTGTGCAGTTTCATGCCTATTTTCTGTGGAGGAAAATTACCTGGGCTTCTCATGGAGCCATACCAGTAGCAGAAAAGAATACTTGAAGATGAGAAGTTAATGCCTTCACACGGCTGAAATGCAGTAAAATGTAGAGTACGGTGGAAAGTCTCCTTCTCCGAGCCGCCGGCCCTGGCCTTCTTGGAAAGGAACCAGTAAACATCAGCAGATCAGCATTTATCCCTCTAGAGATAGACACACGCGCACAGGCCTGCACGTGCGGCCGTGTATTCACCGTCTCTTTTCTTCACAAGTTTCTCTGCATATTTCTTTTCTTATTAGAATGTTTTACATCCGTATATAAAGGTGCTCATTCTTTGCTTTGGACTGGGGCAGGTCTGTGGCTGTGCAGGGGCTTTCTCTAGTTGCAGTGAGAGGGCTTCTCACTGGAGTGGCTTCTCTTCTTGCTGAGCACAGCTTCCAGCGCTTGAGGCTTCAGTCATTGTGGTGTGTGGGCTTGGCTGTCCCGCAGCACGTAGGATCTTCCGGACCAAGGATGAGACCCATGCCCCTGTGTGGGCAGGTGGGCACTAAGCCCCTGGACCACCAGGGAAGTGCTCCTGATATCTCTTGACGTTATGTCATTTCATCTAATATACACATGCACACAAACGTGTACATAAATGCGATGTTTTGTATGCTCACTGCTTACATTTAGATCTTAAAAATCTTCTACTATAAAAATGCTTCAGTAATAAAATAGTAGGTACCTATATTAATTATATACTTCTATGTAACTATGTCTCCAAATTTAGCTACTTAAAACAGCTTCCATGAACCAGAAGTGTCCAGGAACCAGCAATTTCCATGAATCAGTTTGCGTGGTTCCGGCTGAGAGTCCCGGACCGCTGTCCAGGGGCCGGGGTCCGCGGAAGGCTCGCCCAGGCTGGAGAACCCGCCCCCGCAGGGCCAGCGACCGCCAGCCGTCACTGTTGCGGGCGGGGCTCTCAGCCCCTGGCTGCACTGGTCTCTGCTTAGGGCTGCTTCGGGGTCTTCATGACACAGGTGCTGGCTTCCGCAAAGTGAGTGAGCCCAGAGAGAGAGTAAAGTGAAGCCCACAGTGCCTTCTGTGAGCTCAGAAGACAGACTTCATCATTCCTACAGTGTATTGTTGATTAACCCCATTCAACGTGGGAGGAGATAACGTGTGTGCTAAGTCACTTCAGTCCTGTTTGATTCTTTGTGACCCCCTATGGACTGTAGCCTGCCAGGCTCCCCTGTCCATGGGATTCTCTAGGCAAGCGTATGGGAGTGGGTTGCCGTGTCCTCCTCCTGGGGATCTTTCCAACCCAGGGAGGGAACCTCCAGTTCCCGCACTGGCGGGCGGACCCTCCACCACGAGCGCCACCTGGGAAGCCCATTGAGCGCTTGTGCTGCGCTGCGCTTAGCTGCTCAGTCGGGTCCGGCTCTGCGGCTGCACAGACTGTAGCCGCCAGGCTCTCTGTCCATGGGATTCTCCAGGCAAGAATACTGGAGTGGGTAGCCTTTCCCTTCTCCAGGGGATCTTCAAACCCAGGGATTGAACCCAGGTCTCCCACATTGCAGGAGAATTCTTTGCCATCTGAGCCACCAGGGAAAGCCCAAGAATACTGGAGTGGGTAGCATATCCCTTCTCTAGGGGATCTTCCCAACCCAGGAACTGAACCAGGGTCTCCTGAATTGCAGGTGGATTCTTTACCAGCTGACTTACCAGGGAAGCTCCACTGAGTCCTTACCAGGTACCAACTTCAAGGAGGAGGGAGGAGACTACACAAGGGAGTAAATACCATGAAGCAAAACTCATGTCTGAAGTTAGCTGAAACAATATTCATGTCTCTTCTTCTATACCTATAGCTTTCTATTGCTGTTTCTGCTTTGTATCAACCTATCCAATTATGTAAATTTTTTGCTCATGTATAAGGATATGTTCCTAGATGTTATTGCTATATCAAATGGTATGTGCATTTGTGATTTTGCTGGACATTGCCAAGATGCTCTCTGTGGGGTCCAACTTACTCACTTCCTAATGAGTAGTCTTGCTTAAATTTCTAATCTCTTAACTTTTCTGGGTTATTTTACAGCATTAGAGTTTGTCATACTTCCTATGAAGTATTGAAGCCTCTAAAACTGTGACTGTTAGGTTTAAGGGAAAAATTTACAGTAATGAAGCTATGTGTGAATAACAGCTTTCTTAGCAATATATGGTGCCTGAATAAATAACGAGTTGCATTTTGATCAGAGGAAAATTTAAGCTGTTCTTGTCAGGGAATTCCCAGACCGTCCTTCCAGGCTGTAGTTCTCAAAGTATGCTCACAGAGCACATGCCTCTGAGAGTTTCCACAAGCGGAAGACAGAGAACATATTCAGGAAACATGAAGACACATGAAGCACGTTAGTAAACTAACGACTTTTGTGAAGGCTTTCGGAAATTACATCTACTTAATTTAATATTTCTCAAGCTTTCTTGACAATGAGATCTTTTATTTTTAACATAATATATATTGCAGCAATATTGCATACGGTTTCCAATGGAACATGTTATGTGGAATTTCCTGACAAGGCATTCATTTCTTTTCCTTCTTTAAAAAATTGCAATGAAATTCACATATCATAAAACTTATTATTTTAAAATGGACAATTCTGTGCTCCTTAGCACATTAACAAAGTTGTGCAATTATCACCACTTTCTGATTCCAGAATATTTTCATCATCCTCAAAGAAACTCCATGCTTACATAGTAACACCCTATCCCACCACCCTCCTATCCCCACCACCCTCCTATCCCCACCACCCTCCTATCCCCACCACCCTCCTATCCCCACCACCCTCCTATCCCCACCACCCTCCTATCCCACCCTCCTATCCCACCCTCCTATCCCACCACCCTCCTATCCCCACCACCCTCTTATCCCCTCCACCCTCCTATCCCACCGCCCTCCTATCCCTGTCAGATCTGGAAACCACTGCTGTGTTTCTGTCTCTGTGAACCTGCCTTTTCTTGACAATCCTTGTGGATGGAACCATGCGATACGTTGTGTTTAGAGTTTGGCTTCTTCTACTTTGCATAATGTTTGCGGGATTCATTCATGTATCCGTAACTTAATTCCTTTGTTTTTCTATTTAGAAAGCTTTGCTATTTTGCATTGAGAGAACTGAAACTTCATTAAACAAATCAGAATTGTGTATAAAACAATAGTGATTTTGTGCTAAGACTTTGGCAGCAGGTTTGTGCTGAAATATTTCATCTTTATTTAGATTCAGAGCTTTTGGGCTTTTAGGTTGCTGTTCCTTCAAATATGTAGTTTAGGTACAAATGTTTGCAGATGTTCCAAGCTTGATTTATTAAAATAGTTTCAGTACAAATCCCTTATGCAATTAAATGCCTATTCATGTGTTCTTTTCACAGTGAAATGTTGTTAACAAATAGTTCTAATATAATAGCATCACGGTTAAGGGAAAACTTGGGTGCAAGTGGCTGATAGTTATGAGCTGGTGTAAGTTTACAAAAAATAGCATGTATTTTTCTAAACTGATTAAAATGCAGTGTGTGCACTTGGTGAAAAATTCGGAAAAGATGGAAAAGTGCAAACAGCATTCTATCACTTTTCATTCCAATGGCCTAAAGTAGGCACTCTTGACAATTTGCTATTTGTTCCAAAGTTCTTATGGTTTTTAATCTTGAAATTCAGGAATTTCACCCCAGTTTGTCCTAATGAGCATCTCTTTTCATGAATTCTGCTCACTGGTTTCCTGAATAGCTTCCTTTCACATGTAGGAAATATCAGTGCTAGCAGAAATGGGAGCAGCACACAATTATCACACTTGTTCACTTTGATGTAAACAATTTGCTGAAAATGTTGATATTAATTTGTTTCAGTTTGTATTGCATCTTTGAATTTTGAGATCATTTTAACCATTTAAAACAGAAAACTTAAAAAAAAACAATTTGTGTGATTTACATAATCTACTTCATAGTTGCACTTTATTTTTTAAAATCCTTTAGTCCATTGACGTCCATAGAACACATATTTTGTGGAAATCTTGATTATAACTGCAGTGTTGGAGAAGACTCTTGAGATTCCCTTGGACTGCAAAGAGATCCAACCAGTCCATCCTAAAGGAGATCAGTCCTGGGAGGTCATTGGAAGGACTGATGTTTAAGCTAGATCTCCAATCCTTTGGCCACCTGATACGAAGAGCTGACTCATTTGAAAAGACCCTGATGCTGGGAAAGATTGAGGGCAGGAGGAGAAGGGGATGACAGAGGATGAGATGGTTGGATGCCATCATTGACTCAATGGACATGGGTTTGGGTAGACTCCAGGAGGTGATGGACAAGGAGGCCTGGCGTGCTGGGGTTCATGGAGTTGCAAAGACTTGGACATGACTGAGTCACTGAACTGAACTGAACTGATTATAATATATTCATTTGTGACTTTACTGAAATATATTTACTGAAAATATATTCCATGTTATCAGTATAAAGCATTTTATGAATTACAGATTTTGTTTCTGTCCAAATAGAGCACACAGACATTTTGACACTTTGGCGAATTCTCAGTCAATTAGTGCTTTAAAATTATATAATTCAGAAAATTGTGAATATGGCAATATACTTGCCCAAATATGAAGATCGATTATATGCCATTCAATACAGTACTTAATACAGTGTTTGGTTGTTCAGTCGCTCAGTCATGTCCGACTCTTTGCGATCCCATGGATTACAGCATGCCAGGCTTTCCTGTCATTCACTATCACCCAGAACTTGCTCAAACTCATGTCCATTGCATCAGTGATGCCATCCAACCATCTCATCCTCTGTCATCCTCTTCTCGTCCTCCCTTCAATCTTTCTCAGCATCAGGGTCTTTTCCAGTGAGTCGGCTCCTCACATCAAGTGGCCAAAGTATTGGAGGTTTGTATGTAAATATTCTAGTGAGCACTCAGTACTGATTTCCTTTAGGATTGACTGGCTGGATCTCTTTGCTGCCCAAGGGACTCTCAAGAGTCTTCTCCAACACCACAGTTCAAAAGCATCCATTCCTTGGCTGTATTTATAACTGTAAATATTTAGACATAGGGCTGCAGGCATGTATTTATGTGATGGGATGGGGAGAAAAGGGAAGAAATCAAACTGCTTTTAAGCCTTTTCTTGGAGATTTCCTGTAACGGAGTGGCTACTAGCATCTGGTGAAAGTGGTTCTGACTGATGCAGAGATGAAAACATGGAAAAAGTGGTCTGTATGTGTCTTATTTCATGGTTCTGTTTAGGCCCTTTCACCCTCTTTTTCAAAACAGAGACAGTGTCCAGGGTGCGTGCATATCAGTAATTCTTACAGCGTTGCCTCATTTCATACGTTGAACTAAGTGGTTGACACCTGGGGAAGTAACAAAATGAAGCACCAGGCACTTCAAAGCTACCATTTTAAGCTGGAGGAGTCTTTTCTAATTAGTTGTTATTATCCCCACATTCCACAATAAACTGTGGAAAATTCTGAAAGAGGTGGAAATACAAGACCACCTGACCTGCCTCTTGAGAAACCTGTATGCAGGTCAGGAAGCAACAGTTAGAACTAGATATGGAACAACAGACTGGTTCCAAATAGGAAAAGGAGTACATCAAGGCTCTATATTGTCACCCTGCTTATTTAACTTCTATGCAGAGTACATCATGAGAAATGCTGGGCTGGAAGAAGCACAAGCTGGAATCAAGATTGCCGGGAGAAATATCAATAACCTCAGATATGCAGATGACACCACCCTTATGGCAGAAAGTGAAGAGGAACTAAAAAGCCTCTTGATGAAAGTGAAAGAGGAGAGTGAAAAAGTTGGCTTAAAGTTCAACATTCAGAAAATGAAGATCATGGCATCCGGTCCCATCACTTCATGGGAAATAGATGGGAAAACGGTGGAAACAGTGTCAGACTTTATTTTGGGGGGGCTCCAAAATCACTGCAGATGGTGACTGCAGCCATGAAATTAAAAGATGCTTACTCCTTGGAAGAAAAGTTATGACCAACCTAGACAGCATATTCAAAAGCAGAGACATTACTTTGCCAACAAATGTCCGTCTAGTCAAGGCCATGGTTTTTCCAGTAGTCATGTATGGATGTGAGAGTTGAACTGTGAAGAAAGCTGAGCACCAAAGAATTGATGCTTTTGAACTGTGGTGTTGGAGAAGATTCTTGAGCGTCCCTTGGACTGCAAGAAGATCCAATCAGTCCAGTCTGGAGGAGATCAGTCCTGGGTGTTCTTTGGAAGGACTGATGCTAAAGCTGAAACTCCAGGACTTTGGCCACCTCATGCGAAGAGTTGACTCATTGGAAAAGACTCTGATGCTGGGAGGGATTGAGGGCAGGAGGAGAAGGGACGACAGAGGATGAGATGGCTGGATGGCATCACGGACTCGATGGACGTGAGTCTGAGTGAACTCCGGGAGTTGGTGATGGACAGGGAGGCCTGAAGTGCTGCCATTCATGGGGTCGCAAAGAGTCGGACACGACTGAGCAACTGAACTGAAGTGAAGTGAAGTCGCTTAGTTGTGTCCGACTCTTTACGACCCCATGGACAGTAGCCAACCAGGCTCCGCTGTCCATGGGATTCTCCAGGCAAGAACACAGGAGTGGGCTGCCATGCCCTCCCCCAGGGCATCTTCCTGCCCCAGGGATCGAGCCTCTGGCTCCTGCATTGGCAGGTGGGTTCTTCACCACTGGGCACCAGGGAAGCCCGACGACAGACGCCAGCAAAATGCAAAAGGTAAATCTCATCAGTTTCCCTATGGAAACTCTTGCCTTATGTATTTATTCCAGAACAGGGAAATCGTTCTGGACTTTTTAGAAGGATTAATATCTGAGCTCATATGCAACTGGCAAGTGGAAGTTAGTCAGATAAGAACATGAGGAGGTGGCGGGTGAGGAAGGGGAGCGGCGGGGGGTGGCTGGGGGAGCAGCGGCAGGAGATGAGTTAGCTGTGACTGAGGCGCCGGGGCACTGCGGGGGGAGCCTCGTCTCAGGTCATTCCACAGGGAGGGGAGCAAACGGGTGCAGGAGCTGTTCACCAGTCAGAATACATAGGACTTTATTACTGGGGAGAGAGAAGAGGACAGCGCAAGAATTGCCAACATGAGTATTTAATTCAGAGTCTCAGCCCAACCCCGGGTTTCCTGAGTCAGAATTTCAGGGGCTGAGCCTGGGAATCTGTGCTCACCACACTGCACAGGAGATGCTGACCCTGAGAAGGCTGCAGTGCAGGATGAGGTCCACGGCTTTTTACTTAAGCAGCTGGCTAGCTAAGAAAGTGAAAGACACGCCTGTGTCCGACTCTTTGCAACCCCGTGGACTCTGCAGTCCATGGGATTCTCCAGGCCAGAATACTGGAGTGGGGAGCCTTTCCCTTCTCCAGGGGGTCTTCCCAACCAGCGATCGCACCCAGGTCTCCCACACTGCAGGCGGATTCTTAACCAGCTGAGCCACCAGGGGAGCCCAAGTCGCTATTATAAAGGATGTCACTGGTATAAAGCATGTGGAATGAATACAATGATGAAATAGAATTTTGTGTGCAGTGGATTTCAGAGGCCTGTAGGACTTTGAGAGAAAACTGGCCTGCAGGTAGTTAGACAGGAAATGCCAGTGCTCCGGGGAGTGGTCTGCTTAGACGGTACCACCTCCGGAAGCCAGTGGTGGTAACACACGGTCATGACCATGAGTGTAGCTGAGGTTCTTCCTGGAAAGCATGGAGAGTGAGGGGCCTCCGGGCTGGCTCAGCAGTTAAGAGTCTGCCTGCAGTGCAGGAGGTGTGGGTTCGATCCCTGGGTCAGGAAGATCCCCTGGAGGAGGAAAAGGCAACCCACTCCAGTATTCTTGCCTGGGAAATCCCACGGACAGAGGAATCTGGCAGGTAGAGTCCACGGGCTGCAAGAGTCAGACATGACTTAGCGACTAAAATAGCACGACGGTGAGCGAGGCCAGGAGACAGCCATCCACATGAGCGTGAAAGAAGGCGAGACAGCCATCCACATAAGCGTGAAAGAAGGTGTCCCTCTAAATGGAGCAGTTGGGAAAAAGAGGACTGTCGTACCAGGTGGACTAGCCAATCCAACCTAATGGAGGGTCAGGGTGCTATCAGTGGTAACAAGCTTCCGATGCAGACAGGAAGGAGAGTAAGACTTGGAGTGGACTATCCTTTAAATTCAGCACTCTGCAGTTTATTGGTGCCAGGAATTGAGTTCTGGGTTATGCCACTTTGAAATGAGTTAAGGAGATTTATTTCTTTATAAAGAGCAACATAGAATAACCAGTTGCCCACTCCAGGTAATATATATATATAATCAAGCGTTAAACTATATTGTATATATCTTCAAGGGGGTCGAATTCTCACTATTACTTGTATTAAAGTTTCATGATTCTAATTGAGAATCAAAGGAATTTCTGAGATTTTGTTTGTTTTATCTAACTGAGTCTAAAATACCTTAAAGGAATGGCTTATAGATTACATTTTCATTTGGTGTTAGAGCAATTGAGGGCTCTTTGTTCTATTAACCACTATGGTTCTTTCCAGCTATTGATCATTACTTACATTTAAAGAAAACGGTTTGCAGTCTTTCCCTTCAGAAGAAACCGCACCACTCAACATCAAAATTTGTCTCAGAAAGTCAATAAAGCTAGTGAATCCCCATACATAACACCTCATGCTTCAGTTCCTCTTTGGAACTAAAACGGTTGGGCAGATATCATTTGGTACTTCCTCGTGACCTGTAGTGTCTGGGCAGCCAGGTTAAAATGATTAGAAGATTATGTCTACAGCACGGACATTATTGTGTTGGGGAGCAAATGACTGTTGATTCTATAGTGTGCTATGCATGCATTGATAGAGTATCTCAATACTGTCCTGGAATCAATCAAAATCTAAACGAAAATAAATTTAAAAAGTAGAAGTCACTCAGTCGTGATCAACTGTTTGTGACCCCATGGACTGAGCCCACCCTCTGTCCCTGGGATTCTCCAGGCAAGGATGCTGGACTGGGTTGCCATACCCTCCTCCAGGGAATCTTCCCAGTCCTGGGATTTGAACCCAGGTCTCTTAAGTCTCCTGCATGGGCAGGCGGGCTCCTTATCACTAGCGCTATCTGGGAAAATCAGAAAATAAATGACCCCTGGGAAAAGCAATCCTAACTGCTCATTTTACAGTTTAATGTGTGTGTGCTTAGCCATAGCCAACTGTTTGCAACCCCATGGTCTGTGTCCAGCCAGGCTCCTCTGTCCGTGGGGTTCTCCAGGCAAGATCACTGGAGTGGGTTGCCATTTCCTTCTCCAGGGGGTCTTCCCGACCCAGGGATCGAACCCTTGTCTCTTGCACCTCCTGAACTGGCAGGCGCATTCTTCACCACTGTGATACCTGGGAAGCCCCTTTTACAGCTTAATATCACATCTTTTTTGTAAGGTGATTAAATGAACATTAAAAATTTTAAATAGCACCAAAAAGCGTATAGAAAGGGTTCTTTTTTCTTTCTCACATTTTTCACTCCAGTTCCTCAGTTCCTCAGTGCTGCTCTCGGAGGCCAGCAGCATTGTGGCCGCTTTCTGCATCCTCTGGAGCATCTGTGAAGGTGCATCTGTGTGTGCCTTTCTTCCTGACCCAAACGGGCGCAAACCACCAGGTTATAATCTAAGCACACTTTCCTGCCTACGGAAGGTAAATTTCACTTCATATTCTTTCATTATTTACCTCATTCTTCTTAGTATTTAAAGAGGATTCATAAATGTTCCATAACCTGTCATTCTTCTACTGGAGGATATTTAAATTATTGCTGGGATTTTGTGACTGTAAACCATAGCCCAGTATACATCCTTGCATGAGTCTTTTTAAACAAAGGTGAGTGAATTTACATTCCTAGGAAAATATTTTTTAATCTAAGAATATAATACTTGTGTTTTTAATATTTCATGGACCTAACTAACCTTTTCTGTATTTATAATTTTTATACCATTGCAAATAGAACCAAAATAAGACCACAGTGAAGAGTGTGGCTTTAGCGACATAGGGATACACTTAATAATCATGATTATTATGTTTCAGTTTTTTTGCTATTCCACTAAAGAGCCAGCATCAGTGAGTATACCCCTGGTCCAAATCAGAAAGTTCAATATCAGCCATCACCTGTATTAAATATCTGTTAAATTTTTGCTGCCATGAGTCAGGATTAGTGTTTTACATACTTTATTTAAGCCCCACAATATCCCAGGAAGTAAGCACTGTTGTTATCCCTACTTTAGAGATGAGGAAACTGAGTCCTTAAAAAGATACATTAAATTCCAAGGCCTCACAAGTATTATGACTTAGACATTAAATATAATAGTGATCATATATGCTAGAAAAAGTCAGATATCAAGTTTTACAGGAATTGTTTTATGTATTTGATGATTTTAAAAACATTTTATCAGCTTATATGAAATAGATAATATTTGCCTTCAAATGTCATTCATTGAAGATAATTTTGGAATAATGCCCAGGAAATAACACAAAAAGTTATTATTCTATAAAACACTGTGATATAAAATGTTGATAACACTTCTAAATCTCAAATAGAGTCCTTGTCTCTTTAATCACAGAACTTTCATCTTTAAGCGTTTCAGTGGCAGTATGGAATTCCAGAATGTTCTCTTGAAATATATTCGTTGCAGTGATTTCATCCTCATTTCATAATAAGACAATATCCATGGACATGGATTTAGTTTTCTGAAGTGTTTAAGACTGCAACTAATAAGTGCATCTTTGTTTTCGTCTACCTCAGCAGTCGGCACCAATGTCTTCTTTCTTTGTGTCCATGTAGATTTCATGCTTACTGCAGACCACCTGTGTGCATCTGATTTTTTCCAGTGTTACGCCAGCTTTACGATGGAGTCAAACTCATTCCACTCTCTCCTCTGTGCTTCCTCCGTCCTTTTCATATGAACTCACTCATCGTCTGAAAGGGTGCTGAGAGGCGAGTGAATGAGCCACATCCCTCCGCCTCTCTCTGTGAGCAGTGCGTTGGTCTGAAGGCACTGAGCTCTTTCTGTCGTTTTTCACATCCCAGAAAGGCTGCCCAGGCGGCCAGTGCAGAGAGCAAGAGGCAGAAGCTCAATCCCTGGGTCGGGAAGATCCCCTGGAAGGGGACATGGCAGCCCACTCCCGCATCCCTGCCTGGCTTCAACAGTCCATGGGGCAGTTGAAGTGACTTAGCACAGCACAGCAGCAGGAAAGGTCTAGAAAGATCCCTTTGATCATAAAATAGATTCCAAGTAGACTTTTAATTGTCTGTCTATTTTAAGTCTCCATTTCTAGACTCCATGGTTTAATATAATGAAATATTCTGTTCTGAGCTTTAGCTGTCTGGGAGAGATGCAAATACTATTTGACTTAGCCATGAGCAGGCCATCAACCAGTGGCTGTTCCATAAATATGATGGCAGTTGTTAGAAGGAGCTGAATTAGAGTGACTGTGTACTCTCTGAAGCAGGTAGCTTGGTGTTCTATATGTATTACATTATTTAATCTCTTTAATATTGTCACCCTGCTTATTTAACTTCTATGCAGTGTACATCATGAGAAACGCTGGACTGGAAGAAACACAAGCTGGAATCAAGATTGCCGGGAGAAATATCAATAACCTCAGATCTGCAGATGACACCACCCTTATGGCAGAAAGTGAAGAGGAACTAAAAGCCTCTTGATAAAAGTGAAAGAGGAGAGTGAAAAAGTTGGCTTAAAGCTCAACATTCAGAAAATGAAGATCATGGCATCCAGTCCCATCACTTCATGGGAAATAGATGGAGAAACAGTGTCAGACTTTATTTTGGGGGCTCCAAAATCACTGCAGATGGTGACTGCAGCCATGAAATTAAAAGACGCTTACTCCTTGGAAGAAAAGTTATGACCAACCTAGATAGCACATTCAAAACCGGAGATATTACTTTGCCAACAAAGGTCCGTCTAGTCAAGGTTATAGTTTTTCCAGTGGTCATGTATGGATGTGAGAGTTGGACTGTGAAGAAGGCTGAGCACCGAAGAATTGATGCTTTTGAACTGTGGTGTTGGGGAAGACTCTTGAGAGTCCCTTGGACTGCAAGGAGATCCAACCAGTCCATTCTGAAGGAGATCAGCCCTGGGATTTCTTTGGAAGGAATGATGCTGAAGCTGAAACTCCAGTACTTTGGCCACCTGATGTGAAGAGTTGACTCATTGGAAAAGACTCTGCTGCTGGGAGGGATTGGGGGCAGGAAGAGAAGGGGACGACCGAGGATGAGATGGCTGGATGGCATCACGGACTCGATGGGCGTGAGTCTGAGTGAACTCCGGGAGATGGTGATGAACAGGGAGGCCTGGCGTGCTGCGATTCATGGGGTCACAAAGAGTCGGACACGACTGAGCAACTGAACTGAACTGCCTGAACATCATCTTGGAGTAGATTAATAATAATATATCCATTGTGCAGATGAGGAAGCTGAGGCTTTTAGAACTTATTCACTGGATTTGCATACAAGTAAAGTTGTAGATCCAGAATTTAAAACAAGTTCTGTCTAAACCCACAGCCTCAGTGCCGCCTGTGGCATCCGCTCTTTCTCTGTCTCTTCTCCCTACCCTTCTTTCCTCTTTTATCCCTCCCTCCCTTCTCTTTTTTTCTTCCCGTTGACCTGGGTTGAAAAACGAATAGTAACTTCTATGGATAGAATCTCTATAAAAATGATCATACTTCTGACCCCTGTGCAACAAAATAAAATGGAGTCGAGATACAGGAGCTTTTGTTCCAGGCTTTACAAAGAAAGAACGGCAAACAGAGAAAAAAGGAAGGAAAACAGTCCTTTCCTGAATACGATTCTTGCCCAAGAGAAACTGCACGCATGAAATTCCAACAGAAAGTCACTACCAGTGAAAAATCCTCCTGTGCGATATGCTAGTAGAGGAGATTGACGGAGGTGCGCACCCACGATTCATCGCCCTAGTGATTCAGGTTCCTGCTTTGTATTCATAGAGACACCGCTCCAGCTGAGGATGTGCTGAGTCAGCTGACACCCATGCTCACGGCACACGGAGTGTGATGCAGGAAAATAACCCTCTGGATGCCCCGTTCACAGTGCGGAGCAGGAGCCTGCCGGAAGAACGAGGAGGCAGGAATCACCCCCTTGAGTCTGAGAGTACTGAGAAGGGAAGGGCCGGTTGACTTAAACAGGAGGGTAGATTCACAAACGGCAAACTCGGGGATCGGAAGACCCGAGCAGAGTCCAGTGTCAGGGCGCGTCCCTCCCGCCCCTACAAGGAGCACTGCGCATGCCTCACCACCCCTCTGTGCAAGGAGTCAGACTCGCTCCATTTCACAGATGGAAAAACGAAGGCCAGAAGGTGCAAAGCACTGTGTCCCTCAGCCTGTAAGACACCGGTGTGCAGGGAAAAGGGCTCTTCTTTGAAAAAATAATATTAAGATCCTTTTGATTGTGTGTGCTTTGCAGTTAGTTAGAGGCACTTTCCATCTGCTGGAATATGATAGGAAATCATGAGATAAAGGTTGGCAATAATATTCTGCCACCCTTGGGGAAATATGTAATGATAGAGCAAAAAAGGGTTATTTGGTGGCAAGGAGCTCTGTTGGAACCTAATCCTACACCTGCGTTCTAAAAGGCTAGAGTTCCGGTGAAATGCGGCTCTCGCTCTCATCAGCTGTGTCGCCTGTGGTCTATCATCCGTTAAGAGAGCCGCTGTGAAAATGTGACCCTTTCATAGTTGCTGTTTGGTCTCGCGGTTTGCCAGGAAAGGACAGGATTGGAAATCATTACTTTGTGCTTTGGGCTTAGGCCTCAGGTGACTCCAAGGTAAAGATCCTGCCGCCAGTGCAGGAGACCCAGGTTCGATCCCTGGGTCGGGGAGACCCCCTGGAGGAGGAAATGGCAGCCGGCTCCAGTATTCTGGCCTGGGAAACCCCATGCACGGAGGAGCCTGGGGGGCCGCAGTCCGTGGAGTCACAAAGAGCTGGACACGACTTAGTGACTGAGCATGCACACATTGCTGATTTGAACAGCAGGTGTGTGTGTGTGCATGTGTGTGCGTGTGTGTGTGTGCACATTTTCTTGTGTCTGTACACACTCACATTCATACACTTATGTTTGTAAATTACATGCCAGACAAAGATGTCATGCAGCCACGCTCTTGTCATTCTCCCGTTGGGGCTCTTGTCTGAGGTCTAATGTTATTATTATTATATATCATTATTCTTTAATGATTCTAAATATGACTTGTGTCTCCAAGCTACAGCATCATTATCAACATCACCAACATCACCGTCATTATTTTATTAATAGTAACAAGACTTGGTCTAAAGCTTGTTAACAGTTAAGAACTGTGCAATTCATTTTATATTCATCTGGTCATTTAATTAAATGCATTTATTATATATTGCACACCAAATATTCTTACCTTAGTCATAAAGGAAAATATAAGTAAAGCCTGTCAATATGCAAGCTCTAAATACCTAAGCACTATTTATAGCTTATTAAACCTTCCAAATTCAACCTGTAATAAACACAGTTATCCATTTTTCTGATAAATATCAGAATTTTTAAACATAGCATAAAGCAAGGACTTAATTCTCAGACAAGATTGAATATTAATTTATGGGCACCCTTAAATAACGGCAGTGGCCTATTCCAGCCTCTTCTATCTCCACAAAGGAGCTGTGCTTAAATTGCAAATCATTTTTACCAACCCATTAAAACATATGCTCCATTAGGCAACACTTGGCCTGATTTCATTCAGTTTGTCCAGGTACTCGGACATTAAAGGATCATAGAAATAAACCCATCTGTATTACTTTAGAAGGTTTCTCAATATAACAGGAGGAAATAAATTATTTTTAAGAGCTAGCTGAAGATTGAGTTGAAGGTTAGGGTAAGAGTAAAACAAGAACCCACGCACTATAGTGATCACTCCTCTTTCTTGGGGGAGGAAATGAGCTTTTTTCCTCTAATATGGGGGAAATTTATACAAAAGAGCATGGGGTATTTGTTGCTGTTTGCTCCCATAGAACCATCTCTCATTCTTCCGACAGCACCCCCGATTCTTACTTGGGGTTCCCTAAACTGTTAGTTTCTGCCCTCCTTCTGTCGCCTCTGCAGGGCTGGAGCTCTGACCCCCGCTTGAAGCATGGCTGGCCTGGCGGCTTGAGCTGGCCACAGTCAGAGCAGTTACGGGAACTTCAGGGTTCGTACCGGTCTTTCAGAAAAGGCACCCCTTCTTTCCCACCGTACCTGAAGGCTACAGGGACTGACCCTGCTGCCTACCGCATGGAGGCTGACTGTGGACCCAGCACAGGGGCACAGAGCCAGGCCCTGGGGAGAGGCGTCTTGTCCAGCCGCTGCGGAGCCTTGCGCTCCGTTCAGCTGGATCCGCTCTGTCCTGGAGCGACTGCTCACGCGGGCGTCTGCTCCATTTCGCATCGATTTGGCGTGGGTGTTTCGCCACCTGCAGATGACAGCTCTGTTTGTTGCCGTGACGGGGGTTTGACTCTTCAGTGGATGGGGGGATAGGAATTTGCAACGTTGGAAGCTTGGGGGAGAGGAGGATGTAAAAGGAGGTCCTTGGTAGGAACAGAAGTGCCCAGTGACACGGTTTTGGGGGTAATTGGAGAAACGAAAGATTTCCTGCGGCGTCAGGAGAGTGTGGACCCTCTGTAGTATGTCATCTGCTCTCCGCCTCATTGACGTGTTGGAGATGGTGTGACTTCCCATATGCTTAAGAGAAGGGTTCATGCCATTTTGTTGAAAATTAGACTGCTTCAATATTGAAAAGAAAAGTTTTAAATTTCACTTTTTAAATTTAAATATGACCTTTAAAATTACTTGATTTCAGGGGTGGGAAATTAAAAAAAATTACTTGATTTCATCTAGGAAGAAAAATGAAAAGTTGAATAATGTTTTTAAAGTATATAAGTACTTAACTAGATTTGTCAACCATTGCTGTAAAATTCCAAGTAATAGCATTTTAAAAATATATCAACTCATTTTCAGTTGGGTAAGTTTAAGGGTTTTTGAGAGTTTCCCTGGTGGCTCAGTGATAAAGGATTTGCCTGCCATTGCAGGAGACATGAGTTCAATTGCTGGGCCAGGAAGATCCCCTGGAGCAGGAACTGGCACCCCACTCCAGTGGTCTTGCCTGGAAAATCCCATGGACAGGGTAGCCTAGCGGGCTACAGTCCATGGGGTCACAAAAGAGTCAGACACGACTTAGCGGCTAAACAATAGCAACAAAAGGGTGTTTGAGCACCATCAATCTTTTACGTTCTTTGTATCTGAAGAGTGGGTCCAGGCCAGAAAACGTCCTGTTAGTTAGTGAAGACGCTCATCTCAGGAGTCCTGAGGAACAGTTTGGAGGCCCGGCAGGTCAGTTAACCCACTGAAGCTCAGTTTTCCTTACTGGGGTAGCAGAAGCTTGTGAAGGCGAGCAGAGACACGGGGTGTGCGTTTAGAGCGGTGCCCACGCAGTGGGCACGTCTCCGTGAGCATGAGGTGACTCTTTCTATTGTTACGGCCCTTTTCTTCCCATTAGATATAGGTTTTACAAGTTGGGGATCTTGAGGATCTGGATTCTAGCGCAAGTTCAGGTATTGGCTTGCACTGTGACCCTTGGTCTTTTGGACTTTAATCTTCTTGTCTCTAAAATGAGAGACTACAGTGTCTCCCCTGTGCCTTCCGGATCTGAAGTATCTGGGTATCTCACAGTGTCCGCATAGATCTGGGCTCCTGTGTCGTCTCTCTGTTGACATGCAACCTCTGAGTAAATAGAGAGAGTGAAGGCGAGTGTCCTGGTGACTGCCTGGTGTCTGTTTCCTCAGTGTGTCCTTCCCAGGCAGCGAGCTGCATTCCACATATTTTACACAAATGTGGAGGCGCCAGCATCATCTCCGACCAGCACTGTGAAGGCAGTGTGCCTGGGCCCGAGGGCCTGGGCGCCCCAAAACCAGGACTCCTGCGGCCGCGTTCCCCTCACCTCTCTTCTGGGCCAGAGCTCCCACTTCCCAGGGATTGAACCCAAATCTCCTGTCAACAGCAATAACGTATCATTTCCGTTCACTTGCAAACAGGAGAGGAGATCCCTCACAAATAAACAAATGGGCTTCCTCGGTGGCTCAACAGTAAAGAATCCACCTGCAAGTCAGGAGCTTCAGGAGACTTGGGTTCGAACCCTGGGTTAGGAAGATCCCTTGGAGAAGGAAACGGCAACCCACTCCATCATTCTAGCCGGGGAAATCTCATGGACAGAGGAGCCTATCGGGCCACAGTCCACAGGGTCACAAAGAGTCAGACATTTCTTAGTGATTAAAAGCAGCAGCAACAACATATATGTATGTGTGCGTGCTAAGTCACTTCAGTCACATCACACTCTCTGTGACCCCAAAGACTGAGGCCCACCGGGCTCCTCTGTCCATGGGATTCTCCAGGCAAGAACACTGGAGTGGGTTGTCGTTTCCTACTCCAGGGGATCTTTCTGACCCAGGGATGGAACCCATGTCTCCTGACTTGCAGGAGAATTCTTTACCGAGGAGCTACTGGGGAAGCCCATATATATACATATTCTGATTGTTTTTACTTACCCTAAAGTAGCAGTTCTCAGGATTCTGGGAGACAAATCGCAGCAAGGCAACAGACTACTCCATGGAGTAGGCCCTGCCTTCTGTCCACAGAGCATAGAGCTGCCTGTCTTCATGGTCCCCACCAGACTCACAGGGCTAATGTGTGCCATCTACCTAAGCTCTGTAGATCCCGGATTTGCCCTCTGTTGATCTTCGTGATCATGCCCAGTGGAGACACTGTTATTTTAATCTGCCTTGACAAGCTCCCTAATTCTGCAAAACAAGTCTGTTGGTGAAGGCTACATGTGGACGTGTAGAGCCTAGATGAAGTGTCAACAGGAATACAATCAGAGGATGTCACTCTCTTTCTAAAAAGACTAGACTTACACACACACATACGAATGCCTGCCGGCAAGCATCAGAATACCAAACTGACGACAGAAAGTCTCGGTGACTCTGATAAACACGGTCTCCATGCATCATCCCCATGGTGATGCCTAGTGTGTAAGGAGGGTGCTTTATAAATTTACATACCTGAGAGGCAAAGAAAGCCAAGTATACTGACTAAAAGAAAGATTAAGAGGGCTTTGTTGGGTTTTGTTTTGCAACAGGTCCTACTCTTGGGTAATATTGCTCCCAACCTTTGTGTCTCCTTTCTAAGAAACCAACAAAACCATTTCTTCACTTTGCAACTTAACAATTACATTGCTTATCTCTAAGTGCCAGTGCCATTTAGATTTTCATCATAGTTTTGCTTTTCTTAAAAATGCCTGAGATTCCAGCAGAGCCTTGTTGGGAGCTTTTGACTGTTAGTATTCATCGGTTCATAAAATTACCTTTTTCCCCCTCTCATTTTTGAATTGAAAGTCCAGCATGTAAATGGCATAATCATGTCGGGAAGTACAGGATGATTCCCTACTTTTGACAGGTGATATTTTTGAAGTTCCTAGCCTGATAACAGTGCTTCCTGTTATTCCTAAATATACTTTATTTGAAATTATTTTGGCACTGTGTTATCCTTCATGAAAATGGGACTGGTTTTTGAAAATTGCTTTCCAGTTACCTGTAAGTCAGGCGTTGTTATCTTTTCTTTCTCCAAATAATCAACATTTAGTCTATTTTTTCCTTTTCCCTTGGTTTCATGATTTTTTTTTTTTTACGACTCAACATTTGTGGGCTATTTGGAGCTGAGCTTCTCAGAACTGTGATTTATTTGGGTTGTCCAAAAAAGTTCGTTTGGGTCTTTCTATAAGATGTTACAGAAAAGCTCAAACGAATTTTTTGACCAGTGCAATACATTACTCAGTACGTTCCCCAAATAAGAATAAGGCCTAAAAGACACATGCAGGGTTCCATTATGGTTAAATTCCCAAAGTTCACGTTTTAAAAACTGTCCGTCTTGTTATCAAGTCCCAGCTCACCGTGCTTGCTGCACGACAGGCCAGTGAATGTGAGGCACGAGGTCTCGAGGCAAGGACTTTACTTGGAAAGCAGCTGCCTGAGAAGATGGTGGGCTAGCGCCTCAAAATAGCCATCTTAATGGTATCTGGATGCCAGGTTCTTTCACAGATTAGAGAGAAAGAAGCAGTAAGGAACTAGAGTCAGAAGGCAGGCTGGAGAGGGAGAGGCGGTGGGTGGTAAAGGGCAGGGGTCTCTTGCAGAGCATCTCCAGGGGCGGCCCGCCTTGGAAGGGGAGTGTTCCTCTCTTTGGTCACAGGCGGCAGGGACAAGCTGTCCCTCTGGGAGCTGAACAGAGGCACTTAGTTCACAGTCGTGCGGAGGGGCAGGGTCCTCCAGCCCAGCCACTGAGTCAACGAAAAGCAAGCCAAAGAAAGTTCCCCACGTGGAGTCAGAATTGGCTTCCTCCCTGCGACAGTGAGAAAGTTTTACACAAGCATATACCAGAAAAAATGAAATATGTAGGACAGTTACTCTTTTGTGTTGTTATTGTTCAGTCACTAAGTCTGAACAGTGTCTGACTCTTTGCAACCATGGACTGCAGCACGCCAGGCTTCCCTGTCCTTCACTGTCTCCTGGAGTTTGCTCAAACTCGTGTCCATTGAGTCAGCGATGCTATGAGAACAAATCATGTTTAAGTGTCCAAGCCTTTCACAGAATATTTCTATTTGGAAAGCTACTTTTTCTTTGGATTGTAAAGCTCCATGGATTATCCCTTGCTCTCCAATGCCGTGTAGAAGTCTGTGACTGCAGGAGAGGTGAGAGTGTCCTTTGAACAGGAGAGGCTTCTCTTCTGCACCTGAGTTTCCTGAAGCGCCTACACAGCACTCCTCACAGTGCGAAGGTGATGAGCACTTAGGCCATGAGCCTTGCAGACTCCCCCCAGAGCCTCCAGAGACCGCAGCCCTGGTTTCCTGTGCCCTGCTCTGCTCACATTCTTATGCAGAATTCCTGTTAAAGGCAATGTCATGCATTTCTAAGGGACCTTAGAAATAATGCATCCAAACCATCTTGCTACTATTTTCAAGAATAAATGCCAGCATCTGACCTTATCCCTTGGCTCTGCCTGGCAGTAACTTCTTTGCGCCTCTTCACTAGGGGTATTGTCAGAGAAAAAGACTGCAGGGTTTTATTATTTAGGGAATTATTCCATCTTCCTCACACCTTTTCTAGGAGGAATAATTCTACGTGGGGATAAACAGAGGCAGATAAAAATGGGTCACTCCATAATGTAATTTTATTTATTTTTTCCCCATGGAAAACCAGAAAACAAACTGGGACACTGTGAACCCTGATCCAGGCATAAGTCAGTAAGAGGCTGCTATGGAAGGCAGGCCAAACTCGAGTTCATAACTGCCTGAAATAGCGTGAAAATGCTTCATGGCAGAAGCTGTCGCCCACAGCTTTTGGCATCTCTGTACTCTCTCCAAAGCGTGGATTTATAAAGTTCACTCGATTGTTTCCTGCCACTCTCAGTATAAATATGTTGTTCGTACTGGTTAAAGTTCTCAAGTGTGTGAATGACTCAGGCACTAAGAGTAGTGAGTTAAGCCCTGTACCCATCGTTAACACATTGTCCTGCGCGTCTAACGAATGAATGAATGCGTTCATAAATCCCTGAGAACTCCCTCCTTAATGGGCATTGGACGAGCCTGCCCTTCTCTCTGGGCGTCTTTCTGTGAGCACTGAAGACAGCGCCACCGACTCTTCCCCGCTGTTGGCTGCATCTCGCTCATCTGTAAAACAATGTCATTATTATACATAAGTCTTCAGTTCATACATCCCAACTGGTGGCTCAGACGGTAAAGCGTCCGTCTACAGTGCGGGAGACCTGGGTTCAATCCTTCGGTTGGGAAGATTCCCTGGAGAAAGAAATGGCAATCCACTCCAGTACTATTGCCTGGAAAATCCCATGGACAGAGGAGCCTGGTAGCTACAGTCCATGAGGTCGCAAAGAGTCGGACACGACTGAGCGACTTCACTTTCACCACAAATTTGGGCTTCCCTGGTGACTCAGATAGAAAAGAATTCGCCTGAAATGGAGGAGACCTGGGGTCAATCCCTGGAGTGGGAAGATCCCCTGGAGGAGGGCATGGCACCCCACTCCAGTATTCTTCGCTGGAGAATCCCCATGGACAGAGGAGCCTGGTGGGCTACAGTCCACGGGGTCGCCAGAGTCAGACACGGCTGAGCTACCACGCACACACGCACCATGGATTTAAAAGGGGCAGAAATAAGGGCCGCTTAGTTCGTGTGAGCGCTAACTTCCTGTTCCTGTCTGTTTTCTCAGGCTTAGCCATGAATCAGGTTTTCTTAACGGGGTCATGTAGAAAAGCACCTTATTCTCCCCATCTCTTGTTTCTGCCAGTTCTCTCCTTTCTTCGGGCTTCCCAGGTGGCACCAGTGGTCAAGAACCTGCCTGCCAGTTCAGGAGACATAAGAGACATAGGTTCCATCCCTGAGCTGGAAGATCCCCTGAAGGAGGGCACGGCAACCCACCCCAGTATTCCTGCCTGGAGAATCCCACGGGCAGAGGAGCCTGGCGGGTCTCGAAGAGTCAGACATGCACACACCCTCTCTTTATGCAGACTCCTTCCTCACTCCATGCTGTCTTGGTGAAGCCCACGGAGGTGGATCAGTGGCCTAGGTCTACGCACCTGTAGGACTTCATATTTTTAGAGAAGTAATGCAGGCCAGGCTAATCTGTCTTTATCCAGAATGTTAGGAACTGGAATTTGGGAGTTAAATCTCTGTAGCTCTTGCATAATGAGATATAAACGTGTGCTTGATATGATTATGACCATCTTTTCAGAAAGGCCCCTTTAGGAGGGAATAGAGCAGATTGATTCAAGGACGCATAGCTAAAAGAGAACTGGGGGAAAATATATGAACACACACACACACACACACACACACAGACACACACACACACACACACAGACACACACACACACAGACACACACACACACAGACACACACACACAGACACACACACACAGACACACACACACACAAACACACACACAGACACACACACACACAGACACACACACACACAGACACACACACAGACACACACACACACAGACACACACACACACAAACACACACACACAGACACACACACACACAGACACACACACACACACACACAGACTGAAGGCAAGAGGAGAGGATGTCAACAGAGGATGAGGTGGGTGGATGGCATCACCGACTCGATGGACATGAGTTTGAGTAAGCTCCAGGAGTTGGTGATGGACAGGGAAGCCTGGCTTGCTGCAACCCATGTAGTTGCAAAGAGTTGGACACAACTGAGCAACTGAACTGAACACACACACACACACACATATATATTTGACTCTTGAACAACATAGGGGTTAGGAGCAGTGACTCTCTGAACAGCAAGAAATCCACGTGTAATTTGTAATTGGCTCTCTTCATCTCTGGTTCCTCTGTATCCCTGGTTCGGCATCCGTGGATTCAGTCAGCCTCAGATTGTGCAGTACTGTAGCATTCACTGTTGAGAAAAGTACCCATGTATAGGCGGACCCACACACTGCAAACCTGAGTTGTTCAAGGGTGTTTTCTCCTCCACCTAGTTAGTTATGAGCTAAGGATCATGGTGAGTTGAGAAATGTACAGAGATTCTGTTTTTCATCAGCAATTTTTCCCATACGAAGAGACCCATGGGGGTGGGAAGTGATTTGGGTTAGTCACAGAGGCAATTTGAAGTCACGCAATGTGTGGTGAGGTGCTGGGTCAGGAATTAGGGACTGGTTTAGCGCCATACAAGCCACGTGATACTGCTTAAGGCACTGAACACCTCTGAACCTCAATTTCCCGTCTGCAAAGCCCTGTGATGGTAAATAAGCCCTTCATAGCATTTTTACAGAGGCAAGAGTAAGGCATGAAAGGAAACGTGCTTTGAAAACTGCAAATAAGCTATATAAGTTCAAGCTCTCACTACTAAGAAGTAGCTGGTTATAAGGACTGCTTGATGTGAAAGAAGATTGAAGTGGAGACGGAACAGGCATCTCGCCGTTTGTTTAGAACAATATTGCTGTGAGGTGTTTACTTATCTGAGGTCACAGATCCCTGTGAGAATATGATTATAGACATCCTCTTTCTGAACATCACCCACGTGTATATAAAAAAAAAGGAACACTTTGAAGACAATTTCTGGTTAGTACAAATGAGGTTAAGAGACTCACCATCTCTTTTAATTTGCTTCTTTCTTGACCTTTCTCTCTCCATTGCTTGAACGGGAGCTTCATGAGTTCGCGGACTTTGCCCTGCTCTCTGCTGCATCGGCACCAGCACCAGCTCACAGGGGGCCCCAGTGCTGTGCGGACCCGAGCGGGTTCTGATGTGCGCGGCGCAGAGCCAGCCTCACGGTGCCAAGGAGACAAATAACGCCGGACCCCAGGCTGAGCCGTCTGGGGGAGGAAGGCCACGGGCGGATAAGCACACGACTGTTGAGGAAGTGTTGACAGGACACAGGCCAGAAGCAGAGCAGGCTGCACCTCAGGCATTTTGCAGAGGAAAGAACAGGAGGCCGCCTTTGAGCAGGGCCTGATGTGGATCTCAGTGGTAGAAGGAGTCAGAGAATGAGCTTAAGAACTACAGCGTGGCTCAGGAAAAGTGTGGAGACATAAGCAACAGGTCAGAAGTTGAAAAACAGCTGCTTTTAGCTACTAACTCATACATGCTTTGTTGAACCCTCCTGATGTTTTTAAAACTGGGAGGTTTCACTTAAAGACAACAACCTCTGCCTTCTCTTGCAGAGGACGGTGTGCACGACTGACTCCCAAGCTGGAGTGGAGCCAGCAGCCAGTCCCTCTTGGTGAAGTGAGTCCTCCCCTCCCAACCCTTCTCCTTTCAAGCCACCCCCCCCCACCAATGTCATTCATTTATGGAAAACTGTGGTTGAGTCAGAAGAATCCTAGAGCACGTCTTGTGAAAGAGGCATTTATGGAAAGGCTCCTGAGGGGAAATCATTACCAGGAAGAATCACTGTATATTGAATGCTTTCTACCGAGCACAAATCGAGCTGAAGTAGATGAATGTAAAACAAATCAATTAACAGAAACACAATGGAAAAATATGTGTAATTAGCATGAACGGCAGAAGCAGACGTGATCATTGTCGGTAAACACCCAGCAAGGAAGTTGCTGCAAATTATGCAGAGGCGATTGCATGGATGAGGGTGTTTTGGGTGATATGAATTGTCAAATTGTGCTGTTGGAGAAGACTCTTGAGAGTCCTTCAGACAGTAGGGGATCAAACCAGTCAATCCTAAAGGAAATCAGTCCTGAATATTGATTGGAAGGACTGATGGTGAAGCTGAAGCTCCAATACTTTGGCCACCTGATGTGAGGAGCTGACTCACTGGAAAAGACCCTGATGCTGGGAAAGACTGAAGGTGGGAAGAGAAGGGGACGGCAGAGGATGAGATGATTGGATGGCACCACCAACTCGATGGACGTGAGTATGAGCAAGCTGTGGGTGATAGTGAAGAAGAGAGGAGCCTGGCGTCCACTACTTTGGCCACTGATGCAAAGAGCCCACTCACTGGAAAAGACCCGGATGCTGGGAAAGATTGAAGGTGGGAGGAGAAGGGGAAGCTAAAGGATAACACGGAAGTGTTCTAAGGGATTGGACAGGGCTTAGCAACTGAACAACAATCATTTAATTCGATGGTTGTATTAAGTCCTCAAAAGTCACCGTTTCTAAGGTGTCAATTATCATGCTAATTGCCCCCTCCATCCAAAAAAAAAATCTTGGTGTTCCCATAGCCTGAAGCCAAGCACGAAAACAGACAAAGCAAGGGAGAAAGATTAAAAACCTCGGGAGCCAGGGCCAGAGGAAGAGAAAGTAATTTGCTTTGACCCAGGCAATAAATCTGCCGGGCAGTAATGACCGTCTCTCGACACTGGTGGTGACATTGATCAAGCGCAGTGTCCCAGGCTGTTGCCCACCTTCCCCCAAACCACAGAGCCTCTTCTGATTGCTGGCTTCACTATTTATGAACAGAGATCAGAGAGCAGAGATGAAGGGCCGGTGCAAGCGCAGGGCCTCTTTATGTTACCGCGAGCCCTGATGGAAATCACCACAGAAGCCATTCTAGGGGCCGAGGAAGGCACCCTTCTCTTTTTCTGTCGTTTCTTCAGCTGTAGAAATGTTCCCAGGACTTGGTATTCAGGCAGTTCCAAAGGTCTCACTGGAGCAAAGAGGCACAGAAGTAGGCCAGGAGCGCTCCGCAGCTCAGTCGCGTTGGTGGCTCAGCCACGCGGCTGTGGGCGCAGAGTGGTGGTTTGTTTTCCACATTTGGAAATCTGAGCGCAACATTTCCAACATGCAGTGGAGCAGATGTTTTTCCCAGACTGATCTTAGTAAATCTCTTTTACATGAATTTTCGATGCAGGTCATTAATTTCATTGTACGGAAAAATGTCAGCGATTTGTTCATTTGGCCGCGTCAGATCTTAGCTGTGGTGCCCAGGCCCCGGGGGCCGTGGAGGCCTGTGTTCAGTGCAGGCTCTGCAGCTGTGGTCTGCTGGCGCGGGAGTCGCCACGCGAGCACTCAGCAGCTCTGTGGCAAGAGGGATCTTAGTTCCCGGCCAGGGGCTGAGCCCCTGGCCCTTCTGTTGCGAGGTGGAGCCTTAGCCACTGGGCCCCCTGGAAGTCCCGAGGATTTGCTGTTTTGGAAAGTATCCAGGCTCGAGCTGAAGGCCACTTGCTTGTATCAGTACTTGCTATTACAAGCTCTATGGTGTGACCACTCTCGGGCCGGGCCTTGGGTCTACAGTCTACAGTCTGCAAGTCTGACTGTAAGCTGTGTGCCTCTTCAGTTGCATCAAACAACGCCGCGAGATTTTCCAGAACAGTCATGCCGGTGTGTGGTCCCAGGGGCAGAGGCAGGGAACAGTGCAAGGAGCTGTCTGTCTCTCCACTTTCCCCGCCCTGTTTTGCCTCAGGGAGCTCCCTGCTTGAGGGTGGGGTTTAAGGAACAAGAAAAGTCTCCCGTAGCTGCATCCTCAGGGATTATGGACAGATATAACTAAATCTCCTAGTAGCCATCATAGTACCTGACAGATGACATTTTACAAAACGGTTACAATATTCTATTAGTTCATTATAAATATAATTTTATTCAAAACTGTAAAAATACACTGAACTTTATATCCATGATATATATGTATATACATTCATGGAATTCAAATGTTGTTAATATCTTTGTTGGTGTATGCATTTTTAGAAAATTAAAGAAACATTTTCTAATTGTTTGCCAAGTTATACAAAACATCAAGTGACAAAAATGAACTTTCAGCAGAAATAGGAGTAATGTTAATGATAACAGTCTGTGCTGGATGAGCTGTGGATTCTGTTCAAGGAGACCAGAGAGTCTGAGAATCAGGTCACCACCTGTAAACATTGCTCTGTTCTTTGAGTTGATTTCCAGACTGTATTCTCACTCTCGGAGACACTGCACTTCCTCATGGAAATGAGAGCCAATCCATCGTGGGGAATGGTGTTTATGTAGATGGCTCTGTTTACAAACACTATTATAAAGCTAACCCAGGAAGTTCAGTTTCTCTCCTCAACCAGTGTATCTTTGGAATTATTTCACTTGTGGATCAATAGAACAGAGAATAGAATTGGCTTCTCTTTGTGGGCATTCCCCCTCCAGGTACCCCCAAGTGCTTTGTGTAATGAAAAACAGCAATGTTGGCGCCTTTAATAAAACATTGATGGTAATGCTTTCTCTTTCCCTGGCATCACTGCAGAAATGGAGCTGATTCAGAGCCAAACAGCATGAGAAGAGGCGCGTTCTCTTCAGTTACCAGAGCTGAGAAGCCTGCGTGCTGTGGGTCCGTCAGAGTCCCGAAACTGTCAGTTTCCCGCTATCCAGGGTGGCCAGAGTGGACCGTCCTCGTTTATTCTCAGTTATGTGCCTGTCTTCACGCCCTCCACTGAGTAGCTGAGGACACGGACCCTACTGCCTTCCTCTGTACGTGACTTGACATATAGATGCCCAATATTTTTACTGAAAAATATATGTGAATAAATACAGTAGATTAAATAAGTGCCCCCTATACAGCTGGCATGCTATCAGGCATAGGATGACTAGACAGGTTGGATTTCCCCTGTCTAGGGGAGCTTAACAGTGGTCTATGGAAGTGTCATGGAGCTGAATACTGAGAAAGTCTCTTCTCAACAACGATACGAATAGAAAGGTGAATTTACCAGTAAAAATGAGTTCTCCATTCTCTGAGCAAAAATAAAAAGCCATTGGAGACAACTAATTGCTCTGGAAAAGCAGCGTCTATAGAGCCAAGCAAAGGGATTAAGGTTGTTATGCCCAGAGTCCGAGTCCCCAAAACTGAGAGAATAAGACGGCAGCAATGCAAAAGCATAAAGGGGTTCATTGCTAGCTCGAGTTAGGGCCCAGGTCTCATCCAGCACAGCGGAATCCGACAACAGCCCCGAGCTCTGAATCACGTCTACTTTCATACAGACGGTTCTTTGTTTCTGTAACAGCATAGCTGATTGGCTAAACCCTACGCACGTGTGCGCGCGCAGGACTTTTAAACCTCGCATCCCTGTCTGGATTGGCTCGGGTCTGGTGCGGGCGGGGGGCTACTGGGATTTTTCTGATTGGTCGAGCTACACTGCCTGCGGGAGTTCCCGGTGCCTCAGCTTTCCTAGAGGCTAAACCTCAGGCCTCGCCTGCCCCTTAGAGCCTGTCCTGGCTCCAGTTTGGCCCTAACAAGGTCACCTCTCTGGGTTGGCAATTATGGTGGCATTTCACAACGTGTGTTGGAAGAAGCAGAACTTCTGGATATGAATTGATAAGCACTGACGCTAAAGTGAACTCTTGAGCAAGTGAAGTAATAGAGTCTGTGGAAAGCAGCATGTAATGATATTAATCTGTTTCTGAAAAATGGAATCTACCGGCTCCAGTGCAGGTCATGTGGAAGAAGGGTCAGGCACGTGTGCAAAGTAGATTTTCAGAAGAGACTAGACTTAATCTGATCATATGAGAACAGGGAAAATTTCCTTATCCCAGATTCTTAGGAGAAGAGAATAAAAATTGACATCAAATATCCCTAAATAGTATTTACAAAGTACACACAGTCTTTAAGCCATTTAAAAAAATGTAACAGCTAAACAGATTTAAGTCTCATTCCAGAGAGGAGGCCCATTCATTGTAAACAATTGTTTTGCCTTCTTTTTTTCTCCCATTAAGTCAAGAGTTAATGAGCCACTCCAAGTATTGTTAATGATTTCACAGCCTCCGTGAGGGCAGGGGCCTTTCCTGGCTTTCTGCTCTGTCATCCGCATCCAGGATAGTTTATTTATTCAGCAAATGTTTATCGAGCATCTGCTTCATGCCAGGCACCAAGAACACCACCAAGGCGTTGAGCAGAAGACACTGTCTTTTCTTTTACTGGAACTATGAGTCTAGTGGGGCTATTTCTTTATATATTCAACCAGTGAGCACTTGTTCACCAAGCCAACTCTTGTTCTAGACAGGAAGTTGAACACACTATAAGGAAGGGATGGAAATTAACCAAGCTGATTGTTAGGGAGATAAACAGATGGGGGTTTCTGGAGTGGAAATGTGCCAGGAGATAGAACAGGGTGGTGTCACAGAGCAGGACTGCATGGCTCTGTAGATGGCTGTGTAGGTGGGACTCAGGAGAGGCCCCAGAGAGAGAGAGATTTTAAGCTGAGAAATCTGCGTAACGAAAGTGAGTCTGCCACCGAAAGTGCTGGGCCTGGAGGACTGAGGACTGAATTATTCGATAGGGATTCAACGTCATTGTTTAATCTGAAGTGCCATGCTAATTTTTATAAGTGGCCTTCCTCCCTCTTTGAGTTCATATTATTTTCATCTATCCCTTCTAAACGTCTATGGTTCTGACAACGCATAAGCAAAAAAAAAAACCACTTTACCCGTGTTCCCTTTAGACAGAAAATGCTTCCCATGTGGTTAGCGACTTTTGGTAGCTTTTCCCCCTCCTAATTCAGGGTAGCTGTTGACAGTGTTCTGAGGATAAGGTTTTTTTTTTTTCTTTTTTTCTACTTCTGCCTTTGGGCAAGCAATACCACCTTTTGCAGCGTTAGTTTTAAAATTCTCTGGGTTCAAGATACCAAGAATAACTGGCATAACAGAGCAGAGAAACATTCAGCAATTGACAATCACCATTTCAAAAAAATTAAAGCTACGCTAAATGGATCACAACATACTCAAACCCATGAAAAATGTGCTTCAAAACACAGCTCGGGAAAGGCGTTTGTTTTTGTTAAAAGTTGTTCAGAGGCATCATCATAGAGACAGAATCCTTAAACATCTACCAACACAAAGACCTGAAAAATAGCTCTTCATTGATTTTTTCACCTGCTGTATTTTAGATGTTCTGAAAGCTATTGGTGCTCTTTTAGCAAGGGCCTCTGCATATCTGCCAGATTTTATGAATGATCGTTTTCTGCTGATTCAGTCTGGGAAAATCCCTTTTGCTGAGACAGCCCCTGAAGGCCACCTTTATAGTCTTTCTCGCTCATTTTGTTCCTCAAGGGAACTTCCCGTTTCCCCAGTCTAAGCACAGAGGGTCTGAACAACCGAAAATAGCTTTAGCTGGGTTTTCCTTCAGGCAGTCCTCTGCCAGGCAGTATGGATTTTTAGATCTCAGAGTTCAAAGAGATTTTCTGGTTCATATCACCAGAGGCCAGATCACGCTGACACAATGTCGGTAGATTGTTGCTTCATCCAGACTAAAACTCTGCCTTCTGCTCTTTGACTTGCATTTGCCACGGCTCCTTCCGAAACTCTCCAATGCCGACCTCAGAGCTTGGACCCTCTATACTGAGATATGACTGTGGTGGTGGACTGGAATGGTCACAGTGAAACTTTCATTGCCTTTTCTTCAGACCGTGTCTGAGACCGATTCTGATTAGCCAAGGGGGTGCTCTCAGGATGGAAGCCTGTAAGGACGCACAGGGAGCAGGATGGGGGCCGGGGAAAGCCGGGTGAAGATGCGGCTTAGGTGCTGACTCAACTCAGCCTCATCCCACAGGGAGTTCTGGGGCCGAAGGAACACCAGTTGTCCCAGTTTGAGAAGAGGATGGGTTTTTACACCACGGGAACGGCCGGGCGTTAGCTGTGGGTCCTCCAGGGGACAGGGGCTGCTCTTCACCAGGCACCTCTGGGTGAGGCGGGTCCTGTCGGGACCCGGAAGTCCTCCCAAAGGGAGCAGCCAGGAGCTGCGAGGACCCAGCGGCCCTGGCGCCCTGGAGATGGGCAGCCCCTCCGGAAAGGGGGTCCCAGCAGGGAGTCAGCAGGGTCTCCCACACAGGTCAGCACCGTGCCTTTGTTGTTGGCTTTATTTTTCCCGCCATCAGCCATTCTGGGCCGTGAGGCCCACCGCACAGTCAGTTTTCCCTGCACAGTGAACAGTTACCGATTTGAAACTGATCCTCTCTCATCCACTCTTCAAATGGCTCAGCTTGAGTTTGACACGTCAAGAAGCTCCAAACAAAAGGCATAATTACTGAGGCTGAGAATGTCACTGATGACTTACTATCTGCGGGGTTGGTCCTGATGCCCTGAAATGGCATGTTGTGTTTGTCAGTGGAGGACGTGTAGACAGCAGTGAAGAATTTCCCATTAAGGAACAAAATGTTGATTTAAAGTTTCATGCCTCAGGTGAATCCCTCCCTGCCAGCCTCTAGGGAAAATGCCCGTGGTACTTAATAGCACTCAGAAAGCAAACTAATGGCAAGAGCTTGGAAGGGGTGTGCAATTAGATGTGAGGTGTAGACACACGCTTTCAATTCAGCTGTGAAAGGCTAATTTAAGGATGCCTCACTTGGCATCTAAGATAGAAAGCTACTCAATCTTCCAATCTTCTTGTTTTTTATTGTGGTCAAAGTCACATAATCCAGGGCAGAGTATCTCAGCCACATTTAACTGTCCAGTTCAGGGGCCCTGCATCCACACAGCTGTGCGGCTCCCACCATCGTCCATCCTGGGAACCTTCCACCTTCATAAACGGAAACCGTGTCCTCATTAAACTAAGCCTCAGTCCCCTGCTACCCCAACCCCTCGTCCCTGGCGTCTGCCAGTGTATTTCGTGAGGCTGTGAATTGGACTATGCTAGGTACTTGGTTTAGGTGGAATCAGACAGTATTTGTCTGCACCCAATGCATATGTTTAAGGGTGACTTAATATATGTCCTACAAGGAGATCATGCCTTCCTGGTTCTTTCCCTGGGTCATGCAGTAGGTTCTCACCAATCTTCTTAATCTAAGTGGAGCAGCCACTGTTTATGAACTGCAGGGCCCTAGAGATTGAACCAACAAGACACAGTGACAGTAGCCATCGTTCAAGAACTGTTTCTGTGTGATCCGGGCATTGTCCTAAGAAGCTGGTGTGTCTCATTCAATAGTTAAAGAAGCCCTGCGAAGGACATCTTACTGTTCCTGTTTACAGGTGAGGAAGCTGAACCACAGGGAGTCCCTGCTGAGGTAAAATCGCCAAAGATGCATTGGACACAGTCTTGGCCTCACAGCCAGTGAGGTGAGACTGCAAAGTATGAGCCCCAGCATAGAGAGGTGAGATTAAGTCAGGTGGTCTAAGAGGATTTCCTGAACATAAGAAGGAGGACGAGAATTTCCTGGCCAGGGAGAACAGTAGGTGCAAAATCCCTGTGCCTGGAAGAGCACTGTCCCGCGGCTGGTGCCTGGGAAGAGCACAGTCCCGCGGCTGGTGCCTGGGAAGAGCACTGTCCCGCGACTGGTGCCTGGGAAGAGCACTGTCCCGCGGCTGGTGCCTGGGAAGAGCACTGTCCCGCGGCTGGTGCCTGGGAAGAGCACAGTCCCGCGGCTGGTGTCTGGGAAGAGCACCGTCCCGCGGCTGGTGTCTGGGAAGAGCACTGTCCTGCTGCTGGTGTCTGGGAAGAGCACTGTCCCGCGGCTGGTGTCTGGGAAGAGCACTGTCCTGTGGCTGGTGGGAGAGGCAGGGCCAGCCTGGAGAGGCACAGCTGGAAAGGGAGGCAGCGGCCGGAACACGCAAGTCTCTGCTGCCTGTGTGACCAGGGTTTCCTCCAATGCAATTAGCAGTGGAAACCCACTGAAGCACTGGAAAGCCATCTGTTGTTTAAGTGATGTTATGGATGAGAGCATGTGTTTGCCTGTTAGGATCAGTTTTTGTTTTCAAGGAGCCCCCTGGTTTTAGAATGAAGAGTAGATTGTAAGGAGGACAGAATAAAGGCAAAAATTATGAGCTATTGCAGGTAGACTGGGATGAGTTCTGACAGTGCCTTTACTAGAGTGTTATTGATGAAGCCAAATAGAAGTTTCATCAGAACATTGATAGGAATTGGTAATGGATTGGATGAAGAGTTACCCAGAAAAATGCGAAAGTTTATTCCTGGTTTCTTACTTATATGATTGTAAGAAGAATGTAAGGAAAGAAATATGGGATAAAGACCAAGTTTTCTGGGACGATCATGAGTTTGGTTCTAAGTCTATTTAATTTGAAGTACTTTTGAAAAAATAAAACAAGAGAGGACGAAAAGGTAGTAGAAAGGAAGTCTAGAGTGGAACTCTGAGCTAGAGGTGGCCATTGAAGCTGTGAGTGGGGACGACACTGACCTAAAAGTATACAAAGTGCAATAAGGAGATGCAGAAGTAGCCTTGAGTCCTCTACTATTCGGGGCTTCCCAGTCGGTGCGGAGCTTCCCTGGTGGCTCATGCAGTAAAGAATCCGCCTGTAATGCTGGAGCTCTGGGTTCGATCCCTGGGTTGGGAAGATCCCCTGGAGGAGGAAATGGCAACCCACTCCAGTGTTCTTCACTGGAGAATCCCCATGGACAGAGGAGCCTGGCGGGCTACAGTCCATGGGGTCGCAGAGTCAGACACGACCGAGGGACTAAGCACGGTGCTCAGCACAGGTGGCGCTCGTGGTAAAGGACTCCCTGCCAGTGCGGGAGTCTTAAGAGATGTGGGTTCAGTTCCTGAGCTGGGAAGATCCCCTGGAGGAGGGCATGGCAGCCCACTCCAGTATTCTTCGCTGGAGAATCCCCATGGACAGAGGAGCCTGGCGGGCTACAGTCCCTAGGGTTGCAAAGAGTTGGATATGGCAGAAGTGACTTAGCACGCATAAACGCACTCTCATATTTAGTGACTTGACAGATAAATCTCAGCAGGTTACCACTTGTGGACTGAAGAATTCATCAGTGAGTTGAAGAAATGATATTCTTAGTTTGTTGTCAGGCAGAATAAACATCTGGTAAAAATGTCAATTATGGATTCCTTTCCTTCTTGTTTGGAAAAGGAACTCTTCAAAGTGAAGAGGAGAGAATTTGTTTCATTCATAAAGTAAAGGGAACATTTTTAACAGAAAGCAAATTTATCTTCTTCTTGTTCCCTTTTAAAACTTCCACGTTCTTGCTGAAACACAAATTTCTCACCAAGCACCTTGAGCAGCACACCAACCATGAGATCAGCCCCTCTTTGCCTAATGATGACCCATCTCGGACCAGTCATTTGCCAAGAGTCCTAGGCACCTCTGAAGAATGTAACTGAAAAGTTGAAATTCAGTATGACTCCTGTGTTACCAATTAGAGCCGAAGAACCCAAGAGCGAGCTTGCTACATCCTCTTTGACGGAGAGCAGGCAAGCCTCTGAACAAACATGCCATCTGAAATACACAGTACTCTGAGGCTCCAACGGAGAAGAAATCCAAAAGCAACAAAAAAGAGCATCTCTAGCTCACCTGGGTGATTGGGATTAATCTGTCACCATCTCCAGGCGCAGGCTACAGCCATCCTTGGGCAACCTCGCCTGGCAACCTCGCCTGGCAACCTCGCCTTTGTCTCACCCTATCAACAGGGACAGACCAGGTTCCTTTCTCACTGTTCACTGGGCTCACTGCAGACAAATAACGTGGGGAGGTTGCAATTCACTGAAAATAACACTCAGCAGATTAAATGTATTGCACATGTGCTGTCTTGCAGATAAGTTCAAGAATATGGTGCATTTTATTATTTTATTTTTTGAGTAAATATGACAAAAACATGAAATCGTCTTCTTAACAGAGGTTTAAGCTTAAAAATTGAAATCCCAGGTCAACGGAGGAAAAGCAGCTTTGTCCAGCTGGCCAGTGCGGTCACAGGCTGCCTTGCAGAGAGACTTCAGGGTGTGTCCTCATGTCCACCCGCCCCTGTGGCTGTCCTTTAAGTTTTCTTTTTTAATTTATTCTTTATTTTTAATTACACATTTGTTTGTTTCACTGAGTCGGGTCTTAGTCTCAGCACCCAGCCTCTCTAGCTGTGGCGTGGGGGCTGAGTGTCCCTGCCTCGTGTGCGGTCTTAGTTCCCTGATGAGAGATCAAACCTACATCCCTTGCACCACAAGGCAAGTTCTTAACCACTGGAATTGTTAACCCCCGAAAAAGTCCCTAGCCTTTGAAAAAAAATCTTAATCCCTCAGAGGCTCCTTGGTTTGGAAATTGTCAACAGGCTCCCTTGCCTCCTGACTTGGAGTTGAAGCAGCTGATGAGAAGTGCCTGCCCAGTCCACAGTACAGAGAGGAGTGAAGCGGAGGCGTTCTGGTCTCTGGGTTCCTGTGGGTGACGTGCTCCCCTTGTCACAGATCAGCACCCCCCCATGGCCCTCTCTGCCTCCTTCCGTGCCCCGTGAAGCCTGTGGACTGACGCTGTGACCCCCCTCGGTAACCAGCCCCTAGGTGCCCTACTAACCCTTATAGTTCCCCTACCCTCAGTCCACATCTTTGCATGTAGCGCCTTTATGAAGCCACATTAGTTCTCTGGGGTCCCTGACCCACGCTAGGTAACACAGTTCAGTTCACTTCGGTTCAGTCAATCCGTCGTGTCAGACTCCACGCGACCCCATGGACTGCGGCACGCCAGGCTCCTCTGTCTATGGGATTTTCTAGGCAAGGGCACTAAAGTGGGTTGCCATTTTCCTCCTCCAGGGGATCTTCCTGACACAGGGATCAAGCTTGTGTCTCCTGCATTGGCAGGCAGATTCTTTACCACTAAGCCACCAGCTATGCTAGAATATCTTAAAACATATGGTGGCTACATCACTTCTCTGCTCCAAACTCCAAAGTTTTCCCACCTCATTTAGGGTAGAAGTCAGCATTTCTAGAGCTTTCTACAGGGGTCACGCCCTGTCCGTCCACAACAATTCTGACACTGTTTCTTATAGATGCTCTACATCAGGCCCTCTAGGCACCTCCTGACGAGGGACTTTGAGGGAGACTGTGTGCCCGTCCGAGAATGCATACCGCCTCTCTTCCCGTCGGGCTTCGTCCCCATTCTACGAGGCCTCTGCCCATGCATCACCGCCTCAGCAAGGCCTTCTCAAACAACCTCGGAGTAAACAATGGTTCCCCTACCCTACCATTCCTCATCACCTTCCTGGACTAAGCAGGGCGATGCTCTTCCTGGGGAAGCAAACGGCAGTGAACCAAACCTCCACGGTCACCCTTAGCAGCTGGAATTCATGAAGCCGCGCGAGGCTGGACTTGGGACCACTAGCCTTCACCCCCGCCTCAGGTCAGCAAGACCCCAGTCGGGAGCTGAGCCTGCACCCAGCCTTGGCAGCAGTCAGGCAGAAAGAGGGAGGGCAGGTGGGTGAGGAAGTTGATAATCTGCTTTCTCCTTCCTGCAGAGGATCCCAGGGGAAGCTAAGACTCCACCTTTCCCAGCACCAGTGAGGCAGGGAGACATGGTAGGTGCGGGACCACGTGGTGCTCCACTTGGCCCTCCTCCCGCCCTGATGTCAGCCGAGCCTAGTGGGAAGCTGCCCTTCCAGGTGCACCTGGAGGCAGTTAAGCACACGGGAGGGTGTCAGCCAGGCTGAGGGGGAGTTAAACCTCCACCTCCCCCCCTGCTGGGAGTCAGTGGCCCACTTTGCTGCAGAGGTTGATGAGGAGCAGCAAGAAGCTGAGCAGACACACCCACGTGCCCCTGGCACGCACCTCGGCAGGGGGACTGCCTGCTACAAACAGGAGGCTAAGCAGGACCCAGACTCTTACAGAATCAAGCATTTTACAGGACATTTGAAAGTCGCTGAGACCCAGAAAATAATAACATGAGAAAATCCGCTGGCACCAATACTGATAGGAAAAAGATACTGGATTATTTACCAGAAAACAAATGAATGTAAATAGTACAAATACCCAGTCAAAGATATCTCCAGGCTATGATGATTTGATTAGGGAACTCTACTGAGCATCCAAAGTCCTAACATGAATTCTACTCACTCTGTTTCAGAAAAGAGAAGAGGAGGAAACATGCCCTAATTCTTTTTACGAGGCTAGCGTTGCTCTGATACCGAAGACAACAAATACAGACAGACCAATAGGTAAAGCAATAGACCAGTCTCTCATTAACTTAAACAATTTCTCAGTAAAATATTAGCAAATACAACGAAGCAAAATATGAAAGAAGTTACAGACCATGACAAAGCGGGATTTACTCCAAGTGTGTAGGGCTGGTTCAAATTCGAAAGCCAATCACACTGGAGTTTTGAAATCATGAACTAAATCTTCATTAGTAATTATCGTGCTTAAATTGTCCATATCATATTGGGTATGGAGATCATAGTTTGTGCTTCTGATGGATTGATTCATTCCATCTGAATTATAAAATGTCCTCATCATACTATTGAATGCTCTTACTGTCTCTTCAGGGGTTATAGACTCTGTAGTGATTACCATTTGTTTCATTCTTGATATTGGTAATTCATATCTTTTTACTTTTCATCTCTGTCAGTTTTGCTAGTGAATTATCAGGTTTTTTTTTTTCTTTTCCTGAAGCACCAGCTTTATTTTACCATTGACTTTGTTTTCCTGTTTTTAATTAAATTCCTAACACTCTATCCACATTGCCTAAATCCATCGTGCATGCAATAAGGAGACTGCCATATTTCGATCACATCAAATGATGACAAATTTGAAATATGAAGTAGCAAGTAAAATAGAAAACTTAAAGGTTGTCTGTTGACCAACTAAAGTTCTAATTAAAACCTAAGCCTATATTCCTATTTATGACGTTCTCTGTCATAAATTTAACGCTCTTCTTTGCTTCATTTATTTCTAACTAGGCCTGAGTAGTGTTTAATAGGAAATGGCAGTTACATCAATTGACTGGCGCTAATATGTCTCAAGCATCTCAATTTGATCTCAGTTTCTTTTCATTTGTTGGGTTGTACTTAGGTAAATAATTTCCAAATAGTGCATATATTGAGAACAGTGCTTTTTTTAAAAAAGCCATCAGGGTTATATTTTTGATAAAAATAGAATCACTTTTAAATTTTGTTTCCTCAGGTAACACCTTAATCATCATGTTATTTAGGATTTTCCATTGTGATATAAATAAAAATTTTGATGGATAGCATTAGTTAATATAAAGAATTAGATGCAACTTCTAAAAGTAGTTTTTAGCAGTTTATATTCGTGGATTTTATACTGCAGACAAAAAAAAAAAAAAAAAAGAGTAGCAATCAAATTTCTTCACTTACCATGGAGTTAAAATGCAAATAGAAGTGGGTTTAACACAAAGCTGTCTGCCCTTAAGATACAGTTTGATATGCGAGAAGAGTCTCTTACAATAACTCTAGTAAATTAAAACATTTGCAGACTTTAGGGCATTGTGCTGTAGCTTAGTTTAATTTTACTTCAAAAGACCATTAAGTGTGCTATAGAAAGGTGGTCTTTACGATTGTTTCATGAATGAGACAGAAATAAATGAGTGAACATTGAAACTAAAAGTCTTAAGCTTTAAGTGGAATGTAGACATATTTAAACAAAAACAAGATAAATCTTTTTGTGATTTGTTCTGTTGACCTCTTCTGTCTTCTGAACATAAGATTTCTTAGAGATATAACAAGTCATAAATTCAAATGTATGGGTATTTTTTAATCACACAATGATGTTGCAAGCTTATAAAATGAAGCAAATTTGTGCATACAGCTTTGAAAATGAAAATCTACATTCAAATATTCTGTTTTAGTATATTATAAAGAAAATCATGCGAGTGGAAGCTGCTTCCTGTCTAGGAAATAGGATGCCGAAGTAATTACAATGCAGCTAAAATGCCCAAAGATATGGAACAGTAGAGAAAAAAGATGATAGCAGTAGAAACTTAGGAATAAATAGATCAGATTTTCAGAGCCCTCCTAGGAGAAGGCAAATTCAAAGTATAGCTATTTCCTGATTATTTGAGAGATGAGCATCCAATTTATAGAGTAGGGCTGGAGTGTGAAGGGCTTCTAGTAAATTGGTTCAGGCAAAACCCAACTCATCAGTCTTTCTAAGCAGCAAAACCAGATTAACATTGAATGAAAGAAACTAAAGAGAGAAAGAGGACGAAACAAAAGTCTACAGTCTTGGAGAAAAGAAGGGATAAGGTGGAGTGTAAAGATTAAAGTATAAATGCTCAGGATTTCCCTAGTGGTCCAGCGGTTAAGAATCTGCCTGCCAGTGGAGGAGACACAGGCCACGTGGCAACTAAGGCACTGTGCCGAAACTGCCGGGGCCCATGCAGCCCGGAGCCCCAGCCCTGTAGTGAGAAGCCACCACAATGAGAAGCCCTGGGCTGCAACTGGGGAGACGGCTGCACGCGGCGGTGAAGACCTGGCACAGCCAAAAATAACTGAATAAATAGAACTGTTTTCTAAAAAAAAGGGTATATGCTTAGAGTTCAGTGTGGTTAGCAGGGACAAGATGAGGCTCTGTCCCAAGTGGAATGCATATAAGCCATTTTTCCATTTTATAACCATCACAAGTATGCATATGTTCTTTGCAAGATTTCACTTATAAACACTACAGACATAATTTTTCAAGCCAGATAATGATTTTTATCTCATATAAGATACACATTTATTCATTAATTCAACACATATATATTAAGCATGTATTATGTGCCAGACCCTATTCTAGGCAGTATGGACTCAGCAATGAAGACGAAAAGCAGTGGCCTTGGGTGGTTGATAAGGGGAGAAAGATAATAAAACCAAAAAGCAAAATACATAGTGTGTTAGAAAAATGGTGACCGCTCTGGAGAGAAAAGAATCCAGAAAAGTAGCTCAGAAATTCTGGGGCGAGGAGAGCTGCACGCTTAACAGTGACCAGAGCTCGTCCAGTGAGAAGGCGACCTTTGCGTCAGGAGCTGGAGGGTGAGAAGGAGAGGGCGGCTTGGACTTCTGCTGCTGCGTGCGCTTGCTCGGTCGTGTCCGACCCTCTGCAGCCCCGGGGACTGCAGCCCGCCAGGCTTCCCTGTCCTTCACTATCGCCCAGAGCTCGCTCAGACTCATGCTCGCTGAGTCAGTGACGCCATCCAGCCGCCTCATCTTCTGCGTTTCCCCTCTCCTCCTGCCCTCAGTCTTTCCCACCATCAGGGGCTTTTCCAATGAGTCTGCTCTTTGCATCAGGTGGCCAAAGTATTGGAGCTTCAGCTTCAGTCCTTCCAGTGAATATTCAGGACTGACTTCTTTTAGGACGGACTGCTTTGATCTCCTTGCTGTCCAAGGGACTCTCGAGAGCCTTCTCTAGAGCCACAGTTGGAAAGCATCGGCTCTTCGGTGCCCAGGCTTCTTTATGCAGATTTCTGTGCGTGGGCCTAAAGCAGAGCGTACCTGGAATTTTCTGAACTAACCAGTGATGGTGACTGGTGAGGACCTGTGAAGGAAATGAGATCATTTAGGATGCTGTGGGCCTTCCTCCAGGCTTGGCTTTTTTTTTTTTTTTTTTTTCCTGAGTGATGTAGGAATCCCTCAGAAAGTTTAGGTTACAGGACTGTCTTGACAAGACTTAGGTGACAGCTGCTGTGCTGAGAATAGGGGCTTCCCTGATGGCTCAGTGGTAAAGAATCCACCTCCCAATGCAGGACACTCAGGTTCAATCCCTGGGTCCAGAAGATCCCCTGGAGGAGAAAATGGCAACCCATTCCAGTGTTCTTGCCTGGGAAACCCCATGGACAGAGGAGCCTGAGGGGGCTGCAGTCCATGGGGTCACACCGAGTTGAGCGTGACTGAACAGGCAAGCACGTGCTGAGATTGGACCCTCGTGGTGGGCACAGACCGTAGTGCAGCCGGGACCCCGGCTCTGCCATCTTCAAGCAGCTCACTTTCATGAAACGCTAAGTGCCTCAGTTCCCTCGTCTGTAAAATAGGGACGCAAGCATGCTAAACTGCTTCAGTCGTGTCTGCCTTTGCGACCCCACTGACTGTAGCCCTCCCGGCTCCTCTGTCCGTGGGACTCTCCGGGCAAGAACACTGCACATGGGTTGCCATGCCCTCCTCCAAGGGGACCTTTTGGACCCAGGGATCGAACCTGAGTCTCTCCGTCTCCTGCTTTGGCAGGCGGGCAGGTTATTTACCGCTAGCGCCACCTGGGACGCTCACAAACAAGTGATAAAAGTGCATATCTCATCAGGTTGGCGTGAGGATGAACTGAAGGATTATGTGTAAAATGTGCCTGTTACATTAGCCTGTGGGCATGCTGAGTTGCTCAGTCACGTCTGAGTCTTTGAGATCCCATGGACTGTAGCCGCCAGGCTCCTCTGTTCATGGGATTTCCCAGCCAAGAATACTGGAGTGGGTTGCCATTTCCTTCTCCAGGGCGTCTTCCTAACCCAGAGATTGAACCATGTCTGCTGCTTTCGTAGGCGAGTTCTTCACTACTGAACAACCCCATGTCAGCTACACTTCAAAGAAGTGATGAGATTCTGGATACACATTTGAAAGTGAAACTGATGGAATTTGCCAATCAGCTGGATAGGAGCATAAAAGAAAGAGGATGACATCAAAGCTGGTTCCAGCAACTGGGAGTATGTAGTTGGCGTCTAACAGGTTGGGGAGGGTACTTTAGAAGAGCTGGAACTCTGTCAGGAGCTCAGTTTGAGTTGATTTTTGTGATGCCTTCTCCTAACCCCAAGGAGAGCTTGGGTGAGCAGCTGCATGTAGGTGGGGCCCTCGCTGAAGCCTTAGCCCAGGCTGCTAGCCGTCCATAGATTACCATGCCCACCATGCTTTCCATACTTAGCATTAGTGTATGTGGATTTCCACTCATATGTTTAACTGGCCAATGTGTTTACACTGAAATATCATTTGGTATTAAAAACTGGCAGTACAAAAATGGTTTCTCAGTGCAGTATAAGAATCACCACTTCCAAACCAACTGCGCAAATCAATGAAGACAGCTAATGGTCCTTGCAGCTGCTACAGAATCCCAGCTGCTTTTGGAATTTTCTGTGTTATTAATGTAATAGCAGCAGTTAGCATTATCTGTGGCAGGCAATTATGAGCTCTTCTCATTAGTCTTAACCGGCTTCATATTGAACTTATTTTCCATTACGGGAACCATTTCCATTTCTAAAGTCACCAGACAGGGAGCTAGTGGTGACTTAAGCGCGTTTCCTTCCCCTGGCCGGAATGCGGGTGTTGCTGATGCCCGTTTAGAGCTGGGTGAGGAAAGCCTCTTGGACCTGTCAGGTCCTCTGTCCTTTCTCCACCCATCTCTAGTGTAAGTAGAAACAGATGTTGCAAAAATAATAACAGGTAAAACGTATGGAGTCACTTATGTCCTACTGGCTATGCTCAAGGTGTTCCATTTGTGGGGAAGAAAACTGAAAGCCTTTTGGACTTTCAAGCCTGCAGTCCTCACCCCCTGCCCCCCACCCCCCAGTACAAGATGCCAAGCCGCTCCCTCCTGTGCTCCCCACTTCACTCCCTAGAGTTTCCTTCTCCTTCCTACTTCCTTGCTTGGTTTCGTTTAGTTGCTTCCCAGGTGGCGCTAGTGGTGGAGAACCCGCCTGCCAGGATCCCTGGGTGGAAGACCCCCTGGAGGAGGGCGTGGCAATCCACTCTAGTATTCTTGCCTGGAGAATCCCGTGGACAGAGGAGCCTGGCGAGTCATGGTCCATAGGATGACAAAGAGCCGGACATAACTAAAGCGACTTGGCAGGAACAAAGTCGCCAAATTGTGCCTGACTCTTTGCAACCACACGGACTGTAGCCCGCCAGGCTCCTCTGTCCCTGGGATTTCCCAGGCAAACATATTAGAGTGGGTTTCCTTTTCCTCCTCCAGGAAATCTTCCTGCTTCCTAGTGGTCATTTTTAGATGGGATGAAAAGTGTACAGAATAGTCGAAGCTTAAACCAGGAAAGCTTTCTCTATTTTAGGGACACTTTTAGATGGTCCAACAATGAGCAGTTAGTGGATAAGGAGAACGGGGTGATTCAGAACAAAATTAAAAGCAGATAGGTCTGTGCATTATCTATGGGTCTGAGCTTCTTGTCATTCCACTCAATAGAGTGTGTTCTTTCTAGTGGCCAGAAGTCAGGGGGTTGCATAAAGCTCTTTAATTCCCTCTTAAACAACTGGTTTGTTTCGTGCACTTCTAATCCTATCACATTTCACAGATACCAACCCGTAAAGATGAGGATGGAAAACATGGGAAGTGCTGATGCAAACCTGGTCCACCGGAAAAGAGACTGCCCCTTTCCTGCGGATTAAGTGAATGGCGCAAGTTTGCATCTGAAATGAGTCCTGTGACTGACTGGAGAGGGGAGGGGGGCAGGACTTCAGGAGATTTAAAATATCTTCAGGAGAGGGGGAGACTATTTTACTGGGGTCAGATTAAATTACTTGGTGAACGGTTTTACTTTTCTTTCTGAAAGAAAGAACAGAAGGTAATCCCTTGGGCTGTCCTCACTGATAACATGCTCTGTGCCAGCCCGCACTACGCTTTTTGTTCATCCGCAGTGAAGAAGGGGTCTCTTGCCTGGAATGTCAGGGTGACCTCCCAGGATTTGAATTAATGTTAAGAAAAATTCTAATATTTGGAATTAGCTCTTTATTAGAAATAGACATGAGCGGGTGGTGTTGATTAGGTGCATATATTATTCTCTGTATGGATAGATAGATGCCACTCCTGATTATAGGCTTAAAGAATTGTTCTGGTTAGTTTTGTTTCCCAAACGTACAACCTAGCAAATATAGACGCATAAAAGGTGAAAATATTACCTAAAAAACAAGAGCGAGCGGCCAAAGTGAGCCCAGTGGCCATGGCGTCTCAGCCTCTCTGCAGCGATGCGGCTGCTCCCATCGCTCGGCCTCGGTCTCGGCCTGGGATGCGGCTGATGCTCCTGGGATGCGCCTTTCACGCCTGGCTCCCCAGACTTCTCGTCAGCTCTGTAACCGTAGCCAACCACACTGCTGCCGCTACACACCTTCTATTCCAGTAACCAAGAGTTGGTTCCTGCAGTTTTCAACTCAGGATCTGATCTATAGAGCCTTTGTAGATATTTACTTTAAATTTACTTTTCTGATTATTAAAAGAACCTGTGCTAAATCATAGATTACAAGAAAACATATGAACGAAAGAGAAAAAAAGGAACTATAATCCAACCGTCCAGATCTAACAGATTTGAACACTTCTCATAGTATTTTTCATACTCAGAAGGAGATAGTCACTAGTCTTCTGCCTGATTTTTGCTTAAAAATATATAACAAACAACTTTCTGTTTCAGAAACACTCTCTGATAACTTTGCTCTTTTTAATGGGGCTGGGGGAAAGGATGTGGGATTTATTATAAAATCCTGGTTTCAACCGAACATTACTTTGCCGACTAAGGTCCATCTAGTCAAGGCTATGGTTTTTCCTTGCTCATGTATGGATGTGAGAGTTGGACTGTGAAGAAGGCTGAGCACTGAAGAATTGATGGTTTTGAACTGTGGTGTTGGAGAAGACTCTTGAGAGTGCCTTGGACTGCAAGGAGATCCAACCAGTCCATTCTGAAGGAGATCAGCCCTGGGATTTCTTTGGAAGGAATGATGCTGAAGCTGAAGCTCCAGTACTTTGGCCATCTCATGGAAGAGTTGACTCATTGGAAAAGACTCTGGTGCTGGGAGGGATTGAGGGCAGGAGGAGAAGGGGACGACAGAGGATGAGATGGCTGGATGGCATCATGGACTTGATGGACGTGAGTCTGAGTGAACTCCGGGAGATGGTGATGGACAGGGAGGCCTGGCGTGCTGCGATTCATGGGGTCGCAAAGAGTCGGACACGACTGAGCGACTGAGCTGAACTGAACTGAACTGAACTGAAGAGATATAGAATTAAATATAAAATTTTAATCACTGTATATGGGAAGATGTATATGTATCACTGATTCTCATCTGGGAGTGATTTTGCCGTCGGGCGACATTTGGGGATCTCTGGAGTCATTCATGGTTGTCACCCCTGGAGGGTGTCCCTGCCGGTGGGTAGGGGTCAGGGGTCAGGGGTGCTGCTGGACGTTCTGCGTTGCACAGGAAAGCCCCAGAGCAGAGTCGTCTGGCTCAAGATGGCAGGAGCACAGAAACTGGTTGCTGTGTGTCCACGCATGAATGTACTAACCGACTGCTTACTATTAGTTTGTTTCCAGTTCTTCAGTGCTACGATTAGGGCTGTTATAAATATCCTTTGCATGCACACGCCTTTCCACACCTTTCTAATTGCTCCCTCTAGGTAAATATCTAGAGTTAGAATTGCCAGAACAATCGAGATAATGATTTTTAGAGTTCTTTTTTTTTTTTTTTAATAAACACACCGAGATTCCCATTCTAAAGAGTTGTACCACCTAATACTCTCCTCATCAGCCGGAAATACTGTCATTTCCATATCTTTGTCATAACTGTGCATGGCTGTTTGTAAATTTATAATCAATGGAATATTTTCTGGGAAAATGTAATTAATTTTGTATGTATTTGTTTCATTACTGACAAGGTTGAAACAGTAGCATTAAAAATGGCTTTTCTCACTTTAATTATAATGCCATTTCCGTTCAGTTCAGTCACTCAGTCGTGTCCGACTCTTTGCGACCCCATGAACCTCAGCACGCCAGGCCTCCCTGTCCATCACCATCTCCCGGAGTTCACTCAGACTCACATCCATTGAGTCCGTGACACCATCCAGCCATCTCATCCTCTGTCATCCCCTTCTCCTCCTGCCCCCAATCCCTCCCAGCATCAGGGTCTTTTCCAAAGAGTCAACTCTTTGCATGAGGTGGCCAAAGTATTGGAGTTTCAGCCTCAGCATCAGTCCTTCAATGAACCCAGGACCGAACTCTTTGAGGATGGACTGGTTGGATCTCCTTGCAGTCCAAGGGACTCTCAAGAGTCTTTTCTAACACCACAGTTCAAAAGCATCAATTCTTCAGCACTCAGCTTTCTTCACAGTCCAACTCTCACATCCATACATGACCACTGGAAAAACCATAGCCTTGACTAGATGGACCTTTGTTGGCAAAGTAATATCTCTGCTTTTTAATATTTAGTAAACTTGATGTTGGCTGTTGATTCTAAACAGTTTAAGTTTAATAACTGTAAGTTGGTGTTGACCATTAGACAAATGATCTTGTGAGTGAAAGAATCTTTCCTTCTGTGAATGAATGTCAAGGCCGTGTGACCTTGGAGTTACTCTCCCAAGGACTGTGTGGGTTCTACACAGATGAGGTGAAGGAAAAGTGGAGGTTGATTGGAGAGTTAATTTTCTCAGTTGGGGTACCTGGGAGAATTTGGAAGGAATTGAGCAGCAGGCAGTCGAGACTTTTCAGTGAAGCATTATTCCTCGTAGCTGTAGCAGCAGTCTAAAAGCCCAGTATCTATATGTATTTGTGACAGGTTGGTGATGATGAGAGATGCCATGTATTGAACACGTGTGTTTCAGTTAACTATTTCTGTGTGTCTGAAAAGCAAAAGTGGGATGGAAGATACAAGTGTGTGCGTTAGGAATTCGTACAGTCTAGAGTGAGACATGGCTGGTGTCAGCAGGCTGGCTCATTCTTATGGGCGTGTCACAGTCAGTTTAAGGCAAGCCGACCGCAGGCAGAGTAAAGCCCTGGCTGGGGTGCATCTGTCCCTCTTCTCTGGGGTCTGTCTGTCTCTCTTCTCTGGGGTCTGTCTCTCTCCTCTGTGGTCTCTAAGTATCTGCTGAGATAAAGTGGGTTTATTTTCATGGTGGAGACATGGTTCCAAGAGGAAACAAAAGCATTCACGAACCTCCTGAGCTGCGGGCTTGAAAGCCTTCTGCCTTCACTGTTGCCACATCTGCCAGGCAAAAGGCTGCGCCCGGGTGAGAACCAGCCTCCGCCTTTGATGGGAAGTCACAGCGCAAAGGGCACAGACACGGGAGAACGGTGAGCTGCAGCCATATAAGCAATTGTCCTACCGTAACTTACCACATGGCAGGCCTTATTTAAATGTATGCGTGTGTGCGTGTTTAATCCAAAAGTCTTGTCTGACTCTCTGTGACCCCGTGGACTATAGCCCACAGGCTCCTCTGGCCATGACCTTGTCCAGGCAAGGATACTGGAGTGGGTTGCCACTTCCCTCTCCAGGGGATCTTCTCAACTCCAGGGATTGAACCCGGGTCTCCTGCATTGGCAGGAGGATTCCTTGTGGACGGAACCACCAGGGGAGGCATAATATAATTAAAGAACACTTATCTATATTATATAATGTTATATTATATTAGGAGTGCCAGAAAAACATCTGTTTCTGCTTCATTGTCTATGCCAAAGCCCTTGACTGTGTGGATCACAATAAACTGTGGAAAATTCTGAAAGAGATGGGAATACCAGACCACCTGACCTGCCTCTTGAGAAACCTGTATCCAGGTCAGGAAGCAACAGTTAGAACTGGACATGGAACAACAGACTGGTTCCAAATAGGAAAAGGAGTACGTCAAGGCTGTATATTGTCACCCTGCTTGTTTAACTTCTATGCAGAGTACATCATGAGAAACGCTGGGCTGGAGGAAGCACAAGCTGGACTCAAGGTTGCTGGGAAAAAGATCAATAACCTCAGATATGCAGATGATACCACCTTTATGGCAGAAAGTGAAGAACTAAAGAGCTTCCTGATGAAAGTGAAAGAGGAGAGTGAAAAAGTTAAATCTCAACATTCAGAAAACTAAGACCATGGCATCTGGTCCTATCACTTCATGGCAAATAGATGAGGAAACAGTGGCTGACTTTATTTTTCTGGGCTCCAGAATCACTACAGATGGTGACTGCAGCCATGAAATCAAAAGACGGTTACTCCTTGGAAGGAAGGTTATGACCAACCTAGATAGCATATTAAAAAGCAGAGACATTACTTTATCAACAAAGGTCCATCTGGTCAAGGCTATGGTTTTTCCTGTGGTCATGTACGGCTATGAGAGTTGGACTATAAAGAAAGCTGAGTGCCGAAGAATTGATGCTTTTGAACTGTGGTGTTGGAGAAGACTCTTGAGAGTTCCTTGGACTGAAAGGAGATCCAACCAGTCCATCCTAAAGGAGATCAGTCCTGGGTGTTCATTGAAGGACTGATGCTGAGGCTGAAACTCCAATACTTTGGCCACCTGATGCGAAGAGCTGACTCATTGGAAAAGACCCTGATGCTGGGAAAGATTGAGGGCAGGAAGAGAAGGGGATGACAGAGGATGAGATGGTTGGATGGCATCACTGACTCAATGAACATGGGTTTGGGTGGACTCCGGGAGATGGTGATGGCCAGGGAGGCCTGGTGTGCTGCAGTTCATGGGGTTGCAAAGAGTCAGACACAACTGAGTGACTGAACTGAACTGAGCCTACATATTAACTTAACTGCCACAAAATATAAAACTAATATAATATCATCAGAATACCTATCTGATGATAATTTAATTACCAGAATATATAAAACTATGACAAACCTAGATGGTGTATTAAAAAGCAGAGACATTACTTTGCAGACCAAGGTCCATATAAAGCTGTGGTTTTTCCAGTAGTCATGTGTGGCTGTGAGTTGGACCATAAAGAAAGCTGAGCACCAGAGAATTGATGCTCTTGAACTGTGGTGCTGGAGAAGACGAGAGTCCCTTGGACTGCAAGGAGGTCCAACCAGTCCATCCTAAAGGAGATCAGTCCTGGGTGTTCATTGGAAGGACTGATGCTGAGGCTGAAGCTCCAATACTTTGGCCACCTCATGTGAAGAGCTGACTCCTTGGAAAAGACCCTCATGGTGGGAAAGATTGAGGGCAGGAGGAGGAGGGGATGACAGAGAATGAGATGGTTGGATGGCATCACCGACTCAATGCACATGGGTTTGAGCAAACTCTGAGAGATGGTGAAGGACAGGGAAGCCTGGTGAGCTGCAGTTCATGGGGTCGCAAAGAGTCAGACAAAACTTAGTGAGTGAAGAACAGCAGCACCATGCCCACACAATGTCAGGATTCCTACCTGGTGATAAAAAATGTGTAAGTCTGGGTGGGGAGGAAATGGAATGGTACCCTGGCACGGGAAGAAACCATATCTTTGTAGAAGATAGAGAAGGGGCTATTATTTTCTATACTATGTATTTCTAAATCAGAGAAAAGATAGCAGCTTTCATTAAGTTTCTTTGTCAAATGGGTAAGTATGTTAGAAACATCATTCAGTAAATTTCTGTTCCAAATATTTCATTTATCAAAAATCCTATGTCGTGGTCAAATTTTAACTTCAGTTGGAGTTGCAAGCTTATATTTACAAATTTTGATCAGTAATTAAATATAATTTTGGAACAGGCTGATATGAGAACTACTTGTCAGATTCTATCTATTTAAAATCAGAGAATCTTTGATACAGAACTTAGTGTTGACAAGTCCTCCACTCTGAAATACTCCACTGAGCGGAGCTTGCTGCCTGATGAGATTCTTAACGAGTTCTTTCTTCTGTGGCAGCAAAATCTGCCTTAATCCTTCCCGTGGGTCACAGCCGTGATCAGAACGTTTCCCCATCGTTGTCTGTTCCCTCACTTTGCTCTAGTTTTTTTTTTATAATGTTTCTCTTATCCTTTTCATTGTATCCATTTTGGTTTATTTGTGAACTATTGTTTTCCCCATTAGAATGTGGACTCCACGAGGTCAGGGACTTGGTTTTGTTCACTGCTCTGTGTCCAGTGCCTGGAACGGCGCCCAGCACACGGCAGGCATTCAGGAAACATTGCTGAATAAATAGCTGCTCCTTCTCCACACGCTAGTCCTTGCTGCATAGATTGCATATCGTTGCTCACTGAGTGTATCATCCACAACTGTGACAGCATTGCCTTCCAAATATTTACCAAAATTGCTGGAAGAATGTTGAACGAAATGGAGGTGTATTAATAACAGAAAGAATAGTATGGAAGGTATGGAAGCTCCTGTCACTGAGCTACTGGAAAAAAGCAATATATCAGTTGTTATTCAAAGTTACTAATGCCCTACCCCCACTTTGGGGCTTCCCAGGCAGCTTGGCAGTAAAGAGTCCACCTGCCAAGCAGGAGACATGGTTCGATCCCTGATTGGGGAGGAGACCCTGGAGGAAGGAGCAGCAACCCACTTCAGTATCTGTGTGTGCCTAGAGGATGCCAGGAACAGGGGAGCCTGGTGGGCTACTGTCCATGCAGTGGCTTAGAGTCAGACCTGACTTAGCAGCTGAGCAAGCATGCACCTTTAATCCAAGCTATTTTCCTCATAATTAAAAATAAAATGGAATCTAGGTCGAATAAAACATGACTAAAACTAATAGTATATATGAAGAAGGGATCAACGAAAATGAATGCGCATGAGATCAACCAAAGAAAGACATTCACAGAGTAGAATGCCGGATGTCCCTCCCAGGGCAGAGATCGGAGGGCCCTTCCAAGAGAAGCTCTGTCTCTGTTGCAGAGGTATGTGGGTCATCAGATTAAGTGAGCCATTAAACATGCAAACAGGTGTTATTACCTACCCTGATTCTGACGCTACAAAACCAAACAACCCTCTGATCATTTTGCTTTAGTCAGAGCTTGCCTACAGGGAAAGAATATGCGGTCAAGCTAGCGTCCTATTTACCTGATAATTTTATTCTCATTGGAATTCAGTAGTTGTCATTCTGGCAAAGCCCATCACTCTCTTTGAGCTTTACTAGTGTGGCTCGGTATCCCCGAGTCAGATCAGCTCCAGAACAATGACAAGAGCATGTATCTGGGTTTGGAAGGCTGAATTCGTCATTCTGGACAGCCAAGTAGCCCTCCCCCATCAGAGGTACTAACCGTGCTTCTGGGTGTGAAGTGCTTTCAATATATTATTCAAATCAGGAATCACTTTACAGATGTTCCCAAAGCAAACCTCTGGGATATTTTCATCAAGAAATCTAAGGGTTTTTTTGTTTTTCCTCCCAAAACAAACACATGTGAGAAAGTGATTGAAAGATAGCACAGAATGCGTACCTCGGTCCCAGGATAACCCCAAAGTTTATTTCCAAAAAATAGCTGATGTATTCATAGAAGAGGTCATGAATCTTTCTCTCTGATTTTTGTGTTTTTGTTTACTATGGATTATTTGTTGGAATTTTGAAGCACTATTTTCCAATTAGTGAAATTATTGCATTCCTATTATATTTCCCTGCATGCTGCTGTGAAATCTAACGGCCGAACCCTTTATGTGCAGGTTCTCATTGCAAACACCGTTTTGTTTCTTCCCTTCTTTTACTCTTTTTTTCCCCTTGTATTAAGTGACACAAAGGAGTTGTGATCCGCTCTGGGGAAATGAACGTGTTACTTGCTTGATGCAAGGCACAAGCTTAAACTTTAATGGATTCTTTAAGAAAGACCAGTTCACAGCCAGAATTCTTTTATCCCACAATGGTGACAAGGAAAGAGGAACTGAGGATTTTCAACAGTGAAGAATAAGAAATATGGGAACTTTTTCAAAGGCTAAGATGATGTACAGGTTCTAAAAATATTTCATTTGCATTTAAAATATGCCCTTCTAGTCTAGAAAGGAATACACATTTTTGTTAGATTTTAGATAATTATACTGACATATCGGTGCTTTTAAAAGTCACTGGCCATTTATTATTTAGAAGAAAATAGAGTGGATTTAGGGTAAAACCATGCGTGAATGTGTTCAGCGTAGTAAGAAATATTAGTCACTTTTTTCCTTAGGCTTTCAGTTGAATAACAGCAGCACACTAGGTTATTTTTATAGCTTGTTTATTTAAAAATTAGTATTTCTAAGGCTGAAGTCAAAAGTTTTCTTTCACTGGTTTAGGTCAAGCCTAACTAATTCCAGTACAGTCAACTCACACTTTCTTCCATTTATATACTCATCAATGCAAGTTGAGCCAATAAATAAGTAAATAAACCTGTTTTGTGTGCTTAGTATGGCTAGAAGGTGCTAGTGAAGACATAGAGAGGCTAAAATTTGATCATCAGCTTTGAAAAGCTTTTATGTCAATTGTTCTGGCAAAGCCTGGGCTTTGGGTCCAATAGGAGGGGTGTCGTTGACTTTGGACTTCCCTCCTCTATGAAGTGAATGTTTAGACTTGTTAAGATGAAATAAAATAATATATTTTTAAAAATCTGGCTCAGTTCCTGGCATAGATAAGCTTTCAAAGGTATGAGCTATGACCTATATAAGCATTGATCACTCTGTCCATTTTTTGATCCAACTTTTTTCAGTGGTTAAGTTGTGTCTGACTCTATCACAACATGGACTGCAGCACACCAGGCCTCCCTGTCCTTCACTATCTCTCAGACTTTGTTCAAACTCATGTCCATTGAGTCAGTGATGCCATCTAACCATCTCAGCTTCTGTTACTCCCCTCTCCTCCTGCCCTCAATCTTTTCCAGCATCAGGGTCCTTTCCAAAGAATCATCTCTTCACATCAAGTGGCCAGAGTATTGGAGCATCAGCTTCAGCATCAGTCCTTCCAATGAACATTCAGGACTCATTTCCTTTAGGATGGACTGGTTGGATCTCCTTGATGTCCTAGGGACTCTCAAGAGTCTTCTCCAACACCACAGTTCAGAAGCATTGATTCTTTGGTGCTCAGCTTTTTTTATTGTCCAGCTCTCACATCAATACATGACTACTGGAAAAACCATAGCTTTGACTATATGGATCTTTGTCAACAAATTCATGTCTCTGCTTTTTAATACTCTGTCTAGGTTTGTCACAGCTTTTCTTTCAAAGAGCAAGCGTCTTTCAATTTTATGGCCACAGTTGCAGTGGTTTGGGGCCCAAGAAAATAATTTCTGTCACTGCTTCCACTTTCCCCCCATGTATTTATCATGAAGGGATAGGACTGGATGCCAGGAACCTAGTTTTTTGAATGCTGAATTTTAAGCCAGGGTTCTGCCATTGAAGTGGTATTATCTGCATATCTGAGATTGTTGATATTTCTGTCAGCGATATTGATTCCAGCTTGTGAGTCATCCAGCCCGGCATTTCACATGATGTATTCTGCATATAAGTTAAACAAGCAGGGTGACAATAAACAGCCTTGACGTGCTCCTTTCCCAATTTTGAACCAGTCCGCTGTTCTGTGTCTGGTTCTAACTGTTACTTCTTATCCTGTATACAGGCTTCTCTGGACAGGTAAGGTGGTCTGGTAGTCCATCTCTTTAAGAATTTTCCACAGTGTTTTTGTGATCAACACAGTCAAAGGCTTCAGTGCACTGAGTAAAGCAGAGAAGATACTTCACAATGTGCAGTATTCCGTGCGTTAGTGACACAAAGGCGCCCCTTCATGGGTCACTGCCTCGTTGTGGCAAAGAGCCTCGCGTAACTCAGTGAAGCTATGAGCAATTCCGTGCAGGGGCAACCACGACGGGCGGGTTCTAGCAGAAAGTTCCAACAGAGCTTTGGAGGTTCCAACATGACCCACCGGAGGAGGGAATGGCGAACCACCCCCGTGTACTTGCCTTGAGAACCTCATGAACGGTACAAAAGGCCAAAAAGATAAGTGACCCAAAAAGACGAGTCCTCCAGCTCTGAAGGGGTCCAATATGCTACTGGGGTAGAGTGGAGGAGAGTTACCAATAGCCCCAGAATGAACGAAGCGGCTGGGCCGAAGAGTATATGACACTCAGCTGCAGATGTGTCTGGTGATGAAAGTAAAATCAATGCTGCGAAGAACAGTATTATACAGGAAGCTGGTGTGTTAGGCCCATGAATCAAAGAGAATTGAACGTGGGCAAGCAGGAGACGGTAAGAATAAACACCAGTTGAATGCAGAGTTCCAAAGAATAGCTAGGAGAGACAAGAAGGCCTTCAAGGATCAGTGCATAGTAACAGACAAACACAACAGAAGGGGAAAGGCTAGAGATCTTAACTGGAAACATGAATGGCGCATTCTGCCCAAAGATGGGCCCAAAACGGATGAAAATGGTAGAGACCAGTAGATGCTGAAGAGGTCAGTGAGAGATGGAAAGAGCACACAGAAGAACTGTGTAAAAACTATCTTCATGAACCGGATCACTACAACGGTGAGGTGAATCACCCAGAGCCGGACATTCTGGAGGGCAGTCAAGTGGCAGTCAAGTGCTTTACTAAAGCACTGCTGTTAGTAAAGCTATGGATGTGATCGAATCCCAGAAGAGCTATTCAGATCCCTAAAGGGCGATGCCATCAAGGTTTTGCATTTATTATGTCAGCAAATCTGGAAGACGCAGCAGCGGCCCCAAGACTGGACAATGTCAGTCCTCATCCCGATTCCCAAGAAGCGAAGTACCAAAGAATGAGCTAACTGTCAGACAGTCACACTCGTCTCCCCTGCTGTGACGGTCACACTTAAAATCTTGCATGCTAGGGATTCAGAATTATGTGAACCGAGAACTTCCAGGTGTCCAACCTGGGTTTAGAAAAGGAAGAGGAACCAGAGATCAAATTGCTAACATTCACTGGATTATAGAGAAAGCAGGGAATTTCAGAAAAACAAACAAACAAACACCTATCTCTGTTTCATTGACTATGCTAAAGCCTTTGACTGTGTGGATCATGACAAACTGTGAAAAGCTCTTAGATGGGAATACCAGACCATCTTACCTGTGTCCTGAGAAACTTGTATGCGGGTCAAGAAGCAACAGTTAGAATCCTGTATGGAACACCTGATTGGTTCAAGATCGAGAAAGGAGCACGGCAGGGCTGTCTGCTGCCACCCTGTTTGTTTAATCTGTACTCTGAGCACATCATGAGAAATGCCGGACTGGAATTATAGGTGGGGGGAACATCAACAACCTCAGATATGTGGATGACACCACTCTAATGGCAGAAAGTGAAGAGGAACTAAAGAGCCTCTTGATGAGGGTGAAGGAGGATAGTGAAAGAGCCCGCTAGGACTAAATATTAAAAAACGAAGATCATAGCATCCAGCCCCATTACAGCATAAAAAATAGAGGAGGAAAGGTGGAAGTAATCACAGGTTTCTTTTTCTTGGGCGCCAAAGTCACTATGAATGGTGACTGCAGTCATGAAATCAGATGATTGCTTCTTTGCAGGAAAGCAATAACAAACCTAGACAATATGCTGAAAAGCAGAGGCATTACTCTGCTCACAAAGGTCCGTATAGTCAAGGCTGTGGTCTTCCCAGTAATCACATATGGTTGTGAGAGCTGGACCATTAAGAAGGTAGAACAGCAAAGAACTGATGCCTTTGAACTGCGGTGCTGGAGAAGACTCCCGAAAGTGACCGGAGAGCAAGGAGATCAAACCAGTCAATCTGGAAAGACTGCTGGTGGAGCTGAAACTTCAGAATTTTGTCATCTGATGAGAAGAACTGATTCGTTGGGAAAAGACCCTGATGATTTCCCTGGGAAAGACTGAGGGCAGGAGAAGAGGGCAACAAAGGATGAGATGGTTGGATGGCTTCACGGATGCAATGAATATGAACTTGGGCAAACTCCAGGAGATGGTGAGGGACATGAGGCCTGGCGTGCTGCAGTCCGTGGGGTCGCACAGAGTTGGACACGACTGAACAACAACGACAAAATATAAAGGCGAATCATCCCCTTCTCTCTATGGGTCTAATGAGGGGACCCAAGACATTGCTGATAGGATAAAATTTCCATTATTCAACTAAATGCACATTTATAGAAAATTTTACTCTAGCTCTTCCGTATGACATATGTCCGTGTCATGGGATAATTAGATAAAACAAAAAAATAAAAAAACAGATGCTAATAATTACCGATTTCATGCTATATGGCAAATACTTGCAATATCTGATCTCCAATATTGTCTTAAACAATAATGGAAAACAGATCACCATGAGGTGCATGTAAAGCTCCTGCTTTACACACTGGGAGATGAGGTTAATCAATCACAAAAATGTCTGTATCTGGAGCGTGAACTTAGTTGTGTTTCCAGCAATACTATAAAATTTATAATTGCATGGCCGTCGTTAAGTCCACGAGTCAGTGATGCCATCTGGGTATGGAATATAGATGGAAAACTTTTTAAAAAAAGCAAAGCACAGTTGGTAGGAAAAAATTAGGGGAAATGAATGCTGGAGGTATATATGTTTATATGCATATATGTCTTCATATATTATCTGTATGTATTTATAATTGTACAACCTGGTTTGTATATATAACAAGATACAAAATCAAATTTGATCCAGATCGGACTGGTTTTGGTCCTGTGTTTTAAAAGTCACAGAATCCTGCTGATTAATTTAACCTTGAATGAATGAATGAAGTTGCTCAGTCATGTCCGACTCTTTGCGACCCCATGGGAGGCTCCTCTGTCCATGGGATTTTCCAGGCAATGGTACTGGAGTGGATTGCCATTTCCTTCTCCAGCGGATCTTCCCAACCCAAGGATCGAACCTGGGTCGCCTGCATTGTAGACAGACGCTTTACCGTCTGAGCCACAAAGGCATTTATTGGAAAGTTATCAAATAGTTCACAAAATGGAGTGCTGACAAGCCAGGCCTTATGAGAGAGCAGAGTAAGCACAATCGGGACCTTAGGCGTGGGGTCGCACAGTCAGCCTCTTTTCAGCTCTGCCGCCGCCTGCCGTCCCTTTCCTGAAGTGCGCAGGTGCATCTTGAGCTTTTTCTGCATGCTCTGTCTGCCCTTATCAGGGGGTGTTCCTCCAAACGCCTGCAGAAGTTTGGATCCACAGGAAATAAAGCAAGGCGGTGTTGACCAAAGGAAGTAATACCGAGCAGCTTCTCCAGGGTGCTCAGTCCCCAGGAGAGCCCTATCTTCCCTGCACAGTTCCTGCCCTTTTGAGCCTTAGAACAGCTATTTTTGTGAGAAAAATCAGGCAAGTCAACAACGGAGCTGAAGTTATTTGCAGTTTTCATACTGTTTGGCCACCTGATAGGAAGAGCCAACTCACTGGAAAAGACCCTGATGCTGGGAAAGATTGAAGGCGGGAGGAGAGAGGGACGACAGAGGATGAGATGGTTGGATGGCATCACCGACTCCACGGACATGAGTTTGAGCAAAATGGGGTCGCAGAGTCAGACATGACTTAGCAACTAAATGGCAACAATAACACCAAAATGCTGCTTGTTTCACTTAGATAGTCCTCAGAACTTCCTCCGAACTCTTATGCGGAACATATTTGTGTATTTCAGTTTCCCTTGGGTGGAAGAAGTACTAATTCATGTGAGAAACTGCCCTTCAAGCTCTTTGGATAAAGATTCCTGGTTGCAGCCAGTGAGGAATAGCCACCATTCCCAGGTCCCCACTGTTGCTCGCACTGATGCCGGCGATGACATTATATAAAAATCACCTTGACAGATCAAAACAAACAAAGCTAGTTCAGGGTGCAGAGAGCTGAAAATATTCTCTAACAGTCACATCCTGAAACTGCAGGGCTTAAAAAAGCAAAGGCACGTCAAAATTAAATAAAATAAATCATTTAAAAAGTCTGATCTTACCACTGCATTTTCAATCCCCAAACCAGACAGTCTTTAAATAAAAAGAACTAGTTGGTGAGATTTTGCTGCTTTCAGAATGCTAAGATTCAAAACTGAAAATAATTGCTATATTTTGGTGACCTTAAATGCATACTTGAAATCATTGTATATATCAGATTGGCATCTCAAAAGATCTATGTAAATCAGAGTGTATTTAAAGTATCCTAGAGTTACTATTAGTAAAAAAAAATAAAAGTATTCATATAGTTTGAATGCTGAGCCTCTAATTGAATTAGTTTTTAGATCCTTGTTTGAGCTTCGATGGTCCATCATTGCAAATGTTTCATATGTTACCCTTCCTTTCTGATCCTTCTCTCTCCGTTGTCTTTTATTTATTTATTTAGCAAATATTAATGACGATACTATCCTGGGTGTTGGTAGCAACCTATCAATAATCTTTCTCCCCATGAACTGACAGTCTAGTTGGGAAGAGACAGACATTAATCAAATAATCAAATGCACACATATATACACACATAATTATAACAAAAAAATGCAGTTTGTCCTGAGAATATAATTTGGGCTGCCTCATTGAGACTGGGGCACCAGAAAGACTGCAGGACAAAATGGCATTTTCACGGTGACTTGAGGCAGGGAGGGGAGTTAAGGATGCAGGTGGGATGCTCACACGTGTGGAGGAGATGCAAGAGCATTCCAGACAGAGGGAACAGCATGCGTAAAGATGTGCACGCCAAGAGTAGCTTCCTCTGAGAGCCGGAGGGAAGGCCGTGTGACCAGCTGTTAGGCCGTGAAGGAAGAGGGGACTAAGATGAGCTCGGGGTGAGAGGTCAGGGGAGAGATCACGGGAGCGCGAGGAAGCCTGGAAGGCGTCTAAATGGGGAAGGAAACCAGATCTCTTCATTCTAGAAGATTTCTCCAGCTTCCTGGTAAAGAAAGCATTGGAAGGAGGCAGGAGTAGGTGCAGGAAAAGCAGCTTGGCGTCTACAGCGGTAGGTCAGGCACAGGAACAGACGTGGGTCTCAGTGTGTCTCTGTGCTAAATCCTGTGCTCAGGTTGCTTAACCGGCTAAAGCTTTACTGTTCTTACCTGGAAAATGGAAATAAAGATAAATATTTCCCCAACATGCTGTCTGTGAAGACTGAGATGTAAGATGCAGAAAGCGATCGCACGACACGTGGGGAGTCTTCTGTCGCTAAGAGACGCTGTTAACCTGCTAGCAAAGTGGTGCTCAGAATCCTCCCAGCCTGGCTTCAGCAATACGCGAACCGTGAACTCCCTGACGTTCAAGCTGGCTTTAGAAAAGGCAGAGGAACCAGAGATCAAATTGCCAACATCTGCTGGATCATGGAAAAGGGAAGAGAGTTCCAGAAAAACATCTATTTCTGCTTTATTGACTATGCCAAAGCCTTTGACTGTGTGGATCACAATAAACTGTGGAAAATTCTGAGAGAGATGGGAATACCAGACCACCTGACCTGCCTCTTGAGAAATCTGTATGCAGAGGTCAGGAAGCCAGTTAGAACTGGACATGGAACAACAGCCTGGTTCCAAATAGGAAAAGGAGTACGTCAAGGCTGTATATTGTCCCCCTGCTTATTTAACTTCTATGCAGAGTACATCATGAGAAACGCTGCACTGGAAGAAACACAAGCTGGAATCAAGATCGCCGGGAGAAATATCAATAACCTCAGATATGCAGATGACACCACCCTTATGGCAGAAAGTAAAGAGGAGCTAAAAGCCTCTTGATGAAAGTGAAAGAGGAGAGTGAAAAAGTTGGCTTAAAGCTCAACATTCAGAAAATGAAGATCATGGCATCCGGTCCCATCACTTCATGGGAAATAGATGGGGAAACAGTGGAAACAGTGTCAGACTTTATTTTTGGGGCTCCAAAATCACTGCAGATGGTGACTGCAGCCATGAAATTAAAAGACGCTTACTCCTTGGAAGAAAAGTTATGACCAACCTAGATAGCATATTCAAAAGCAGAGACATTACTTTGACGACCAAGGTCCGTCTAGTCAAGGCTATGGTTTTTCCTGTGGTCATGTATGGATGTGAGAGTTGGACTGTGAAGAAGGCTGAGCGCCGAAGAATTGATGCTTTTGAACTGTGGTGTTGGAGAAGACTCTTGAGAGTCCCTTGGACTGCAAGGAGATCCAACCAGTCCATTCAGAAGGAGATCAGCCCTGGGATTTCTTTGAAAGGACTAATGCTAAAGCTGAAGCTCCAGTACTTTGGCCACCTCATGCGAAGAGTTGACTCATTGGAAAAGACTCTGATGCTGGGAGGGATTGGGGGCAGGAGGAGAAGGGGACGACCGAGGATGAGATGGCTGGATGGCATCACTGACTCGATGGATGCGAGTCTGAGTGAACTCTGGGAGTTGGTGATGGACAGGGAGGCCTGGCGTGCTGCGATTCATGGGGTCACAGAGAGTCGGACACGACTGAGCGACTGAACTGAACTGAACTGAACTGAACTGAACTGAACTGAAGGATCCTTTGTCTGAGATCTACTTCCATGTTGGTATAGCTGTTTCTTTCCTTTTGCTGTTGTTCAATTGCTCAGTCACGTCCAGTTCTTTGTGGCCCCGTGGACTGCAGTATGCCAGGCTTCCCTGTTCTTCATCATCTCTGGGAGCTTGCTCAAATCATGGCCATTGAGTCGGTGATGCCATCCAACCATCTCATCCTCTGCCGTCCCTTCTCCTCCCACTTTCAATCTTTCCCAGCATCAGGACTCCTTTCCAATGAGTTGGCTCTTTGCATCAGATGGCCAAGGTATTGGAGCTTCAGCATCAGTCATTCCAATAAATATTAGGGTTGATTTCCTTCAGGATTCCCTGATTTGATTTCCTTGCTATGCAAGGAACTCTCAAGCGTCTTCTCCAACACCACAACCCAAACGCATCAATTCTTTGGTGCTCGGCCTTTTTTATTGTCCAGCTCTCACATCCATACATGGCTACTGGAAAACCATGGCTCCGACTCCATGGACATTTTCAGCAAAGTGACGCAGTGACGCCTCTGTTTCTTAATAAGCTGTCTATGTTGTCGCAGCTTTTCTTCCAAGGAGCAACTGTGTTTCGATTTCATGACTGCGTCACCACCCACAGTGATTTTGGAGCCCAAGAAAATAAAGTCTGTCTCTGTTTTCATTGTTTCCCCGTCTATTTTCCATGAAGTGATGGCACCAGAGGCCACGACCTTCGTTTTTTGAACGTTGAGTTTTAAGCCAGCTTTTCACTCTCCTCCCCCCCGTTCATCCTTCAGTTCCTCTTCACTTTCGCTGTGAGGGTGGTGCCATCTGCATATATGAGGTTATTGATATTTCTCCCAGCAATCTTGATCCCCACTTGTGATTCATCCAGCGTGGCATTTCACATGATGCACGCTGCCGCTGCTGCCAAGTCGCTTCAGTCGTGTCTGACTCTGTGCGACCCCACAGACGGCAGCCCACCAGGCTCCCCCGTCCCTGGGATTCTCCAGGCAAGAACACTGGAGTGGGTTGCCATCTCCTTCTCCAATGCATGAAAGTGAAAAGCGAAAGTGAAGCCGCTCAGTTGTGTCTGACCCTTAGTGACCCCATGGATGGCAGCCGACCAGGCTCCTCCGTCCATGGGATTTTCCAGATGAGAGCACTGGAGTGGGTGCCATCGCCTTCTCCAATGATGTCCTCTATGTAAGGTAAATGAGCAGGGAGACAATGTACAGCCTTGAAGCTCTCCGTTCCCAGTTTTGAACAAGACTGTTGATGGTTCCACGTTGTTCCACGTCCAGTTCTGTTATTTCTTTACCAAAACACGGGTTTCTCAGGAGGCAGGTGAGGTGGTCTGGTATTCCCATCTCTTTAGGAATTTTCCACAGTTTGTTGTGATTTCAGTCGAAGGCTTTAGCATAGTCGGTAAAGCAGAAGTAGACGTTTTTCTGGAATTATCTATGATCCAATGGATGTTACAATTCAATTTCTGGTTCCACTGTTTTTTTAAAATCTAGCTTGTAGATCTAAAAGTTCTCGGTTCATGTACTGCTGAAGAAGACTAGCTTGGAGAATTTTGAGCATTTCTTTGGTAGCATGTGAGATGAGTGCAACTGTGTGGTCGTTTGAGCATTCCTTGGCATTGCCTTTCTTTGGGATTGGAATGAAAACGGACCTTTTCCACTGCTGTGGCCACTGCTGAGTTGTCCAAATTTTCTGGCATACTAAGTGCAGCGCTTTCACAGTATCATCTTTTAGGACTTGAAATAGCTCAGCTGGAATCCCATCACCTCCACTGGCTTCGTTGGTAGTGATGCTTCCTAAGGCCCACTTGACTTCATCCCTCAGGATGTCTGGCTCCAGGCGGGTGATCACACCATCGTGATTATCCAGGCCATTAAGATCTTTCCTGCGCAGTTCTCCTGTGTATTCTCGCCTCCTCTTCTTAACATCTTCGGCTTCTGTCAGGTCCTCGCTGCCTCTGCCCTTTATTGAGCCCGTCTTTGCACGAAACGTTCCCTTGCTATCGCTAATATTCTTGAAGAGGTCTCTAGTTTTGCCCACTGTACTGTTTTCCCCTATTTCTTTGCATTGATCATTTAGGAAGGCTTTCTTATCTCTCCTTGCCATTCTTTGGAAATCCGAATTCCTTTTCTCCTTTGTCTTTTGCTTCTCTTCTTTTCTCAGCTAAGACCTGAGGAAAGAGAAGGCCTCCTCAGACAACCATTCTGCCTTTTTGCATTTCTTTTTTGGAGATGGTTTTGATCACTGCCTCCTGAATAATGTTACAAACGTCTGTCCATAGTTTTTCAGTCACTCTGTCTATCAGATCTAATCTCTTAAATCTATTTCTCACTTCCACTGTATAGTCATAAGGAATTTGATTTAGGTCATACCTGAGTGGTCTAGTGGTTTTCCCTACTTTCTTCATTTTAAGTCTCAATTTTGTGATAAGGAGTTCCTGATCTGAGGCACAGTCAACTCCTGGTCTTGTTTTTGCTGACTGTATACAGCTTCCCCATCTTTGGTTGCAAAGAATGTAATCAGTCTGATTTTGATATTGACCATCTGGCGATGCCCATGTTTAGAGTTGTCTCTTGTGCTGTATGAAGAGGGTGTTTGCTGTGACCAACACATTCTCTTGGCAAAACTCTGTTAGCCTTTGTCCTGATTCATTTTTGACTCCAAGACCAACCTTGCCCGTTACTCCAGGCTTCTCTTGGCTTCCTGCTTTGCATTCCAGCCCCCTGCAGTGAAAATGACATCTCTTTTCGTTGTGAGTTCTAGGTCTTATAGCTTTTCATAGAGCCCTTCAGCTTCTTTGGCATTACTGGTCAGGGCGTAGACTTGGATCACTGTGATACTGAATGGTTTGCATTGGAAACGAGCAGAGATCATTCTGTTATTTTTGAGATTGTTCCCAAGTACTGCATTTTGAACTCTTTTTCTTTTTTTTTTTTTTTTTGACTATGAGGGCTACTCCAATTCTTCTAAGGCGTTCTTTTCCACAGTAGTAGATATAATGGTCCTCTGAATTAAATACGCCCATTCCTGTCCATTTCTTTCCTTTAGATTAGTATATACATGTTATAGCTTGTTTTTATCCTTTTGCTTATATCCCATCGGTGTGTCCATATTTAAAATAGATTTCTTGCCGATTTACGTTTGGTTTTCCTCCATTCCATATGTCTGGTCAGAAAGTTTCCTTCTGATGGAAAGTCTGGGCAATCACGGAGCTTGCTTCCTTTGTTTCCTTTCTCTCGTGGATCATGCTTTTGTGTGATCCAGTGTCCTATGCTTTGGCCAGTGTCCTGAGACAATAGTTTTCTGTATTCTGTCCAGTTTTCTAGCAGGAGGTTACATTCTGGTTCTTCACATGCATAAGGAAATGAAAGTGATGTGATATTTGACCAGCGACTTGAATGATGATGCATTTTATATTTTAACTTAGTTATAACCAGTATTTTTTAATTTGGAATTTCTTTAATTTCTCGAGCACTTACTAACAGCTAACAAAAGAATCAAAGTTATTTTTTAACTAGTTTAAGTATCTAGTACTGTGCATCTGATATTGATATTGACATGACATTCTCACAATGGCTTCAGGATTCTGTAACTTCTAAACATCATAAAACAAAATGGTTATTCTGGTGCAAAGAAAACAAAAACCCCATAAAAATCTTAAAGTAGGATCTTATTGAGTGCTTAAAATGTTAATGTGTGGGCCCCAAATATATAAAGTTGATACTGGGGGAATGATCAAAATCTCCTTAGAAGACTTTCAGACATTTATAAAGCACTTTATTAATAACAGCACTTCCTACTTGATGTTTAGTCACCCAGGCCCTCAAATTACGTGTGTGTGTGTCTCACTAGGATTAGTGTCAGTGAAAATAGTGCCTAGTATGCTGTCTTTTCCTGTGTTTACTATTCCATTTATTTAACCCCTGAGATGGGCTCAAATCCTTGGTTGCAGCAAGGCCAGAGAGAGCAGTGTAAGCAATATTCTTGTAAAATATCTACTAATCCCAGCTAATCCACACTGGCTGCCTGAGAAGGAAACTTGCCTGCCCGTGCGGGTCCTCAGGCAAAGCGGGGGTGTCATTGTGATGGTGAAACACACGTCACCTCTTCGAAGCTGGATGAGCCACCGAAGGCTCTCAGGAGCCTCTTGCGCAGACAGGCCCAGGGAAATCTCTTTCCCAACTTTCTCCTTCAGTTGCAGCTCCATTGCTATTGCATCACTGGCCTGTGGAGTAAATTCTCACCAACTCATTTCAGTCCTTCCGCCAAAATGGAGCCTGACCCTCTCACATGTTGTTTTGCTCCAGATCTGTGTCTATTCCACAGTTATGTGGTTTTCCTCGGTTTGGTGTCTTTAACCTCAGGAGAGGCCTCCGTGACCAGAACAGATAGCAGCAGGAGCTGGTGGAAACTGATTCCTTCACAAAACTCCCCCTGAGCCTTCAAGAGAGCTTGCTCTTGTTTTACAGATGTACCAAGATATCAGGCCTTCTTCCTTCTTAATACATTACTATCATATAAATATGAGAATTCTTCAGGTTTGTCTTGATGATCAGAGAAATTTAACAGAGCATATGATATTAGCTTCCTGCGGCTGCTGTAGTAAATGCCACAAACTGGGTGGCTTAAGACAATATACGTCTTTTTTCTCATAGTCCTGGAGGACAGAAGTATGAAACCAAGGTGTCATTGGCAGGAGTCTTGGGTTCAATCTCTGGTTCGGGAAGATCCCTTGGAGAAGGGAATGGCAAGCTACTTCAGTACTCCCACCTGGAGAATCCCATGGACGGGAGACCCTGAAAGGCTACAATTCATGAGGTCTCAAAGAGCTGGACACGACTGAGCGAGTAACACTTTCACTTTCAAACCTATGTCACACACAGAATCTTTCACACTCCAATATCTCTCATATCATTATTTTTCTCATTTTTCCCCAAATACCAATGTTGCTTTTCATACTATATACATAAGTATGTATTCACCAAAAAACTGCCATTATTCTCATGCTAATGTGCTCAGTTTCACGTGCTCCTTACTGGCTCCATGTGGACTGCTAGGCTGACAATCGCTAGAATTATCTTTTCAAAGAACTACATCTTCATTCGTGACTGGCCAGAGCTCTTAACTTCCGCTTCTTTTCTCTCCGCTCTCATCTCTCAAATCTGTCCTTAGGAGGTCAGGTTTTCTTCCTGTCATTCTTCTCTGTTGTTTTCTTATATCCCCATGATAATCCTCCGGTGAAAATGCACCTCTTCAGCGTGTGCCTGTGTGCGTTCAGCTCAGTTCAGTTCACTCAGTCGTGTCCGACTCTTTCGACCCCATGAACCGCAGCACACCAGGCTTCCCTGTCCGTCACCAACTCCCAGAGTTCACCCAAACCCATGTCCATTGAGTCGGTGATGCCTTCTAACCATCTCATCCTCTGTCGTCCCCTTCTCCTCCTGCCTTCAATCTTTCCCAGCATCGGGGTCTTTTCAAATGAGTCAGCTCTTCACATTAGGTGGCCAAAGTATTGGAGTTTCAGCTTCAGCATCAGTCCTTCCAATGAACACCCAGGACTGATCTCCTTTAGGATGGACTGGTTGGATCTCCTTGCAGTCCAAGGGACTCTTACAGTCTTCTCCAACACCACAATTCAAAAGCATTCATTCTTTGGTGCTCAGCTTTCTTTATAGTCCACCTCTCACATCCATACATAATCCTTGACTAGACGGACCTTTGTCAGCAAAGTAATGTCTCTGCTTTGGAGTCAGATAATGTAGAATTGGATGTGATCGTGTGATGTTGTCATGTATAATATGAGATATATATATTTGCTCTTCAGCCCATTTCTGATGTAGGGCTCCTAAAACTCCGTATAGCTCTCCTTCTGGTTGTTTCTGAATTATACTCTTTTAAAACACTTCTTTGAGTTCTCGGAGTCATTTTAGCAGGTTAGTAGAACCCAAGGTGTGGTCTTGGGGACCGTCTGCGTTACAGCCAGTTGGTCAGAAGTTTAGGTAACAACCTGGGCTCGTGACCGGCACGCTGAGTTAGAGAACCTCGAATCTGTAGATTGATGAGAAGCACAGGTAACAATCTGGGTCTGCCACTGGCCTCTGAAGTGTGAGCAAGGGAGGCTGCAATCCTGTAGGACTGAACCTTTAACCTGTACAATCAGATGCTATCTCTGGATAGACAATGTCACAGTTGAGTTGAATTCTTAGACACAAACCTCCACGTTGAGTCTCAGACAACCGAACAGATCATGATAAAAATAATGTCTTTCCTAAGCCTCTTTTGCAACATCTGTCTGGGAAAGAAATCATAAGTAATCTAGCCTGGGATCGTGATTCACCTTTTAGTGAAAGTGAAAGAAAGTGAAGTTGCTCAGTCGTGTCTGACTCTTTGTGACCCCATGGACTGTAGCCTACCAGGCTCCTCCCTCCACGGGATTCTCCAGGCAAGAGTACTGGAGTGGGTTGCCATTCCCTTCTCCAGGGATCCTTCTTCCCTACCCAGGGATCGAACTCAGGTCTCCTGGATTCCAGGCAGAGGCTTTAACCTCTGAGCCACCTTAACCCTAAATCCTCTCTCCTCTAGTACTTACCATCTTGTTTCTTCTCTCCTAAAACTCAAACTGATGTCTGCAAAAGCCGTCGCGATGACAGTCTGCAGAGGAACAGGGACGACAATGTGCACATACAGACATTTCTCTTTTCTTTGTGTGGAGTCTCAGTATATGGACATTCTGTTTGTGCTTTTGTGGGATTTGGGGGGGGGTTCTTGTCAATGAACGCTGCATGGCCATGGGAAATTGAGTCCTAAAGTTAGATAGGATAAGCCAGAATTTAAGCTTTTACGATGAGGAAATTTCTCTTGGAGGTGACATACCTAACGACTTCAGACCCCACCTTAAAGACAACATGGGCAGAGCTGGAGCAGCGTTTGTGCTGGGAGCGGAAGTAACTAACGGCGCTCTTTCTTCCTCTACTGTTTTTTGGCTCACCTTTTCCCTCTTACTCACTCTGTAGAGCCTGCTGCTGCTGCTAAGTCACTACACTTTTCATTTCGAGTAAAACAGAAAAATGTATGATGATAGCTTTCTCAGGTCCCTCTGTCTAATATCAGTGCACGCCCTGCCCCCTGCTGACTTGCTACCTGGAAACGTTCTTTCTTAAAATCTCTGAGTTTCCCCCTTCTCACTGCCTTTCCTCCTACTTTTATTTGATGGCCTAAGCCTCTCTTTTTTGAGAATTTTATGACACAGTCAAATACTGTCTCCCACCCCAATTGTCAAGCCCATCACTCTAAACCATATCAGCCTTTTAAATGTCACTTTAAATGTTCACTTATCTTCTTCATTAGAATATGAGCTACACGAGGGGCAAGATCTCTGGTGACTAACTTGTTGCTGTCTTCTCTCAGTTCTGAGGTGAATGTGCTGTGCGTAACGGGCTCTCCAGGAGAGTGGTTTTGGAGAGTTAAGTGCGCACCCCCTTCTCACCCTTATGCTAAAGAGGAGCCGAGCAATGCGCACCCACGTGTAGTGGGGTCCAGTTCAGGGGTTTCCAGTAAGAACTGCGCTAAGGCCGCTCATCACTCGTCCTCACCTCAGTCTTCGGGTATGAAGCGGACAATGGAAAAAGGATCACACACCTGCGTCCAGACCCGGGCCAGACTGAAGCAAGGCTGACTAGGATGCTGAATACTAGAGCTTACTCTCAGAGCTGTGCAAACGGTGACTCTGTATTTGAGTGGCCCTGGGAGTGAGCGTCTCCTTAAATTTTGAGCCATAGGTCTCTTGATTGCTTCTTCATAGCCCTAACCCTGATTGTATTTTACTGAGGTCAATTTGGGAACTTAAAACAGGCTCCTACAATACTGGATGACGGTTTGTAACACTGTACAGGAGATGGTGATCAAAACCATCCCCAAGAAAAAGAAATGTAAAAAGGTAAAATGGTTGTCTGAGGAGGCCTTACAAATAGCTGTGAAAAAAAGACAAGTGAAAGGCAAAGGAGACAAGGAAAGATATACCGATTTGAATGCAGAGTTCGAGAGAATAGCAAGGAGAGATAAGAAAGCCTTCTTCAGTCATCAGTGCAGAGAAACAGGAAAACAATACGATGGGAAAGACCAGAGATCTCTGCAACAACATTAGAGATACCAAGGGAACATCTCATGCGAAGATGGGCTCGATAAAGGGCAGAAACAGTATGGGCCTAACAGAAGCAGACAGGGTCAAGAAAAGGTGGCAGGAATACACAGAAGAGCTGTACAAAAAAGATACTAATGACCCAGGTAACCACGCTGTTGTGATCACTCACCTAGAGCCAGACATCCTGGAATGTGAAGGCAAGTGTGCCTTAGGAAGCATCACTATGAACAAAGCTAGTAGAGGTGATGAAATTCCAGCTGAGTTATTTCAAATCTTAAAAGATGATGCTGTGAAAGCACTTCACTCAATATGCCAGCAAATTTGGAAAACTCAGCAGTGGCCACAGGACTCGAAAAGGTCAGTTTTCATTCTAATCCCAAAGAAAGGCAATGCCAAAGAATGCTCAAACTACCGCACAATTGCACTCATCTCACATGCTAGCAAAGTAATGCTCAAAACTCACTAAGCCAGGCTTCAACAGTAAGTGATATGAGAACTTCCAGATGTTTAAGCTGGATTTAGAAAAAGAGGAACCACAGATCAAATTGTCAACATCTGTTGGATCATAGAAAAAGCAAGAGAGTTCCAGAAAAACATCCACTTCTGCTTTATTGACTATGCCAAAGCATTTGACTATGCGGATTTCAACAGACTATGGAAAATTCTGAAAGAGATGGGAATACCAGACCACCTTACCTGCCTCCTGAGAAATCTGTATGCAAGTCAAGAAGCAACAGTTAGAACTGGACATGGAACAACAGACTGGTTCCAAATAGGAAAAGGAGTACGTCAAGGCTGTATATTGTCACCCTGCTTATTTAACTTCTATGCAGGGTACATCATGAGAAATGCTGGGCTGGAAGAAGCACAAGCTAGAATCAAGATTGCTGGGAGAACTATCAATAACCTCAGATAAGCAGATGACACCACCCTTATGGTAGAAAGTGAGGAGGAGCTGAGGAGCTTCTTGAGGAAAGTGAAAGAGGAGAGTGAAAAAACTGGCTTAAAACTAAACTTTGACAAAGTGAAGATTATGACATCCAGTCCCATTGCTTCATGGGAAATAGATGGGAAACAGTGGAAACAGTGGCTGACTTTGTTTTGGGGGCTCCAAAATCACTGCAGATGGTGACTGCAACCATGAAATTCAAAGATGCTTACTCCTTGGAAGGAAAGTTATGACCAACCTAGACAGCATATTCAAAAGCAGAGACATTACTTTGTCAACAAAGGTCCATCTAGTCAAGGCTATGGTTTTTCCAGTGGTCATGTATGGATGTGAGAGTTGGACTGTGAAGAAAGCTGAACGCTGAAGAATGGATGCTTTTGAACTGTGGTGTTGGAAAAGACTCTTGAGAGTCCCTTGGACAGAAAGGAGATCAAACCAGTCAATCCTAAAGGAAATCAGTCCTGAATATTCGTTCGAAGGACCAATGTTGAAGCTGAAACTCCAATCCTTTGGCCACCTGACGTGAAGAACTGACTTGTTGGAAAAGACCCTGATGCTGGGAAAGATTGAAGGCAGGGAGGAAAAGGGGGCGACAGAGGATGAGATGGTTGGATGGCATCACCAACTCGATGGACATGAGTTTGAGCAAGCTCCAGGAGTTAGTGAAGGACAGGGAGGCCTGGTGTGCCGCAGTCCATGGTGTCGCAGAGTCCACCACGCCTGAGTGACTGAACTGAACCGAACTGATGTTCCAAATATCTCACAGAGTGTGGTTATACTAAAAAATTCATTTGATGTTTAGCTGAAATTCAGATGTAAGCATGCATCCTGCATTGTTATTTGCTGAACCTGACCACACCTATCTGGAGGTTTTTGGGGGTAATGATCTCATGATGGTTATGTTGTGACCAACTTCACCTCAACAATGATCTCATAGAAGGATGGTTTGATCTGTCCTGTGAATAGTGAAAAGCCAAGTTAGGGGTCTCAGTCATCATTGCTGTGCTGTTCATGTCTCTCCAACCTTCTCAATTTGCTCTGCAATGAGAGTATATCAGATGAAGCAAACATTTCCACCTGAAGCTTTTATAAAAGACTGAATACTTAGAGTTTCTCAAAGCAGATACCCCTGCTTTAACTGTTTGAAAATTTGTTGAATTCACTAATAAAAGATCCCCAGAGATTTGTGCTCTCTGACCTAGAGTGGACTGAGCAAACCCCTTTGTTCCACTACATTCTTTCCAAGAGGCTTAAAAATAGGCCAGATATGCAGCTTATTAAGAAAACCACCTTTAACACAGATTGTGTTATGGTTCCTGGAAAGATAGCAATGCCCTTTGGGCTTGGGGGAAAGGATTTCAGTTAGAGTAAGATACTTGCTTCTCTTCTTTGAGTATCAACTTGCTGAGCCTTTCTCAGAGCAAGAAATGAGTATATGAAGGTGGAGGAATTCAATTCAGCCACATCAGATAGGAAGATGCATCCAGGGTAATTGAATATCCACAAGATGAATTCTCTATGATAGGTAAAGAGTAGTCATTTATCAAAAGGCAGAGTGTTAACAAAATCTAAAAAGCAGAGCCAACAAGCTAGCATCTTGTAGTAAGAAGTAAAGGCAATGGTTATCTTAAAATGAACGAAGTAGCAAACAGCTGTAAGGAAGACAGAAGCATCTTAGATACATCAGCATCAGTATGGTCCCTTATCTGAATACTCCGAATACAGTGGGAGTGTCAGGAGGGCATTACCCTATTTCAGTGGTTTCAAACCTTGCTGAAATATCAGATCCAATAGGTATATTGAGGTGAGCTCTCCTGGCCTTCAGATCTGAGAATCTATATTTTAAGTCTCCTTAAGGAACTCTGACATGACACATCTGGGGATTTAGTCGCATTTATTTATTTGCCCACTGACATAATAAATTTCAGGAAGCTCGCATGAGTGCAAGCTAAGTCGCTCAGTCGTGTCCGACTCTTGGAGACCCCCTGGACTGTGGCCCGCCAGGCTCCTCTGTCCACGGGATTCTCCAGGCAAGAATACTGGAGTGGGCTGCCATTTCCTTCTCCAGGGGGTCTTCCCAACCCAGGGATCGAACCCGGGCCTCCTGCATTGTAGACAGACGCTTTACCCTCTGAGCCACTAGGGAAGCCTTATTATTCTTGGTTTTTTGTTTTTTTTTTCCCCCTCATTTCCAGATTTCATAAATATCCATTCTAATGGAGAGAGAAAATTCAAACAAAACTGAATAAAGAAAATGAAAACGGATAATACGGTAGGGCTTCTCTGGCGGGCCAGCGGTTAGGACTTCTCCTTCCAGGGCAGAGGGTGCAGGTTCGGTCCCTGGCTGGGGACTAAGATCCCATATTCCTCGTGGCCAGGACAGAAAAACAGGAAACGGAAGCAGCAGTGTAATAGCCTCCATAAAGACTAAAAATGGTCCATGTCGTTGAAAAGCAAGATGAGTAAATACCGTGACAGAGTGGTGCATGGGGCAAGTGAAGGGAGCCGGAGGGGACTGTCTGTGTGGGGGAGAGTGGATGCTGCGGTGAGCACGGGGGCAATGGAAGCCTCTGAGGCGAGCCAGGATAAAAAGGGCAGTGCAGACCCAGAGGCCCGCACCCTGAGGCAGGAGCGGATTTCAGAAGGTGCCTGGAGGAGCAGGAAGGTCGGTGTGGCTGGGGAGGCGCTGAACACCGCAGGGGAGCGTGGAAGGTGAGTCTGAGCGGCACCCGCAGAGCACGCATCCAGGATCCCGCAGACTGATAACAAGGCTGGATTTCACTCTGTGGATGATGGTTCGTCACTGCAGATGCAGGACAGGGAAGTGACCTGAGCAGATTTTATTTTAAAGTCTCACTCTGGTTGTAGAAATTAGGGATGCCGAGTACACAGCTAGGCAGTTATCCAAATGTGTGGCGACGGTGGCTTGTGCCTAGTGGATAGGAGTGGTGGAGGTGAGAAGTGGTTGGGTTCAGGACATGTTTTTAAAGGTCAAGCGTCAGTAGAACTTGCTGATTAATTGGTTGGTTAAAGCGTCTGCCTCCAATGCGGGAGACCTGGGTTCGATCCCTGGGTCGGGAAGATCCCCTGGAGAAGGAAATGGCAACCCACTCCAGTATTCTTGCCTGGAGAATCCCATGGACGGAGAAGCCTAGTAGGTTACAGTCCACGGGGTCGCAAAGAGTCGGACACGACTGAGCGACTTCACCTTCACCTTATGAGGGAAAGGCAAGATTCCAAAGTGCTGTAAATGTTTGCTATGACCGCTTGGTCAGTGGGGATAGCAGTGTTAGGGCGGCGGGCTCACTGAAGGTAGCAGGCGTGCCCAGGGCTCTGGGGCTGGTTTCAGATGTATTACATTTGGAATGCTTCTGAGACACCCAAGGAGCAATGTCAAATCAGGCAGTTGAATGACAGAGAGTCAGGTTTAAAGGAAGATTTCAAGACTGGAAATATGAAATTTGGGAATCATCAACACACAGAGTATTTAAGCCACGAGATTAGGAAATTCATGTAAATGGAGAAGAAAAGGGATACAAGGTCAAGGCTTGTGGCTAAAAACCAAAATTTAAAGATAAGTTAGATGACATAAAGGTGTTACTGGCATTTTGGGTTGAATGGTACTTTGCTATTCAGGACAAGTGTGAGGATTGTAGGATGTTTAGCATCCCTGGATCCAGAATTATTAGACACCAGTGTCACCTGCTAATTATTGCCACAGCCAATACAGCTCCATATACTTGCACACCGCTCCAGAGATGCGTCCTGGTGGAAAACCCTCGACTATATCATTATTGAAATCAATAACTGGCTTCAGAGATTTTAGTTTAAAAGAAGATGTTTCAGTTATACTTGCATTAGTAAAGTATATATTATGAAGGGTTATGGAATTATGGAATAAAAGAAAATTTTTTTGCTAACATTCTCCCAGGGCCAAGAAAATAAAGCAAGCTCAGAAAAGCATTAAATCCACTCTTACCATTTTTACTACTTAACCAGGATTAACTGATTAATTGATTCTTGTAATATCCTTTGTAAAACATTCAAAACATAATAAGTGCTGGATTAATGAACTAATTTCGGTAATCTAGCACACTCGGCAGCACGCGTCCCCACCGTAGAATTATAGGTGCAGGCGCTTTTGTTCCCAAATCTGTTCTGTAAATTGTCCATAATGTCATAAATACACTTTTTAAATTTGATATTATTTATGTATAAAATAGGGCTTCCCTGGTGGCTCAGCTGGTAAAGAATTTGCCTGCGATGCTGAGGACCTGGATTCAATCCCTGGGTCAGGAAAATCCCCTGGAGAAGGAAATGGCTCCCCACTCTGGTATTCTTGCCTGGAGGATTCCATGGACAGAGGAGCCTGGTGGGCTGCAGTCCACAGGGGCGCAAGGAGCTGGACACGACTGAGCGGCAAACACACACACACACAGTAAATGCTATTTAGTGCATTGTTTCAAGACCAGTATTCTGTCGAGCATTAGCTCCATGAGATGGCATCCGTTTATTTCTGGGGTGATGGTCGCATTCTCTATGTGTGCCTTAACAGGGACTTGTGTGACCAGATGTGTGTATCCTGCGTGCTGAGTCACTCAGTCATGGCTGACTCTTTTGCGACCTCATGGACTGTAGCCCACCAGGCTCCTCTGTTCATGGGATTTTTCAGGCAAGAATTCTGGAGTAGGTTGCATTTTCTCCTCCAGCGGATCTTCCTAAGGCAGGGATCAAACCTATATCTCCTCCGTCCCCAGCATTGCCCGTGTCTCTTTACCTCTGAGCCATCAGAGAAGACCAGATGTATACATGTGTCAAAACCGCACCTCTGGAACTAGGTCCTTTTGTTTTTCCTGACCTTAGGTTATTTTCAGCTGCTCTATGTGTGTGTGTGGAGGGGGCATTCAGTCATGTCTGACTTTGCGACCCCGTGGACTGTAGCCCGCCGGGCTCCTCTGTCTCTGGCTCACCTGTTCTATAATTTTGTATAAATTGACTTTCACACGAGTCGCATCCTATAGTGAGTACCCTTCTGTGGAAGGTGTCTTTCACTCGACATGTTTTAAGATTCACGGGTGACATTTTAAGACTCATTCAGTTTATCAGCAGCTTATTACTCTTCACTGCCAGACAGTGTTCCATTGTGGACAGTCTCTTTCTGCACGCGCCTCTTTGTGAGCATGTGTTTTCATTTCTCTTGGGAAACCACCCAGTTGAATTGGTCCGTTAAATAGATATATATATAGTTTTAGAAGAAACTGCCAGAATTTTTTCCAAAGTGATGGTATTATTTTAAATACACATTTGCATTACATAAAACATGGGAAAGTTCTGATTGCTCCATACCCTTACCACTACCTGATGTTATCAGCCTCATCAGTTTTAGCCGTTCTAATGGGGGGTGTAAAGGTACTTCTTTGTGGTTTTTATTTGCATTTCTTCAATAACTGTTGATACTGAGTACTTTTTCACTTATTTATTGGCCATTTATATATCTTTTTTTATGAAGTGACTATTCAAGAATTTACCCACAGAAATCTCTTCAGCAACTCTTTAAAAGCTGAGTTGCTATAATAAATTTGCCTTAGAAGAGTTACTGTCAGTCAATATTGGGGGAAGTTTGTTTATGTAATACCCACTAGTCAAGAAGGAAGTTATCTAGATATATGTTTAAAAATAATTATAGGAGATCACAAATACTTTTTTTCTGCTGGTTTCCATTGAAAGTTAATTAATGCACTATACTTCTGGAGAATAATATTGATATTAGTCAATACATATAATTTATTAATTTTAATTGTAAAATAATAGAAACCCTAAGACACTTACTAACTTGGGTAACTTTTCTGCTACTTTTCAGTTATGTAAAGACATAACTGAACTTTGTTGAAGAAGCAGTATCCACAGATTGTTCTGATAAAATACCTTACCTCTGACATGCTTTGCTCATTTTATGTGAAAACCAGTTCCTAATAAGCAGACAGCTGGGTATGTTCCTGAATGGGTACATTACACTTTTCATTATACAGCAAAGAGACTAAAAGTCGAGAAATCCAGCCTGTTGGATCACTAAGGAGCCATCCACTCTGAAGAAGCTGAGGTTGTGATCAGACGCCCATTCTGGTGGTAAGAATCCAGGGTGTAGTTTGTTCATCCGTATGAACACAGACATCTAGTCTCTGAATCGGGATACTTAGGGGCCATTGGAGATTTTTATTTGCATAAGTATACTTTTAACCTCACAAATAAGATAATGTTTACATAATTCAAAGGAATAAAAAACAAAAGAAGGCATTCAACTCAAACTTTGGTCAGCAACCATTTACCCACAAGCCTTTCCAGAGGACAAAATAGTGTCGCTCAGTCGTGTCCGACTCTTTGCCACCCCAGGGACTATACAGTCCATGGAATTCTCCAGGCCAGAATGCTGGAGTGGGGAGCCTTTCCCTTCTCCAGGGACCATTCCCAACCCAGGGATGGAATCCAGATCTACCGCATTGCAGGGAATTCTTTACCAGCTCAGCCACAAGCGAAGCCCGTGATTTGTAAAATAATGTATATAAGTATCAGGTGCATATTTACAAAACAAAAAACATTATCACAATTTTCCTGAATAGTCTCTTTTTCTCATGTTAAACTTACCATCAACCTGGTTTGGGCTGCTGCTGGAACAAAATCACCTACTACAACTCTAAACAGCTCCCCACTCTACTTGATAATACTATTTTGCAGCTGGTCCTTGCTGGGGTAAACCTACCTTGAAACAGCTGACTTGTCAGTCAGTACTGAGGGAAGGTCAGCCTTGCAAGGAGAAGGCTCCTTGCAATATAACACCTGAAGTCTTTATGCATGCGTGCAAGCTAAGTTGCTTCAGTCATAGCCGACTCTTTGCAACCCCGTGGACTTCAGTCCACCAGGCTCCTCTGTCCATGGGATTCTCCAGGCAAGAATACTGGAGTAGATGGTCATGCCTTCCTCAAAGTCTTCTAGGAGGCTTACAAATTAATAATAACATAATGCGTGAAAGAAGCTTAAGCTAAAGAAAGGCAGATTGTTGTGTTTTGCTGACTTTTCATTTGTTGTTCTGCTGGTATGTGTAGCTGACACTTCTCAAGTTCGCACGCACTTACAATACTGTGTGATGTCTTTTGGCAGAGAGCAGACCACTGTATTAAGTCAAGATAAACATATTCAAGTGTAGACTCTGTGGTACTCAAAATATGGCCTTGAGTCAAATCCACTTCTTGAGCTTATTTTCTAGTTACTGGGGATAACATTTGCCCCACTGATTCCCACAGTGCTCTGAGGTCATGAGGGGGACAGTAGACATGAGAACATGCTTTCAGAAAAAGTGCCATCGAACCATCCTTGAGGATGTCCTTTAGCTGCCCATTTCCAGCAGCTCTCGCTGCGCCTCCCATGACCCCGGAGTGCTGGAAGTCTTGCTCATGAAAACGCCGTCCTTCGTGACTTCACGGTCACTGCCAATGTCTTATTCAGATGGGCTCCGGCTTGTGTAAACAGCCCAATAAATAGTTTATTTGTTCTGAATCTTTCCTCTGGGAATTCTCTTTAGAAGTACAGCCTAATGTCTCATTTCAAAGAGGGCAAGGAAAACATCAGCTGCTGAATGACTGCATTTTCTAAACATACAGCTTAAAAACACCGCATCTGGTGTGCCTAGAGACACATCTGTCTGTGCAGCTGTAAAGCTGGGTCACGCTCTTCACATGCCCAAGCAGCTACATTCATGTAGGGTCCGTGTGGCTCCTGCAGGGTGTTCCTGGGGTTTGCGAATGGTAGCCTCAAGTGCTCTTTCTTTTATAATATCTACCTTTTGATGCTAAAGATTCTGTATTAAAATAAAGCGAAAGTAGTTTGTCTATCTGAATTTCCAAGTCGATTACTGCTGCTCAAGTCTGATAAACCACAGTTACAAAGCCAGGCCAAGCAGGTAAATAATCAAAGCAACGGCAAGCGCAAGTGCCCTCTCTCTTCTGCTGCCACATCAGGGCAGCTCAGCAGAGGCCCTTCTGAGTGTTGGGTTTCAGCGTTAGAGGCAGCAGCTTTCTCAGCCCCGTTAGAAGACAGAGATGAGAAAATGTCATCTGATCCAGAAACTCGAGTTACAGCCACATTTTTTTGATCAAGAATGAATAGGGAGGCCTCTCAGGTGGGGTTCAGGAGCTCAGAAAACAGTCTTTATCCATGCTAAATGCCCCGCAGCTGCAGTCTGCAGCGCCTTGGGCAAGGAGAAGCATCTGGCGTTCTGCTTCTCGGGCTGCTCCCGGCACCTCGCTGGCAGCCCCTGATCCTCCCTTCCTGACCTGGGCAAGCCACAGACTCACCCAGAGTCACAGAAGAGGCATTACAGCTTTCCATCCAGTTCTTCAGTTACGCACCCTACCATCTATCTTTTATTGTTCTCAAGTATGATCTGTGAAGGCAGATTTAAATTTATACTAGTCTTTGTCATGAGTAGTCTAACTGCTATTCTCAATTTGGTCATTCATTTATTCAAGGAATATTCATCATGAACCAGTTTTCCTACATTTGTTGATGGAGATGTGTGGATGCAGAAGGTGTGAAGATGAAGCAGGCAGGACGCCCTCCCAGGGGACTGGCGCTCTCATACACGCATCCCCACGGGGACTCAGACACGCCTCCCCCCGCCCTCGGGGCAGGCTTGACCACTGCTTTTATCTGAGCAATTCCAGCTGAGGCCCAGTGTATATCTTATCTCTCAAATGAACCTGTGGGCTCATTCAAGCCTTTGTGCATTTTTTCAAAGATGTTTTCAACCCTTTCTCTGATATATAGGAATTCTGGGGACCCTGAAGGGCAGAAGTGCTTGCAAGCCGCTGGGGGCCTTCAGGACAAGAAGGCCAGTTCCAGATCGAGGCTGTCTCCACCATCTACTCCACTCTTCGCAGGAGACACTGGTAAGAGCTTAGTCACACTCCCTCACTGACACTTAGCCCTGCCTCTGGCCTGATACTATATTCCTGGGTCTCAGTGGGCTTCCAGGGTGGCTCAGCTAGTAAAAAACCCATCTGTGGTGCAGCGGACCCCAGTCTGATTCCCGGGTCGGGAGGGTCCCCTGGAGAAGGGAGGGGCTGCCCACTCCAGTATTCTTGGGCTTCCCTGGTGGCTCAGCTGGTAAAGAGTCTGCCTGCAATGTGGGAGACTTGGGCTTAATCCCTGGGTTGGGAAGATCTCCTGAAGGAGGGCATGGCAACCCATCCCAGTATTCTTGCCTGGAGAATCACATGGACAGAGGAGCCCGGCAGGCTGCAGTCCACGGGGTCACAAAAGAGTCAGACACAACTCAGTGGCTGAATAGCAGCTGACCTTTTCTTTCTAACACACTACTGCTCCTGGCAACCAAACAAAGCAGTTAGTGCTGACCCCGGATAGCCCCTTATCCTCATTCATCAAGGGCAGACAGAAGGAAAACCGCGATCACAGAAAACAAACCAAACCGATCACATGGACCACAGCCTTGTCTAACTCAGTGAGACTATGACCCATGCCGTGGAGGGCCACCCAAGACGGACGGGTCATAGTGGAGAGTTCTGACAAAACGTGGTCCACTGGAGAAGGGAATGGCAAACCACTTCAGCATTCTTGCCTTGAGAACCCCATGAACAGTATGAAAAGGAAAAAAGATGGGTCACTGAAAGAGGAACTCCCCAGGTTGGTAGGTGCCCAGGATGCTATGGAGATCAGTGGAGAAATAACTCCAGAAAGAATGAAGAGATGGAGCCAAAGCAAAAACAATGCCCAGCTGTGGATGTGACTGGTGATGGAAGTACAGTCCGATGCTGTAAAGAGCAATATTGCAGAGGAACCTGGAATGTTAGGTCCATGAATCAAGGCAAACTGGAAGTGGTCAAACAGGAGATGGCAAGAGTGAACATCGACTTTTTAGGAATCAGTGAACTAAGATGGACTGGAATGTGTGAATTTAACTCAGATGGCCATTATATCTACTACTGTGGGCAAGAATCCCTTGGAAGAAATGGAATAGCCCTCATAGTCAACAAAAGAGTCTGAAATGCAGGAGGTGAGTACAATCTCAAAAATGGCAGAATGAAGTCTGTTTGTTTCCAAGGCAAACCATTCAGTAACACAGTAATCCAAGTCTATGTCCCAACCACTAACGCCAAAGAAGCTGAAGTTGAATGCCTCTATGAAGATCTATGAGAGCTTCTGGAACTAAAACCAAAAAAGCTGTCCTTTTCATCAGAGGGGACTGGAAGGCAGAAGTAGAAGTAAAGACGTACCTGGAGTAACAGGCAAGTTTTGCCTTAGAGTACGGAATGAAGCAGGGCAAAGGCTAACAGAGTTTTGCCAAGAGAATGCACTGGTCATAGCAAACACCCTCTTCTGACAACATTAGAGAAGACTCTACACATGGACATCACCAGGTGGTCAATACTGAAATCAGATTGATTATATTCTTTGCAGCCAGCAATGGAGAAGCTCTATACAGTCAGCAAAAACAAGACTGGGAGCTGACTGTGGCTCAGATCATGAACTCCTTATTGCCAAATTCAGACTTAAATTGAAGAAAGTAGGGAAAACCACTAGACCACTCAGGTATGACCTAAATCAAATCCTTTACGGTTATACATTGAAAGCTGCTCAGTCCTGTCTGACTCTTTGCGGCCCCGTGGACTGTACAGTCCATGGAATTCTCTAGGCCAGAATACTGGTGTAGGTAGCTGTTCCCTTCTCCAGGGGATCTTCCCAACCCAGGGAATGAACCCAGGTCTCCCACATTGCAGGTGGATTCTTTGCCAACTGAGCCACCAGGGAATCTGAAGAATATTGGAGTGGGTAGCCAATCCCTTCTCCAGGACATCTTCCCAACATAGAAATCAAACTGGGGTCTCCTGCATGGCAGGTGAATTCTTTACCAGCTGAATTCCTAGGGAAGCCCCTTGATTATACACTGCAAGTGACAAATAGATTCAGGGGATTAAATCTGATAGACCAAGTGCCTGAAGATCTATGGACAGAGGTTCATGACATTGTACAGGAGGCAGTGATCAAAACCACTCCCCAGAAGAAGAAACGCAATGAGGCAAAATGGCTGTGAGGAGGCCTCACACACAGCTGAGAAAGGAGGAGAAATGAAAGACAAAGCAGAAAAGGAAAGATCTATCCCTCTGAACCAGAGTCCCGAAGACTAGCAAGGAGACACAGTAAAGCCTTCCTAAGTGACCAGTGCAAAGAAATAGAGGAAAGCAATTGGATGGGAAAGACTGCAGATCTCTTCAAGAATACTAGAGATACCAAGGGAGCATTTCATGCAAAGATGAGCACAATAAGGGACAGAAACAGTCCGGACCTGACAGAAGCAGAAGATGTTAAGAAGAGGCGGCAAGAATACACAGGAGAGCTGTACAAAAGACCTTCACGACCCAGACAATCACGATGGTGTGATCACTCACCTGGAGCCAGACACCCTGCAGTGTGAAGTCAAGTTGGCCTTAGGAAGCATCACTACGAACAAAGCTAGTGGAGGTGATGGAATTCCAGCTGAGCTGTTTCAAATCCTGAAAGAAGATGTTGTGAAAGTGCTGCACTCAGTATGCCAGCAAATTCGGAAAACTCTTGGAAGTAAGGAGCTATGACAAACCTAGACAGCGCATTAAAAAGCAGAGACATTACTGACAAAGGCCCACCTATGGATATGTTGGAAGATCTTAAAGAAAGCTGAGGTCCGAAAAATTGATGCCTTTGAGCTGTGGTGTTGGAGAAGACTCTTGAGAGTCTCTTGGACTGCAAGGAGATCAAACTAGTAAATCCTAAAGGAAATCAGTCCTGAATATTCATTGGAAGGACTGATGTGAAGCTGAAGCTCCAATACTTTGGCCACCTGATGTGAAGAATGACTCACTGGAAAAGAGCCTGATGCTGGGAAAGACTGAAGGCGGGAGGAGAGGGGGACGACAGAGGATGAGATGGTTGGATGGCATCGCCGACTTGGTAGATGTGAGTTTGAGCATGCTTTGGGAGCCGGTGATGGACAGGGAACCTGGAATGCTATAGTCCGTGGGGTTGCAAAGAGTCAGACACGACTGAGTGACTGAACTGAACTGAGCCCACCCAGGAGATGAAACCTGTGTGTTATCCTTGCTTGGAATTCACTAGTCTTCTTTTATTTCACTGGGACCGTTGATCCTCATCCATAACTAAGTATTCACAGTGCCCACAGCTGTAGAGCTGCATGAGGTCACTCAGGTTTCACTCATTTGGATCCCAGGAGGCACGACTGTCATCAGTATTGAGCTCTGACTTCATTTTAGGAGAAATCTAGTCTCTAAATTTCATCTGTAGCCACAACTTCCACAGCTTCAAGTCCTTTTAAACTTTCGTCTTAAACTCACATTCAATCTCCAGCCTTTATCCCTTATTGTGCATTAGCAAGCTAAACAATAACACCAAATTAGTTTAATTATTGTTCAGCATTCAGTTTAATATAGATTGTTGGGGTGTGTTGGAGGGGAGGGTCTCTATTTCTTAAACTCTTTCAGAGACCCAAGACCTTTCCCCTAGAGTACTGTAATCGTCCAGGGGCTTGGGGTCCTCTACCAGATCCACTCCACTGAGCCAGTGAGCAAAGAATGTGGGGATCGTGTGTGTGTGTGTTAGGCACTCAGCCGTGTCCAGCTCTTTGCAACCCCCTGAGCTCTAGGCCACCAGGCTTCTCTGTCCTTGGGATTCTCCAGGCAAGAATACTGGAGTGGGTAGTGATTTCCTCCTCCAGGGGATCTTCCCAACCCAGGGATAGAACCCTCGTCTCCTGTATAGCGGGCAGATTCTTTACCATCTGAACCACCAGGGAAGAATCATACATACCGCTTTTAAAATTTGAGGCCCTGGAAGTCAATATGCATCATTTCTGCCACATTCCACTCACTTAACTGCAAGGGATGCTATGAAGTCCTGCCTAACAATTCGACTAAACTAGATGAGCTATGTTTGATGACAAATAAATTCACAGATTTTTTTTTAACGTAAGAAAGCTTATTTTACTTTCACAGAAATTCTAATGCAATGGGAACAGCCTATAAACCGTTTGAGCAATACCCTGGGACATTTTGTCCCAGGATTCAGGATGCTCTTTGCTCACGGGTCTGCTTCATGGTCTCCATGGTTACTCCCAAAGGGAAAGGAAAAATGCAAAGGTGAAGGTGAAAGAGGAGAGTGAAAAGTTGGCCTAAAGCTCAACATTCAGAAAACGAAGATCATGGCATCTGGTCCCATCACTTCATGGGAAATAGATGGGGAAGCAATGTCAGACTTTATTTTGGGGGGCTCCAAAATCACTGCAGATGGTGACTGCAGCCATGAAATTAAAAGACGCTTACTCCTTGGAAGAAAAGTTATGACCAACCTAGATAGCATATTCAAAAGCAGAGACATTACGTTGCTGACTAAAGTCCATCTAGTCAAGGCTATGGTTTTTCCAGTGGTCATGAATAGATGTGAGAGTTGGACTGTGATGAAAGCTGAGCACCGAAGAATTGATGCTTTTGAACTGTGGTGTTGGAGAAGACTCTTGAGAGTCCCTTGGACTGCAAGGAGATCCAACCAGTCCATTCTGAAGGAGATCAGCCCTGGAATTTCTTTGGAGGGAATGATGCTGAAGCTGAAACTCCAATACTTTGGCCACCTCATGCAAAGAGTTGACTCTTTGGAAAAGACTCTGCTGCTAGGAGGGATTGGGGGCAGGAGGAGAAGGGGACGACAGAGGATGAGATGGCTGGATGGCATCACGGACTTGATGGACGTGAGTCTGAGTGAACTCTGGGAGTTGGTGATGGACAGGGAGGCCTGGCGTGCTGCGATTCATGAGGTCGCAAAAAGTCAGACACGACTGAGCGACTGAACTGAACTGAACTGAACTGATACATTGGGTTTAAATGCTTCAGCCTGAGAAGTGGGACATCTCACTCTGCCCCCATTTTTTTGGCCTAGAAATAGTCACATGACCTTACCTTGCACAGGGACCGGGAAGGAAGTCTTCAAATGCCCAGGAAGGACAGAAGACCAGGGTGATCACTCACTACCCTGCCACATGGGGACAAAAACGTTCTCTTAGAAGGAGATGGAAGTAGAAAGTGGGAAACACACGGCCCCACAACAGCCACGAGGCACCTCCTTCCCTCTTCTCTCGTAATGTTCTATAAGATCTTGAGTGTACTCAGACTCCAAATGATTTTAATGGACACCAGCTGCTAACTGGAATGTAATGGGAATGTAATGTTTAAAGAAAGCAGCTGGTAACACTGTGATTTGTCATAAAGTGACTCTATTTCCAAGCATATCCCGGTTTCATAGTTGGAGTTTGAAGGTATGCATGAGAGGAATTTCTTGATCAAAAATGAGGGAAATCTAATTTGAATAGTCATGAACCAACGAACGGATTTCATTGGCTCATGTAGTTGAAAGATCTTGGCATAGCTATATCCAGGTGCCTAAATGATGTTATCATGAATTTGCAGGATTCATTCTCAAACAGGCTGCTCTTAAGTTGTGGCAAAATACCTGCCAGGAGCTCTAGGTAGCCCCAGGAAGAGAGAATGTGTTTAGCTCAGTGATTACAGCAAAGGTTGGAGAGAGGATGCTCCCTGGACTGTGCTGGGGTAGCTGTCCACTCATCTAACTGATACTAGAAGAAGCAGATAATAGAATTGCCTGGGTTTGAAATCAGCTGTTACATCATCCCCATCTAAGCCACAAAATAAAGATGGGAAGTGAGTAGGTTCCCAAAGGAAGCTACTGATTGTTGTTACAAGAAAACAGAACCAGAATACCCGCCCCGCCCCTACCCCCACCCGTTTCCCACTGCGAGACCCAAAGAGGAGGCAATCGCCCTGCTGTCTAATTAGGTCCTCGTGGTGAGTTTGCCCTTAAAAAAAAGGAAGAACAAGTGACCGTGGCCCAGAGTCTGCTCATCAGATTTGCAGGTCTAAAAACCTCATTTGTTATTGCCGTAGGTTCCCCTTGGTCTCTGGGATAACGACTTGTGCTCACCCACCTCATAGAGACTGAGGCATAGACTAGAACTCTGGCTTGTTCATTGTCCAAAAAGAATGTAACTTCTTACTGGACCAGCAGATTTGAGCTACACTGAACAGCGCCTTGTACACATGAGAAAGTAAACTAAAGCCATAGGGAATTAGCAGATCATGAAATCAGACTCAGGGCATTCGTTACATCAGGACATGCCATGACAAATAACTGTTACTGCTCAGTAAACGCATCTGGGAGGCATAACATACCTGCTTAGGAGACTCGTTCAGACAGGCCATCTTGACACTCTTCTCCACACCCCCAGCACGTTCTGGGTGACTTTTGCCCTTCTGATGCTTAATTCCTGTCACTGTATTTTCCCAGGGACCATTTCCTTTCACTGATACCTTATTTAACTGAATTGTCTTCATTTGCTTCTTGATTAGTTAACAGTCCATTAATAATTACTGTATCTTTATCTAATTAGGCAAAGTGTCAGAAATCTCAGCTTATGTATCAATCACAAGTGTTCAAATAGTCTCTTCTGAGAACTCTCTGTGAAATTACCAAGCATCTTAATGGGTTAAGCTCTTTAAAATCAATATAGTGAGGAGAAAATATTTCCTGGATTTTTAGATTATCAGTCTTGCCTATCTTCCTGGAAGTGTGCAAACCACATTGGTGAAGTTTGTCAATGGAGAATATTTTCTTTTTATATTGAAACAAGTTCAAATTAAGCATGTAAAACATGGCCATTATTTTGAGATCATTTGACACTCACATCAGACCTCAAGAGTAGGGCCAGCAGCTTCCCTCTGTCTTTTTCCTACATCAGTCCAGCTGCCCATGTCTTGCCCCACTGGCTCTGTCCATCTCTCTTTATGGGGCAAGTTGAAAACCTACTGTCCTTTTCCCTGGATTCTATGGAGCGCATGTCCTAAAAGCAAGGATTTTTTTTTACATAGCTATATTACGATGATCAAATTAGAACCTTTAGCATTGGAACAATGCTATTATGTAATCAACAGCTTGTTTAATGTTTTTGAAATTACTCCAGGGATGTTAGTTTTAAAAAGTTGCTTTCTCGCTGGTTCAGGTTACGTCCACTCTTACCATGCACTGGCTTGAGTTTTCTCTTCCTTTTGGAGTTCATCATCACTGAACGGTTGCATTGCCTTCCTCTGTTGCTTCCGATGCGGACATTTTTAAAGAACTTTTGCTTACTCCTCTGCCCTTGGCGGTGCTGTGCCTGATGGCTGCGCCTGGGCTTCCTCTGGCCGCGGTGAGGCGGGGCGCCTCCCCGGCGGTGTGCGGGCCTCTCTTTGCGGAGGCTTCTCCGGTTGTGGAGCACGGGCTCTGCGGAGCGGGGGCTTCAGCAGTCGCGGGCTCAGTGGCTGTGGCTCGCGGGCTCTCAAACGCCGGCATAATAGCTGTGGCACGCGGGAGTCGCTGCTCCAGGGCGCGGGGCTCTTCCTGGACCAGGGATGGAGCCCCTGTCTTCTGCCTTGACAGTGGATTCTTCACCACGGAGCCACCAGGAAAGCCCTGACCCGGACATGTTTGAAAGGCATGAAGCTAGTCTTTTGTAGAATGCCCCTAAACTGGGGGATTTTCTGAATTTGTACGTGATCGGATTCTAGTTATATCCTTTCCGTGCATCTTGGTCTTTGTTACACAGCAGCCCAGACGCCCATGGCAGTGCGCCAGTTTCCATGTGCTATCCATCCCTGCTTTACCGTTGGCTTATACAGCGGCAGTGTTAAGCTGGTGTCCATCAGGTCTCTCCATTGTAAAGTCAGTTTTTCCTTCTGTTTGCAGTTAGGTAATTTAGGGCGAGGTTTTTGAGGTTATGTGCGTACCCTGTTTCCAGTATCTGCACCCTCTCTTACTCCTCCTGGGTGCGCGTGCATGCATGCTAAGTCACTTAGGTCATGACTGACTCTTTTGTGACCCCATGGGCTGTCGCCCACCAGGCTCCTCTGTCCACGGGATTCTCCAGGCAAGAACACTAGAGTGGGTTGCCATGCCTACTTCCTGGGGATCTACCCAACTCAGGGATTGAACCCACGTCTCTTAGGTCTCCTGAAATTGGCAGGCAGATTCTTTACCATCTGGGAAGCCCTTACTCCTCCTAATAAATTGTGTCAAATAAGCACACATATTCTTAGTCCATTTGACTTGTGAATGGATGGAAGCCAATGAGTTAAAAGAACTGCCTTCACCTGTACTAGATATTCGGAGAAGGTGATGGCACCCACTCCAGTCCTCTTGCCTGGAAAATCCCATGGACGGAGGAGCCTGGTGCGCTGCAATGCATGGGGTCACTGAGGGTCAGACACAACTGAGCGACTTCACTTTCACTTTTCACTTTGATGCATTGGAGAAGGACATGGCAACCCACTCCAGTGTTCTCGCCTGGAGAATCCCAGGGACGGGGGAGCCTGGGGAGCCTGGTGGGCTGCCGTCTGTGGGGTCGCAGAGTCTTAGCAGCAGCAGTACTAGATATTGGGTCAGAACCCAGGTTTTACATTTCTCTGTGTGACGTTTCTCCCACTTACTTTTCGTACAAACTCTTGGTCGCGGGCTCCGCTGCTTCGGTGCATACTGTTGTATATTTGGAACAGCTTTGGAGGGTCCATTAAACCCAGGACGGAACTGGACTGTCCCTTGTGGGCTATGTATTCTTCGTAAAGTTTTATAAAATTTCTGAATCTCAACTTACTCTCCATAAAAAGAGATAATGTTACTCAACTTTCAACGTTGCTTTGGGATTAGATGAGACAATGCATTTTTCTCAGGCACTGTGTAGTCATCTGCAGTGCAGTCAGTGGCTAATAAATGTGGATTCTCTTTCCTCGATCCCTTCAGTTTTTGCTGCTGTTGTTTGTTTGTTTCTTGTTTTTTAAATGACCGGTATTTGCTAGGGCCGCTCTGTATTCTGGGGATTTAGCCATGAGGAAACTCAGTTTTTGCTGAAATGGAAAGAAAACATTCATCAACAAAGTGGATTTATGTGTCTGGTAGGCATGTGGGAGAAGAGAGTTCCAGGCAGAAGAAACAAAAGGATCAGAGGATCTGACTGGCCATATTCTTGACATCCTTGAGGAAGAATAAGGAAGTCAGTATGGCTGGGGTAGAAAAAGTGAGCCAAGAGTGAGAAGGATGCGATCAGACAGGTGGTCAGGGGCCAGATCGTGTAGGTCAACATCAGAGCTGGAGATTTATTCTTATGGAGATGAAAGACACTGTAGGATTTGAGGCAGAAAAGTGATGTGTTTCTTTTCCTGTTTTAAATGAGTCACAGCTGTTTGTTGAACTGTGTCACCCAATAAGACATATTCAAGACCAAATCCCCAGTGTCGGGAAATAAGGTCTTTGCAGATGTAACCAAGATAAGGTCATTCGAGATTAAAGTAGGCCTTGATCTAATACGACTGGTATCCCTGTAAGAAAAGGGAATCTGAAAGCAGGGATGAAGACCCTGCGAAGAATAAGGCGGCGATGAGGTGAGGCAGCTGCAGGCCTAGGGAGCCCAGCGCTTGCTGGCAGCCACTGGACGCTGAAGCGGCGAGGAGGGTCCTCCCTGGAAGCTGCAGCCCTGCCGGCACCTGCGCTTGGGCTTGCAGGCTCCATAAGTGTGAGGGAGCGCGTCTCCTCTGCTTCAAGCCGCCTAGTTTGTGGCAGGAAGATTGTGGAGGACGGACGTGGGAGCAGAGGGCTATGAAAGACCACGGTGACCTGAACCACAGTGGTGGGGACGGAGACGCGCGATGCGGCCAGACTCTGGCGGCCGGGCTCTGCTTGACACTGGGCTGGGGGCCCGAACAGGGAACGCGTTCCAGTAGAAGCGTGTGTTGCTAATAGAAACACAGGGACACCAGCCAGCACCGAGGGCGTGCGCTTGAACGTGAGTCAGCAATGACTCTAAGACTGTGACCTAAAGTCTGGGATGAATAGACTCAACTGTTTATAGACGAGGGAGACCATAGACAGAGGGGGGTGGAGGAGAAAATCATAAATCCAGTTTGAGATCTGTTAAAATTTTAAATATCTCTTAGGTACACAAGTGGAAATTTGAGCAGGCAAGTTGGATGAAGGAGCCTAATGTTCCAAGGGGAAAGTTTGGTGTACATGTATATATTGAGTTGTTATTTAATAACGACATTTAACACCACGACTGCATGGGGTCTAAAACCTAGGGGATGAATGGCAGAGAAGGTGACGAGTCCTCCATGTTCTCCTAATGACTATTAGATCTGCAAACAGCGGCAGGTGCTGTGTCTATATTTGCTGGTTGTTTGAAGCTGAGATGTTTGAACATGTTCAGTTCAGTCACTCAGTTGTGTCCGACTCTTTGTGACCCTGTAGACTGCAGCATGCCAGGCTTCCTTGTCCATCACCAATTCCCAGAGCTGCTCAAACTCATGCCCATCAAGTCGGTGATGCCATCCAACCGTCTCATCCCCTGTCGTCCCTTCTCCTCCTGCCCTCAATCTTTCCCAGCATCAGGGTCTCTTCTAATGTCAGCTCTCTGCATCAGGTGGCCAAAGTATTGGAGTTTCAGCTTTAGCGTCAGTCCTTCCAGTGAATGTTCAGGACTGATTTCCTTTAGGATGGACTGGTTGGATCTCTTTGCAATCCGAGGGACCCTCAAGAGTCTTCTCCAACACCACAGTTCAAATCTTCAGTGCTCAGCTTTCTTTATAGTCTACTTCTCACATCCATCCATGACCACTGGAAAAAACATGGCTATAACTAGATGGACTTTTGTTGGCAAAGTAATGTCTCTGCTTTTTAATATGCTGTCTAGGTTGGTCATAACTTTTCTTCCAAGGAGAAAGTGTCTTTTAATTTCATGGCTGCAGTCACCACCTGCAGTGATTTTGGAGGCCAAGGAAATAAAGTCTCTCACTGTTTCCATTGTTTCCCCATCTGTTTGCCGTGAAGTGATGGGACTGAATGCCATCATCTTAGTATTTTGAATGCTGAGTTTTAAACCAGCTTTTTTACTCTCCTCTTTCACTTTCATAGAGAGGCTCTTTAGTTCCCCTTTGCTTTCTGCCATAAGGGTGGTGTCATCCACATATCTGAGGTTATTGACATTTCTCCCTGAAATCTTGATTCCAGCTTGTGCTTCATCCAGCCCAGCGTTTCCCATGATGTCCTCTATATGTGAGGTAAGTGAGGAGAGTGACAGTACACAGCCTTGATGTACTCCTTCCCCAGTTTGGAACCAGTCCGTTGTGCCATGTCCACTTCTAACTGCTGTGTCTTGACCTGCATACAGATTTCTCAGGAGGCAGGTCAGGTGGTCTGGTGTTCCCATCTCTAAGAATACTCCACAGTTTGTTGTGATCCACACAGTCAAAGGTTTTGGCGTAGTCAAAAAAGCAGAAGCAGATGTTTCTCTGGAATTCTCTTGCTTTTTCAATGATCCAGTGAATGTTGGCAATTTGATCTCTGGTTCCTCTGCCTTTTCTAAATACAGAAGCAAAAGACATTAAGAAGAGGTGCCAAGGATACACAGAAGAACTATACAGAAAAGATCTTAATGACCCAGATAACCATGATTATGTGATCACTCACCTCGAGCCAGACATCCTGGAATGTGAAGTCGAGTGGGCCGTAGGAAGCATTACTCTGAACAAAGTAGAGGTATGAACATGAGAACATAATAAATTTTGATAAATTGAATCATACCTTTGAAACCACAAGAGTTTAGCTCTTTATGTTGGTAATGCTTATTGTTAGGGTACTGGGGAATTAAATATTAAGTTGCTGCCCCTCAATCTCTTACATTCTCTTTCCATAGCTCTAAGGCAAGGTCCAGAATTCTTACTTTGTGAAAAGTAAAGTAAGAAATTGTAATTCAGGGAATCACAGGCTACATTTTTAGAGACACTTCTTTGACGAATCTCTCTAATTAAACTTTCTTTTGTAGTATTCACACCAAATTTTTATGTTGTGGATGTTAAGAGCTTTTGTGCATTTGATTTCCTGAAATCGTACCATTACCATAACAGCTGCCTGAATCATATAAACAATCTCAGGAGGACAAGTGTGTATAAAAATGATGCCAGCATTTCTGAGTTTGTGAATCTGTCTTGAACAGAGACGCTACAGTGGAATAGGTAAGTGATGTGTGGTTGGAGCTTCCCAGGTGGCGCTGGTGTGAAGAACCTGCCTGCCAGTGCAGGAGACATAAGGGGTGCGGGTTCCTTCCCTGCGTTGGGAAGATCCCCTGGAGGAGGCACGGCAGCCCACTCCAGTATTGTTGCCTGGAGAATCCTATGGACAGAAGAGCCCGGTGGGCTATGGTCTACAGGGTTGCAGAGTCAGACACGACTGAATCGACTTAGCAACTTAGCGACTTCATCACACACGTGCAGTGACGTCCGGTTGGTGGGAAAGAGTCCGAAGGATGAGGGCCATCTCCTGGCTGGCCATCCTCAGCATCAGAAAGCCTTCCCATCCGTCCTGCGCTCTTAGACGCCCAGCCTGGAAGCGTAAGGGCCCCATCTCTCCTTTTGATAGTTTTTCCGTCTGCTTCTTGTGTCCCTTTGAAATGTGTTGGCTCTATTTTACCTATAGCTCTAGTCATTCCAAATTGATTCCTAATCAGAAAGGCAGCATGACTCCCCCTCCAGCTCTGTCTGTGGGTAATTGGCTCTTTTTATATTAATATCATTCCCCATGAAAATATATCAGAAACGTGGTACAATGATGGCAGAGTTTCTACAGCTTCAATTACTTTAAAGTGTTCTTAATGCTCTCGATTAGCTAATTACACCCTGCGCAGGACTGGAGGAGTGTTATAGGTTAAAGTTTGTAATCACTGTGGGGGTGAGAGAAGATGTGAGCATTTCTGATTAGAGTTTAGAAATGTGTCCTCCTTGCAATGATAATTGTAGAACTAGCATTTTTAAGAAGAAGGACAATTAAGGAGAAAGCAAAACAAAAATGAAAGTGAGAAAAAAATTGAGAAAAAAAATCCTGTCAGCTGAAAGATACTTTCTTTAAAAATGTCAGAATTATCTTTATGTCATTCAAATATTTTATCCAAAACTCTACTAGGATAGTAGAAAGAGACTATGCTTCCTGTGTTGAGTCACTTCTGCACCTGGGTCAAGAATCATACTTTATGTGGGGTTACTTCCAAATTCTCGATTCTGTTTCACTGATCTGCGCATCTCTTCTCTCGCAAACACCATGTTGTCTTGATTGCATGGCCATACAGCAAGTCTTAAAAATAACTTAGTGTGACCCCTCCAACTTTATTCTTTTACAATATTAATCTTGATATTCTAATTCCTTTGCCTTTCTATATAAATTTTAGAATCAATTTATCTATTACCATATCTGCAAGGAATCCTCCTGGGATTTTTGACTATAATTGCGTTAAAGCTGTGGGTCAGTGTGTGGAGAGCTGACATCTTTACTGCGTTGACGCTTCCATTCCGTGAACACAGAAGGTCTCCATCTATTTCAGGCTTCATTTACCTCTTTCATTAGCATTTTGTAGTGTCCAGCTTACAGACCCTGTGCATGTTGGGTTCCTGTCTAACATCTTTTATGCTTTGGAGGGTGTTTGCAAATGGTAGCAAAGGTATTTCAGCAGCAAGTATCAGACATCTGTGTGGCCCTTTGAAAACATAGGAATTGGTTCTTACATTTCCCATTTTGCAGATAAAATATCATATAAGGACAAGCGTTCAGAATCCACTGTTCTAAATGCAAAGCCCACCAAACATGTAGGATTGTGTCTCTTTCACTGACCCAGAATAGAGTCTAATATGTACCAGGTACTATAACTGTGCTGAAGGAATGAATAGATGAATTTAAAACCTTTTCAGATGCTTGAGTTAGTTTTCAGCTGATGTGAATGTGACGGTAAATCACTGACACAAAAAGATGCACGAATTCCCGGCCATACAACTTCTCAAAAGTTCTCTACAGCCCGGACGTGCCCCAAGGAAATCTTAGCGGAACATCGGAGAGAATAAATATGGGCTGAGGTTGCTCTACAGTTTTAAGCTCTGTGCGAGTCTGAAGTGTGAGTTCCTCGTTCATTAGTGATGGTTGCCCGTGTTTAGTGCACTCTGTGGGACAAAGCCACAACTCGATGGACATTTGTTGAATGATTAAATGTATGACTGAGGGAAGGAATAATTAAGATAATAAAAAATATATGACCTCTAACTGTTCCACATGGTTTATATCATAGAATTCTCTGCACCCAGAGATATGGTTTTAATTTTCAAGTTTGGATCATAATATATTATTTTTTTAAATTAAACTGAAGAGTATATATAAGCATCTCCTAAGTCATTAAAAATTCTTTCTGTTATATATGATGTTAATGGGTAGGCTATATCCATTAATATCTCTGTAACATAGTATGCTATGAAGAGTCTACCATTTAAAATAACAACATCCCTGGTGGCTCAGAGGTAAAGACTGCCTGCCAATGCAGGAGACACAGTTTACACCCCTGGGCCAGAAAGATCCCCTCCAGAAGGAAACAGCAACTCACTCCAGTATCCTTGCCTGGGACATCCCATGAGCAGAAGAGCCTGGCAGCTTACAGCCCACAGCCTTGCAAAACAGTCAGACTCATCTTAGCAACTAAACAACAATGCGTACGCTACCCTCTGATTTTTCACACTTGCTATTATCATTATGTACATAAAATACGTGTATATTTATGCTGTTTGCTTCCTCGGTATACCTTGGTGGGAGAATATTTATTGGCTTAATAGGCACACATATTTTAAGATAAATGATGCCTATGCAATATGGCTCTCCCGAAAGGATTTTCCAGTTAATCTTTGCCGAGTAGCATTAGGGTGCTCTGTATCTTAGACTTCAGCCAGTGCCGGGAGACACTGGTGTTTCCTATTCGAAAGTTGAAAATGAAGCCTTATTCTTCCCACCCTTACTTCTCTAGAAACTGAGAAAGACAAGCTTCGCCGTGAGCTACCCGACACGAACGTGGAGCTGCGTTTGGAGCCTGCCTCCGTCACCCTGCCTCCTCGTGCTTGCCCCTGAGACGAGCGTTTGCAAATTGGCAGTTGCAGGGATTCTCCTTGTTTCCCTCCTTGATGTACGTGTAATTCGCCCTAGAATCCTTCTTCCGAATCTGAAGATGAGGGCTGTGATTCACATATCCCTTAAAACATTTCTGATGTCACATGCATTGAAATATCATTGCGAGTTGGCTGAACTGTTGGTTGGGGGTGGAGAGTCGACGGGACAGGAGTGTGGTGTGTGCAGAAGTGGGCTCGTGTGAGCAAGCACACAGAGGGCGGCAGCCGTTCACTGTGTGTTTTCTTGGCGTGTCCTAGCGAGCAGGGAGAGAGAACTAGAGGCGATGTCTCCTTTTGCTTTAAAAAATATGCCGGATGTAACAATTTTTATGGTTTAAAAATGCAAATACAGAGACTCATCTTATTTCCTGTGGATAGATTTAGGACCAGCTTGACAATGTTTATTCATTTCATAAAGTAAATAATTTAACTTCCTTTTTTTAGTTTTGGAGTTTCTACATAAATATCTACTCTCACTTTTGAATACCCTCAAGACTGATGAGAGAATACTAGGACCTTCCCTTTAAAATGAAGAGAATATGTTAATTTAGGAAGCTTGGGGGTTTGTTTCCAATAAATAAAACTTGGAAATCTTAAAAGCCAAATAGCCTTTTGGATGCATTTTCCACAGAAGATACCTGTTTACCTAGAGATACAAACACGTGTGGAAGGGGAGTTGTTTGTTTATTCAGAAGTGAACCTTTCAACAACTGGAATAGCCTTTGCATTGAAGGAGCAATTTCAGGAGCAACCGTATTCTAGAAATAGGAGCAAAACAATGGCTCTGGAAACGAAAGTGGGATGAAGACACCGCCTTCATCCTGATGATACCAAAACCCTTTTTCCAGAAGACCTAGGCACTCAGATGCCGCTGTGGGCCTCTGCTGCCTGTCAGCGGCTGGGAGACTCGCCGCGCCCGCGCCCGCGCCCAGACACTGCCCTCGCTTCTGGGCACTTTCGGCTTCCCACTCTCGTATTTCAGTTCTGTCTCTAGTCCTTGGATCTCTGCACTTCCATCCTTCCAGGCAGGTCTCAGCTGTTCTGCCTGGTGACACCGATAGCATTTGGAGACTCTGCACCTGCCTCTGCATTGTCCTGTGAGTTTAAAACTTCTCTACAAACATCGTCTTAGAATAAAAAAAAAAAATACTGTGTATTTTTCCATCCTAATGGAAACCCTTACAAAGATTTGATAATATGACTTAGCCTGGTCTTGAAGCTAAGGGGTTATTTATGATGTTCAACCTGGGCTAGAATAGTTTCATCAAAACCCTCGTGGGGCGCTATGTCCACGAGCAGATGGTGGAACTTCAGATACAGGGTTGAGGGCAATGAGGCTCAGCTGCCCCTCTCCACAATGCCATACTCTTTTTCTTGTCAACTAACACAATTTTGAGCAACATTTAATTTTGAAACCTTTCTTTATTAAACCATCCATTCAACCCATCTCATATTCAGCAAACACGTGCTGAGTAAGTCTAATGCGCTAGGTACTAATACATTAGGCTAGTATCATCAATCATCCTTGTGTTTCAGATACAACAGTGACCAATACTATCTTCCTCCCCTTGAGGTGCATTTAGTCTAATATCGTTACTTCCAAATGAAAAATCTAAGTGAATGCCATACTGAGTGAAGCATGTGAGCGCGATAAGCAAAGGGATGCGGGAGTTCACGGACGGATGGTGTTTCCATGATTGTGGATGCCCACACAGAGTTAAGCAAAAACGGTATATTCCATGAATACCCAGATTAGGTATGGGGGGAACAGAGAATATTTTAGTGAGGGGAAATGATAATAAATTGTACAGAAACCAGAGGGCAGAAGCATACTGGGAATAGGTATGTAGTCCTATTTGACTAGAAAAGAATGTTGAAGAGATGAAAAAAGTAAGATCAAGATAGAAAAAGGCCAACTTATAGAAGGACAGGGTCATTTTGACTATGAATCTTAAGAAAACAATGGAAAATATTAATAGTGGAGATCAGAATGAAGGTTAAAATGTTCCCAATGAAATCTCTGCTGGATCCCCGAAGGCTAAAAGGATAAGTAAAAAGAGTCATTAGCATTATCACAAAAGATCATTTCTGAAATTGAGACTATTAAGTAAAAAGGAGATAATCCCCACTTACATGGAAGTGGTAAGAAAATAGGTACAACTGGCCCGAGTTAGGGATATTTATTTCCATACTTATATTTCACATTAACAGTTTTGAAATGTGATACATAAAGAGATGAATAGAATCTGATTAAAATATAAAATCGACTTGGAGTGGCAATGCAGAAGGAAGAATGGATTTTATTGTAAATAATGTAATTTCAAAATTTTAAGGAACCTATTTATGCATCTTCCATCACCTCCACTACCGACCCCACTACTTGGGATTTTTTTTTTCTTTTTCAATAAAAAGATAACTTGGGAGAGTAACTGAGTTACTATCAAAGGGAAATGATTCAGGCTGTTAAGAAGGGCACTCTGCAGTGCCAGCCTCTCATTACTAATGGTTGCAATGCTAATGACAAAGAGCTGCATGGTTGGAAGTCTGCACCTCGTCTTTGAGGAGGAGGAGGAAAGAAAGAGCCTGCCTGTGGCCCGGCGGGGGATGGGGGCAGAGGCCAGGAGAGGACAGTTTTTCCCAGTAGCTGAAACTCACCTCTTGCATCTTTAGACAGAGAGACTCATCAGGTAACAGCTACAGAGTCGGAGGAGGCGCCCAGATGCCCCATACATGTCAGAGTCTCAGCGCCGTGCGGGCACAGCCGTCAGGACTGGACCCTGCTGCCCTGACACTGGGCCGCACTGGGGAAGCACCTGCGCCCCCCGCCTGTGGGCAGCTGGCAGGACAGAAGCAAGACAGCGGCAGGTTTCCTGCCTGGTCAGAGAAGGAGCAGTGTGCCGTTCCAGGGAGGAGTTAGCGTGCGCTGTAGGGCAATTGCTCCAGCAGCAAGTGACCAGGCAGGGAGCTGCGAGCGCTCCTGGAGACCACCGGCGGCTCAGAGCCAGCAGAGGGAGGGGCTGCTGAAAACGAACAGACCCTGAAAAATGACATCACCAGGTCTGATGAAAGTCTGATTTCCTTCCAATAACTACTTGATCAGCCACTATAGATGCCTATTCCTGTGTTTCTTTCTGCTCATTAGCCTGTGACCTCATTGAAAGCAGAGGGTATATTCATCTCAGGGTTTATGATTTCCCACATAGTGTCCAGCATGGAGAATATAAAAGCAAATATTTAAGGAAAGAACGGCAAGAGGGCATAAAGGTTTGCACGTAGTGTGGGTCTATGATCAGGCCCTGGTGTCCAGTCACCTGAGATGACACTGTGAGTGATCAGTGCTTTGGGGACCCTCTGCAACAGTCTCATGGCTCCCGGAGAAGAAACACTGCAGCAATCACAGAAGTGTATGCGCTTCCAGGGGGAGAGGGGCAGCGAGAGGCTCACCGACCGCACAGAAAGAAGTCACCCCTGAGCACAAGCAAGGGTCCGGATTTGATCATGCAGCTTTCCCTCCTGAAACCCTGGCGTGGTTTCTCGTTACACACACCATACACCCCAGGCCCCTCGTCATGACCTGTAACGCCCCAGCTGCCTCCTCACACTCAGCCTTGCCCAGATGGCTTCCTCTCCAGGTTGTTCTGCTCTGGCCATGCTGGGAGCCTTGCTCTTCTTAGAGTTTTCAAGCTCGTGACAATCTTACAAACTTTGAATTTGCTGCGGTTTTCTTGGATTGTAAATAGTATCCCGTAGGCCACTGCATGGCTGCCTTTTTACCGTTTAGAGCTCAGCTTTGCCGAGAGAAACCTTCAGTGAACGCGCCGCCTGAGATCCCCTCTCTGCGCTGGTCACTGCCGCCCACCCTGACTGGCCTTCTCCCTGGGAAGCACAGGGGTCATTCGCACGCTTCTCGTCTGCTCTTGCTGGCTGCAGTGTGCTCTCCTTGGAGGTGAGGTCCTGCTCACCTCATTCCTACCTATAGTCCTCAGGGTCTAGAAGGCCCGCAACAGAGTAGGTGCTCAATAAACTTGTGGAGCGCTTCGTAAAAGAAGTAAGTAATTGGAGAACAATAACTTGGGATAGATGGGCGTGCCCAGAGCCCTAACCCTGGGAAGTTTCTCCCCTGCCAGTTGTTGGCTAAAGAAACAAGAACCAGCAGTGAAACGAGACACAGTAGCAACTGAAAGCCTGTCAGCCGACCACCCGAACAGTTAAACCCACTGTCAGCAGCTCCTGCTCCAGGAGCACATCCACGTTTATTTAATGCATCGCTTGGGGAAGGCAACGGCACCCACTGCAGCACTCTTGCCTGGGAAGTCCCATGGACGGAGGATCCTGGTGGGCTGCAGTCCATGGGGTCACAAAGAGTCAGACGCGACTGAGCGACTTCACTTTCACTTTTCACTTTCATGCATTGGAGAAGGAAATGGCAACCCACTCCAGTGTTCTTGTCTGGAGAATCCCAGGGACAGGGGAGCCTCATGGGCTGCCGTCTATGGGGTCGCACAGAGTCGGACACAACTGAACCAACTTAGCAGCAGTGTATTGCTGTTCACTCTTCCTGTTGAAGACTCAAGCCTTGCCTGGACTGAGGGCCATCTCCAGCTCTCTCAGCCGCCACTGGCTTCTCCCGGGTTTCTTCTGCGCGTGCTAAGTCGCTTCAGGCCCGTCTACCTCTGTGCAACCCTATGGACCACAGCCCGCCGGGCTCCTGTGTCCAGCTCACTGCAAGAACACTGCAGTGAATTGCCACGCCCTCCTGCAGGGATTTTCCAGACCCAGGGAGGGAACGCTCATCTCTTGCGCCTCCTGCATTGGCAGGTGGGCTCTTTACAACTGGCACCTGAGAAGCCCAGTTTGTTCCACCCAGAGTAATGCTTTCTCCGTAGTTCCACCCCCACAGACCTTCTGCAGATATTACAGCCGTTTTCCTCCCAATAGGGAGAAGACAGCTGTTTCCTCACAAGGGGCCCCCAACACTTCCAAGGGGGCATCTTTTTTTTCCTTTCCAGCAATGTAAATCCAATCACACAGGAGAAGCGGTGCCAACAAAGTCTGTTCTTGTCAGCCTCACAAACAGCCTCATTGTTAGCTGACTGCAAACATGGTTTGAAGCTGCTGCTCCTGCCAAGCTGAAGTCTTCAGGTGTCGGGGTCGAGTGATTGAAAATTCCGGATTACAGGCAGAGGAGTTGTTCTGAGTTCTTGCTCATCGGCTAAAAGCCTCTGGCCACAAACAGCTCTCTGTGTGAAGGAAAGTAAATTTCTTCCAGAGCTGAAAATTAATGTGTTTTGAGGGGAATCTAAGCAGGATGTGTGGCAGGGAGCACGGCTTAAGGGCCCGAGGAAGGCGTGAGGAGTGACAACGAGGAGTCATTTCTTAAACCAGAGAGCTCTCGGTCTGACAGCAACTGAGGCTGGCAGCGCTGACTTAACTGCTTCTCCCAACGTGGGCTGGGGTCAGTTTGCCCTTGCAGAAAACGCCTCTCCAGGTTGGTCACAGCTGTAACTTCGGCCGTATCACATCTGATGGGAGGGCGCTGTCTCACCTGACACCTTGAAAGCCTGGACCACACTTCACTGGATCTGGAGGTGCCAGGATTCTGGTGGAAAATTCAAAAAGGTAAGGACCTTAGCTGGGTTACTGAAATCTCTTTATCTTGAATTGTGTTCAACACCAAATGGTTCTTCAATGACAGCTTCACGCAGGAAGGAGAAACAGGAGCACATTACCTGTTCCTCAACATTCAGAGACGCGCACGCGTCCATTCAGCCGGTTATCAGAGATTGTGGACTGAGCTCTTTCTGACACGTGTTAGGTGGTGGTTATGCGAAGCATCTGGAGCGGTTCAGTAACATGGTCCCTGGTGTCAGCCGCCTTGCATTCCCCCTGGGGAGACAGAGCAGATGCTAGACAGACACTCCTGGCGGAATGTGATGAGCCCTGTAGTGCAGGGAAGCGCCAGGTTCTGGAGAGCTCAGATGTTGGAGTGATTTGTTGTGTTCACTCTTGGAGAGGACTTGACGAAATTACAGAAGTTAAGTAGGACGAGACCTCGAGATCTAAATTGGGGCTGGAGGGATTGAATAAGTGATTTTCTAAATAAATAAACACCAGAAAGCAAACATCTTTAGAGATTATTGGTTCTGGGGATAAAGTTGTGGACAGTACCTTTGAAGAATATGATGAAATGTTACCTTTCTCACTCAAAAACTAATGCCCATAAACATATAGCTTTTAAAAACTGTAATTCCAGGGAGATCACAGAAGGTCCCATAACAGGTACAGGTTAACAATATCAGAAAATGTTACTCTAAATTCCCTCAGTCCACTTTCACCTTTAAAGCAGTGTTTCTCAAGTAAAGGCTTGGGACAGCTGCCTTAGAAACACCTGGAATGTTTGCTTAAAATGCAGATTCCCTAAGCCCCATCCCAGATCTATTAAAAAAAGTCTCTAGTGCGGTATTCAGGACTCTGCATTTTAACCACCACAGTTGTCTGATTCTGCCCAGAGAAAACTTTAAAAGCTCCTGGAAGTTTCTGGTGCAGACACTCTAAACCCTGGAGGCTTCCAGTGTATTTGGGTGCACTGTCACTCCTCCCTTTTGAACGAGGGTGTTGTACCATCTACATCTGCAGAGAGGCTGAGAGGAAAGTCACCTACTTAGGATAATCTGATTCCCACCCTTCCTGTGAGTTCCATGCAGTGAATTGCAGTTTTTGATGGAAAGCACTGTTTATGCCTACCTTGCTCCCATGGATTTGTCTCGTCTGCCTGAGAAGATTGCAAATTCCCCGAACTCTTGAGTCCTTGCTTCTCATCTTCACATGCCCGGGCACGTGGCATGTCCTTAGTAAGTATTTATGCATTGCTGATAGAATCGGTGCTCTTTTCTCTCATTCCTCGAGCACAGCTGGTCAGCCTCACTGTCGTCCCATCAGGGTCCGAACGCTTTCTGTCTGTCTGTTTTCCTTTCTTTCTTTCTTCTTTCCTTTGCGCTTTGTTTAGGCTCGTCTTGTACACTCCTGTGTCCGCATCCTCTGGCCTGTTTCACGAAGAGACGTTTTGTCAGATTCACCCCCCGCTTTGCTTCTCCCTCCCCGGCCTCCCTGTGGTTCTCTCACAGAAAGCCCTTTGTGTTGAACAGACAGACTCCGATCTGCATATCTCCCTGGGCACGCTCCGACAGGGCTGCCAGGTGACCAGCCCAGCGCCAGCCTTGGAGCAGCTGTTTGAGTGGTCCAGAGCAGCGGGCAGAGACTGTGTGTTCTCTTGTCCGATGGGCCCTGGGTCCAGCACACTTGGGAGGGCAGTCACAGCTCAAATGTTTGCCTTGCCGACTGGGAGTCCCCGAAACAGCTGCCTGCTGATTGATGATAACAACATCGAGGGTTCAGATGCTGCCAGGAGTGAGGGAGGCCCTGTCTGCTTCGCCAAGTGCTTATCTCTCAGCCTGCAGGCAGCAAGCCCAGCAAGAGCCAGAAGGTCCAGGTCCAGGGATGCCCGCCACACCCCTGACGGCTCACACCCAGAGTGGGTGAGAGAGCGGGAGGCTCTCTGCTTACAAGTCCACAAAAACCTGCGCACAACGCTCAGCGAGACACGGAGCCTCTGTCTCGGAGCCCCAGGGTGGGATATGTTAGTATCTGTCTGTCTTATTAATGAAATGGACTACATCATGGGGCTAGTGGAACTGGCTTCTAGAAACATTTCTTTTTTTCTCCCCATCAACCTTGCCTCTTTAATGACTTTTGAGAAGTGAGCAACCAGGCTCCACTTTCTGTTAGAACTTTTTCTGGGGTTTTTTTTTTTTTTTCCTACATATTTTCTAATTATATTATTTTTAATTGGAGGAGAATTACTTTACATCAATATGAATCAGCCACAATCATACCCATGTTCCATCCCTCTTAAACCTCCCTCCCATTCCCAACCCTCTAGGTTGTATTAACCCATATACATGGAGTCTAGAAAGATGGCTTTGATAATCGTATTTGCAGGGCAGCAAACGAGACGCAGACATAGGGAACAAACTTTCAGTCACAGTGAGGGAAGAGGGGCGTGGGATGGCTTGAGAGAGTAGCGCTGAAACACACACATTCAGGTCAGCTCAGTTCAGCCGCTCAGGCGTGGCCGACTCTGCGACTCTGCAGCACGCCAGGCCTCCCTATCCGTCACCGACTCCCGGAGTCCACCCAAACTCATGTCCATCGAGTCGGTGAGCCATCCAACCATGTCATCCTCTGCCGTCCCCTTCTCCTCCCACCTTCAATCTTTCCCACCATCAGGGTCTTTTCAAATGAGTCAGTTCTTCACATCAGGTGGCCAAGAATTGTAGCTTCAGCTTCAGCATCAGTCCTTCCAATGAATCTTCAGGACTGATTTCCTTTAGGATGGACTGGTTGGATCTCCTTGCAGTCCAAGGGACTCTCAAGAGCCTTCTCCAACACCACAGTTCAAAAGCATCAATTCTTCGGTGCTCAGCTTTCTTTATAGTCCAACTCTCACATCCATACATGACCACTGGAAAAACCATAGCTTTGACTAGACGGACTTTTGTTGACACAGTGATGTCTCTGCTTTTGAATATGCTGTCTAGATTGGTCATAGTTTTGCTTCCAAAGAGCAAGCTTCTTTTAATTTCATGGCTGCACTGTCAACCATCTGCAGTGAGTTTTAGCCCAAGGAAATAAAGTCTGTCACTGTTTCCATTGTTTCCCAGTCTATTTGCCATGAAGTGATGGCACTGGATGCCATGGTCTTCATTTCTTAAATGTTGGATTTTAAGCCAGCTTTTTCACTCTCCTCTTCCAGTTTCGTCAAGACACTCTTTAGTTCCTCTTCACTTTCTGCCATAAGGGTGGTGTCATCTGCATATCTGAGTTTATTGATATTTCTCCCTGCAATCTTGATTCCAGCTTGTGCTTCACCCAGCCCAGCGTTTCACATGATGAACTCTGCATATAAAAGTAAGCACGGTGACAATATACAACCTTGATATACTCCTTCCCCAATTTGGAACCAGTCTGTTGTTCCATGTCCAGTTTTTCACTGTTGCTTCTTGACCTGCGTACAGATTTCTCAGGTGGATGATAAAGTGGTCTTTTATTTCCATCTCTTTAAGAATTTTCCACAAGTTTGTTGTGATCCATGCAGTCAAAGGCTTTGGCATAGTCAATAAAGCAGAAGTAGATGTTTTTCTGAAATTCTCTTGCTTTTTCTAATATCCAGTGGATGTTGACAATTTGATCTCTGGTTCCTCTGCCTTTTCTAAATCCAGCTTGAGCATCTGGAAGTTCTCTGTTCACGTATTGTTGAAGCCTAGCTTGGAGATTGAGCATTACTTTGCTGGCGTGTGAGATGAGTGCAATTGTGTGAAAGTTTGAACATTCCTTTCTTGGCATTGCCTTTCTTAGGGACTGGAAGGAAACCTGACCTTTTCCCATCTTGTGGCCCCGCTGAGTTTTCCAAATTCGCTGGCATTTTGTTTGCAGCACTTTCACAGCATCATATTTTAGGATTTGAAACAGCTCAGCTGGAATTCCATCACCTCCACTAGCTTTGTTCATAATGATGCTTCCTAAGGTCCCCTTGACTTAGTATTCCAGGATGTCTGGCTCTAGGGGAGTGATCACACAGTCATGTTTAGCTGGGTCATTAAAATCTTTTTTGGATTCTTCTTCTGTGTATTATTGGCACCTCTTCTTAATATCTTCTTCTTCTGTTAGAACCATGCCATTTCTGTCCTTTATTGAGCCCATCTTTGCATGAAATGTTCCCTTGGTATCTCTGATTTTCTTGAGGAGATCTCTAGTCTTTGCCATTCTATTGTTTTCATCTATTTCTTTGCCTTGATCACTGAGGAAGGCTTTCTTCACTTGATCTTAGCCAAAAGGCCGAGAAGCAATGAGGAAGGCTTTCTTATCTCTCCTTGCTATTCTTTGGAACTCTGCATTTAGATGTATATATCTTTCCTTTTCTCCTTTGCCCTTCACTTCTCTTCTTTCCACAGCTATTTGTAAGGCCTCCTCAGAAAACCAGTTTGCCTTTTTGCACTTATTTTTCTTGGTGACGGTCTTGATCCCTGCCTCCTGTACAATGTCACGAACTCTGTCCACAGTTCTTCAGGCACTCTGTCTATCAGATCTAGCCCCTTGAATCTATTTGTCACTTCCACTGTATAATCGTAAGGGATTTGATTTAGGTCAGAGTTCAATGGTCTAGTGATTTTCCCTACTTTCTTCAATTTAAGTCTGAATTTTACAATAATGATTTCATGATCTGAGCCCGCAGTCAGCTCCCAGTCTTGTTTTTGCTGACTGTATAGAGATTCTCCATTTTTGGCTTCAAAGTATATAATCAGTCTGATTTTGGTGTTGACCATCTGGTGATGTCCGCACATAGGGTCATCTCTTGTGTTGTTGGAAGAGGGTGTTTGCTATGACCAGCGCATTCTCTTGGCAAAACTCTATTAGCCTTACCCTGCTTCATTCCGCATTCCAAGGCCAAAGTTGCCTGTTACTCCAGGTGTTTCTTGACTTCCTACTTTTGCATTCCAGTTGCCATAATGGAAAGGACATCTTTTTTGGTTTTAGTTCTAGAAGACCTCATAGATCTTCATAAAGGCACTCCACTTCAGCCTCTTCAGTGGGATATAGACTTGGATTACAATGATACTGAACGGTTTGCTTTGGAAATGAACAGAGATCACTCTGTTGTTCTTGAGATTGCATCCAGGTACTGCATTTCAGACCCTTTTGTTGACCTTGATGGCTACTCTGTTTCTTCAAAGGGATTCTTGCCCACAGTAGTAGATATAATGGTCATCTGAGTTAAACGCCCATTCCAGTCCATTTTAGTTCACTGATTCCTAAAATGTCAATGTTCACTCTTGCCATCTCCTGTTTGACCACTTCCAATTTACCTTGATTCATTCGACTTAACATTCCAGGTTCCTATGCAGTATTGCTCTTTACAGCATCAGACTTTACTTCCATCACCAGTCCCATCCACAGCTGGGTGTTGTTTTTGCTTTGGCTCCATCCCTTCATTCTTTCTGGGGCTATTTCTCCACTGATCTCCAGGAGCATCCTGGGCACCTACCGACCTGGGGAGTTCATCTTTCAGTGTCCTATCTTCTTGCCTGTTCATTCTGTTCATGGGGTTCTCAAGGCAAGAATACTGAGGGGTCTGCCGTTCCTTTCTCCAGTGGGCCACACTCTGTCAGAACTCTCCTCCATGACCTGTCCGTGTTGGATAGCCCTACACGGCATGGCTCATTGAGTTAGACAAGGCTGTGGTCCATGTGACTAGATTGGTTAATTTTCTGTGATTGTGGTTTTCAGTCTCTCTGCGCTCTGATGGAGAAGGTTAAGAGGCTTATGGGAGGGGGGTTCATGTTTGGGAATGCATGTAAGAATTAAAGATTTTAAAATTTAAAAATTAAAAAAAAAAGAGGCTTATGGCAGCTTCCTGATGGGAGTGGCTGGCTGTGGGGGAAACTGCTTCTTGTTCTGATGGGAGGGGCCGTGCTCAGTAGATCTTAAATCCAATTTTCTATTGATTTTTACCATATGTAAAAAGCATATACATTGCCATACATAAAATAGCCCATGGGAATTAGCTGTGTGATGCAGGGAACACAAAGCTTCTGCTCTGTAACAACATAGAAACATTTCTTAAAGATACTTCTCATGATCCCAGAGTCTAAGCCACCCACATTGTTCAGTTCAGTTCAGTTGCTCAGTCGTGCCCAACTCTTTGCCACCCCATGGACTGCAGCACTCCAGGCTTCCCTGTCCATCACCAGCTCCTGAACCTTGCTCAAATTCATGGCCATTGAGTCAATGATACCATCCAACAATCTCACCCTCTGTCGTCCCCTTCTCCTCCTGCCTTCAGTCTTTCCCAACGTCAGGGTCTTTTCCCGTGAGTGAGTTCTTCGCATCAGGTAGCCAAAGTATTGGAGTTTCGGCTTCAGCATCAGTCCTTCCAGTGAATAATCAGGACTGATTTCCTTTAGGATGGACTGGTTGGATCTCCTTGCTGTCAGAGGGACTCTCAAGAGTCTTCTAAAACACCACAGTTCAAAAGCATCAATTCTTTGGCACTCAGCTTTCTTTATAGTCCAAGTCTCACATCCCTATATGACTACTGGAAAAACCTTAGCCTTGGCTAGACAGACCTTTATCAGCAAAGTTTTTAATATGCTGTCTAGGTTGGTCATAACTTTTGTTCCACGGAGCAAACGTCTTTTCATTTCATGGCTGCAGTCACCATCTGTGGTGATTTTGGAGCCCAAGAAAATAAAGACTGTCACAGTTTCCATTGTTTCCCCATCTATTTGCCATGAAAGGATGGGACCGGATGACCTGATCTTATTGTTTTGAATGAACATTGTTACCTTCCCATAGAATTTGGCTCACTGGTATGAAAAATCTATATAGTCTTTGAAATTAAAATGACCTTCCAAACGGCTAAAAATGGCAACAAAAAATGGCAGATTAACAATGCACAATCTTCTGCATTAACATTTCTCAAATCACTCTACTTCTGTTGTGATCCTAGGGGTTACCTTGCCTACGGTCTCACCCTGCTCTACTTCACTTTCCATGGGGCAGAAAGATTTCCCAAAGACATCCAGGATCAGGTTATTCTTTTTATCAACTCTTTGGTTGCCTTTGGGGGAAAATGTTGAAAATCTCTGTTACAGAGGAGGGTACATCATATCTCTCCAGTTCTCTCTAAATGCAGGCAAACAGAGGGGTCTCTCGGCATCCGTGAGATCAGGCTTGCGTCCGCATCTCCACAAGCAGAGGACTCTCCGCTCTTTGTCCTTCCCCTTGTTTTCTCCACCCTGCCTGGCCTGCCTTCTGTATTGGCAGACCATTGCATTCATCACTTTGAAATCTGTAGAATGTTACGTCATGAAAGACGTTAACTGAAGCTGCTAAAATATTTGGTCCAAAATTTTGAGAAATTTGTGATTATTAAATCACACTACCTTCCTAAATTCTCTAAACATCCTATTCTAAAAAATAAATAATCAAACAGCTTTACTTGTTTGACCAAACACTTCCAAATCATAGCTGAACTCAGAATATATATTTTGGATACACACCTGGGTGAATCCGTTTCGTAGGTCAACAGTCTGGAGAAAAAGTCACTCTTAAGACCCGTTGCTTCCTGGTCCCTCTTCTGCCCTCTCCCATACATACACTGGGTCTTCCCTGTGGCTCAGATGGTAAAGAATCTGCCTGCAGTGCAGGAGACCAGGATTCAGTTCCTGAGTTGAGAAGATCCTCTGGAGAATGGAATTAGCCGCCCACTCCAATATTCTTGCCTGGAAAATTCCACGGACAGAGGAGCCTGCTGGGTACAGTCCATGGAGTTACAAAGAGTCAGACATTGCTGAGTGACTGACACTAACTAACTGCCTCTACATGCATCGATGTAAAACCTTGTTTTCCTTGTGGCATACACCCGCCACCCTTAGCACAGTGCTCTGACAGTTACCTATCTCAAGATTTCCTTTGGGTATAATTTACAAAAACCAAACTCAGATTAGTTTTCATAGCTTGAATAATTGGCAAATACAACAGCAAATGACCGTCTTGATTAGAATTTAGTGATTCTCAATAGATGGTGAATTTGTCCCTCTTAATTACCACCCCCAGGAGATATTTGACAATGTCTGAAGATATTGCAAGACAGTCGGTGCTACTGGCATCCAGGGCCAGATAGAGGTCAGCACAGGACAGCATCCCTTACCATCACCAGGAAGAAATATTGAGTTTATCTTTGTCTGAAATGCAAATATAACTGCTGTCCATATGAGGTTCATTTATATTTAGTTCTATAACCTAATGGAAGTCTTCTTCACTAGTTTCAATCAGAAAAATACACAAGAATTTATTGAATTGGCCCAAGTTTGAGCACGTGTTTACTACAAAATCCCTCCCTCTAGATGCTTTAATGATTCCAGCTCAGGGAGGAGCATCTCCATCTTTGGGGCAGAGGGCATGAGACAGGGCAGGATGGGCAAAACCGTATCAGTCAGACAGAGCAGCATTTATCATGCTCTCTCAGAATTCACATTCTTGTTTTAAAATAGAAACGATAATTTATTTCATACAGCATCATTGTGAGGCATTTTTGATGCATGTACTGGGTCCGATAGAATGTTTGAAATGAGAGATTTTTAACAAATGGTAGGTGTGATTTATAGATTACTTTCATGTTTTATTGTGGTGAGAGCACTTCACTTGAGCTAGCCCTCTGAGCTCATCCTCAAGCGCCCAGCGCAGTGCTGTCTGCTGTAGGCACAGCGCTGCACGGCGCGCCTCTGACTCCTCTAACTGCAGGCTGACGCCCTTCGGGAAGCCGCTCCTTCACTTCCCGTCCCTTAAGTCCTGGGAGCCACCATTCCACTCTCTGTTTCTATCAGGTCGGCTATTTTGAGATTTCATATGAGCAGAATCTTACAATATTTGTCCCTCTGTGTCCAGCCAACCTCACTTTGCATAATGTCCTCTGGGTTCATCCATGTTGTCATATATGGCACAATTTCCTTCTTTTTCTAAGGTTGAGTGATGTATCTGCGTGTGTGTATCTATGTCTGTGTGTGTTTATGTCTGTGTGTGTCTGTGTGTGTGTATTTATGTCTGTGTGTGTGTGTCTATGTCTGTGTGTGTGTATAGTCTGTGTGTGTGTGTCTGTGTCTGTGTGTGTCTATGTCTGTTTGTGTGTGTGTGTATAGTCTGTGTGTGTGTCTGTGTGTGTGTGTCTGTGTGTGTAGTCTGTGTGTGTGTGTCTGTGTGTGTGTGTATAGTCTGTGTGTGTGTGTCTGTGTATGTGTGTGTATAGTCTGTGTGTGTGTCTGTGTGTGTGTATAGCCTGTGTGTGTGTGTCTGTGTGTGTCTGTGTGTGTGTGTATAGTCTGTGTGTGTGTCTGTGTGTGTGTGTATAGTCTGTGTGTGTATAGTCTCTGTGTGTGTGTATAGTCTGTGTGTGTGTGTCTGTGTGTGTGTGTATAGTCTGTGTGTGTGTCTGTGTGTGTGTATAGTCTGTGTGTGTGTGTCTGTGTGTGTGTGTATAGTCTGTGTGTGTGTGTCTGTGTGTGTGTGTCTGTGTGTGTGTGTGTGTCTGTGTGTGTATGTCTGTGTGTGTGTGTCTGTGTGTCTGTGTGTCTGTGTGTGTGTGTCTGTGTGTGTGTGTCTGTGTGTGTGTGTGTCTGTGTGTGTGTCTGTGTGTGTCTCTGTGTGTATGTCTGTGTGTGTGTGTCTGTGTGTGTGTGTCTGTGTGTGTCTGTGTGTGTGTGTGTGTGTGTGTGTGTGTGTGTGTGTGTGTGTGTGTGTGTGTGTGTGTGTGTGTGTATAGTCTGTGTGTGTGTGTCTGTGTGTGTGTGTATATAGTCTGTGTGTGTGTGTCTGTGTATGTGTGTATAGTCTGTGTGTGTGTGTCTGTGTGTGTGTATAGTCTGTGTGTGTGTGTCTGTGTGTGTCGGTGTGTGTATGTCTGTGTGTGTCTGTGTGTGTGTGTGTCTGTGTGTGTGTGTGTGTGTATAGTCTGTGTGTGTGTGTCTGTGTGTGTATGTCTGTCTGTGTGTGTCTGTGTGTGTGTGTCTCTGTGTGTGTGTGTATAGTGTGTGTGTGTGTATGTATACATCTGTATATCAGCTTCCTTTGTCCATTCATCATCACTGAACGTGTAGGTTCTTTCTATGTCTTGGCTATTGTGAATAGCTTGTGAATAATGCTTCAATGAAGAGGGGCATGCATATATTTCTTATAGAACCTTATTTCAGTTCTTTTGGTTATATAGCCAGAAGCATAACTGCTGAATTATCTGGTAATTCTCTTTTTAATTTTCTGAGGAATCTCCATACTGTTTTTCAAGGAAATGGCACCATTTTACATACCCACCAAGTGTGTGAGTCCCTGTTTCTCCATATCCTCACCAACATGTGTTTTGTTCTGCTGCTGCTGCTGCTGCTAAGTCGCTCCAGTCGTGTCCGACTCTGTGCAACCCTATAGTGGGCAGCCTACCAGGCTCCCGGTCCCTGGGATTCTCCAGGCAAGAACACTGGAGTGGGTTGCCACTCCCTTCTCCAATGCATGAAAGTGAAAGTGAAAGTAAAGTCACTCAGTCGTGTCCGACTCTTAGCGACCCCATGGACTGCAGCCCACCAGGCTCCTCCGTCCCTGGGATTTTCCAGGCAATCGTGCCGGAATGGGGTGCCATTTTTTTGTTCTATTTTGCTTTAAAAACAGACATTCTAATAGGTGTGAAGTGATATCTACTTGTGGTCTTGATTTTCATTTCTCTAATGATTAGTGACTCTGAGTGACTTATCTTACGCCTATCAGCCATTTGTGTTTCTTCTCTGAAGGAATGTGTATACGAGTCCTCTGTCCATTTTTAATGATTATTTGAATTTTGCTATTGAGTTGTTGGAGTTCTTTACATAACTTGGATATGAATCCCTTATCAAATGTTTTGCAAATAGTCCCTCTCATCCTGTGCGTTGCTTTCCTGCTCTGTTGATGTCCTCTCAGCTGTGCAGAAGCTTTCTCGGGTGTGTGGTCCCGTTGGTCTAGGACTTGCCTTCGCTCCTGTGCTTCTGGTGCTGCACTGACTGCTGACTATCTAATGATGGTGCTGATTAAAATACAGGCAATGCAGCAATATAAATAGTCAATGCCTGACATGAAAAAAATAGATATCATGTGTAGTCTAGAAATCAGAATAGAAACTATAGAATTTTGCCTTGGGTTTCTAATTTTATTTTTGAATATCTGTAATTGGGCTTTTAAATTTGCTTGCTACAGGAGTATACCACAAGCTGATAAAATATGTCTTGTAGCTGTGGTCTCAGGAGTTCATTTAAAGTTGTGAAATACACACAGTTTGAAATATCTGGTGTCAAGGTAGCATTTAAATTCTCACATCAGTTAAGTCTAATTATTGAGTGAATGGTAATACTTTTTTCAACAATGTGAAAGTTAAAACTCATTTGCAAATTAGAAGGTAACACCTACTCTCTGTCAATCAGTAAAATATTTATTTGAGGATCTGAGTAGGAAAAAATAGAGATTAAATATACTAACTTAAAGTCAAGTGTTTCTTATATTATGAGCGTTTTACTTAGACTATACATAAATCTTGCTTTTTAAACCAGTGGCAAACCTGAAACAGACCTTTCTGAAACTCATGAACAGGGTCCATTAAAAGATGCCAAGCATATTTGAATTACAGGTAACTCATAGACTTGGCGGAGAAGGCGATGGCACCCCACTCCAGTACTCTTGCCTGGAAAATCCCATGGACGGAGGAGCCGGGTGGGCTGCAGTCCTTGGGGTCGCTAAGAGTCAGACATGACTGAGTGACTTCACTTTCACTTTTCACTTTCATGCATTGGAGAGGGACGTGGCAACCCACTTCAGTGTTCTTGCCTGGAGAATCTCAGGGACAGGGGAGCCTGGTGGGCTGCCGTCTCTGGGGTTGCACAGAGTCGGACACGACTGAAGTGACTTAGCAGCAGCAGCAGCAGCATAGACTTGGAGGGCTTCCCTCGTGACTCAGTGGTAAAGAATCTGCCTCCCAATGTAGAAGATGCTGGTTTGATCCTTGGGTCAGGAAGATCCCCTAGAGATCCTCTAGAGAAGGAAATGGCAACCCACTCCAGTATTGTTACCTGGGAAATCCCATGGATAGAAGAACCTGGCGAGCTACAGTCCATGGGGTCCCCAAAGAGTCAAAGGTGACTTAGGGACTAAACCACAATATAGGCGTGGGATGGCAGAAGCGTCACATCAGTTGTTGTGAACAATGAACCTCATTGCCATATTCTCTCCAGCTGTGTTAAAAATGCATCCTATTTTCCCTGTTTGACATGAGCTATGGTGAAGAACTATAAAAGGTAAACAGATAAGCACCTGGCTACAGAGATTAGTGCGGGCAGAATACCTTACCATGGCAAGAAAACCATCTTGTTGGGTATGAAAATCAACGAGTAAATGCATACGGAATAATATTGGGTTGGCCAAAAAATTCATCCCAGTTTGCCATAAGATGCTGTGGGAAAACCCAAATGAACTTTTTGGCCAACCCGATACATAGAGGATGTTTCAAGCTTCGTCCACTGTTCTGCTGAGCTAAAACTTTGCTTACTGCAGTATGGGTAATATCATAAGTGCTGTGCTGTGAGGAAACAAAACCATCAGACGTGGCCAGTGTGAGCCGTGCTTTCTGACGACGATCAGTAAATATGGAGTGGACTCAGTTTTATATTCAATTTTATTTTTAATGAAGACATGCAACAAATTATAACGAACAAGTACTTATGGGTCCTACTACCCCTCTTAATCACTCATATGAATAAACAATCCTGGGTTGTCCTCTCCAATCGTAACTTCTCCCTGCTGTTTCCCTTCTTATGACTCAACATGGGTTCCAAGGTTTATTAATGTTAACTTATGTAGTTTTAAGGGCTTCCCTGGTGGCTCAGCTGGTAAAGAATCTGCCTGCAACATGGGATACCCGGGTTCTATCCCTGGGTCAAGAAGATCCGCTGGAGAAGAAAATAGCAACCCACTCCAGTATTCTTGCCTGGACAATTTCATGGACAGAGGAGCCTGGTGGGCTACTCCATGGGATTGCAAAGAGTTGGACATGACTGAGTGACTAACACTTTCACTTTTTTTTCGTGTAGCTTTAATTCATATAACCTATAACTTAAAGAATCATTAATATCTCTATACTTCTTCTCAATATACCAGACACTATGCTAAGCCATTTTATTTTTTCCAGTTTATATAAACGTACAATAAACTTCATAATTGGTATTATCTTTCCTATTTTCTTGCATATTTGAGAAAAAATGAGTCTTAGAGACTATAGACAACTTGCCAGGATCATACCCCAAAATAACAAACAACAAATCATATTCAAATAGTCAAGAATATTTTGGAGGATAAGTGTGTGCTTTTTTTTTTTTTTTGATAAGTTTCCATGTTACTCTCTCCAGACATCTCACCCTCTCCTCCCCTCTCCCCTTGACCATAAGTCTGTTCTCTGTGTCTGTTCTTCCATTGCCTCCCTGTCAATAAAGTCTTCAGAACCATGTTTCTAGATTCCGTATATGTGCATTAGAATATGATATTTCTCTTTCTCTTTCTCACTCTCTTCACTCTGTATAATAGGTTCTAGGTTCATCCACCTCGTCAGAACTGACTCAAACGTACTCCTTTTTATGGCTGAGTAATCTTCCATCGCGCCTATATACCATAACTTCTTTATCCATTCATCTGTCCATGGCATCTAGGTTGCTTCCATGTTCTAGCTATTTTAAACAGTGCTTCAGGGAACAATGGGGTACCTGTGTCTTTTTCAACCCTGGTTTCCTCAGGGTAGATGCCTAGGAGTGGGATGCTGGGCCATATGGTGGTTTTATTCCTAGTTTCTTGAGGAATCTCCATACCGTCTTCCACAGTAGCTGCATCAATGTACATTCCCGCCAACAGTGCAAGAGCGCTCCCTTTCCTCCACCCCCTCTCAAGCATTCATTGTTTGCAGACTTTTTGATGATGGCCTTTCTGACCAGTTTGAGGTGATAACTCACTGTGGCTTGGATTTGCATTTCCCTAATAAGGAGTGACGCTGAGCATCTTTTTCTGTGTTTGTTAGCCATCTGTATATATTCTTTGGAGAAATGTCTCTTTGGGTCTTTTTCCCACTTTTTGATTGGACTTCCCTGGTGGCTCAGATGGTAAAGCGTCTGCCTACAATGTGGGAGACCCAGGTTCAGTCCCTGGCTTGGGAAGATCCCCTGGAGAAGGAAATAACAACCCACTCCAGCATTCTTGCCTGGAAAATCCCATGGACGGAAGAGCCTGGTAGGCTACAGTCCTTGGGGTTGCAGAGTCGGACATGACTGAGAGACTTTCGTTCTTTCCACTTTTTGATTGGGTTGTTTGTTTTCCTGGTATTGAATTGTATGAGCTGCTTATATATTTTGGAAATTAATCATTTGTCAGTTGCTTCATTTGATATTATTTTCTCTCATTCCGAGGGTTGTCTTTTCACCTTGCTTATAGTTTCCTTTGCTGTGCAAACGCTTTTAGGTTCAATCAGGTCTCACTTGTTTACTTTTGTTTTATTTCCACTACTCTAGGAGGTGGGTCCAGAGAAGGTGATGGCGCCTACTCCAATGCTCTTGCCTGGAAAATCCCGTGGACGGAGCAGCCTGGTGGGCTGCAGTCCATGGGGTCGCTAAGAGTGGGACATGACTGAGTGACTTCACTTTCACTTTTCACTTTGATGCATTGGAGAAGGAAATGGCAACCCCTCCAGTGTTCTTGCCTGGAGGATCCCAGGGACGGGGGAGCCTGGTGGGCTGCAGTCTATGGGTCACACAGAGTCAGACACGGCTGAAGCGACTTAGCAGCAGCAGCAGGAGGTGGGTCATGGAGGATCTTGCGTTGATTTATGTCATCGAGTGTTCTGCCTACACTTTCCTCTAAGAGTTTTATGGTTTCTGGCTTTATATTTAGGTCTTTAATCAATTTTGAGTTTATCTTTGTGTATGGTGTTAGGAAGTGTTCTAATTTAATTCTTTTACATGTTGCTGTCTGGTTTTCCCAGCACCATTTATTGAAAAGACTGTCTTTGCCCCAAAGACTGTATTTGCCCCATATATATATACATTATATATTGCCTCTGTTGTCAAAAATAAGATACCCATAGGGGCATGGGTTTATTTCTGGGCTTTCTATCTTGTTCCATTAGTCTGTATTTCTTTTTTTGGGCCAGTACCATACTGTTATGAAGACTGTAGCTATGCAGTATAATCTGAAGTCAGGAAGGTTGATTCCTCCAGCTCTATTCTTCTTTCTCAAGACTGCTTTGGCTATTCTGGGCGTTTTGTGCTTTCAAATGAATTGTGAATTTTTTTGTTCTAGTTCTGTGAAAAATGTCATTGGTAATTTGATAGAGATCATATTGAATCTGTAGATTGCATTTGGTGGTATAGTCATTTTCACAATGTTGGTTCCTCCTACCAGGAACATGGAATACCTCGCCATCTGTTTATGTCATCTTTGATTTCGCTCATCAGTGTCTTATAATTTTCTGTGCACAGTTCTTTGTCTCCTTAGGTAAGTTTATCCCTAGACATTTAATTATTTTTGTGGCAATGGCAAATGTGATTGATTCCTTAATTTCTCTTTCTGATTTTTCATTGTTAATATATAGAAATACAGGTGATTTCTGTGTATTGATTTTGTATCCTGCAACTTTTCTAAATTCACTGATTAGCTCTAGTAATTTTCTGATACTCTAGGGTTTTCTACATACAGTATCATGTCATCTGCAGACAGTGAGAGATTTACTTCTTCTCCGATCTGGATTCCTGGTATTTCTTTTTCTTCTCTGATTGCTGTAGCTAGGACTTCCAGCACTATGTTGAACGGTAGTGGTGAGGGTGGGCACCCTTGTCTTGCTCCGTCTTAGGGGGAATGCTCGCAGTTTTTCACCATCGAGAATAATGTCTGCTCTAGGCTAATCATATTTGGCCTTTGCTACACTGAGATGGGTTCCTTCCATGCCCATTTTGTGGAAGAGTTTTAATCATAAATGGGTGCTGACTTTTGTCAAAGGCTTTTTCTGCATCTATTGAGATATGGTTTTTATCTTTCAGTTCGTTAATATGGAGTATTGCATTGACTGATTTGCATATACTGAAGAATCCTGCATTCCTGGAATAAACCCACCTTGACCATGGTGTATGAGCTTTTTGATGTGTTGCTGAACTTTGTCTGCTAAAATTTTGTTGAGAACTCTTGCATCTGTGTTCATCAGTGATACTGGCCTGCAGTTTTCTCTTTCTGTGTTGTCTTTATCTGGTTTTGGCATCAGGGTGATGGTGGCCTCGTAGAATGAGTTTGAAAGTGTTTGTTCCTCTGCAATTTTTCGAAAGAGTTTTAGAAGGATAGGCATTAGCTCTTCTCTAAATGTTTGATAGAATTCTTCTGTGAAGCCATCCAGTCCTGAGCTTTTGTTTTTGGGGAGATTTTTGATCACAGATTCAATTTCAGTGCTTGTAGTTGGGTTGCTCATAATTTCTATTTCTTCCTGGTTCAGTTTTGAAAGACTGAACTTTTCTAAGAATCTGTCCATTTCTTCGAGGTTATCCATTTTATTGCCATATAGTTGCTCATAAGAGTCTCTTAAATCCTTTGTATTTCTGCATTGTCTGTTGGAACCTCTCCTGTTTCATTTCTAATTTTGTTGATTTGATTCTTCTCTTTTTTTTCTTGATGAGTCTGGATAAAGGCTTGTCAATTTTGTTTTTCTCAAAGGACCAGCTTTTATTTCTGTTCATCTTTACTATCGTTTCTTTCATTTCTTTTTGATTTGTTTCCGCTTGGATCTTTGTTATTTCTTTCCTTCTGCTAATTTTGGGTGTGTGTTTGTTCTTCTTTGGCCAGTTGCTTTAGGTGCAAAGTTAGGCCGTCTATTTGATGTTTCCTTGTTTCCTGAGGTAGGGTTGTGTCGCTATAAACTTCCCTCTTAGAACTGCTTTTGCTGCATCCCATAGGCTTTGAGTTGTCGTGTTTTCATTGTCATTTGTTTCCAGAAATTTTTTTAATTTCCCTTCTGATTTCTTCAGTAACCTGTTGGTTATTTAGAAACGTATTGTTTAATCTCCACGTGTTTGTGTTTCTTACAGTTTTTTTAAATTGTGATTGATATCTAGTCTCATAGTGTTGTTGTCGGAGAAGATGCTTGACACAGTTTCAATTTTCTTAAATTTGCTGAGGTTTGATTTGTGACCCAAGATGTGGTCAGTCCTGGAGAATGTTCCATGTACACTTGAGAAGGAGGTGTGTTCTGCATTTCGAGGGAAGGTCCTGAAGATATCAAGGAGATCCATCTCATCTAACGTGTCATGTAAGACCTGTGTCTCCTTATTCATTTTCTGTTTTGACCATCTGTCCATCGTGCGAGTGGGGCGCCACAGTCGCCTCCTGTTACTGTGTTACTGTCAGCGTCTCCTTTTATGTCTGTTAGTGTTTGTCTTACGTATCGAGGTGCTCCCATGTTGGGTGCATAGATATTTACAGTTGCTACGTCTTCCTCTTGGATTGATCCCTTCATCATTATGTAGTGTCCTTCCTTATCTCTTGTAATCTTTATTTTAAGGTCTCTTTTGTCTGATATGACGATTACTACTCCAGCTTTCTTTTGCTTCCCATTTGCATGGAATATATTTTTCCATCCTCTCACTTTCAGTCTATATGTGTCTTGAGGTCTAAAGTGGGTTTCTTGTAGAAAGCATACGTATGGGTCTTGTTTTTGTATCCATTCAGCCAGTCTGTGTCTTCTGGTAGGAGCATTTAATCCGTTTACATTTAAAGTAATTATTGATATATATGTTCCTGTTGGCATTTTCTTAATTGTTCGGTGTTGATTTTGTAGACCTTTTTTCTTCTCTTGTATTTCTTGACTATATAAGTCTATTTAACATTTGTTATAAAGTTGGTTTGTTGGTGCTGAATTCTCTTAACTTTTGCTTGTCTGAAAAGTTTTTTATCTCTCCAGCAGTTTTGAATGAAATCCTTCCTGGGTACAGTGCTTTTGGCTGTAGATGTTTCCCTTTCAGTGCTTTAAATATATCCTGCCTTTCCCTTCTAGCCTGCAGAGCTCCTGCTGAAAGATCAGTTGAGCCCATGGGGTTTCCCTTGTATGTTGCTTGTTGCTTCTCCCCTGCTGCTTTTAATATTTATATTAAAATTAAATATTAAATATTAAAACATTTAATATTCTTTCTTCATGTTTAGCCTTTATTAGTCTGATGAGTATGTGTCTTGGCGTGCTTCTCCTTGGGTTTATCCTGTATGGGACTCTTTGTGCCTTTTGGACTTGATTGACTATTTCCTTTTCCATGCTGGGGAAATTTTCAGCTATTATCTCTCCAAAACTTCTCTCATACGCTTTCGTTTTCTCTTCTTCTTCTGGCACCCCTATTATTTGAATGGTGGTGCGTTTGATATGGTCCCAGAGCCTCTGAGACGGTCCTCAGTCCTTTTCATTCTTTTTACTTTATTTCTCTGCTCTTCAGAAGTTATTTCCATCATTTTACCTCCAGCTGCTTCCACTGGTTTGTTCTGCTTCAGATATTCTGCTATTGATCCCTTCTAGAATATTTTTAATTTCAGTGATTGTGCTGTTTGTCTTTGCATGCTTATTCTTGAATTCTTCTAGGTTTATGTTACTTGATTCTTGCATTTTCTCCATTTTGCTTTCCAGGTTTTGGATCATCTTTACTCTCATTATTCTGAATTCTTTTCAGGTAGTTTGCCTATTTCGTCTTCATTTATTTGGACTTCTGTTTTTCTGGCTTGTTCCTTCATTTGTATAGTATTTCTCTGCCTTTTCATTATTTTTTTTAAACTGTGTCTGAGGTCTGCTTTTCCCAGGCTTCTAGGTTAGATTCTTTCTTCTTTTTGGTTTCTGCCCTCCAAGGTTGGTCTAGTGTTTCTGTAAGCTTCTTATGGCGTGAGCTTTGTGCTGAGTTTTTGTTTGTTTGTTTTTCCTCTGACGGCCAAGGCTGAGTGAGGTGGTGATCCTGTCTGCTGTTGACTGGGTTTGTATTTTTGTTTTGCTTGCTGTGTAGATGAGGTGTCCTGCACAGGGTGCTATTGGTGATTGGGTGATGCTGGGTCTTGTATTCAAGTGGTTTCCTTTGTGTGAATTCTCATTATTTGATACCCTCTAGGCTTAGTTCCCTGGTAGTCCCACGGCGGAGGAGCCTGGTGGGCTGCAGTCCATGGGGTCGCTAAGAGTCGGACATGACTGAGCGACTTCACTTTCACTTTTCACTTTCATGCATTGGAGAAGGACATGGCAACCCACTCCAGTGTTCTTGCTTGGAGAATCCCAGGGTCGGGGGAGCCTGGTGGGCTGCCGTCTGTGGGGTCGCACAGGGTCGGACACAACTGAGGCGACTCAGCAGCAGCAGCAGCAGCAGCAGCGTTAGTTCTCTGGTAGTCTAGGGTTTTGGAGTCAGTGGTCCAACTCCAAAGGCTCAGGGCCTGATCTCTTCAAAAATATTGTTCTAAGCTCAGCTGGATCTGCTTTCTTGGTTAAAGCCACACTGGGAAGCTCGAGCCATGTAAGACCGCAGTCTCCTCACTGCCACCTACTCCTCCGTGTCCCCTGCTCCAGCAAAGGCCAGATGTGCGCTGTCTTAATAGTTATAAGTACTGTGTATTCTGATTTTTCTATGAAACAGAAAAATTGGTTTAGAATAGTTGAATATTAGAGATTCCCATTGCACACATTGAAATTTTCAGGTTTAAGGGATTAACAGGACCTTATTGCTGTATGTTGAATATTCATGCAACTCCATCATAAACATTTTACTGCAGAAAGTGGGAAAAAGAGAATGTTACTTGACTGTTTCACCCTATGAATATTCAAATTGGCTATATATATGTAATTTCATGCATCCTCTATATTTAAGTCCATATTTAACTGGGATGATTCACCAATTGTAAATTTGTTTTATTTAACACAAATATTATACTAAAGCAAATCCTCCTATCCCCAAGTATAGCCCATTGTTACATTTTGATGATCACTTCCTATGTTTATAACAGTCACCTTTTAACAATTCACGTACATCAAAATTGTGTACAACAGAATGTTTTAAATTGAAGCCAATTTAAGGAACTACCACTTGTGATAGCAAACTATACACCAATTATTAATTCCTCAAAGGTGTACATTTGAGAGGTTGTGTTAGAATTTTGTCACAATTATTAATTCCTCAAAGGTGTACATTTGAGAGGTTGTGTTAGAATTTTGTCTTGATTGTGCTAATATTTTCTTTCTACCTTTTCCCAAACCCTTCTCCCCAAAAAGAAATTTTCAGGGCGAAGTTTGGGTGCATACGTCTACCAAGCTATATATTAATAAATGATTCACTCTGGCACCAAATCTATGTTTATCAGATACAGTTAGATGGCCATCTGTGTGATTTTCACCATGTCCTCTGTAAATTATTCATCTCCTTTCCAGGTAAAACTAAATATCTTTTCAAAATATATATGAAACAACTTCCTCTTCTTCATGAAAAAGAAAGAATTTAAAGCATTGATTTTTACTTTCAGTTCAATACTTGTTCTTTTTCTGAAGGAGTTTCAAAAAGTCACAGCAATGGCCGCAAGAGTGGAGTTATTTTTCCTGTGATGAAACTTTTCTTAATCCACCTTAATCCTCAAAGCACAGCCCCCTGCCAGGACCACAGCCCAGGCTGCGAAATACAATGACTCCAATAGTGGAGACTATCACAGCCCAGGCTGCGAAATACAATGACTCCAATAGTGGGCACTAAGAGAGCTGGGGTTCTCGCAGACCCCTCTGCCCACTCACCTTCCCTCATTCATTCTCTGGTGCCTGCAATTCTATAATTTAATGTTCTTGTTTCCAATTAAAGGGCAGGTCCTTTTTTTCTTTTCTTTAGCATTTTTATTAGTTTATGTTTTGGCTGTTCTGGGTTTTTCGCTGCTGCATGGGATCCACATTGGGGTGGCTTCTCTTGTTGCAAATCATGGACTCAAGGGCATGAGGACCTGAGTGGTTATGGCACAGGGGCTCATCTTCTTGGATCAGGGATCGAACCCATGTCTCCTGTGTTGGGGGGTGGGTTCTCAACCACTGATCCACCAGGGAAGTCCAAGGAGCGGTCTCTAATCGGCAGCCTCTGGATACCAAAGGTTGACAAAGGTGGTTATCAAAACAGAGCTCTTAGCAAAGCGGCTAAACATACTTCTTATGCAGTGAGACTAAATCATAAGTGTATTTGTTTGACTAGGGATTTATTATCTCAAAGTTGAGCCATGCTTTTCAGCCTTGGCACCATTGACCTTTGGGCCGGTTAATCGGTTTGTTTTTGGGGGAAGCATGCTCTCCTGTGTAATGGAGGATGTCCAGCAGCACCCTTGGCATCCACTAGGTTCCTGTGGGGCCCACCATCCCACCTCCAGCAAGCTGACAACTGACAGTCTCGCCAGACACTGCCTAGTGTCCACTGAGGACAGATTGCCCTGGAAAGCAGATCTCTCCATTCGAAAATCAGTGAAGCAGTCTTCATAAGAAAAATGGACTGGAAACACTTCCTCTTTGTGCCTTTATTTATTTATTTATTGATCTTTAGAGATGCTATCTTTTATCACCTTATTTTAATAGCATTAAATTTTACTCTCTGTTTTTTCCCCATTCGTTCTTTCTGTAAAAGAAATAACAAAATGGAGAAATGCTTTATACCTTTATTTTTTCCCCATGGGTCTTTACTGTTGATTTTTATTTTTATTTTTTAAATTTAAATTTATTTATTTTAATTGGAGGCTAGCTACTTTACAATATTGTATCGGTTTTGCCATACATCAACAAGAATCTGCCACGGGTGTACACGTGTTCCCCATCCTGAACCCCCTTCCCACCTTCTTCCCCGTACCATCCCTCTGGGTCATCCCAGTGTAACAGCCCCAAGCATCCTGTATCCTGCATTGAACCTGGACTGGCGATTAGTTTCTTATATGATATTTATTTAGAACATAAGCATATTGTGGGCAGAGAGTTTGTTTTGTTCAGACCATATCCCTGGAACTTAGAACAGTGCCTGCCATATAGCAAGAGTTGGGTAAATATTTGTGAAACTAATGATCAGTTGAAATGTCCAACACAAATGATGCTCTATTCATAAAATAGAATATAATTCAGCTATTTAAAAATGTTTGATGTTTAATATGTTCATTAATATGGTTCAATGCTCATGAAATATTAAGTGAAAAAGCCAATTATAAAAAGTATGTCTCATTTCTTCCTATTCTGTTGTATGAAAAGAATGTCCATCTTGAACTACATGCAAAAATTGTTGTACTAGGTGGCAGGATTGCATGCTATTTTTATTTACGTTTAATTATAGCTTATCATGTGCAATGTTTTTATTATGCAGAGTTTGGTTGCTAGTTTACAGAATACGTAATGAAGAGCAGAGTGGGGCGAGCATAGCAGAGAGAGTCCTTTCATAATTTTTACGTCTGCATAACAAGGTGCTCTAAACACACTAGATTTCTGACTTGCAAGGAACTAACTTTTCTCTGAGGAACCTGCTCTGGAGAATGCCTGTGTTTCTAAGAATCGTCATTTGTGTGGCCACTACGGTCCCAGATACCAAGGAGATCTGAGAGAAGTTTAGAATCTCAGTGCTTTTTGCAAGTTTGAAATCTGAATGGAGAAATAAGACCTATACATAAGACATTGTCAAAACAAAATACAACATTTAATGAGATGTTAAATTGTGTGCTATGAACCATACTTTAGAACTTCATGGAGGAGCGGTATCAATGAATTAGTCTCATGGAGAAGAGGGGACTTGAGTTATCCAGGGTAAATGAGACTCAGATAAAAGGAGAACGGGAGGGACATTCCAAGCGGGGAGAAAAGGCAGATGTCGCAAGAGTCAGGCACGACTCAGCAACTGAACAGCAGGGCTGAAGCCGCTGAGGGACAAGGCGAGTTCAGTGGAAGGCATCGCCGACGCAGACCTCACGGAACAGAGAGGTGTAAGGACCACCTACAAAGAGACATGGAATTGGCATCTTGGGAGAGACAGGACTTTGCTAAATAGAAGTGTTCCAGGCAGAGTTTTCACCCCCTTGGGCCCTGACCTCAGGTGGCAGAAGCACCCATGCTTAGCAAAGACGATCGTACGCAGACCACAGGCAGCGTTCAAGACGTGGGGACGCAGTGAGTCCCCCCTGCACTGTGTCTCCACGGCCCTGAGTGGCACTCGGCCACTGGAACCAGGAGCGACTGGCATCTCCCCAGGCGCCCCTACAGTCTGCCAGTGGCCCAGCCGTGAGCTGCCCAGGCTCTGCAGTCCGCTCTCTGATGTCGGTGAGCTGCCTGGGTCTTCCCTCCGCCTCCTGCTCAACTTCACGTTTGCTTGTGCTGTGCTCAGTCATGTCCAACGTTCTGAGGCCCCATTACCTGTATGAAGCCCACCAGGCTCCTCTGTCCATGGGATTTCCCAGGCAAGGATGCTGGAGTGGGTTGCCATTTCCTTCCGCAGGGCATCTACCCAATCCAAGGGAGAGGGGCCTCTTGAGTCTCCTGCCCTGGTGGGGGCATTCTTTGTCACTAGTACCACCTGTGGGTGCTGGGTGCTAAGTCTCCTCAGCTGTGTCCCACTCTGCGACCCCACAGACTGTAGCCCACGATGCTCCTCTGTCCACGGGATTCTCAGGCGAGGATACTGGGGTGGGCTGCCATGCCCTCCTCCAGGGGATCTTCCCAACCCAGGGATCGAACCCAGGTCTCTTCCGTCTCCTGCACTGGCCAGGCAGGTTCTTCACCACTAGGGCCACCTGGGAAGCCCAGAATCACCCAGTTTCACGTGATGTCCAAAAAGCATGAGCCTCGTTGGAGAGCAGACTCTCCATTCAGATGGATTGGACTCAAATGTAAGCTATTCCACTTGCCGGGTGCCTGGTTTTCAGCAGGTCTCTCTGACCCTCAGTTTCCTCATCTGTAAACAGGGCTATTGGTGGATGAGAGGGATGGGTTGAACTGTGTCCCCCAAAGGTGTGTTGATGCTCTAACCCTCTGAGGAGGTGCCTCCTGAGCTGAGAGATGGTGGCTGAGAACCAGCCGGGCTGAGGTCAGGAGGCTAGCGTACCAAGAGGCGGGTGCGGAGGGGCAAACAGTAGTCAGGGAGAAAGGGGCTTGGGCCTGCGGAGGCCAGAGAGTCCCGGTGGCTTAAGTCCAGGGTGCCCGTGATGCAGTCAGAGCCGAGAAGTCGGACTGGGAAAGGCCCGGGAGGTCAGTGGCTGCAGGTTGGATTTGAAGGTGATGAAAGGCATTTGGATGGTTTTCAGGTGAAGGAAAGAGAAAGGAGAGAGCCTGCAGGGAAAAAAACAAATCCAGATTCCAGAGAGAGGACTCTTCTCCAAGGAGGCTCATGCTTATAAACTAACCATTTTCAAACAGTCCTGTCTCCTGCACCGCTCTAATGTGCCTTTATGAAGATGGCAAAGCACAGAGTTTAAGAGAACAGAATCCAGACCGCATCCCGCCCCCTCCCCAGCCAAGCGTTAGCGGCGGCTCTGTCCTATAAGGGAGGGTGCCTTGGGCAAGTTGCTTGTATTTAAGCTTCAACTTTCCAGTCTTTAAAATGAGACTTTGCTGCTGAGTCGCTTCAGTCGTGTCCGACTCTGTGCGACCCCATAGACGGCAGCCCACCATGCTCCCCCGGCCCTGGGATTCTACAGGCAAGAACACTGGAGTGGGTTGCCATTTCCTTCTCCAGTGCATGAAAGTGGAAAGTGAAAGTGAAGTCACTCAGTCTGTCGGACCCTCAGCGACTCCATGGACTGCAGCCCACCAGGCTCCTCTGTCCATAGGATTTTCCAGGCAAGAGTACTGGAGTGGGTGCCATTGCCTTCTCCGTAATGAGACTTTACTCCTCAGTTTTGTTATCAGTAAAATGGGAAGGAGAATGTATATGCTTATGTGTATTGTTAGCATTAAATAATTTAACATCAATAAAGTGTTTTGTCCAGTGCCTGACACAGGAAGTATTTACTATTGTTACCGTTGTTGTTAGTATTTTATTTCCTTAAATATCAACGTGTACTGTTTTATACTTTTCATTTTCTTTTGGGTGACTTAGCTGTTTCCATCTTTCATCTTTTGGATTTTTGACATTTTTCTATTTTTAACTTAAGATGAGATATTTATAACACTTCTTATTTGACATTCACACTATTATCTTCTAATCTTGAATCTTTTATTGTATGAAAATTTAAATATTCTATTTGACCCAGTTATCATTTCATATATTTTTCGTGGTGTCAAATCTGAGAGACATAGTGTAATCATTCTTCCAAAGAACTGAGTGGTTTTCTGCTAATTTTTAAATGACCGAGTAACTACTTATGTACACCATATGAGGGTTTGAGTTTAGGCATTAATATAAACCATTGTCTTACCTCCCTTTTCCTGATCACAACGTTGCCTAGTTATCCCAAAACCACTTAAAAAGAATATTGTTTTAAATTAGTTAATTAAAATGAGGCTTTACTGAGACAAGCCATTCTATCAAAGCCTGGAGCCTAATAAGCACCTTAAATGTTAGTGATTCTGTGGCAGCTCTGCCTCCGTCGTCAACGCTGACAGACGGTATCATGGCAGGCAGCTTTGCACACGGCACTTGCAAGATCTGAGTTATCCAGGGGGAAGAGGGACCGCATTACCTTTTCTTTTTTTTTTTTAGTTTTTTATTTTTAAATTTTAAAATCTTTAATTCTTACATGCATTCCCAAACATGAACCCCCTCCCACCTCCCTCCCCATAACATCTTTCTGGGTCATCCCCATGCACCAGCCCCAAGCATGCTGCATCCTGCGTCAGACATAGACTGGCGATTCAATTCACATGATAGTATACATGTTAGAATGTCATTCTCCCAAATCATCCCACGCATTACCTTTTCATAATTACTTTTCTCAATGCTGTACCAAGGTTTTTGCATGGAGTTCAGTTCAGTTCAGTTCAGTCGCTCAGTCGTGTCCGACTCTTTGCGACCCCATGAATCACAGCACGCCAGGCCTCCCTGTCCATCACCAACTCCCGGAGTTCACTCAGACTCGCGTCCATCGAGTCCGTGATGCCATCCAGCCATCTCATCCTCGGTCGTCCCCTTCCTCTCCTGCTCCCAATCCCTCCCAACATCAAAGTATTTTCCAATGAGTCAATTCTTCGCACGAGGTGGCCAAAGTACTAGAGTTTCAGCTTTAGCATCATTCCTTCAAAAGAAATCCCAGGGCTGATCTTCAGAATGGACTGGTTGGATCTCCTTGCAATCCAAGGGACTCTCAAGAGTCTTCTCCAACACCACAGTTCAAAAGCATCAATTCTTCGGCACTCAGCCTTCTTCACAGTCCAACTCTCACATCCATACATGACCACAGGAAAAACCATAGCCTTAGACAGACCTTAGTTGGCAAAGTAATGTCTCTGCTTTTGAATATACTATCTAGGTTGGTCATAACTTTTCTTCCAAGGAGTAAGCGTCTTAATTTCATGGCTGCAGTCACCATCTGCAGTGATTTTGGAGCCCAAGAAATAAAGTCAGCCACTGTTTCCACTGTTTCCCCATCTATTTCCCATGAGGTGATGGGACCGGTGCCGTGACCTTCGTTTTCTGAATGTTGAGCTTTAGGCCAACTTTTTCACTCTCCACTTTCACTTTCCTCAAGAGGCTCCTTAGATCCTCTTCCCTTTCTGCCGTAAGGGTGGTGCCATCTGCATATCTGAGATACACATGTATGTAGTAGTAGGAGGGAATCAATACATATCTGTTACATTACTAAAAGGGAGAACTCAGGTAGTCAGTGAGTATTTGATGAATTGCTTGGCTGAACTGCTTGCAAGCTGATTTCCAGTCATCTGTACCTCATGGATGATATGCCCTTTCATGAAAGAAAGTGAAAGTGTTAGTCACTTCAGTCATTTCTGCATCTTTGCAACCTCATGGACTGTAGCCCACCAGGTTCCTCTGTCCATGGGATTTTCCAGGCAAGAATACTGGAGTGGGTTGCCGTTTCCTTCTCCAGGGGATCTTCCCGACCCAGGGATGGAATCCGAGTCTCCTGCATTGCAGGCGGATTCTTTACCATCTGAGGCACTAGGAAAGGATGTCCTTTCATATGTATTCTCAATTAGATGACGGTCTTTTCAAGGCCCCTTTGAATTAAAAATCATGATTTTTTTTTTTTTTATGTTCTACGGATGAGAAGCCTTAGGGTGAAATGGAGGTTGTAGCTTGTCATGTATAGACTTTGTATCTATCTGAGACAATATATTTTTGATAAAATGCCTCTACTTATACAGGACCATGGCTGAGTTGCATAAAATACCCATACATATTTCATATTATCTAAGCCAAGGCTTTGGATTGAAAAATGAAGGTTGTGCTGTCAAACTCAGAATTTGGGCAGACATTATGATACAAAATCTGTCGACAAACAAAATTAATGTTCGCAGAATGAAGGGGACACAACAATGCTGCAAAGATATCTTCGGAAAGAAAGTCCATAGCTCAGCAGTGTCTTACACGTAGTAGGTAGCGGTTGAAGTTTGCTGAACAACCCTGACCCCAGACCTGAGCAGCAGAGAGATATAAGGGGCTTTAGTGACAAAGATAATAAACAATAGTGTTATACAGTGTTAAAACAAGTATGCTTTGGGGATAAGATAACTCCAATTCAGACCATTCCATTCTAAGTTATGTTTTCTTGAGCAAGATGCTTATTCCACGTCTCCATGGAAACTTAACCGTGCAAGACTTTGTGGGTCTGTTATCAGCATCGCCTTAGAGATGAGTATGAGCGCCTAGTAAGGATCCCATATATATTACTTGTTGGTTCTGCTATTGTCGTTATTATTTTTATTATTACATGTTCATCAGTTCAATCATAAGCATTGTATTCCACACAAAAGAGTAGGAAAGCGATTTCCCGTTCTACCGTTACAGAATTAAGGGTAACGCATCAGACTTACCAGCACCCCACCACACTGAATAGAACCAAAGAGCTGAGTAAAACATGTGAGCCTGTGAATCCAGCTCAGCTCACTGACAGAAAAGGGGAGCATCATAGACTCATCTCAGTAGGTAAAGAAACACGTTTAACAAGATCAGAGCCTTCCTCAATCTGTAAGATTTCACGGTGGAAATCTGTGAGAAAAGTCTGCAAAACTCTGTAAGATTTCATGATGGAAATCTATGGTATATACAAGCACCACAACACCTCCTGAGAGACTGAGCAATATCCTCTGAAAACAGAACAATGTGGAAACATCTGCTCTTAACCACCTTTGTAGTGGAGGCACTAGCCAGTGCGATAGGGCCAAAATAAATAAACACATATGCAAATACTTGCAAAAATAAAAAAATAAAATTGAAAAATAAAAGCTATAAAATTTGAAATAAGTAAAATTATCTTCTTTTGCAGATGAAATAATTATTTATAGAAATATTTCTAAGACCGTTAAATCTAATAAGAAAGATTAACAGGATTGAAAGATCCAATTGTCAATATATGAAAAGAAATTTTATTTCTCTATACTTCCCAAAAGTTGGAAGATATTTTTAATTACCAATTCCAAGAGCATCAACATTTATAAAATAATTAGGGATACATTTTATGAAAAATGTACGAGAAACTTGTACTAAAAACTATAAAATGTTGCTGAGAAAAAATTAAGGGGAACTAAATTAAGAAATATAGCTATTTTTTTGGGTAAGACTCCATATTGCTAATTGCTAAATGCATCTATGAAATCAATGCAAACCTAATTGTAATCCCAGTGGGTGATTTTGTTAATTTGGCAAAGAGATTCTAAAATTTATATAGAAATGTAGAAGATCTAGGCTTTGACCTATTTCGAAACAACACTTTTAAATGTTGGAAACAATATTCATTTTAAATAACAGATCTTTTCACCTCTCTAAGACTTGCCGTTATTCTGCATTTATCAAGGTAGCGTGGCATTGGCACAGACATAGGTAAGTGAGTCTATGGATCTGAGTAGAGAGTTCAGAATAGACACATACCTGTACATGGTCAATTGATTTTTGTTTCTTGGGGGAGAAACGTACTAAAATGTTTCAATGGGGGAAAAAAAGTCTGCTCAACAAGTGAATAATTGCATATACATATGGGACAAAAGATGAATTTCAATGTCGACCTCACTCATAATGTAAAATTTGGATGAAGACGAACTTAGACTGAGACATAGGAACAGAAGCTAAGAAGCTTCCCAATAAAACGTTAGAATATGTCTTTAGACCTTAGATTAGGCAAATATTTCTTAGGACACAGAAACACGATCCAAGCAAAAACTGGGTAAATTTGACTTCTCACTAGACATCTTGAAGAAAATTGACATGCATCTCCTTGGATGCCGTAGGAGAACATATTCAGAGTAAATGGAGAAACACTGAAACAATAATAAAGAAGCAAACAAGCCAATAATAACTGCAGCCAGGGATTTTAGCCAATATGTGCACGAAAAAATGCTCAATACTATTAACCATCAGGGAAGTACAAATTAAAACCCACAGTGAGACACCAGTGATCTTTTAGATGGCTAAAGTAAATAAACAAGCCATCTGACCATCGCCAGAAGCTGGCAAACGTACACAGCAACTGAAATCCTCTTATGTTGCTGGAGGGAGCGTTAAATTATGTAACTGGTTTGAAAACGGTTGGCACTTTCTTATAAAGCAGATCAGTCACCAATTCTGTGACCCTAACCCCACTTTTAGGTATTTATCCCAGAATAAAATGTTCACATAATGTATTCAAGAATGTTCATAACCACTTTACTCATAAGAGAACATTTTTATGTGGTACATCCGTTTAATGGCTTGTTGCTTAGCAATGAAATGAACAAAGTGATAGGTACCACAGCATGGATATGTCCCCAAATATCCGCGTACCTTGGCCTGTCTATCTCTTCCATTTGGCTGTTCCTGAGTTATGTCCTTTTATAATAACTCAGTAATCTAGTAAGTAAAATGTCTCTCTGAGTTCAGTGAGGCTCTCCAGCAAATTAATCAAACCCATGGTGGCGTCGTTGGAATTTCCTGTCTGTAGCTGGTGGGTCAGAAGCGCTTGGACTTGCTGTTGGTGCCTGAAGTTGGGCTGGAGGGGTCAATCCTACGGAACTGGGCTCTTAACTTGGGGGATTTGATGCTCTCTCCTGCTGGAGAGTGTCAGAACTGAGTTGAATTGTAGGACGCTCAGCTGACGCCAAACAATTTTTGAAGACAGAAAACTTCCCCACACTCATATGTTGGAAGTGGGTTCTGAGCCCCTTAGTTAGAATTATGCACTTAACATGTGCTCATTTCAGTCCGTGTAAATTTGCATCTAAAAAAATAAATACAAAAGTGTCATAAAACATTGTTATTTAATCCCAAATAAGACACTTTTATAGACCCTGCTAAAATTCAGCAGTGTTGTCCATAAAGGAGGTAAGAGTAATATTCACATTCTATAGTTAATCTTAGATTTCAGCTGGCTTTAGAGTTCACATATGCTGTTAAAAGGGAAAGCTTCACACTCAGGGTTAGTTATTTTTTTCATCTGTTTTCACCATGAAAATATAGAACAAGCTGCTGGGGGACTTCATTCTGTTTAACCTATATTCTCTAAGAAAAGTGAAATGAAACGTTTCTAATATGGCGCACTTAATAGAAATACTAATAGACACATCTTAACAAAATGGTTTACATAAATATTTACCCAGAAATATGGTATACATAGAAAGAGTTACTCTGTGTGTGTGTGTTAGCTGCTCTGTGTGTCCAGCTCTTTGTGACCCCCCCGCCAGGCCCCTCTGTCCATGGGATTCTCCAGGCAAGAACACTGGAGTGGGGTGCCTGCCCTCCTCCAGGGGATCTTCCCAACCCAGGGGCTGAACCCACGTCTCCTGCACGGCAGGCAGATTCTTTACTGTCTGAGCCACCAGGGAAGCCCCACGAGTTATTTTACCCAAATTAATTTTCATGGTAACATCAAGTTAACCCTTAAATGTGCCAAAATGTTTTTATTAATGCTTTATACCAGTCACAGTAAGTGCCATGTGATAACCTTGGTGTTTCACTGACCAGTAACCCTGTAAACTTGGAATATTACCTTCTCCACCTCTCATTTTGAATGTGGAAACAGAGGCCCTCGAGCTTTATAGAGGCTGAATTCATGACTCTGAGTCAGTTCTCAGTATCTGCTTATCTACCTGTCTAAGTGGTTAGTAACTTAACTCCGAACTAAATGAGCTAATCAGACTTAGGAGTATTATCAAGTATATATAGAATTTGTTTGCCAAGGTCCGTGGGCATGGAAAGAGAGTTGTGTTCTTGACTCTTTGAAAAGCAGAGTTAGGTTTATCGATTTAGAAGGGCCTGTGTTTTGACTCTCTAAATAAGAGACTGTTAACAAATGTCATATCATTGTGGCAAAAAACTTTCTTACAATGCCAGATCCCTTTGTTTCCTTCTCTTGTACCTTAAATAGACTGGTACATTTAAGCACTCAAAATCAGATCATGGGGAGACGTTACATAAAAGTCCCTGAGTGCGTTCCCCTCCCTTCCTGTGAGGATGTCAGCACCCAAGTCTGACCTTGGAGAGCGCGCTGTTTGGATGAATAATCGGAGCCAGTGAGTGACGCTTCCCCTCAGGCCTGCCTCCATACAGAGGATGAAGCCTCTTCCCTCAGACTTCAACACATGAAGCCTTAAAGATGATGCTTTTTCTTTACGAAGTCAAACAATTGCAAGTTACCGATTTTCCAGGTTCAAGTTGTGACCCTCAGTAAACCTGTAAGGCATTCCTGAGAGGGCAAAACCTGTTTTCTTTTTCCCAAATGATGATAAAACTCTATTGAATATCAGGAAAGGCAGAATTGATGGAATGTTGGCAGCACTGAAAAGGGGAAAAGAGAAGAAAAGCAAACAGTTAGTAACTAGTGAGCGTTCCACGTGCACTGCCTCACCATCTTTTCACTGGCAGTGGAAGTACCGCCATTGTCACAGACAGCTGTGGCTCAGGGAGGCGATGTTAAGGCTTTCCCGGGCGGCTCAGTGGTAAAGACTCTGCCTGCCAAAGAAGGAGACAGAGGAGACGCATGTTCTGTCTCTGGGTTGGGAAAATCCCTGGAGTAGGAAACGGCAGCCTGCCCCGGTATTCTTCACTGAGAAGTACCACGGGCAGAGGAGCCTGGCGGGCTACAGTCCACAGGGTCACAGAGTCGGACGTGGCTGAGCAGGCAGGGTGATATTATCTGCACAAAATCACTCAGATGCTACGAGATACACTGGGCATTTTTTTTTTTTTTTTGGCCGTGCCTCAGAGTGTTTGAAATCTTAGCTCCCCAACCAGGGATCAAACCCACGCCCCCTGAGTGGAAGCATGGAGGGTAAACCGCTGCACCACCAGGGAGTCCCTGAAATTGGGATTTAAACTTGATCCAGTTTCGACCCCATATCCCTTGTGTGTGAACATTTAGTCATTTGAAGGATTTGCTCAAAACTCACTTCTTTGTTCTTTTCTCATAAGCTTACGAATTACTGAATATTAACCTGTTAATCTTTGATTCTTCTTCACAGAAAGTTATTCTTAAATAGGGAAGGGAAAAATAACATGGACCCTCAGGAGCCAAAGTTGTCGGGTCCTGTTTACCCTCCGTGGTTCCCCCCTCCCCAGCTCTGTCCACTCAGCTTCCATTCCATGAGTTGAAAGCTCCTACTGATAAGACAGAAGCTGGAATTCACCGTCACGCTCTAGTATTTCACACTGGGTGCTTGAACATCAAGAGCCCAGTCTTGGCCCTGTGTCTCTGTCTGCTTTCTGTGGGTGGTCTCCTTCACAGCCACGGGCCAGACATCCTGTCTGCTTGCTTGATTTTGAGTCTCACTTCCCAGCGCCTAGGTCTTCATTGTGCTCCAAATTCTTGAGTTCAGCTAGTTCTTCACTTAGGACTTTCACTGGCACTTAGAATTCAGCGAATCCAAAGCCAGACTCAGTCACCTCTCTGCAAAATAAAGATCATAAACGTGATAAAGTGAAAGGGAAAGCCACTCAGTCATGTCCGACTCCTTGTGGCCCTATGGACTATCAGTTCAGTTCAGTTCAGTCGCTCAGTCATGTCCAACTCTCTGCGACCCCATGAACCTCAGCACGCCAGGCCTCCCTGTCCATCACCAGCTCCGGAGTTCACCCAAACTCACATCCATCGACTCAGTGATGCCATCCAGCCATCTCATCCTCGGTCGTCCCCTTCTCCTCCTGCCCCCAATCCCTCCCAGCATCAGAGTCTTTTCCAATGAGTCAACTCTTCGCATGAGGTGGCCAAAGTACTGGAGCTTCAGCTTTAGCATCATTCCTTCCAAAGAAGTCCCAGGGCTGATCTCCTTCAGAATGGACTGGTTGGATCTCCTTGCAGTCCAAGGGACTCTCAAGAGTCTTCTCCAACACCACAGGTCAAAAGCATCAATTCTTCAGCACTCAGCTTTCTTCACAGTCCAACTCTCACATCCATACATGACCACTGGAAAAACCATAGCCTTGACTAGACGGACCATAGTTGGCAAAGTAATGTCTCTGCTTTTGAATATGCTATCTAGGTTGGTCTTAACTTTTCTTCCAAGGAGTAAGTGTCTTTTAATTTCATGGCTGCAATCACCATCTACAGTGATTTTGGAGCCCAAAAAATAAAGTCTGACACTGTTTCCACTGTTTCCCCATCTATTTCCCATGAAGTCATGGGACCCAATGCCATGATCTTCGTTTTCTGAATGTTGAGCTTTAAGCCAACTTTTTCACTCTCCTCTTTCACTTTGATCAAGAGGATTTTAGCTCCTCTTCACTTTCTGCCATAAGGGTGGTGTCATCTGCATATCTCAGGTGATTGATATTTCTCCTGGCAATCTTGATTCCAGCTTGTGTTTCTTCCAGTCCAGCGTTTCTCATGATGTACTCTGCATATCCACTGGAGAAGGGAATGGCAAGCCATGTCAGTATTCTTGCCCTGAGAATCCCATGAACAGTATGAAAAGGCAAAATGATAGGATACCAAAAGAGGAACTCCCCAGGTCATTAGGTGCCCAATATGCTACTGGAGATCAGTGGAGAAATAACTCCAGAAAGAATGAAGGGATGGAGCCAAAGCAAAAAGAAAAGCCAGTTGTGGATGTGACTGGTGATAGAAGCAAGATCTGATGCTGTAAAGAGCAATATTGCATAGGAACCTGGAATGTCAGGTCCATGAATCAAGGCAAATTGGAAGTGGTCAAACAAGAGATGGGAAGGGTGAACGTCAACATTCTAGGAATCAGTGAACTAAAATGGACTGGAATGGGTGAATTTAACTCAGATGACCATTATATCTACTACTGTGGGCAGGAATCCCTCAGAAGAAATGGAGTAGCCATCATGGTCAACAAAAGAGTCCGAAATGCAGTACTTGGATGCAGTCTCACAAAGGAAAGAATGATCTCTGTTCATTTCCAAGGCAAACCATTCAATATCAAAGTTATCCAAGTCTATGCCCCAACCAGTAATGCTGAAGAAGCTGAAGTTGAACAGTTTTATGAAGACTTACAAGACCTTTTAGAACTAACACCCAAAAAAGATGTCCTTTTCATTATAGGGGACTGGAATGCAAAAGTAGGAAGTCAAGAAACACCTGGAGTAACAGGCAAATTTGGCCTTGAAATACAGAATGAAACAGGGCAAAGACTAAGAGTTTTGCCAAGAAAATGCACTGGTCATAGCAAACACCTTCTTCCAACAACACAAGAGAAGACTCTACACATGGACATCACCAGATGGTCAGCACTGAAATCAGATTGATTATATTCTCTGCAGCAAAAGATGGAGAAGCTCTATACCATCAACAAAAACAAGACCAGGAGCTGACTGTGGCTCAGATCTTGAACTCCTTATTACCAAATTCAGACTTAAATTGAAGAAAACAGGGAAAACTGCTAGACCATACAGGTATGACCTAAATCAAATCTCTTATGATTATACAGTGGAAGTGAGAAATAGATTTAAGGGCCTAGATCTGATAGATAGAGTGCCTGATGAACTATGGAATGAAGTTTGTGACATTGTACAAGAAAGAGGGATCAAGACCATCCCCATGGAAAAGAAATGCAAAGAAGCAAAATGGCTGTCTAGGGAGGGCTTACAAATAGCTGTGAAAAGAAGAGAAGTGAAAAGCCAAGGAGAAAAGGAAAGATATAAGCATCTGAATGCAGAATTCCAAAGAATAGCAAGAAGAGATAAGAAAGCCTTCTTCAGCGATCAATGCAAAGAAATAGAGGAAAAGAACAGAATGGGAAAGACTAGAGATCTCCTCAAGAAAATTAGAGACAGTAAGGGAACATTTCATGCAAGGATGGGCTCGATAAAGGACAGAAATGGTATGGACCTAACAGAAGCTGAAGACATTAGGAAGAGGTGGCAAGAATACACAGAAGAACTGTACAAAAAAGATCTTCAAGACCCAGATAATCACGATGGTGTGATCACTCACCTAGAGCCAGACATCCTGGAATGTGAAGTCAAGTGGGCCTTAGGAAGCATCACTACGAACAAAGCTAGTGGAGGTGATGGAATTCCAGTTGAGCTATTTCAAACCTTGAAAGATGATGCAATGAAAATGCTGCACTCAATATGCCAGCATATTTGGAAAACTCAGCAGTGGCCACAGGACTGGAAAAGGTCCGTTTTCATTCCAATCCCAAAGAAAGGCAATGCCAAAGAATGCTCAAACTACCACACAATTGTACTCACTTCATACACTAGTAAAGTAATGCTCAAAATTCTGCAAGCCAGGCTTCAGCAATACATGAACCATGAACTTCCAGATGTTCAAGCTGGTTATAGAAAAGGCAGAGGAACCAGAGATCAAATTGCCAACATCTGCTGGATCATCAAAAAAGCAAGAGAGTTCCAGAAAAACATCTATTTCTTCTTTGTTGACTATGCCATATCCTTTGACTCTGTGGATCACAATAAACTGTGGAAAATTCTGAAAGAGATGGGAATACCAGACCACCTGACCTGCATCTTGAGAAATCTGTACGCAGGTCAGGAAGCAACAGTTAGAACTGGACATGGAACAATAGACCGGTTCCAAATAGGAAAAGGAGTACGTCAAGGCTGTATATTGTCACCCTGCTTATTTAGCTTATATGCAGAGTACATCATGAGAAACGCTGGGCTGGAGGAAGCACAAGCTGGAATCAAGATTGCCAGGAGAAATATCAATAACCTCAGATATGCAGATGATACCACTCTTATGGCAGAAAGTGAAGAGGAACTAAAAAAGCCTCTCGATGAAAGTGAAAGAGGAGAGTGAAAAAGTTGGCTTAAAGCTCAGCATTCAGAAAACTAAGATCATGGCATCTGGTCCCATCACTTCATGGGAAATAGATGGGGAAACAGTGGAAATAGATGGGGAAACAGTGGAAACAGTGTCAGACTGTATTTTTGGGGGCTCCAGAATCACTGCAGATGGTGACTGCAGCCATGAAATCAAAAGACGGTTACTCCTTGGAAGGAAGGTTATGACCAACCTAGACAGTATATTAAAAAGCAGAGACATTACTTTATCAACAAAGGTCATCTGGTCAAGGCTATGGTTTTTCCAGTGGTCATGTACCGCTGTAAGAGTTGGACTATAAAGAAAGCTGAGTGCCGAAGAATTGATGCTTTTGAACTGTGGTGTTGGAGAAGACTCTTGAGAGTCCCTTGGACTGCAAGGAGATCCAACCAGTCTTTCCTAAAGAAATCAGTCCTGGGTGTTCGTTAGAAGGACTGATGCTGAAGCTGAAACTCTAATACTTTGGCCACCTGTTGTGAAGAGCTGACTCATTGTAAAAGACCCTGATTCTGGGAGGGATTGGGGGCAGGAGGAGAAGGGACGACAGAGGATAAGATGGCTGGATGACATCACAGACTCTCCGGGAGATGGTGATGGACAGGGAGGCCTGGCGTGCTGTGATTCATGGGGTCGCAAAGAGTCAGACACGACTGAGAGACTGAACTGAACTGAACTGAACTGAACTCTGCATATAAGTTAAATAAGCAGGGTGACAATATACAGCCTTGATGTACTCCTTTTCCTATTTGGAACCAGGCTGTTGTTCCATGTCGAGTTCTAACTGTTGCTTCCTGGCCTGTATACAGATTTCTCAAGAGGCAGGTCAGGTGGTCTGGTATTCCCATCTCTTTCAGAATTTTCCACAGTTTATTGTGATCCACACAGTGAAAGGCTTTGGCATAGTCAATAAAGCAGAAATAGATATTTTTTCTGGAACTCTTGCTTTTCCATGATCCAGCGGATGTTGGCAATTTGATCTCTGGTTTCTCTGTAGTCCATGGAATTCTCCAGTCTGGAAAACTGCCGCAGGTGGCCTGTCCAAGGTCTCCTGCATTGCAAGCAGATTCTTTACCAGCTGAGACACAAGGAAAGCCCCGGAATTCTGGAGTGGGTAGTCTATCCCTTCTCCAGGGGATCTTCCCAACCAGGAGTTGGACTGGGGGCCTCCCGCATTGCAGGTGGATTCTTTACCAGCTGAGCTATCAGGGAGGCCCAAATGTGATGAAGAAGGGATGAAAAGCAAATAAGGAAGGAGGGAAGGAGCGGTTTCACATTCCGTGTTCCACTTTTCACGGAAGGGAACCAGCCGTCTGGCAGCCAGCGCTGGAGCCCACCTAGATCACTCTTTGCTTCATGCAGCCAGTCAGTCACCAGGCCTCACTGGGTCGCAGTCCCTGTGTTTCTCACCCATCCTTCCTGCCGCTAATGCTGTTCAGCCTCTGGCATCTGTTTTCAGGGATCAACCCACTGGTTTTCTAGAGGGGCTCCTATTTTTCACTGTCTGCTCCTTCAACCCAGACTGCATTCTGGCATAGGAGTGTGCTGTCTCTCCGTCGTGTCCGACTCTTTGCGACCCCATAGACTGTAGCCCCGCCAGGCTCCTCTGTCCATAGGATTTTCTAGGTAAAATACTGGAGTAGGTCACCATTTCCTCCTCCAGGGATCTTCCCAACCCAGGGATTGAATGTATGTCTCCTGTGTGTCCGACACTGGCAGGTGGGTTCTTTACCAGCTGAGCCAGGGAAGTCACAGGCGGTAAAGACCTAGCAATGAAGATCGGAACATGCCACTCCCTGCTCCTGCCGCGGTACTGCAGGGTGTGTGGCCCAGGCTTGATCCTGTCTGCATCATATATGCCCTTGGTAAAGTCACATAAGCTCTCTATGCATCCATTTTCTTTTTTGTAAAATAAGGATAAACTTATGGGGTTATTATGGGATTAACTGGGTGAAAAACATACTCTGTAAATGCCATATAAATGTCAATTTCTTTTCTTCTTCTTATTGCTTAAACACTTCAGTAAAGCCCAAAACTCCATTATAAGACTTACCAGCTTTGTGTGTGTGTGTTCTGACCGCCATGGGCCTCACTGGCTTAATTCCTCAACACTCTCCACTCCTGCTGCAGAAGCTCTGGGTCTAAATTCCTTTTGCTTTTTCTGGTGTATCTTGCTTTCTTTTGTCTCTGGCTAGTCCTTGTGTCTAGAATACGTTATCCTAGGCATCTTCCGTCTCCCTTTAAGTCTCAGTATAGATGTTTCTTCCTCGTGGAAGCTTTTCTTGGCCCCTGACCTGGTTGGGCGCTCTTCCACAGTGATGCCATGACACGCTATGCTTGCTCCGTCTACACTCACCATCTCTCTCCAGAATGTTGCGCCTGCCCGCCTGCATGTCTGTCTTCACCACTGACCGGGCCGACACCATGAGGGTGAGCTCCCTGTCTGCCTTGCTTCCTTTGACACAGTGTCCAGTGCAACACGCGTTCTTAATATTTACTGAATGTGTTAAATGAATGGACTTTGTGAATTTTGTTGATGGGCAAATGTTCAAAATCAAATATTCTCCCTGCTGCTGCTGCTGCTAAGCGCTTTAGTCATGTCCGACTCTGTGCAACCCCATAGACGGCAGCTCACCAGGCTCCTCCAACCCTGGGATTCTCCAGGCAAGAACACTGGAGTGGGTGGCCGTTTCCTTCTCCAATGCATGAAAGTGGAAAGTGAAAGTGAAGCCGATTTGTCGTGTCCGACTCTTCGAGACCCCATGGACTGTAGCCTACCAGGCTCCTCCACCTATGAGATTTTCCAGGCAAGAGTATTCTCCCTACTATGATCAGTTTCTAATGGAAAATACAAAGAAAATAAATAAATTCTTTAATACCTAAGTTGGTAGAGACATTGCTTTGACTAGACAGCCAACATAGGTCCGTCTAGTCAAAGCTATGGTTTTCTCAGTAGTCATGTATGGATGTGAGAGTTGGACTATAAAGAAAGCTGAGTGCCGAAGAACTGATGCTTTTGAACTGTGGTGTTGGAGAAGATCTTGAGAGTCCCTTGGACTGCAAGGAGATCCAACCAGTCCATCCTAAAGGAAATCAGTCCTGGGTGTTGATTGGAAGAACTGATGCTGAAGCTGAAACTCCAATACTTTAGCCACCTGATATGAAGAACTGACTCACTGGAAAAGATCCTGATGGTGGGAAAGACTGAGGGCAGGAGGAGAAGGGGACAACAGAGGATGAGATGGTTGGATGGTATCACGGACTCAATGGACACGAGTTTGAGCAAGCTCTGGGAGTTGGTGAAAGATAGGGAAGCCTGGCGTGCCACAGTCCATGGGGTCACAAAAAGTCGGACATGGCTGAGTAACTGAACTGAACTGAACTGAACTGAAAGCTGGTAGATTGGACTGTGGAGAAGGAAAGTCTCCCTGCCTCCCAACAATTTGCTATTTTTGGCTACAGTTCCTAAACTCATCAGTGAAAAATTAGCTCAGGTCATAATTTTGATTTGATTTTTCTCCCACTGTCACTGGTTAATCACTCTATTGATTTCTCCAAACTTAAAAAAAATTACTGTCTTTCAGAACCATTATAGTGTAGATTATCACAGTCTCAAGACCCAAAGATTACTGAAGAATTATAATTTGAAGAGCTATGATTTATTAGTTATATAAATTTTATTTAAATCAACAAAAGAATATAAGCTTCCTCTTAAATTCATTTACAATTCCAAAGAAATTTCCACAGATATGTGTGAGGTACAGTCATAACCACTTAATTATGCTTCCACTATATTAAAACCACTTTTAATGTTTGCCTGAATCATTTTTCCCTTCTTGAATTGCCAGTGGTGATACAGACACGGCACAGCATCATATTTGGGAGTGAAGGAAGCATCCCTCAATAATCCCAAAGGTAGTGAATGCAACTACTAACAAGTATCATAAGTAATAGGAAAAGTACAGTAAGTAATAAACTGTACCAACATTTTCTACACTAATTGTGAAGATATTAAGTTGCTACAAATATTTTTTTCCAAAACAAAAGAAAATAAAAAGAATGGAATTGGATAAGAACTTTACAAAATATGATTTTCTCAAAAAGAGGAAAATTTTAAATGCAAAAAAGATTGCCTTGCAGTCTCCACACTATCTGGAAAAATAAGCAGTGAGGGGAAACTGTAGTAACTCTCTAACTAATCTCCCCTTTTCTGTCCACTGAATGGACACATTTTAAAATAAAAGCCCTGAAATAACAAACCAGATTTTTCTGTCTTCTCTACTATCCCTGATGCCATTTTAATCCTTTACATGATAAAAATAGCTCCTCAAATAGGTAAGAATTTTCCAAGGGAACACGGTATTTCAATTTTCTTCATTCAGTGTCTGCCTTCTCCATATCATCTGAATTCTAATTCTACAAAGTTCCTTTATGCCTTTCCTTCGGACAGTGGAGTAGTAGTCTGATAACTTTCTTCCTCCCTCCCCCCTTTCTTCCTTCCTGTGAATCTGTAGCACAAGCTTGTTTTGTGCTACCGATTTGTTTATGACCCTTAATTTCCCCCTTAACGAATCATGGCTCACACCCTGAGAGCCTGGGGTGGGGGAGGGGCAGTGATGTTTCTCTCCATCTGTTTGTCATGCTAAATTTAGATATCTCTGGCAGTGCCCAGATTTGATAATGATAGGTGAGGGCTTGTTATATAAGTGCTAACAGAAAGGTGTTTTATAATTCCTGCATGCAATGAGTAATTTTCAACCCACTGCAGTCTTTCTTGCTTGCAGTAAACCTTAACTACAAAACATTCAGCCAGAATTACTAATGAAATAACCTTTTCAAGCGATGCCTTTTTTCTTTTCCTAGCATCGTTTGCAGCATGATGCCCAGTGAGGTAGAACTTTAATTTCTAAGTATGTATTTAAATAAGAGAGCTGACACGTAAAAATTGCTGGCTTCTTTCCATCTCTAGAAACAGTGTTGTCCATTTATCCTGGGGCATTGTTGTTTGTTGTTCACTCACTAAGCTGTGCTCCACTCTTTATGACCCCGTGGACTGTAGCCTGCCAGGCTCCTCCGTCCATGGGATTCTCGAGGCAAGAGTACCGGAGGGGTTGCCATTTCCTTCTCCAGGGGATCTTCCCGACCCGGGCATCGAACCCAGGTCTCCCACATTGTAGGCAGACGCTTTTACCATCTGAGCCACCAGGGAAGTCAAGAGTACCGGAGGGGTTGCCATTTCCTTCTCCAAGGGGATCTTCCTGACCCAGGGATTGAACCTGTGTCTCCTGCTTGGCAGGCTGATTCTTTACCACTAAGCCACCTAAAGTTTCTTTTTTTTCCCACCTTATGGTTTGGTGAAAAAGTGGACATGTTTGCGTATGGAGCTCAGAGGCCTGCTGGGAATGAAAGGGTAGTGATCCAGATTCCTTCCCATTGAGTGTCCATGTTTTTAAGTGATGCCTGGAGGACCTGGAGTTACGACTGGGACACACAGATCCCTAAAGGGAGAGAGCTGTAATGGAAGGAGGAATTAGTGCTACCATCCCAGACTCAGCACCAGCCCCCAGTCTCTATGTCGGGTCATATGACAGGTGAGGTGCACTTGTTGCTCGGGCACCATGAGCCTGGAAGAAGGTCCCCTGTGTGACCTCTTACGTCTTATGAGTGCTGGTCCTCCCAGCTGGGAACAGTGACACTCAGCAGGAGCAGCAGAAGTGGAAAATGCACTCCCCCCTTTCTCTGACGACCGTCAGCACGCCGAAGCTCTTAGATCCTGCGAGTGAGACTTAAAGAGATGGAGAGTGGGCTTCCCCAAGTCAGTGGGTGGGAGCTCAAAGGCGTTTAATCCGAGTGTATCGGTGAGCTTTGCCCCTGTTGTACAGCTGCACCTAGAGAACGGACGCATCTGGTAATATAATTTTGTTGTTGTTGTTCAGTTGCTAAGCTGTGTCTGACGCTTTGCCACCTCAAGACCTGCAGCGAGCCAGGCCTCCCTGTCCCTCACTGTTTCAGAGTTTGCTCAAACTCATGTCCGTTGGTCGGCGATACCATCCGACCAACTCATCCTCTGCTGCTGCCTTCTCCTGCCCTCAGTCTTTCATGGACTTTAATTGTTATTCCAGTTGAGTGATCTGAGCAGAGATGAGATAGTTTTGAGGTTGGAGGAAACAAAATAGACGCACAATGAAGAAATGTGTGCTTTATCACAAGGTGATTTAAATGTTTGAACTGCTTAGGAAATTTCCCGTACAAAACGTAGGCAGTAGGTGCTAGCTTTGCGCATGCTGACGTGGCCCCTGGAGCCTCATCTCCTGGAATCTACTCTGTGCAGGCATGCGGTCACGACAGAGAGCCCCCCGTGTGAGGTCAGGAGGTTGTTGTGAAGCCGCGGCCCTTGGGTGGCCCCCTGCACGGTGGCTACTCATCTGCTGGCTCGCTCCTTGGCCTGAGCCCCCAGCCAGGTCAGCTAATGACCCACTTTCCCTGGGGCTCCCTTCAGCTGCTCTCACCCCTGGGCCAGCGGTGAGTTCTGGAGAGCACCATGCTTTACGGTCAGAAGCAACAGAACTGATGTGGGATCCTGTCCATCCAGCTCGTTCTCAGTCCCGCCCACTTCACATCAGCTTCCCCCGCACCACAGCCAAGTCCCGTCTGTCAAGTGTCAGCTCCAGCATCAGAAATGGGGATATCAGGCTTAGAGCAGCTAAGCACTCAGCTTCCTCAATTGCTTATCACCAGTTCGGTTCAGTTCAGTCACTCAGTCATGTCCAGCTCTTTGCGACCCCATGTACTGCAGCACGCCAGGCCCCCTTGTCCTTACTAAATCCACGTGTATGCAGTCTGGAGTTCTGCTTCTCGGACTGAATCCCTGTTGCTATGGCGTCACCTGGCACCAGATCAGGACTATGGTGGTTACATGGACACTTCCTAGCAATATTACCTTTCAGTCAGTCTTTCAAAGGTGTATATACTTAGGCAATTAATTTCCTTATTCTTCCAATTTCAAGAAATCATTTGAAGAAAGGTAATGCTTATTCTTCTGACCAATGTGTTTCCAAATCTGCTTCTTTACCTCCTTTCACAGGCAGTCTCTTTCCATTTTTTCCCACCTTTGTTATATTAAGAAAGATCAGGACAACAAATTTGAATCTGAAGTTCTTGAAAGCTGAAGCGTATTTGTTTCTCCAAAGACTGAAAGTGGAGCGTTTATCACACTGTTTTAGATGGTACGTCTTTAATAAGGCTTCCCTGGTGGCTCAGAGGGTAAAGAGTCTGCCTGCAATGTGGGAGATCCAGGTTCGATCCCTGGGTCAAGAAGATCCCCTGGAGAAGGGAATTACTACCCACTCCAGTATTCTTGCCTGGAGAAGTCCATGGACAGAGGAGCCTGGTGGGCAACAGTCCATGGGGTTGCAAGAAGTCAGACAGGACTGAGTGACCAACACGTTCGCTTCCCTTTTTTCTTTAATAAACCCCTCATGAGAGTGTGCGGGCATCTGGCTGGGGACTTCTCTGTTGTGGTGCAGGGTTTTAAATCCCAGACGCCAGTGCACAGGATTCTTCATCAGAGCACACGCTCTGTCAGCTCCACCTTCACCCCGAAGCCGGCAAGAAAAGAAAGAAAACATCTGAGAAGGGAGGAGAGGGCGAAATGGAGCCTGACTGATCACTTATGTAATTATCAGTGCACGTACTAACCCCAAGGTTTTTTGGGTGCTCCTTCTAACTTGTAAAACTACCCTTAATCATTAAGTTCCACTAAATGAACAAAACCATAACCATATTTCAAACACATGTAGAAAATTAGCTCATAAGAAAAACAGTAAAAATGCTTCATTAAGAATTTAATTCTGGTAAAGTTCTTATAAATAATATGTTGAGTCAGGGTAATATCAATCTATTATAAGATAAGTAAAGCAACATGCTACTTGAGGTTGGAAAGCTGAGCACAGAGAGAGGTTCCTGGTGTAGCGTTTGAAACGATCATTTCAGCAGCAACAAGTTCCCATTAGGAGAGAGCAGCGCGGAAATACACGTGTCAGCATACGCAGAGCAGACAGCCGGTGGGGATTTGCCCTATGACTCAGGGAGCCCAAAGCTGGTGCTCTACAGCTTAGAGGCTGGGGATGGGGTAGGAGGTGGGAAGGAGGTTCAGGGGAGGGAACGTGTGTATACCTGTGGCTGGTTCATGTTGACGTGTGGCAGAAACCAGCACAGTGTGGCAATTAATTATCCTCCAATTAAAGTGTGTTAGCTGCTCAGTCACGTCTGACTCTTTGCAACTCCATGGAGCCATGGACTGTAGCCCGCCAGGCTCCTCTGTCCATGGAATTCTCTAGGCAAGAATACTGGAGTGGATTGCCATTCCCTTCTCCAGGGGATCTTCCCTACCCAGGGATCGAACCTGGATCTCCTGCATTGCAGGCGGACTCTTTACCCTCTTAACCACCAGGGAAACCCCAGTTAAAAATAAAATTAAAAAAACTCAAATGTCCAAAATATCATATGTAATATTATGCAATATAAGTGTATATAAGTATAATATAAGTATATATATGATATTTGGCACAGTTATTATACATATGCAAATATATTTAATATAAAAGTTACATATGCAAGCTAATTCTTTGTTATGAATTTTTGAAAATAGTACTATAGCAATGATAATGGAAATCGCAGGTACGCTTAAAGTTGGACACTTGAGTGCATTTGTGATCTCAGGTGAGTCAAGACCTTCCCCATAACCACAAAGAGGTCTCAGGAAACAGCAGCATTTGAACTACTCGTTTTACAGGTGGGGAAACTGACAGTCAAGGATGTGGAGAGCTGTGTGGTCACTGCAGGTCAGGGTTCCAGGGTACCCTGACTTCTAATTCAAAACGCTAGCAAACTCCTATTTATCAGCAGGGGAGGGGCAAGGTGGGGACAAGGGCTGAAAGGAACAGACTACTGGGAACAAAACAAACAAGATACGAGGTTGTTCTCTGCAGCTCAGGGAGCACAGCCAATATCTTAACTTTTTATGGAGCACAAAGCAGTGTTTGGGAGAGAACGGACACATGCACATGGATAGCTGAGTCCCTTCAGTGTCCCCAGAAACAGTCACAGTCTTGTCAATCCACTATATACCTCAATGAAAAGTAAGCAGCTTAAATCTTAAACTATCAAATCTCTATGTAGTGCAACTGAAACTGACACGAAATTGTGAGGAATTAAAAGGTGTCAGTTCGGCTCAGTTCAGGCGCTCAGTCGTGTCCGACTCTTTGTGACCCCATGAATCGCAGCACGCCGGGCCTCCCTGTCCGTCACCAACTCCCGGGGTTCACTCAGACTCGCGTCCATCGAGTCCGTGATGCCATAAAGTAGATAAGTGCTGACTCCCCACACCGGCCCCTCGTAGGGAACAGCTGCTGTGGATAAAAGACAGTCGCTGTGTCCTGACGCCGTGACCACTGCAGCATTAGTCGCAAACAAAGCGCACGCCCCAGCTTTTACACAGAAACCCAAATCCACGCGCTAAGGATATCCCTGCTGCTGGTGTGAACAGGTTGCACATCTCAGGAACTGAGGCACACTCAGCACCCTTGCTGGAGCATGCTCCCTGCAAACTCAGGCCCTCCTCTGTGTCCGATCCATCTGCAGTGTCTCAGTTTTAAGCTCGTACAACCTCCTTCCACTAACAGAAGCCAAACTTCTTCTCTCAGCTTTGTAAGTTATTTGTGAAAAGTAGGAGATTGTAACAGATGACGAAAGAGCCATACAAACAATGGGTACATTCAGGACCAGGTTGGAGGGTTAAATGAGTTATCATTTCACCTTTACAATTGTTAGAAATTGCAGCAAGGGGGAAAGAGATGTGGGGCACAGGTCTCTGGATGTGATGTTTAAAAAGTTGCTTAAATATGATGTATGGCAGAAACCAACACAGCACTGTAAAGAAATTATCCTCCAACTGAAAATGTTAAAAATGAAACAAGGTGCTTAAATGGTTTATGTATGTCTTAAATGTTCATATATAAATGTATATATAAGGCCCATATGAATCATTTAAGACCTTTTTTTCATTTTTATTTGGCTGCGCCAGCTCTTAGTTGCTGTATGTGGGATCTCGTTTCCTGACCAGGGATTGAACCTGGGCCCCCCGCATTTGTCTTAGCCACCAGACCACCGGGAAATCCCTCATATAGGCCTTTTAACAGCCCCTGCACACCTGCTAACCCAGTTGCACCACTTACAAGCTTGGATGTCGACTTCTCTGTGCCTCAGTTTCCTAATCTGTACAATGGGAGTGCAACAGGAGCTGTGTTCCGCCTGTAGACTGATCAGCTGTGTTAGAGTCCAGGAAACGCTTCTCACACAGCGGGTAAACTTGAGCGAAAGTCGTGCCTTTCCTGCCACCCCTCTGTTCTACCTCGTCTCCCAAATGCTGTGAGGACTGGAGGAGACCAAGACCGAAAGGGCTGTGGAGACACAGGCGGGGCTGGGGGGTGATTATGATGCTCCTTCTCACTGTGCCCACCTTGGGCGGCGGGATCTCCCAACGCCAGCTCAGGCGGCCAAGTCTGCCCCCACGATATTGGACTTAAGACCTTTTCACTCTGCAGTTGTGAACCTTAGCTTCTAGGAAAAAACTCCCTGGGAAAATGTCCGAAAACTTTGTCACAGGACGACATCCCCACCATAGTCTATGGAAACCAAGTGATAATCCAGGCTGTCTTATGGTGATTTCGAAATGTCAGTGATAAGGAACACATTTCAAACAGACTAAGCACACACACACACATACACCCACACACACACCCACATACACCCACACCCACACACACCCCCCCCCACACACACCCCCACACACCCCCCACACAAACACAGCCACCCACCCACACACACACCCACAGCCACACACCCCCACACACACAAACACCCACACACACCCACACACACCCACACACCCACACCCACACCCACACCCACACACTCAGAAGCTGGAGGCAGAAACTCAAGGCACGTTGCCCTGCCGCTCCCATACCCGAAGCCAGCTACGCGGCGTCTTCGACGGCTACGTTCTCAGTGAGTAATTGCTGAGTGACAGCTTTGTCTACTAGACATGTCTTCTGACATTTTTTTCTAAAGCGAATGAATATTTTGAATTCTGGATAAGAAATCAATCTAGATTTTTTTAATACTTTACAAAATCACTTCTATTTCTTTTGTAGAAATATGGTCTGTTCAGCCCTGGGAACGTGCTCTTCATTGTAGAAGAACAGAACACAAAATAACATCCTCAGCTTTCCCGACCAGATGCTTTAGGCTTCCTGGCCTGATCTGAAAAGAGAATGCTGTTCTCAGAACTTTAAAGTTAAGATGTTTTTGTATGTCTCAACTTTAAGGTAACTGAAAGATGGGGAACATTTTCACATCATTCTTTCTCTTTCAATACAGTGTTATATATCACTCATAGGGGATAATTTGAGGAAATATAAGAGGCAACATTTACCCTAAAATTTGTCTCAAAATGGGCTTCCCGGGTGGCACAAGGGGTAAAGAATCTGCCTGCAAAGCAGGAGACACAAGAGACGAAGCTTCAATCCCTGGGTCAGGAAGATCCCCTAGAGGAGGAAATGGCAACTCCTTCCAGCATGTCTTGCCTGGGAAATCCCATGGACAGAGGAGCCTGGTGGGCCACAGTCCATCGGGTCACAAAGAGTAGGACACGACTGATCACGCAAATTTTGAGTTCTTAATTGACTAAAATAATCACGCCATGATGTCTTCACCTTAAACTCTGCCTCTTCTTCTGAGCCCCACCTCTTTCATTTCTCTCTTCATTCATTCTTCCAACTGTCCGGCGCTGAGCATGAAGTTAGGTACTGGAGGTGGAGAGTTGATGAAACGAATGCACAAAAGGAACATCGGGTCCCAAGCAGGAAGACGCAGACTCGATCAGCTTAGCAAGTGTTTATCGAGCCTCCCCTGACCATCAAGGCTTGTGCTAAGCTCTGGAGGCAGAACTGTAAACGAGAAAGACAGCAGTGCTGTCCTCACAGAAGGTACAGGATAGTGAGTGAGCAAGCCAGCGCTTGAAGAGTTATAATCTCCATGAGAGCCATAGGGGAGGTGATAGTATAGAAAGTGGTTGGGGTTGTTTTCAACAGATAGGGTAGTGAGAGGAGACCTTGAGGAGGTGGCCTGTGATCTGAGGACACAGGGGACTGAACGATGAGGACAAACCATGTGGAAGACAGGGAGGGGGACACTCCGAGCCAAGGAGCCACACCTGCCAAGGCCTGTTACATGAGGAGTGGCCTGGAGAGGGGACAGGGTGGGTAAAGAGCAGTAATGCAAGATGAGAAGTGAGAAGCGTGCTAGGCAAGACACAGCAACAAGTGCGATGCTTAGACTAGAACTATGGCACTGATGGCTGATTCTCATCAATCCAGTACCTGTGTGTTGCATACGGGATCAGAACATCAGGAGAAACTAGAGATCCATATGAAAGGTACAGAAGCAAATTCAATTTACAGAGAAGTTGAGAGAACAGGGCATAGAGCCCCATGCATCCTTTGCCTAGGGGCGTCTTCCCAGTTTCTAATCTCCGCATTGATGTCCTCACAAAATGCTAATCCAAGTTTGTATGACACCCGTTGTCAGCTCTCTGATCTACTCTAGTCTGAGGCAGGACCCTGATCTTCTGCGGACGTTAATTTTCAGTGCTAAGAGTCGGTTATTTTGTGGAATGTGGTTTCTCTAGTATTTCTTTGTGATTTGACTAGGGTATGCATTTCTTCTTTTTCTCACCAGATTATCACATACGTGATGTTTTATTCTCCTGGCTTGTGAGCCAGATGTGTTTCATTACTGGTGGTGTGAAGGCTGGTTACTTGATTAAGATGATACCTGCCTGGCACTATTGTCTCTAAAAAGTAACTCTCCTCCCCCTTATAATTAATAATGTTTTGTAGAGAGGTAATTTGAGGCTAATTAAAATCCCATTCTTCTCACTTTTACCACTGGTTTTAACACTGCTAATATGCCTTGCTTGAATTAATTATTAGTATGATTATTACTATGGAACGGAGATTTTCTAATGCCATCATTTCTTTTATAGTTATTAATTTGCACTTTATTGTATGGAACCCTTCGTTTGATTCATACAACTATTTGTTTCTGTTAGTGTGGACTCACCGATTCCAGTTTAATTTAATGAGTTGTGATGGCTGGATAGCATCACTGACTCACTGGACGTGAGTCTGAGCAAACTCCGGGGGATAGCGAAGGACAGGGGATGCTGGCGTGCTGCAGTTCATGGGGCTGCAAAGCGTCAGACACAACTTAATGGCCGAACAACAACAGTCTCTTACATCTTTACTGATTTTTAGGCTCGAATTTTCCTTCATTTTAGCCAGCGGGGAGCCCCTTCAAGCTGCCTACACATCTTCTTCACGTGTCCTCATTATTTTTTGAGACTTTTTTAGATGTCTGGTACAGCAAAGTGCTGCAGGCTATCTTGTTATTTTCCTGACGTGGACCTAGGGATCTGCCGTGTCTCTGATGAGTCCTGGTTCCTTTCAATAGAGAAATGGAATTTAGAAACCACGATCTGGACACTAGCTGTGCTCATGGCCACTAGGGTGTCAGGGATTGTAGGCTCTCAGGGTGGAGAACTCAGATCAGTAAATTAAAGTTCATTCCAGCGTTTCCCCTTTCCATTTTCCCCTCTCTTCTCCTATTCCATTTCAAAACCCTCCTCAGATAGACCACAACTCCCAGCAGACTGACTGAAAAAAATCACACAAAAAAGAAAGAAGGTAGATATTCAGGTGGTTTTAAATGAATCAATTTAGTGGTCCCTCAGTGAAATAATTTCTACTGACTGTATCTTGTTTCAGGCTCATTCCATCTGCAACCATATCCAGCCTCTTTTAATTTAAATAGTTTGTCAACCAACAGCTTTCCCTTCTAGGATCTTTTGCTGTCCAGCATCACTGTTGTGTCCTTCTGACGTAGCCAGTGGCCACATGGATTTTCCTTTTAGAAACCTCTTATTTGGGCAAGGCACAGAGAAGGGAGAGGGATTGTAAAAAGTAGGTTCCAGTCGTTCAACCAAAGTGAAGGACCCCTCTAGCAGTGAAGCAACGACTGTATCTCCGAAAAGGCTCTGATAGACGGCGCAAGGAGAGGTGAGCTGCGTCCAGAGAGTGAAGATCCAGAAACAGAGAGTGTTTTCACCAGCCCTTAGTTTGTATTCTGCCTCATTCTTATTTGGAGAACAAATAAATACCTGAGAAAAGATAAAACTGCTAGATTTAGCAGAATCTGCGGAAGACCTTAAACTGAGCACATCTAACAGCAGCGACAACAAACAATCGATGAGGGAAATGTCAGTTGCCTTAACAGCTTCCTCTGTTTTATTTTCTGATGCCAGATACACATTCACTCTAAATTCTGTCACAGGGTTTTAGATATGAGACATTGACAGTTGTTCAATAGTGGATTTTATATAAAAAGACTATGGGTTTGCAGAAATGCCTGAGTGGAGATGCGTGGCTCATGGGGAAGTGAGGCTGCCTGACTTGTTTTCTAGGCTTCTTTTATCACCAAAGGCAAACATTTGACCCTGAAATCCCCATCGTTTATGCATCCTATCCAGCCAGCGCTAAGTCTTGCTGCAGTATTTTTGTCTTCTTACAAAGAAGTCACTCATTCAGTCAGTCAACAAACTCTAATAATTCTCTTCTATCCTATCAGCATGGGATAAAAAGATGTGTCCGAGTTTCCTATATTTATTCACAGTTCTCTACTAAGTAGTGACTATGTGACGGGAATTATTCTCGTGCTGGGGATGACACAGTGAACAAGGCAAAAAGTTTGGCTCTTATGAAGTTTGTGGGAGACTGGCACATGAATTAGTGAGTACTTTTCAGAAGCTAGTAAATGCAAGTGAAAGTGTGAAAGTACAGGTCTCTCAGTCGTGTCCGACTCTGTGTGACCACGTGGGCTGTACAGTCCATGGAATTCTCCAGGGCAGAACACTGGAGTGGGTAGCCTTTCCCTTCTCCAGGATATCTTCGCAACCCAGGGATCAAACCCAGGTCTCCTGCATTGCAGGCGAATTCTTTATCAGCTGAGCCACAAGTGAAGCCCAGGAATACTGGAGTGGGTAGCCTATCCCTTCTCCAAGGGATCTTCCTGACCCAGGAATTGAACTGGAGTCTCCTGCGTTGCAGGCAGATTCTTTACCAGCTGAGCCACCAGGGAAGCCCAGAAAGTGCGAGGAAGGCAGTAAGACGGGCAGCATGATGGCTGCTGAGGCGTCTGCTTTCAGCTGGATGGTCAAGGAAAGGCGTCCCTGAAGAAGCGTTGCTGGATCTGAGTGACAGGAAGAGCCCAAGTCTAAAAGGATTTTTTTAAACAATGTTATCTATGTATTTGCTCTGTGCTGGGCCGTGTTTGCTGCACGGACGTTTCCTCTCGTGGTGAGCGGAGGCTCCTCTCTAGTCGTGCTGCGTGGGTTTCTCCCTGCGCTGGCTTCTCTTGCCGCGGACCACGAGCTCCGGGCCTGCGCGCCCCGGTAGCTGCGGCGCATGGGCTTGGCGGTCGCAGCTCCTGGCTCTAGAGCGCAAGCTCAATAGTTGCGGCGCAGGGGTCTTCGTTACTCCAGGCACGAAGGATCTTCCTGGATCAGGGACTGGACCTGTGTCTCCTGCGTTGCAGGCTGACTCTTTACCACTGAGCCACCAGGGAAGCCCCTAGCAAGATTCTGAGGAGCATATTGGAGACAGTGATAGCCCTTCCATTATGAAGAAGCAGTAGATACCAGCTGAGCATTCCCTGAAAGGACAAGTGCCTCAGGGAAGTGTATTCAGTGCGGGAGGCGGGCAGGCAGCGGTGCATTAGGAAGGCTGGGCGCAGGAGACAGGTATTAGAGATTAGGGAGTATTTCAGAAGGGGGATGTGTCAGAAGCCTTGATGATGTTCCAGTCTCTTCAGCAGTTAAGAAACAGAAAGATGCGAAGTCAAATCAGCTTGGGCGAGGCGGAAAGCACAGGAGTGTTCAGGCGGCAGGCCTGGGTGGAGACACTTGAGCTTATAATGGAAATGAGGCTGTGAATGAAATGTGGGAATGAGGAAATACAGCTTTTAAGCTCTGCGCCGAGGACTTAACACTCGTGGAGCTAGAATTTGATTGCTGTGATTAAAAAAAAAAAAAATGACAAGTTAATGATCCTCCCCAGCCACCTAGACCTATGGTATTCCTACAGTTTCTCCCAGTGTCTGAAAATTCTTGACCACTGCAGAGCTTGAGTGTGGCTGAAGACTGACTCTCCGAAATAGAGCCCGTTACTGTAAAAGCCTAGGGAAGAGGCTGAAACTCTGATTTCCATCTGTCTGACTCTTTACGTTTCGGTTTGTTCAGAGCTCAGAGGGGCAGAGACATGTCATGACTCTGTGTCTCTCAAACCCCCCCACCCAACACAAATCCATAAGTGACCGGTACGGCCCCTCTAAGGGGAGAGATGCCCGGCCCGGAGCGGCCTCCTTCCCTGCCTCGCTCCGCAGCTCTGCTCTCACCCGCGGAGAGAAGGGGCTGTCCCGCAGGGCCCGTCTCAGCAGCCACTGGTGACGCGCTTCTGTCGACCAGGTTTTGTGCTGGGTGATTCGGGATATGAAACCCTCACGCTTCAGTGGGGAACTCGGATCCGTGTGAGTGATCCGTGATCCGTTTACCTTCGCAGCAAGGCCGTTCTCGACTCCCCTTTGATAGAGTCGCCTCAACCCTGACCCCTTCTCCACCCCCATCCCCTGTCACGTGACTCTGTTTACTTGCCTCGCTGTGCTTGTCACAATGAACTGAGTTACCTGGCTTATTTCATTGTTAAATCACATACTGGAGGCCTAAAGGGCAGCTCCATGAAAGCTACAACACTGCCTGTTTCGGTCACCACCGTCTCCTTTAAACTAGAATGTGGTAGTTGCCCAGTAAACATGCTTATTGTTGACAGAATTAATTAATTATAAATTAATAGTAGAATATCACTTTATCAAAATGTCGGTGGTAAGGTATGGGGATATCTTCCTTGGAAAATCAGGACAGGCTCGGAAGAGAGAGTGCTGTTGCCCCTGAACCTGAATGGCTGCTGGGTCTGGGTGCAGAGAAGAGTCTGGGTTACGAGGGAAGCCTAAGTACTAACTCGACGCCAAAATTGCAGTTTGTATTTTCGTTGGTAAAACATTGTGTTTATTTTATGTAGTTTATTTTGACTGGGCTGAGCCTTCACTGCCGTGAGGCTTTTCTTTAGCTGCTATGAGCAGGGCCGACTCCTTGGCTGCGCTGTGTGGCCTCCCCCTTGCGCTGGCTTCTCTCGCTGCAGAGCGCAGGCTCCTGGGGCACAGCCTTGCGGCGCGTGGGCTTGGGAACTGTGCTGCCGGGCACAGCCTTGCCCCGCGTGGGCTCAGGAGCTGTGCTCCCGGGCACAGCCTTGCGGCGCGTGGGCTCAGGAGCTGTGCTGCCTGGGCTCTGGAGCACAGCTCAGTAGCTGTGGCGTGTCGGCTTGGTTACTCTGCAGCATGTGGGATCTTCCCATGGGAAAATCGAATCCATGTCCCTTGCATGGGCGGGGATTCTTTCCCACTGAGGCACCAGGGAAGTCCCACGTTGTAGTTTCATTCAATGGGTACTTGAATAATGATTAACCTTTATTCCTTGTCAACTTGCACATATTTCCAGTGGGACAAATCTTACTGGGTTTTTTCAGTTGTACAAAGAAAGTTTAAAATAGATTCCCCCGCTGGTTTCATACAGAGAATACTCACCATGCCAAAGTTGTTTTTTTTCTCTCTCTCTCTTTTTGTGTAAGAAACTCTCTAACAGTGAAGGGCACCTATCCCAACTGCAAGACTGTGGGTCCAGTTTGAGCAACGGTTCACTGAACAATAATTTTCTTCAGTTGAATCCTACTCTTCCTGGGGAAATGCCCTCTTCTCTTGATGGCACAGAGACTCCAGAATGAGAGTTGTCTGCGTGTGCTTTCCAAGTCAGGCCTATTGTCACCAAACCAAAAATCACTCATTAAGGACCAGATCATCCAGCGCCGGCCCCAGATTTATCTCTGAACAAAACAAAATAAATGGGCGCTGCTGCTTCTTTACATCACCCATGAGCAAATTTTATCACAGTGACTTTAACACTTTATCACTCACTAAGTTTTATACTTGACTTTTCCATGGATAACGTGCCTTTGGTGGGTACAGGCTTGTCTTATTCTCTTTGGTATTCCTGGCCAGAGGGGCCTCAAATATTAGCTGAACGCATGAGTTTTGTAAATGATAACATGAATAAACATCAGACTCTGCAAATTACCATAAATATTGAATATAAAAAATATATTCTGTACATATTTGCATGGCTTCTCAAGAGTAAATAAGAAATGTTTAATGTCCATCATAAAGATGTCTATTAAAACTCTTGTTCAGGTTTACCTTTTATAATGATAACCTATGTGCTAGAAGTATAAGCATTTTGGATTAGAGCCAGAAATTTACCGGTTGAGGAACAGGGACAAACGTTATCACGGATTTCCTTGTAGACACACCATGTTTGGGTCTTCACTGGACATTTTTAAACTTCATTCATTTCTTCCTTCTTCGGCTGGGCTGGGTCTCAGATCCTGTGCAGGCTTTTCTCTAGGGGAGGCAGGCGAGGGCTCCACCGTGTGAGGTGCGCAGGCTTCTCCTGGAAGGGACTTCTCTTGTTGCGGAGTCCGGGGCGAGGTGCAGGGGCTCAGGAGTCATGGGCCAGGGCCCAGCTGCTGCACAGCACGTGGGATCCACCCAGATTGGGGGTTGAATGAGAGTCTCCTGCTTTGCGAGGTGGATTCTAACCCCCGGACTAGCCAGGAAGCCTGGTCTTCCCTGGATTTTCATCATCTGGCAGTAAATGCAAATTCAGCCACAGTAAAATGAATGTTTTAATCTACCTTTATCTAGTGGTTTAATTTATTAGAATTTTACATAATTGCTATGCTCCATTGATAATGTACTTCATGTCAAGTGTCTTGATTCAAAAATCATATAATACAAAAAAAATTAACTATTAGGCACCTACTGAATGACTTAGTCTGTCTGACTCTGTGCGACGCCGTGGACTGCAGCCCACCAGGCTTCTCTGTCCATGGGATTTTCCAGGCCAGAGTACTGGCGTGGAGAATCCCAGGGACAGGGGAGCCTGGTGGGCTGCCGTCTCTGGGGTCGCGCAGAGTCAGACACGACTGAAGTGGCTCAGCAGCAGTAGCAGCAGAATGACTTACGGTTCTGACAGCTGGCTCCCCAGGTGGCGCTGGAGGTAAAAGCCCATCTCCCAACACAGGAGACCTAAGACACGCGGGTTTGCTCCCTGGGTTGGGAAGAGCCCTGGAGGACAAAATGGCAACCCGTTCCAGCCTGCTTTCCTGGAGAATCCCAGGGACAGAGGAGCCTGACTCGGAAAGAGTCAGCACTGAATTAGCACATATGCACATGCTTATCATTAAGCAGCCTCATCAAGTTAAGTCTAACGACACTAAACTAGTAATAATTAGTATGGTTCCTGTGCAAAGGAATATGCAATAAGCACATGTTGGAAGTTAGATTATCGTACTTAAATTTCTCTTCTCTATTGAGTTACTGTAAACTTAAATTCTAATTACAATTTTTGAAAAAATTGATAAAACTTATGTGATTGTAACCATTTATCCAGCTCAGACAGAAAATCGAGGAATTATCCTTGCCAGGCCCTTCTTGATGGAATCTGTCTGAGGCCCAGTCTCTGATATTTCTCCAAGGATGAAAACCAGAACGTTCTGGCAGATTGCACAAAGGGTGAGACGAGGCTTTCCACAATTCCACCCCCTTTCGCTCCTCATGAGAGTAAGCCAAGCCACCCATTCTCTGAGTTCAGAGGGCGAGATTTGGTTTAACTTTTTACTGTATGTAGGAGTGCGGCTGACTGACAGTGTTTCAGGCAGCAGAGGGGCTCAGCTGCCCGTGCGCCTGCACCCGTTTCGCCCACACTCCCCTCCCCTGCAGCTGCCTCGCACCGAGGGGCAGAGCTCTGTTGCTAGAACTGTTTTCCTTAGCCTCGCAAAGGCCATGGGCACCACCTCTAAGACAACAAGGGCTGCATAGATTGCAGGTTTCCGAACTCAAGCAACAAAAATGCTTTCAGCTATCTGAAGCTGAAAGGAGGCTTCCCTATGTGGCCACAGGGATATTACAAGGAACCTAGGGCAGGAAGACACCTGGGATCAAGCAGATGATGGAATCAGGGCGTAGCCCAAAGGCAGTTTCTCTTTCCTCCTCTCTGAGCCTTTTTTCATATTAGCTTAGTCTGTGTTCTGTTCCCTTCCCTGCTCCACAGGTTGGGTAAAATAGCGACACCCTGCACTTTCACTGAGGCAACCTCTCTCCCTCTCTCTTTCACTCTCTGCTAGATGCTTCTAAAATAGTCTGTTCTCCCCAGGAATAGATCCCCAAAGTATCAACAGGATTCATGCCCCCCTCGAGTGTTTACACACCCCAGATTCTGCTGGAGCTCCCTGGGGCACTTCCGTCGCCGTTCAGTTGCTAGGTCGTGTCTGACTCTGTGCAAGCCCATGAACTGCATCACGCCAGGCTTCCCCGTTCTTCACTATCTCCCAGGGTTTGCGCAAACTCACGTGTTTGAGTCAACGATGCCGTCCAACCGTCTCATCCTCTGTCACCCCTTCTCTCCTTGCCTTCAGTCTTTCCCAGCATCAGGGTCTTTTCCAATTAATCAGCTCTTTGCAACAGTTGACCAAGTATTGGAGCTTCAGCATGAGTCCTTCCAATGAATATTCTGGGTTGATTTCCTTTAGGATAGACTGGTTTGATTTTCTTGTCCAAGGGACTGTCCAGAATCTTCTCTAGCACCACAAATCAAAAGCATCAGTTCTTTGGTGCTCAACATTCTTTATAGTTTAACTTGAACATCTGTACATGACTACTGAAAGAAACATAGCTTTGACTATATGGACCTTTTTCAGCAAAGCAATGTCTCTGCTTTTTAATATGTTGTCTAGGTTTGTCATAGCTTTTCTTCCAAGGAGCAAGCATCTTTTAATTTCATGGCTGCAGTCACCAGTGATTTTGGTGGTGTAAGACTGTCAAATGAGATATAAAAAGACAGAAGTACAATTTTGCAAGACATCTTCTTAAAGGGAGTCACATGGGAGAGAACCTTTTAGTCCATCTTGCTGCATGATTGATAAGTGTAACTGAAACAAACACGCAGCAGAAAGGACCATGGGAAAGACGGTAAAACGTGGAAAGACCCATGGCATAAGAGAGTCAATGAACAGCAAGTGATTAGGAGCCTGAGGCCCTGAGACCACACTCCATGGGAAGAGTCCTGCAGCGCCAGTTCCCGGAAGCTGGTGTGAGAGTTAAGTCCACGTTTCGTAAACTGCTGTTAACTTTTTCTATGTTAGTTTCTTAGCGTGATCCTAGCTGATAGATATTACTTCTCTCCTCCTGTCTTCCCAATATTCTTTGTCTCTTACATTTTTTCTACTCTCTTACTATTTTCTGAAGACCTTTATCCCTGATCCTGTGACTGTTCATGAGGCTCTTTCACATTAAACGAAAGTGATGGCCCCTCCAACTCCCACTTGGTGAGAGAACCAGCTGTGATGTCTTTGTGAAAAAGAGGGACTTTCTAAAGATTCAAGCAGGCTGTGAGTGGGGGACGTGGAGTATTCAGAGGGGAGTCTTGGAATAAATTGTTCACTGAATCTCAGGGAACATCCCTTGAAGCCTCAAAAGTGTTTTCTGCTAAAATGGGTAAACCCAAACACCTTGTTACACAAAAATATTACATTTATGGAACTCAGCCCTTCAAGAAAGTAAAGTTACCTCCAATGTCAACAGGTTCAGAAAGCATTTAGTGAGTATAGCAGGGCTTGATCAATAAGGCACTCTGAAGGGTTCTCTAGGGGGCACGCTTGATCTTGAAGTTGAGGCCAAGGAAGGGCCACATTCTCTTCCATGGTGTCTTTTTCAGAGTTGCCACAAAGGAAAGATTCAGTCAAAGGATTTGGGTCAAAGGACCAAAGTGTTAGCCAATAAAGATTCTTAAATTCTTGTCACAGTTTCTAAGGAGGAAAAAAAAGGAGGGAAAGTACTTGTCTGTGGTGCTTATCCTCAAAGATTCAGGAGCACGACTCTGTGAACTACATGCGTCCCAAAGGCGGTCACTTGGTCTGAGAGCCCAGCTGCTTGGAGACGCTTACTCTGCTCCATTCAGCCAAAAGCGGGCGAAGCACTGGGGTGTCCACCCCGTCACTCAGCCACGCTCCCCTCACTTTCCCTTCATCAGCCGCCTTTCATTACATCTTTTCTACTGGGGTGGTTTCTTTGGTTCACCGATAATTGGAATACTGGCCCTCTTTGCTGGTCTATAAATTTGGCAGTTGCTGCATTTATGGCTATGTCAGTCTGACACAGTATTTCAGCCCTGGGAACTGCAGCAGGAGTTGATTTGTCGAGGGAAGGAAACATTCAGAATATCACTCATGATCTGGGTTAGAGGCAGATCTGATTTAACTGTTGCTTCAGCAGATCAGTTGATGGGGTCAATTCGGTATGTATGGGAGAAATAAGTATCTCGGGGCTATTCTTGTATGAAGGCTACATTGAAAACAGAAATCTGTGGACCTCAAAAAATAGTGGACTTGGGTTTAGCCCTGTCTTTTGTTACTTCATGTGCTATTCACCAGGTACTTACTGGATTACTCAAATGTAAAGAATATTTAATATTCTCTATGTGTCTGATGTAATTTGGGTCTCTTTTATTTTTCCTTAAATTTTTAGTTGCTAGTTTATTGGCCAAGTATTCAGAAAGTCAGCTTCACTTTGTGGCTAAGGTCAGGCAGGCTTGGGAATCAGGTGGCTCCATTTAAGCCCAGTGCCACCTCGTCCAGCTGACGACCATGGGGAGGAGCTTTAAGTTCTCAGAACCACGACACCTTCTCTGCAGTGCAGTGGCATAGAGTGTAACGCAGCCTTGTGGTTCTGTCGGGGGGATGAACTGAGATCACGTCCTTCAGTGCTCTTTGAATGCAAACTATCCTTGTTTCCTGGGTTTCCCGAGTGTCTCAGTGATGAAGAATCTGCCTGCCAATGCAGGAGATGCAAGAGATAAGGGTTCAATCCCTGGATGGGGAAGATCCCCTGGAGGAGGAAATGGCGACACTCCAGTATTCTTGCCTGGAAAACTCCATGGACAGAGGAGCCTTGCGGACTTCAGCCTCTGGGGTCACGAAGAGTCAACCACGACTGGGGCAGCTCAGCACTAAGCCTCCTGGTTACCCATTCCAGACCACAGCTGAGGCGAGTGGGGCCACTGGGCAGGGTTCTGAGAAACCCTCCAAGAAAGTGTTCACCTGCTCACCTGAAATAGACCTCAATCCAACCTCATGGCAGCCTTGGATAGTGAAAGCCACACGGCCCTTTCAGTGGTTCTCTGTGCCTAGCCGTGACCTCTAAAACTCAGATCGAAGTGGCTATGGTTGTCATAGGAACAGCATATTCTGACTGGAGAAGAACCATCCCAGACCTTCCTCTCTGGCAAAGAGCCTTCACATGGCCGCCCTGCCTTTGCTGAGGTGTTGTGCACTCTTAATTGATCTGATGGAAATTAAAGATTGACAGGCCACTGGACACATGAGTGTGCTGTTGAGCAGAGAGGGTGAATTCACATGTTTTTGCTCGAGTTCTTTCCATTAAGTTTCTATTCTCAGAGAAAACAAATGAGTATTAAAGAGGTTCAAAACACTTACAATAAAGTGCTTTTTTAAATTTTTGCAACTTGCTGTATTTGTCCATCCCTGCGTCCATTTGTCTATCCATCCACCCAGGAAACGTTGCCTAGGGCACTGTTCTGGGTGTAGGGACCTAGGATGGGCAGCGCGTGGGCTGCGTTCTCCGGTACCTGGCTGTTCAGGACTGTTTCTAGATAAGCTCATCTACCTGATATAATGTGACATGTAAGGTGCAGGTGAAGGATTCCCCAAGAACACAGAGGAGGGTCTCCCCCACCCCGGCTTGGGGCAGTAGGAAAGAAGCACAGGATGTGAAGACTGGCTCACGTTGCAAAAGATGGAATCGAGAACAAGGACAATCCGGCGATAAATCCCAGGAGAGGGAGCTGGCGCTGAGCTCCATCCCCTCCTCTGCCTCCCTCTGACTGAAACTTACACCCAAACTTGTCTGCCCGTGCCTGCGTGCTTGGTCATGGCTGACTCCTGTGACCCCATGGACTGTATCCTGCCAGGCTCCCCTGTCCACGGGGAATCTCCAGGCAAGAGTACTGGAGTGGGCTGCCGTGCCCTCCTCCAGGGGATCTTCCTGACCCAGGGAGCAAAGCTACATCTCTCGCACCTCCTGCTTTGGCAGGCAGATTCTTTACCGCTGAGCCGCCTGGGAAGCCTGCCTTCCTTTAGCGCATTATTCTCTCATCTGTTCAATGGAGACACAGTGTGTACAGAATCTCAACTCAGAATCCCCTATGTGGAGCTTTTTTAAAAAAATAGCTGCTGGAACCCTGTCTTGAAGGACCTAAGCTACTCCATTTTGTTAAAGAAGACTCCATTTTGTAAAAATTCCCGGAAAAGAGCTTTTTGGAAATCCCTTAACCTCACCCCACCACCCTGGGACCAATCAGAACCCATGGCAAGCCCAGGAAATGGGAACCAATCAGAACCCAACACCGAACCCTTCCACAGAAGGTAACCAGTTAGACATCTCCCAACCTGGAAACTCCCATTTTTCAAATTTTTCACGCGAGAATACCCTATATAAACAATGAAGCCCAGAGCTCCGGGCTCCTCCCTATAGCTGCTGCCTCGGTACTGGTGGGAGCCCCAGCTCGAGCTTGGTAATAAAAACTCTCTTGCTTTTGCATCGGATATCGGCTCCCTGGTGGTCATTGGGAGATTCCGCGACTTGGGCATAACAGTCTCAGATGTGTTATTTATCCATTCATAAATTCAGCCTATTTCTTTATTTAAAAAAAAAAGAGTTTGTATCGGGGCATTGCTGCTTAACAGTGTTGCGATAGCCTCAGGTGGACAGTAAGGGTCTCAGCCACACATACACATGCATTCATTCCCCCCACCCCCTGCAACTCCCCTCCCGTCCAGGCTGCCCCGTAACATCGAGCAGAGTTCCCCGTGCTGTACACTAAGTCCTCGGTTATTCATTTAAAATAGAGCAGCGGGTGCATCTCGATGCCAAACCCCTTCTTACTCGTCTCCCCGATTCTCCCCCTCCCAGCGACCGAAGGTCTGCTCTCCGAGTCTGATTCTATTTCGTAATTCGTTTGTGTCCTTTCTTTGTCTATTCTGCATAGAACAGATGTCACGCAGTAAGTCTCCTTCTCTGACTTAGTTCGCTCCACTTGACAACCCGTGGGCCCGCCCACCTTGCTGCAGATGGCACCGCTCCATTCCCTCCAGTGGCGGAGTGATACTGCCGCGTATGCACCAGGTCTTCATCCATTCCTTCCATAGACACTTAGGTGCCTCCACGTCTTGGCTTCAGCCTGCTTCTTGCGCACACATTTATGAAGCACCTGGATGTACCGGATGCTATGCTAGGAATCGGAGCAGAATTTAAATGTCCTTGAGAGGATATTAGGGCAGACAAACAGAAGTAATCACTATAAGGAAAAGAAATAAATATTCAGTGGAGAGTTTATAATAGTATCCACCAGCTTATTAAGAGGGCAGATTCCTGGAGGAAGTGAAAGGTGAACTGGGGGGGTCAAGGATGAGGCAAAAGAGGAGCAAATTCATTAGGCAAAAGGGGGGAGACCATGCCCAGAAAGAAACTGCATATGCAAAAGTTCTGTGAAATCAAACTCTTGGTAAGTAAGGCCAACAGAGCATTTTGAACTCTGAAGGTGATCAGGATGTTCATTCAGGGTTCAGAAGCTCTTGCTAACCCTCAGTGCTCACTTTTACAGGGCTATTGTGTGTGAGCAAATAAAAAGAGGCTTTCAAGCCTTTGAAAGGTAAAAAATGCTTTACACAGAGTGTTGTGTATACAATAGCCTTCAATGATCATCAAATAAGAGTTGTACTCAGGGTATTAAAACAGATGAGCCCTTGATATGATCATAAATTTAGAAGATTACTCATATTTCACACCAAGATCGACATTTCCTGTCCCTTTTGCCATAGTGATATGACTCCTACACTATTTATCGACAGCTTCTCCATTTTCCATTTAAGAGGTCGTGTACCTCAATGTGAACGCTAATGGTGTGTAAGGATTGATGTCTATGAGAGTGCGGCAGAATGCCAGGTGAGTAGGACAAGCCTGGGAGTGAAGGGGAAAGTTCTGACTCCTTGCCAAAAGAAATGGGAACTTACTCTGTAATGACCTGAATGGGAAAAAAATCTAAAAATGAATGGATATATGTATTCATATAGCTGACTCACTTTGCTGTACAGCAGACAGTAAGGCAACATTATAAAGCAATTATACTCCAATAAAAATTAATTAAAAAAAGAAGTAGGAACTTGTAGGCACGGGTTGGACATCTTGTTGAAAGAAATGCGTCACTCATCTGGGGGCGCACTAGTGTGTGAAATAGACGATGGATATTTCCTACCAATTAAATCCAGGAAGTTTGAAAAAGTAAGCATCAGGCAGCTCAACAGAGCTGTGGTTCTCACTGCCATAGTTAGCCCTCTAACTTAAATGCACAACAACCAAACCAACCATTATCCTGCCCTCAGTCACTAAAACACCAAACCGTATAGCTAGATGTTTACAGAGAAATGTGAAGTTGCTCAGTCGTGTCCGACTCTTCTAGACCCCATGAACTGTAGCCTGCCAGACTCCTCCATCCATGGGATTTGCCAGGCAAGAGTACTGGAGTGGGTTGCCACTTCCTTCTGAGCTAATATCATAAAGGGATATGCAAAGTCCTGAGGAGCTCAAATGAAATGATAGAAATGCCAGCCTTAGATTAAGGAGATACACAGTAACCACAGTCCCTGCTATTTTCAGGAGTGGGACATTTTGCATCTGATAGAAATCAGACAAGTGGACGGAGGTAACGAACCAAACAAAGTGCTCCATGGGACAAGTCACTCAGGCACAGAGCTGTGATAGAACGCGACCTGGGGTCCCACGCAGGGAAGTGGGTCCTGCTTGGTCTCTGACTGCGGATGAGCAGCTCAGCCCATCAGTGCCTGCGTCCTCTCCCACGCTGCACGGGGGCAGTAGCCGTGGTGACGATGGAGAGAGACACTGACGTAAAGTGCTTGGCACGTGCACAAAAGAGTTCCAAGTAATGTATGGAGGTGCCCCCCCCGGCCGATCCCCACCAGGGAGGCAGAGTGCGATCACTGCCCGTCTCCCCGGGGACTGTCGACAGTGACTTCTCTGCGGAGGACGCAGCACAGCAAGCAGGGCCTTGAAGGAGCTGACAAACAGGTCGTCAGCCAGCAGGGATAGCGTAGATAACTAAGTAACGTGTCCCCGTGACGGGCCAGGATAAGGAGGACACTTGCCCTCTGTGGTCTTCTCTCCATGTCTGTAAAGCCAGTGCAAGCACAAGAGCAACAGCGCACAAGCCCAGATTGAGGGTATTCACAAGCCCAGATTGAGGGTATTCTACGAAACGCCTCATGAAAGGAAGGAAGGAAGACGGTGCTAAATCATGCCCGACTCTCGAGATGCCATGAGCTGTGGCCCGCCAGGCTCCTCTGTCCATGGACTTCTCCAGACAGGAATGCTGGAGTGCGTAGCCCTTCCCTCAGCCAGGGGAACTTCCCGACCCAGGAGTTGAACTCTGGTCTCCTGCATGACAGGCAGATGCTTTACCGACTAAGCTACCCTGCGAAACTCTCGTGAGCATCAGGAACAAGGGACACGGGAGCCATTGCCACATGGTGTCTGGATGGGATCCTGACACAAAAAAAGAAAGGATGGAAGGAGGAGGATCTAAATTAAATACTTAGGTCCAAATCCAAATAAATAGAATGCGCTTAGTAATAAATGGAAAACATTGGTTCATTAGCTGTGACAAATGTACCAGAATAACGTAAGATATTAACAGCAGAGGGAAGTGGATGCGGGGTGCGTGGAACTCTCTGTATTCTCTGAAAAGTCTCTGTAAACCTAAAGCTGTTCTAAGATTTTAAACGTTTATTTTTATAGGCATTGGCACGACACTAAGAACACTGTGAGAGCTCAGTACTGGGCTCTGTCCCCACTACCCCTCCCTTCTCCTCCCTTCCACAGTTCATACAGTTTGAAACCTTGACTTAATCAGTGTTCAGAGGCCATGCCTCTCCATATATGGGTCTAATTTCACAAACGTGTCCATGTGTGTGAAACATGTACATGTTTCTCAAACCTAATGTATATGTAAATATGAAAGGTATGAAGATTCTGCTTGGAAATAAAATGGCTTATAAACTAAACCCGTGTTATTGTCTCACAATATAAGAAGTCTAGAAAAAACGTAGATGCCAGAATGTCCTGGAAGTCAGCATTGCTGGTAAATACCCAGGTCTTTCTGTCATTTGACTTTTCCATCTTCAGAACACAGATGATGTCATGTCTCCAACTCCCAGTGATATCTGCTTGATCAAACTTTCCAAATAGTAGGACTATGTTAAAAATCACAACATACCTAGAAAAAAAGAGACGCCTTCTAGAATAAGCGGGTTTGGTGAGGGCAGAGGGTGCGTGATAAATATATGAAAAAAGTCACTGTTATGCTAGCAGCGAGCATGTAGGCACTGAAATTTATAGTAGCATGCCGTTATGGTTGCTGAAAAATCAAACAGTGTAAACATAAGACAACGGGTTTAGGACGTGTAGACTGCAAACGACAAGACGCTGATGAAAACAGTCGGAGACGAGGCCGAGCGTCCCACTGCGCAAGCGCACTGGGAGGCCCGGCTGAGGCCGTGAGCGCCCTCTAGGTTCTTACACAGGCCTAATCGGATTCCTATCAGAGTCTCTGCAAGATTTTCTGTAAACGGAGACAAAATCATTCTAATTTGTATGGAAAGGCAAAGGCATTAGAATAGCTAAAAGACCCTTCGAAAAGGAAGGTGAAATGAATCAGCCTACCTGATTCTAAGAGTTATTATATAGCTATAGCAATCGAGGCTGTACAGGGATTGGCAAAAATATGGAAAATAGATCATAGAACAGGATAGAGAGAGTGATCAATGTAACAGAATAGATTCCAGCACTTACATATTCCCAAGCGATTTTGAACAAAAGTACAAAGCCAATTCAGTGAAGAAAAATAGCCTTTTAGTGCATGATGCTAGAGTAATTGAATATCCACAGGCAAAAAAATAAAAATAAAAATAAACTTCTACTCAAGCCACACACCTTATACAGAAATTAACTCAAAACAGATCCTAGTTGTAAACGTAAAACTTGAAACCGTAAAGTTCTCAGGAAAAAAAGAGAAGTCTTCAGGATATAGAACTAGGCAAAAACATGCGAGACCTAACACTGAAGACACAGTCCATAAAAGGAAAATCAATACACTGGACCTCACCTAAATTTAAAAAAGCTCTTGTTCTTGAAAAGTCTCTGTTAGAGGATGAAAAGCCAAGAGCCAGACTGGAAGAAAACATTTGCAAACTCTGTGACTGATGGAAGTTGAAGAATATAATGAGTATTCAAAATTCAACATTAAAAAAATCTATTTAGGAAATGGACAAAAGACATAGAGAGACATTTTACCAAAGAGGACAGATGAAGAGCAGAGAAGCACGTGTAAAGGGTTTTATATTATTAGCCATAAAACCCAAGCTGAAAACCACAGTGTGCTGTCACTACGCACACAGTATAATGGCTAAAATTAAAAAGAGAAAGAAAGAAAAGCAACAGCGACAAGAGCAAAAGCTGGCAAAGATGCCGAGAAACTGGATGAATCGTATGTTGCTGCAGGGATTTCTTAAATAATTAAATATTTGACTGCCATACAGCCCAGCAGTTGCACCTCTGATTATTTATCCCAATAGAAAGAAAAAACTATCTATGTTCACACAGGAACCCGCAAGTAAACATTTATAGCGTCTTTATTCATAGCAGCCCCAAACAGAAGCCCAGATGTCCTTAACTGGGTGAACAGTTAAGTAAACTGTGGAACATCCATGGAAAACCGCCACTCAACAGCAAGAAGGGATGGCTGTCGGCACACATGCCACCTAGATGGACTTTCAGAGGAAAGTGACGAGCGCAGAATGCCAGGACTAGTGGGACGCATTGTGTGATTTCAGTTACGTATTAGTCCTGAAACGAACAGCAAAGTCATAGAGACAGAAGGCAGGCTAGCGGCTTCCAGGAGGCAGAGACGGTCTGGGAAGGAAGTGGCTGTGGCTCCAAGAGCAGCAGCAGTTATCCTAGGGCGTGGGAACCTGTTCCAGATCTTAACTGTTCCCACACCAGCATCCTGACTGAGACGCTGTGAAGACTGTCCTCAGCGTACGATGGGAGTTACGTCCCGATAAACCCGTCACGAGTTGAAAGTACATGTCCATAAGTGGAAAAACCATTGAACACATCTGACCTACCAACATCACAGCGTAGTCTCACCTACCTTACACGTGCTCAGAACACTCACATCAGCCTAGAGTTGGGCAAAATCATCCAGCATAAGGCCTATTTTATAATAAAATGTTGACTATCCAAGTCATTCATTGAATACTGCACTGAAAGTGAAAACCAGAATGGATGGAAACATCCAGGTGTTTGACCTTGCGATCCCTTGGCTGCCTGAAAGCTGCAGCCCCCTTCTGCTGGCTCGCAAGAGGGCATGGTCCCCATGCACGGAGCCCAGCAGGAGATGGGCATCCGAAACTGAAGTGCGGCTTCTCACAGGTGTGCACTGGTTTGCACCATTGTAAAGCGTGTTCAGTCCCTGAATCGGGAAGATGCCCTGGAGGAGGAAATGGCAACCCGCCTCAGTATTCTTGCCTGGAGAATTCCATGGACGGAGGAGCCTGGCAGGTTACAGTCCATGGGGTCGCAGGGTCAGACATGACTGGAGTGACTTAGCAAAGCTGAAGTCGAGGATGATCTATACACTTCTGTAAGATGTAGTCCCTGGAAAAACCAGGGAAAGAGCATAGGAGATAATCTGTGTAGTATTCTTACAACCCTGTGCAAATCTACAAGGATCTCAAATAAGCAGTTAATTTAAAAACAATCATACTAGCCTGGGTCTTAATACATCATCTGTGCAGTGAAATTAAATCTGCTGGCATTTGTTGTCTTTTATTTATAGCTGTTTAGGCACTGTAAGATACTGCAGGGGTCGAATACATTTACGTGTATGATTTGTCTGCACAAAATTATAAGAGAGCCAAGCGTGGAAGACCCATGACATTCACTGACTTTTTGGTAAAGGTTGGGAGACGCTTATCTTTCCCTCAGTCTCAGGTGCAGTAGCAACCTCATTGGCAGAAGGACTTCCATGGGCGTGTACTTTATTTTTTAATTAATTAGTTATGACTGGGATACAGTTGCTCTACAATGTTGTGTTAGCTTCTGCTGCATAGCAAAGTGAATCAGATAGCTATATATCTCCTCTCTTTTCTGGCTCCTACTCCTCACTCCCCCCTAGGTCATTACCCAGTGTTGAGTAGAGTCGCCTGTGCTATGCGGTCGGTTCTCGCTAGCTCCGGTGTGATTCATGGCAGTGGATATGTGGTGTATGCTGCTGCTAAGTCGCTTCAGTTGTGTCCGACTCTGTGCGACCCCATAGACGGCAGCCCACAAGGCTCCCCCATCCCTGGGATTCTCCAGGCAAGAACACTGGAGTGGGTTGCCATTTCCTTCTCCAATGCAGGAAAGTGAAAAGTGAAAGTGAAGTCGCTCAGTTGTGTCCAACCCTCAGCGACCCCATGCACTGCAGCCTTCCAGGCTCCTCCGTCCATGGGATTTTCCAGGCAAGAGGACTGGAGTGGGGTGCCACTGCCTTCTCCGTATGCGGTGTATACATGCCTGCTAGTCCACCCTCTCCTTGGCATCCATGCATTTGTTCCCTCTGTCTGTGTCTCTATTTCTGCTTTGCGGATAAGCTCATCTATGCTGTTTCCCCCTGGATCCCACGGAGGTGCGTTATATGCGATCTCTGCTTCTCTTGCTCTAACCCACTTCACTCTGCATGAGTCTCTGGGTGCACCCACGTCTCTGCGAGCGGCGACGTTCCGCTCCTTTTGACGGCCGAGTGATGTTCCGTTGCCCACCTATTCCACATCTTCTTTATCCGTCCCTCTGCTGATGGACGTGAGGCTGCCTCCTAATGCTGGCTGCTGTGCACAGGGCTGCAGCAAACACTGGGGTGCGTGTATCATGCTGTTGGCGGGAATGTAGATTTTGGTGCAGCCGCTATGGAGAACAGCATGGAGCTTCCCTAAACGGCTAAAAATAGAACTTCCACGTGACCCAGAAATCTCACTCCTGGGCGTGTATCCCCAGAGAAAGCCATAAGCTTATGGGTGCTTGCAGAGAACTCATGATCACCCCCTTGAAGCAGAATGACCTTTCACAGCTTTCCCGAGATAGACGGAGGTACAGATGATATAGATAGAGGTATAGACGATAATTTCCAGTTAATTTATTAGTGATGTGTGGATTTTAACTCTTTTTTTGCTGAGAGATAGCCTGGAAGACTCAGTGATTAGTAGCAGAGACCCGCCTGGGCCCTGCCTGACTGCCTGGCTCTGGGTAAGCTGGTCACTGGCCGTGTGACCCTGAAGATGATGTTCATCTCTCTGTCCCCTCTGCCCTCATTTAGGACATGGGACAGAAGCAAAGGTGACTTCAGAGAGCTCACATGAGCACTGAATGAACCAGTATTTGTAAAGCGCGTGGAACAGAGCCCTTGATGGCCTTTCAAGTAAATTCACTCTGAAGTTCTGTAGTTTCTCCTGAAACTGCAGTTTAGAAACGTAGATAATTTCACTGTCTCACTCTTTTGTGACTTCTAGGCTGATACACTTACAGATTTATATGCCTAGTTGTAAATGATCACAAAGAATTTGAATACTTCTGTAAGAAAAAAAAAATGAAGTTAAAATAATACATCCTTTAAAACATGCGATTTTTGAATGCTTCAATTTGTCAAAATGTTGTTCATTTAAACATTTAGCAATTTTGTTTTGTCTTTCTCGTTTCCATCCACATGTTTCAGGATGAAACCCTGCAGGCTATATTTTATCATAATTATTTTGTCAGTGTCAAGAATGCAGATGCATGGATCTGGTTTGTTTGTTGGGTGTTAACCCACTGTGTGCCAGGAGAGCCACATACTTGCACCACATTTTGGACAGATAAACTCCCTGAGGCATATCAATCAAAACATCATCTGTATTGCATTTAACCAGGGAAATTGGATAAGGATATCTGAAACATACATATAGCTCTCAGTATGACATTAGTGCTGGCGATATGCTGAACAGCATAACTGATAACCAGAAAATTTGGACCCCTTTACTCTCCGCTTAGAACAATGTCATTTCTCAGAGTGACAGCTGAATGGATGCTTAAAGATAATAAATGCATTAATCTTTCCCTCATAACATTTCCAAGGAATAATGAGGTATGAGTAAGTGACTCAGAAAGATAAAAAGAACTCACCACCAGATGTCTCCACTTTGTAAGGCAATTAACAGAACAAAATAAAACAAGCGATTCAAAAGGAGGGCTGATTTAGGGCAGTGGTTCTGGACTGGTGGAGATTTTGCGTCCCCAGGTGACAGCGCCCAGTGCTGGAGGCATTTCTGATCGTTGCAGCGAGGGGAAAGGGCATCACTGGGATCCAGTGGGCGGCAGCCAAGGCGGCCACACAGCTTGCAATGCTCAGAGCAGCCTCCTTATGAAAAACCCAGTCACCGTCCCGAGAGTTCAGCGGCACAGGGCTTCCCTGGCAGTTCAGATGGTGAGGAGTCTGCCTGCAAAGCGGGAGACCAGGGTTCAGTCCCCAGGTCGGGAAGATCCCTTGAAGAGGGAAATGGCAACCCACTCCAGTGTTCTTGCCTGGGAAATCCCATGGATGGAGGAGCCTGGCTGGCTGGTGTCTGCGGGGTTGCAAAGAGTTGGACACGACTGAGGAACTCACACACACATGGAGGTCGGGAAACCCTTTCCAGGGCGTTTGGTTTGCTTGGTTGGCATTATAACTTTCTGAGCCTACCCAGTCTTTTTTTTTTCTTTTTCCTTTTTTTTTCAGGTTGAATAGTAAAAAATAAGACAAATGGACTTGAGGCTCAACACTTTTCTTCCAAACTTCAGCAGAAATCTCTGTTACAGGCTCTTTTTCTTTTGGGGGGGGGCGGGAATTACTTTAAAATGCTTTCCTTTTTAAAAAATTTTTATTGGAGTTTAGTTGGTTTAACGTGGTGTTAGTTTCAGGTATACAGCAAAGTGAATCATATATATATATATATGTCTATATGTGTGTGTATCTGTCTATGTATACATACATTGGGGCTTCCCTTGTAGCTCAGTCGGTAAAGAATTTGCCTACAGTGCAGGAGACCCGGGTTCGATCCCTGGGTTGGGAAGATCCCCTGGAGAAGGAAATGGCAACCCACTCCAGTATCCTTGCCTGGAAAATCTCATGGACAGAGGAACCTGGTGGATTGCAGTCCATGGGGTCGCAAAGGGTCGGGCAGGACTGAGCGACTAACACACACATGTGTGTGTATCTGTCTATGTATGCATATATATAGGTCTCCATTCTTTCTCAGACTCTTCTCCTATAGACGTTACTAGGGAATACTGAAGAGTCCCTCATGCGACACAGCAGGTCCTCGTTAGTTATGCTTTACACATAGTAATGTGTGCATATTAGTCGAAATCTCCTAATTTCTTCCCAGTGCGCTTTGCAGGACCATTTCCAATAGTGGGACGTGAAAGCAGCCTCAACGCCGGTTGACGGAGGGATGGATAAAGTGTAGCGCACATATGCGATGCAGTATTACTCAGCCGTAAAAGAAGGAAGTATTCTTTACCATACACTTTCCTTTGACTTCGTCCTCTTTGGCAGGCGATGTCTCACGGGCATTGCCAAGATCATTTTCGTCTTTACGAGCCTGATGGTTATCCTGTGACGTGCAGTACACGCGCAGCGACGTCTGTCCGGCGAATGATGTCGTGCGCCATCATAACAGGATACTGGTCTAAAAGGATCGTGAGGAAGCTCTCCCGTTAGAGAATGTTTGTTTCAGAATCCATCAGTCCTGGACTGGAGGGAAGACTGTGGCATTAGCAAGCGGGCAAAGTATAGTGGAACCGGCGATGTAGATTGTTGTGAAGAAAACTGAGATGTGAACGAGCTTTGAAGGAAGATTTCAAGTAAGAATACACAATTAAGAAGTGATCTGAGTGTGAAGACAGTGGCCTGCCTTCTCAGTCAGAAATGCCCATGAATTCCTCCTTGAGGGGCTGGGGGTTGGGGGAAACTTGTCTTGATCGTCCAGACGATGTAAATAGCAAACTTCAAACAGAAGGCAGGCAAGGGACTGATCGGTGGCGAGTGCTGAGTGCGCACACACTCGTGCGCACACACTCAACATGAACATTTCTACACGTGCGTGATCACACATATATATAAACGCGTGCGTGTTTGCTCAGATATAAGTACCGCATCACTGATAAACAACCACAGAGGGATGTTCAGGGCATGTAGACAGTGACCCTGGAAAAGCAAAAGTGCAGTAATGAAAAGCAAGGCAGCAGAAAGCGCTGAAGAAAGAACGACACTTTCTTATTCATTCAACTGAGTGAATCGAAAGGAAAACCGCAGGTTAAGAAAATGACTCCTGACTTTTAATATTACTTATATTCTCTCTAAATTTTAGGGATATTGGGAAGATGCTTTTTTGGAGCAGAATGATTTATTTGCCTTTTAATAATTTTTATTTATTTTTTCAGTTTATTTATGTTAAATTTAACAAAATATTTAATTTTTAACTTAAATTTATTTATTTTAATTGGAGGCGAATTACTTTACAATATTGTATTGGTTAAAGTCCCCTGTAAAATAACATTTCCCCAGAGTATGTGTCTTTTTCTCTCTCCTCTCTCCCCATACCTGTCCACTCGCGCATTTGTCCTTGCAGATTTGCGGGAAGGTCCCTGGGATGACATTTAGGCAAGGCTGTGTGTGCGCATGCATAGTCGTTACAGTCTTATCTGACTCTGCGACCCCGTGGACTGCAGCCCGCCAGGCTCCTCTGTCCATGCAGTTGTCCAGGCTAGGATACTGGGGTGGGCTGCCATGCCCTCCTCCGGGGGTCTCCCCGACCCAGGGATGGACCCGTGTCTCTGTGTCCCCTGCACTGGCAGGCGGGTTCTTTCCCACCAGCGCCGCCTGGAAAGTCCCTTAGACAGAGCTGCTCGTGCAGTTTTTATGTGGTTGGACTCGGAGCCAATGTGAAGCTTAATGTTTTTCTCTTTATTCAATTAGCTTTTACAACATTATTTTAGCAAAAATGGACACTGACACTTTTTTTGGAAGTTTTGCCCCAGTTTTATTGGCACATAGTTAGCATGCATTACGTCATTCTGGAGCATGCTTGAGTTTACGCAGCGCGGTGTGGAAGTTTGCGTCCATGTACTTTCTTGGCTGGGCTGGGTCTTCGTGGCTGCATGCGGGCTTCCTCTTGCTGCTGGGAGCGGGGCTCCTCTGCGCTGTGGCGTGCGGGCTGCGCCGCGGTGGCTTCTCTCGCTGGGGAGCACCCGCTCCAGGGCGGGCAGGCGCAGCAGCTGTGCACACGGCCTTAGCTGCCCTGAGGCCTGCGGCTCTTGCCAGGCCAGGCATCCAGCCTGTGTTCCCCACACTGGCGGGAGCTGTCTTATCCAGTGTGGCTCCAGGGAAGCCCAAAACAGCTTGCTTTTGAAATACTGTAGAGCTGTTTTTCTCTAGTGCACAGTTCTGTGAGTGCTGATATATATGTGGATCTCTGTCAGTCAGGTCACTCACTCAGTCGGGTCCCACTCTATGTGACCCCATGGACGGCAACACACAAGACCTCCCTGTGCATCTCCAACTCCTGAACCTTGCTCAAACTCCTGTCCAAGGAGTCATGATAGCATCCAGCCACCTCATCCTTTGTCGCCCCCTCTCCTCCTGCCTTCTCTCTTTCCCAGCATCACGGTCTTTTCAAATGAGTCAGCTCTTTGCATCAGGTGGCCAAAATATTGGAGTTTCACCTTCAGCATCAGTCCTTCCAATGACTATTCAGGACTGATCTCCTTTAGGATGGACTGGTTGGATCCCCTTGCAGTCCAAGGGACTCTCAAGAGTCTTCTCCGACACCACAGTTCAAAAGCATCAGCTCTTCGGCACTCAGCTTTATTTATGGTCCAACTCACACATCCATACATGACCACTGGAAAAGCCATAGCTTTGACTAGACGGACCTTTGTTGGCAAAGTAATGTCTCTGCTTTTGAGTATACTATCTAGGTTGGTCATAACGTTTCTTCCAAGGAGCAAGCGTCTTTTAATTTCATGGCTGCAGTCACCATCTGCAGTGATTTTGGAGCCCCCAAAAATAAAGTCTCTCACTGCTTCCATTGTTTCCCTATCTGTTTGTCATGAACCAGATGCCATGATCTTCGTTTTCTGAATGTTGAGCTTTAAGCAACTTTTTCACTCTCCTCTTTCACTTTCATCAAGAAGCTCTTTAGTTTTTCTTCACTTTCTGCCATAAGGGTGGTGTCATCTGCATATCTGAGATTATTGATATTTCTCCCGGCAATCTTGATTCCAGCTTGTGCTTCTTCCAGCCCAGCATTTCTCATGATGTACTCTGCATAGAAGTTAAATTAGCAGGGTGACAATATACAGCCTTGACGTACTCCTTTCCTGATTTGGAACCAGTCTGTTGTTCCATGTCCAGTTCTAACTATTGCTTCTTGACCTGCAACAGATTTCTCAGGATGCAGGTCAGGTGGTCTGGTATTCCCATCTCTTTCAGAATTTTCCAGTTTGTTGTGATCCACACAGTCAAAGGCTTTGGCATAGTCAATAAAGCAGAAATAGATGTTTTTCTGGGACTCTCTTTCGTTTTCGATGATCCAGCGGATGTTGGCAATTTGATCTCTGGTTCCTCTGCCTTGTCTAAATTCAGCTTGAACATCTTGAATTTCATGGTTCCCATACTGTTGAAGCCTGGCTTGGAGAATTTTGAGCTTTACTTTGCTAGCGTGTGAGATGAGTGCAATTGTGCGGTAGTTTGAGCATTCTTCGGCATTGCCTTTTTTGGGGATTAGAATGAAAACAGACTTTTCCAGTCCTGTGGCCACTGCTGAGTTTTCCAAATTTGCAGTCGTATTGAGTGCAGCAATTTCACAGCATCATCTTTCAGGATTTGAAGTAACTCAACTGGAATTCTATCACCCTACTAGCTTTGTTCATAGCCATGCTTCCTGAGGCCCACTTGACTTCACATTCCAGGATGTCTGGCTCTAGGTGAGTGATCACACCATTGTGGAGTTTACTCAGACTCGTGTCCATCAAGTCGGTGAGGCCATCCAGCCATCTCACCCTCTGCCATCCCCTTCTCCTCCCGCCCTCAATCTTTCCAGCATCGGGCTCTTTTCCAATGAGTACATTCTTTGCATCACGTGGCTAAAGTATTGGAGTTTCGGCTTCAGCATCAGTCCTTCCAGTGAGTACTGAGGACTTATCTCCTTTAGGATGGACTGGTTGGATCTCCTTGCAGCCCAGGGGACTCCAAAGAGGTGTAATACAAGAACCTGCCTCATTCTATCCCTAAGCCCTTTTAGCTACGGATCTGTTCTTTGTCACTATGGTTTTGTATCTTTGCCTTTTAAATAGAATTACATAGTGTTTAGTCAGTGTTCTCTGGAGAACAGAACCAGTAGGATGTATATATATTATAAGGAATTGGCTCCTGTGATTATGGGGCTGAGAGTTTAAGTAATCCAAGAGCTGCAGTGGGCAAGCTGGAGGTTTAGGAGAGTCAATGGCACAGTTCCAATCAGAAAGTAGGGAAAACAAGTGAACTTATTTACAAAACAGAAACAGACTCACTGACTTAGCAAACAAACTTCGGTTGCCAAAGGGGAAAGGGTTAAGTTAGGAGTTTGGGATTAGTAAATGCAACGCACTATATATAGGATAAATGGCATGGCCCTACTGTGCAGCACCAGGGGTTATAGTCAGTATCCTATGCTCAGCCATAAAGGAAAGGAATACGTGTGTGTGTGTGTGTGTGTGTGTGTGTGTGTGTGTGTGTGTATAATTGAATCACTGCTTTACACTGGAAAGCACCGCAACATTGTGTACCAACTACACTTCAATTTAAAACACTTTTCTTACAAAGGGAAGAAAAGACCACTGTGTCAGGGAGGGCAGTCTGCTTCTGAATGTTGAGACACTGTTCCTACCCTCAAGCCGGACCTTTGCCTTGAAGCCCTCTTTTGGAGGCAGAGGCCAAAACTCGCTTCCAGGCTTTGGGCTCTGGTATTACGAGCCCCAGACACACCCAAGGGCAAGTGCGTGCATATGTGTTTATACGGTCTTCTGTGTGCATAAACCTGCTGACGATCTGCACGCGACACTGGTGCTTCCAGTCCGCTCACGGCTGCGTGCGCCGTCCACCAGCGCCGCACACTCTTCAGGTCCTTAAGTGGCCACTGCGTGTGTCCTCCAGGCTTTCAGCTGCGTTCAGTGAGAGAGACCCATGGAGCGTGCTTATGGCGCCTCATGGAACTACAGCCCTGTCACTTCTCAGAAAGGTCTTGAACACAGAGAGGACAACATATTAAAGCAGTCAGTTCTCAGTAGTCATGCTATGAGGGATCTGTTTCTTCTTTATACTCTGTATATTTTGCTTTAAAAAGTTAAATATCCCAAGAGGAGAAAAGTTTTTCCGTAGATCACTGTATGTAGAGACAAGGAAGACTTGCGTAATTCATCGAAAAGATGAACTTGAGAAAGTGCCCGGGAAACAGAGATCCCAGACCGTCTACCTTCCTGCTCTTCTCCTCTGGACTCAATCCAAACAGCTCGCTGTTGGGCAGCAGCCCGGGCGACCAGCTGCTGTCCATCACTTTGGGCTCTCGTGGCGGCCTTGTCACAACTAAGAGAAAATACAGAGTTGGAGGAAAGTGACTCAGAACCAGAGTCTGAGGAAACTGTGAGTGTAAATACTCTTTATTAAGCTTCACCTGTCGCAAAGGAACAGAACAAGACTTGCAGATCCTGGGGTGATTGAGTGGCAGCCGACTTGACGCTGAGCTCAGTCATTTCTCTCAGCTATTAAATGCTGCTGTGTGTTGCTGTGCACTTCTTCTCGCCTCTAAATGAACTTCCTTCGCTCCCTTTAGATTCATTTATTATGCAGTGAGATGCTGCTTAAAAGAAATTCTTTGGGAGAAGTGACTAATATACTTGCACAGACCAGCTTTTGTGCTAACTGGGTTTATTTGTCTGTGTCAACGCAAACTCACAAAGGGATGCTCGAGAGAAAGGGCAGAGCTACAGACAGGATGCCTCCTCACAGCATCCCCGTGTGTTACAGATGAAATCCGAATATCGCCTAAGGCAAAGTTTTCAGCCACCAAGTTTGGGGCATAGCTACACAAGGCCTTCTTTCTTAAGGACTTCAGTTTATACTGAGTATAAAAGAACACTGAAGGAATATGCCCAATTTTTACACATTTTATTTTGTATCAGAATATAGTCAATTAACAATGTGATAGTTTCAAGAGGACAGCAGAGCGACTCAGCCATACATATTCATGTATCCAGTCTTTTCCCTCTCATCCAGGCTGCCACAGAATATGTCCATTTTATTTGGGAATTTTTTTAAAAAAAGATATGGGTTGTCCCTTTTTGGTTAATGACTGCATAGCATCTGCGTTAACTTGATACTTGTGGAATCCTCTTCCTAGTGAAACAGCTGTGACTCTGACTCCCAAGCATAAAATCCTTCAATGGATGGTGATTGCCCCTATAGACCAGTGAGAGTTCCTTCCTAAAGGGCCCCTGATGGTCCAGAATGAGCTCAGGATACTAGGAACAGTGGAAGGACGCTCTCAAAAGCTGGATTTTTTCTGATTTAACATATCTGTCGTCTGCAGAATAATGCCCTCCTGTAGGCGCCCACTTCATAATCCCCAGAGCTCTGTGACTGTGATACTTAGATGGCGAAAAGGACTTTGCAGATGGAATGGAATTAAAGACACTCAGCCATAAAAACAAACAAAGCTGAGACAGCTGTGGTGACGTGGATGGACCTAGAGTCTGTTATCCAGAGTGAGGTTACTCAGAAGGAGAAAAACAAGCATGTCCATTAGCGGATAAACATGGGATCTAGAAAAATGGCACAGGTGGACTTATTTGCAGCGCAGGAATAGAAACACAGATGTAGAGATGGACCTGCAAACAGCTGGGGAGGGAGGGGCTGGGATGGCCCGAGAGCGGCACTGACCTGGACGCCCGCGTGTGTACGAAGCTGCTGTTTCCGTCCGCGAGCTCAGCTCTGTACTCTGTGACAGCCTCGAGCCGCGGGATGGGCGGGGGTGGGAGGGAGGCCCGAGAGGGAGCGGGTATATGTATCCTTACAGCTGATTCACGGCGTGCAAACCGGTTATCCTCTAATTAATATATATATTTTAAAAACCGACACCAAGACCAGGAAATTGGCCTGGATTATCCAGGTGAGTCCAGTGTAATCAGCTGAATTCTTAGAAGTGAAAAATCTCTCTCACTTTTGGCTAAAGGGAGGCAATTGACCGAAGCAGTCAGAGATGTGGTGTAGAAAAGACTCGATCCATCTCTCCCGCTTGAGGGTGAGGAGGGCCCACGAGCCGGTGGGTGTAAGGAGCCTCTGGAAGCTGGGAAGGCGAGGAAGCAGGCCTCACGGTAGAGCTTGCGGAAAGGAAGGCGGCCCTGCCAACATCATCTTCATCCCAGTGAGACCCATGTCTGATCTCTGATCTGCAGAATTATTTGATAATAAAGCTGAGTTACATTACGCCACCAAAGTCACGGAAATTTTATGGCAACAACCAAAAACTAATGCATTCTTCTTTTTTGTGTGTGAGAGCATGGCTTTAGCATTTTTTAAATTTCAAATTTTCTCTTTTCTATGAAATAATAGAAAACGGTACCGTGTGTGCGAGCGGAGTTATTGTCTTATTTTCCAAAATAAAGTGCAGTCGTCTTTTTATCGGTCCCCTAATCTCTCTGCGCTCCCTCTTCTCGCCACCTCTCCCTCCTCTTTCCTTTCCTTGCTGCGTGTACCTACAGCGAGGAGACTCCGCGAAAGTACGCAGGGGCCCCGCCTCCGGAGCCTCCCCGGCCCCCATCCCACATCGGCCCCCATCCCACATCCGGGTTCTTACCGAGCAGGCTGAGCCCCTGCGCCTGCAGCTCCGGCTCCTCTTTCCCACGCGCTGATGTGTACACTGGCCTTCCCTGGGGCTCGGTGCTAAAGACTCTCCTCCCAAGGCAGGAGACGCAGGTTCGATCCCTGGTTCGGGAAGATCCCCTGGAGAAGGAGATGGCAGCGCCCTTCAGTATTCTTGCCTGGGAAATCCATGGACGGAGGAGCCCGGCGGGCCACAGTCCATGCGGGTGCGGAGAGTCGGGCAGGACGGAGCAGCTAGACAGGAACAGCAGCGCTGCATCTCAGCGCTGCTCTCAGCTCGTCCCACCCTCTCCTTCGCCTGCTGCGCCCGCAAGTCCACTCTGTATCTCTGCCTCTTCCGGCCCTGCCGGTAAGCCCATCGGTACCATGTTTCTAGAGTCCGTGTATATGCGTTAGTTTATGGAACTTCTCTCCCTGACTGACTTCACTGTGTGTGACAGGCTGAGGCGTCCGCCGCAGCAGCTGTCCCGGACCCTAACTGCTTCCATACTAAGGACACGCGCATTGTCCACTCGGGCGTTTCTCGGGTGAGCCTTCTGGCCCTGTCCGGCTCTCTGCCCCATCTCCCCTCCCCTGACTGTCTGTCCTCTGCAATGCGCTGTGCCCAGCGCCTCAATCGTGTCTGACTTTGTGACCGCATGGACTGCATGCCATGGGCTCCTCTGCCCATGGGATTCTCCAGGCAGGAATACTGGAGTGGGTTGCTCTCCTCCAGGGATCTTCCTGACCCAGGGATCGAACCCAGGTCTCCCGCATTGCAGGCGGATTCTATACCAGCTGAACCACCTGGGAAACCAAGAATACTGGAGTGAGTAGCCTATCCCTTCTCCAGGAGATCTTTATGACCTGGGAATTAAACTGGGGTCTTCTGCATTGCAGGCCTCAAAGTTACTAGGAATCACAATTCCTCTGGTAGGTCCATGTACCCACTTCCCACCAGGCACCTGCTGAACCAGCATCTCCCAGGGAGGGTCTGAAACCTGCATCTTTAGCAGGGGTCGCAGGTGTCAGTGGAGCATGGAACACCACTCCAGCAGCTCCCAGCTGTTGACATGCCTTCTAAGTCTCCTGACCCCACCACCTGTGCCTCTAACCAGGCTCCCTTCTGCCTAGAACTCCCTCCCCAGCTTTGCTTCCCTCCCTGACTGTTTTGGTAGGCACCTCCTCATGCTTTAACTGATATCATTTGATTCCATGTCTCACTTCCTGGGGAACAGTTCCCAGGCCAGCCTTTGCTCCTCAAATCCCATGGAGCATTCAGCATCAACTATAATGAAGGCACTTGCCATATTGCTTTATGATCATCTGTCTTCATCAGCAAGATTTTGCCCTTGAATAGAGAGAGTGTACCGTATTCATTTTTCTCCCCAGACGTCCAGTCCAATGCTGGAGAGGTATCAGATGATAAATAAATTGGCTCGGATGGTTTAAGAACCAGCCTGCAATGCAGGAGACCCGGGGTCGAACCCTGGGTCCGGAAGATCCCCTGGGAAGGGAATGGCAACCCAGTCCATATTCTTGTGTGCAGAGTCCCCTGGACAGAGGAGCCTGGTGGGCTGCACAGTCCTTGTGTTCGCAAAGAGCCGGGCATGACTGAGCGACTAAAGCTTTCACTTTCACTTTCAAATGCTTGTAAATTGACTGAATGGAAGGAGGAATACAGGGATACACTAAATAGTAGAGGTGTAAGGCCATGGGGCAGTTCTCTGCTTTCTCCTTTAAGCATCAAGTTCACTTTTTGTTAATTGCCTACAGACCCAACTTGGAGAATCTGTCACAAATGTCTGCATGCGAAGGGAAAGCTGGTGTATGTTTTCTGTGTTAGAAATTCGCGCCCGGACAATGTTACCTTCAAAGTGTGTGTGTGTGTGTGTGTGTGTGTGTGTGTGTGTGTGTGTGTGGGCGCATGCGCTCAGTCGTGTCTGACTCTTTGTGATCCCATGAGTAGCCCACCGAGCGCCTCTGTCCATGGATTTCCCAGGCGAGAACACTGGGGTGCGTCGCCATTCCCTCCTCCAGGGGATCTTCCCGACCCGGGGGGTCAAACTGTATCTCCTTTGTCTCCTGCATTGGTACGTAGATTCTTTACCTCTGAGTCACCGGGGAAGCAAGTGTATCTTACTCATCTAAACGCTTCTCAAGAACAGCCCTCTGGTCCAAGCTTCTGTCCTCTGCATGGCCTCCCTGTCCTTCCTCCAACATGAGGAGCCGTGGGCTGTGACCTCGCCGTGTCCTCCGCTTGAGAAGGTCTCGGTGTGTCACGTGTGTGGACCGTGGCTCAGCCCCTCCCAGAGGGGCCGTGCCGAGCCAACCCGCCTAAAAGGTGCTGCTTCCACAAGTTAGACTTTGCTTTATTCCAGATGTTCAAGCTGGCTTTAGAAAAGGCAGAGGAACCAGAGATCAAATTGCCAACATCCACTGGATCATGGAAAAAGGCAAGAGAGTTCCAGAAAAAAACATCTATTTCTGCTTTATTGACTATGCCAGAGCCTTTGACTGTGTGGATCACAATAAACTGTGGAAAATTCTGAGAGAGATAATACCAGACCACCTGACCTGCCTCTTGAGAAACTTATATGCAGGTCAGGAAGCAACAGTTAGAACTGGACATGGACCAACAGACTGGTTCCAAATAGGAAAAGGAGTACGTCAAGGCTGTATATTGTCACCCTGCTTATTTAACTTATATACAAAGTACATCATGAGAAACGCTGGACTGGAAGAAGCACAAGCTGGAATCAAGATTGCCAGGAGAAATATCAATAACCTCAGATATGCAGATGACACCACCCTTATGGCAGAAAGGGAAGAGGAACTAAAAGCCTCTTGATGAAAGGGAAAGAGGAGAGCAAAAAAGTTGGCTTAAAGCTCAACATTCAGGAAACGAAGATCATGGCATCTGGTCCCATCACTTCATGGGAAATAGATGGGAAACAGTGGAAACAGTGTCAGACTTTATTTTTTGGGCTCCAGAATCACTGAAGATTATGATTGCAGCCATGAAATTAAAAGACGCTTACTCCTTGGAAGAAAAGTTATGACCAACCTAGATAGCATATTCAAAAGCAGAGACATTACTTTGCCAACAAAGGTCCGTCTGTCAAGGCTATGGTTTTTCCTGTGGTCATGTATGGATGTGAGAGTTGGACTGTGAGGAAGGCTGAGCACCTAAGAATTGATGCTTTTGAACTGTGGTGTTGGAGAAGACTCTTGAGAGTCCCTTGGACTGCAAGGAGATCCAACCAGTCCATTCTGAAGGAGATCAACCCTGGGATTTCCTTGGAAGGAATGATGCTAAAGCTGAAGCTCCACTACTTTGGCCACCTCATGCGAAGAGTTGACTTATTGGAAAAGACTCTGAGGCTGGGAGGGATTGAGGGCAGGAGGAGAAGGGGACGACCGAGGATGAGATGGCTGGATGGCATCACTGACTCAATGGACGTGAGTCTGAGTGAACTCTGGGAGTTGGTGATGGACAGGGAGGCCTGGCATGCTTGGATTCATGGGGTTGCAAAGAGTCGGACGCGACTGAGTGAACTGAACTGAACTGAACTGATTCTTTTCTTCTTGAAGTAGTCATAAAAATGTCTGTTATATATTTAAGTGTCTTTTTAATTTTTTCAACAATTAGAATTTAAGCTTCATGAAGGCAGAAATTTTTGTTGCTTTGATCACTGCTCTTTCCTAGTGCCTGGAGTATTAATACTCCAGCATACATTGCAAGTATTCAGCGGGTGCATTAGACGGTGTCTAAAGCAGGCGTTCAGTACACTGGATGCAGAAGGTACCCAACACCCATGTATGGTGAAGGGTGCAGGTGGGCGTGGCCGAGTATTCCGAGATAAGCAAGCGGCCTCACACAAGACAGGATGCATACGTGTATTCATCAGGTCACATCAGACATCTTAAAGCATGTTGTAAAATAATCGTATTTATTTATTTCTTTGACGGTGCTGTGTCTTCACTGAAGCGTGGGCTTTTCTCTAGGTGAGGCTAGCAGGAGCTGCTCTCTAGCTGCAGGGCCCGGGCCTCTCGTCGTGATGATCTTGGGGGCTTCTCTTGTTGTAGAACCCAGCTCTGGGGCCCGCGGCCGCCAGTAGGTGAGCATGTGCGCTCAGCACTTGCAGCTCCCAGGCTCTAGAGCTCAGGTTCAATGGCTGTGACCCACCGGCTTAGTTGCTCCACAGCATGTGGGAATTTCCTAGATCAGGAATCGAACCCACGTCTCCTACATTGGCAGGTGGATTCTTAACCAGTGAGCTACCAGGAAAGACCTCTTAAAGGGTGTTTTAACTGCACACCAGCTATGCCTGTGATCGCCACGAACTGGATGCATGCCTTGCTTCTCGGTTGTATATGTCATTTCCTAGGAAAGCATGTGAAGGTTTTCCCCCTTTGTTTCTTTATGAAAGTGGCCCCTGACTCCCTGCTCACTGACGCCCGGGGAGCACAGCTAGGCTTTGTTGTGGGCAGGGATGTTCCTGGATGCAGGTCCAGGTTAGCTCCTCCGGTTCTGCTGCTGAAATCCAATTACACATCAAATAAGCAAAGGGCTGGAGGTGAGCCAGAGGCAGCGCAGACCCGGAAACCTTGCTCACTTGGGCCAGACAGCCGCCTGCTGTCTCCAGCTCCGTCCAGCACCCTCTTTGTTTTGAATTCCGGGAGTGGAGCGAGCTGCCCATCTGCAGGATTTGATCCTGGGATTTTCTTTTTTTAACTGCCTGGTGACTGTGATCTTGAGCACAGGGCTTTTTTTCTTAGCTTCGGGCCATTACTGCCTGTGTTATCTTCCTGCCTAGGGGTCTCTGGCTTCTTTTTGCTGATGCCCTAGAGGGATTTCTGAACTCTGATCCATTTCTTTTCTACACCGGGATGCTTTTTCCTTTTTTTTTTTTTCCTTCTGGACTATTCCTGCAGCAACTATAGCCTTAGCTTTTAGACACTGACTTCCTTTCTTTGCTTTTCTGCTTTTCTCTCTTTGGTGGACCAAATATTTCCTGACTGCAAGAATAAGACACTCCAGAACCCGGTGTCCGAAGCTGCCTGGGTTTCTATTCTGAGCCCCGTGTGTTTGGTTCCCTGCCCTGCTCCTCACATCTCTGAGCCCAGGATGGCACAGTCAGGATGGCACAGTTGGCATACAGTGGCACCTTCCGCGGTTTGTCCATTTGCTGGGCATGAACAGTTCCAGGACATGCTTGAGCTGCCTTTTCAGAGAAGAAACCCTGCCTTTGAAATTATGTTTTAAAAGCTCTCAGATGTCTGGGTCCATATCTCTTTGCTTAAAAAGGAATAAAAGGAGAGAAAGAATGTGCTGGATATATCAAAGCAGAACACATCTTTCCTCCCTGGCCACCCTCCCCATCTCCAAGCTCTCTGTCCTCAGGGACGCAGAGCAGGCATCCGCTTTGAACCAGAGGGGTTGGTGTGACTACAGTCAGTGCGGGGTGCTAGTTGAATGAGCCTGGGCTTTCCAACTTCTCCAAAGTCAGGCTCTGCTCATCCAAATTTGTCCCAGTTTTCTTGGGGCTTTCTTGATTTTAACACTGAAAATCATATATCCTAGGCAAACTGGGATGGCTGGCCATCCAGACTGTTGTGAATGCCTCCTGTGTGCCAGCCTGCCCCTTAAGAAGTCTCCGGTTCGGTCAGCCCGTCCTTTTCCCAGCCTCATCTGCATTTTTCTCCCTTCTGCTTAGGTAGACCTTTGAAGGTTGCCCTTTTGTCAACGATTTCACATTCATGCTGGTCTTGGTCGTCCTGAATGTTTGACCCTCTGTTAATCTGATTTTGTTCTCTGACTTGACCTTGGTCTCTCATAGATCCAAAATGAAACTACATTTGGAGTGATAAGAAGAATTGAATGTGGGTAAACCTTAGGGAGGATACTGACTCATAGAGGAGAGGAGGTGCAGATCACGGGCAGCCGAGAGGGGCTGTGCCCCACCCCCACGGCGCAGGGTGAGGACGCCCTCAGATTTGCACAAATGCTGTTAAAAATGTCAGAAGCAGGTGTTTCTTTTTTTTTCCTTTTTCATTCTGAGCTTCAAGCTAACATGGGCATTCAGCTAAGTCCCTCCCAGGTGCTGAAACAGTACGTGGGATTTCAGGGGCGATTATTGCTGAATGCATTGTAGGGCCAGTGCACCTGCCAGGTAGATGTTATGAAACAGTGTGGGGGTGTGCAGGACCAAAAGAATCAGGGTGACAGTTTTTCCTTTACAAGACCCCTTAGAAGCCTATTAAGGCCATCAGAAGCCAGTCACGGACCTAAATGTATTCACAGTATAGTTAACAACACAGTGAGGAAGACTGAACTAGGAATCCTAGCACGATCAGCCAAGAGTTCCAGGTCAGAGAAAATGTCAGCATTGCCCGAGGAGTTCCGCCACAGTGACATCCCTATCCTGCGACTGGCTCCTACTGAGTCGTCATGGAGTAAAGCTGGATGTCTGGATGTTTAGACTCTGATTTAGACCTTGGCTTAGGTACATAAGAGAAATGCTTGGTCAGATTCTCTAAATGAAAGCGAGTGTGTTCTTTGGTATGGGTCTTTATTCATTAGAAATATGAGTGTTTCCCAGGCCCCGGACAAGCCCTCGGAAGAGAATGGAGAACAGTAACAGCAGAAAGCCAGCGTCCCTGCCCTGAGGGATCTCAAGCTCCCTGGGAGGGTCAGAGACAAATAACTGACAAGTTGAAAAAAGGCACCAGTGGGATGATGCTGTGAAAGAGAGGGACCAGGGTTTCTGAAAGCAGACAGTGGGAGAATTGGAGCAGGTCGCGTGGCTTCCCTGGAAAGTGGAAAACTGGACTCAGATGAGTCATATCGAGCTATGTCCAGGGCCTAGTCTGTGCCCGGTGCTGCCAACAGCTTCACCGGCACTTTGCTGATCAGTTCTCATGTATCACATTCGGGAGATGGGCAGTTATCCTTCCGAACTGCCTTCACTCTAAGAAGAGTATTCCAGCATTGTCTATAGTCAGGGCGGGGGGCGAGGGGGTTCCATCATTATCAGTTACCTAAGAAGGACTAGTCCCTTAAGATCCCCTATAATGGAGCAAAGGGGAACAGAATTTGTCACCCAAAAGTGAATCTTCGGTATAGATTCTTTTTTATAATTTCACTTGTTTTTGGCTGTGCTGGGCCTTTGTTGCTATCTGAACTTTTCTCTAGTTGCCGCGAGCAGGGCCTGCTCTCGAGGTTTGTGTGGTGTGGGCTCCTCATTGCGGTGGCTTCTCTTGCTGTGGAGCTCGGCTGCAGACGCCTGCGCTCAGGACTTGCAGCTCCCATGTTTGGAGCACAGGCTCAATGCTTGGGGCACATGGGCCTGGTTCGCTGCCGCACGTGGGATCTTCGTGGATCAGGGATCAAAGCCGTGTCTATTGTTTCTCTCCTGTTAATCTTTTATTACAAAGGAGTCTAAACTTAGGACTTGGAAAGGTACTAGCAGGCGTTTCCTGGTTTTCCTTCCTCACAGAGCTTCTCTCTTGGACCTCTATAACCTTGCCTAGAGATTCTGCAAAAGTTGTTGCTATTCAGTTGCCAAGTCATGTCCAACCCTTTGTGATCTCATAGACTGCAGCATGCCAGGCTTCTCTGTCTTCCTCTGTCTCCAGGAGTTTGCTCAGAATCATGTCCATTGAGTTGATGATGCCATCCAACCATCTCATCCTCTGTCATCCCCTTCTCCTCCCACCTTCCATCTTTCCCAGCATCAGGGTTTTTTCCAATGAGTCAGCTCTTCCCATCAGGTGGCCAAAGTATTGGAGTTTCAGCTTCAGCATCAGTCCTTCCAGTGAATATTCAGGGCTGATTTCCTTGAGGACGCGCTGGTCGGATCTCCTTGCAGCCCAGGGACTCTTGAGTCTTTTCCTCAGTCCTCTGTGCTCAGGCTTCTTTATGATCTGCAAAAGTACAAGTCCTGCCAAGAGTAGAGCTCGGATGTCGCTTGAATGAATTTACTTATCCTCAATATACAGAGTAGAAAGTTTGGCCTAGAGAGGTCAGGCAGTGTGCCTATCGCTAGTTAGAGGCAGAGGCACGGTTAGAGCCGAGCTGTCTGTCTCCCGGCATCCTCCCAGGGAGGAAGCGGGGTGCGTGCAGGTCTGACGGTGCAGCGAGCGCACAGGTTCGTCCCACACGGCTCGCTGGCTTGCCGCTGCCGCAGCGCTGCCTCAGGGGCCTGTATGTTGCCCCTAAAAGCAGAATCCAGGGAGGGCCCACCTCCTTCTCAGGAGAAGGTAGAGAGGGGCCGCAAGACATCAAACCTGGCCCCTCAAGACCGTCTGTCCTGCTGATAAAGCTACGGACAAGCGTGTCCAGCCTCCTGACCCAGACCTTACATCCCCAGCGCCAGGAGCGCCTGCACACCCACAGTCCTCCTGGGAATCTCAGCAGCGCCTCCTGAGGGCTGCGTGGCGCCAGGGACGTTCATACAGCACAGGCACGAAAGCTTGAAGCCTTGAGGCTTCGCCCACCAGGACTGAATTAAATGCTTTAAGCGACTTTGGGGCTACTTAGAGAAAACAGTTTACATCAGTTGCTGTGCTGTTGGAGGAGAGTGGGGAGGGTGGTTCGAACTTTTTTGCTTTTAAACTTTCTCTTCCCTTTGGCTTGACAGCTGCAGAGGCCTCCAAGAGGCCAACCCTTTTGATAAATCCCATGTGTAAGTTTGCTGACTCCAGCTGCGCTGACTCAGGCTGCTCAAGGCCTCCCCAGCCCCATGTGCCGGGAAAGGCCCTGGGAGGGCGGGACAGCAGAGGTGGTCTCTGTGCTCAGGCTTCTGGGCCCTGCAGTGCGGCGGTCATTCCAGCTGCTTAATTGCTAAAAGCATTCAAGGTTTGACTGAAGAACTGGGCAGTGCTCAGAAGTTTGTCTTGCCATACTTCGACGAAAATGGACCCTAGAGGACGGAGATGACAGCACACAACAATTACACACACACACGTACATACAGCACACACATGCATGAACACATACAACACACATACATGTATAGCACGCATACACACAGACACAGCACACATGCATGAATGCACATGCCTGTATAGCATGCGTACACGCACAGACACGCACACACAGACGCATGTACATACAGACATGTGCACACATATGCACACATACATAAGATTGTGGGGAGACATATCAGTAACCTCAGATATGCAGATGACAACACCCCTATGGCAGAGAGCCAAGAGGAACTAAAGAGCCTCTTGATGAGGGTGAAAGAGGAGAGTGAAAAAGTTGGCTTAAAGCTCAACATTCAGAAAACGAAGATCATAGCATCCAGTCCCATCACTTCATGGCAAATGGATGGAGAAATCATGAAAAGAGTGAGAGAATTTATTTCTGGGGCTCTAAAATCACTGCAGATGGTGACTACGGCCATGAAATTAAAAGACACTTGCTCCTTGGAAGGAAAGTTATGACCCACCTAGACAGAATATTAAAAAGCAGAGACATTACTTTGCCCACAAAGGTCTGTCTAGTCAAGGCTATGGTTTTTCCAGTAGTCATGTATGGATGTGAGTTGGACTGTGAAGAAAGCTGAGTGCCGAAGAACTGATGCTTTTGACCTGCAGTGTTGGAGAAGACTCTTGAGAGTCCCTTGGACTGCAGGGATATCCAATCTGTCCATCCTAAAGGAGATCAGTCCTGAATATTCATTGGAAGGACTGATGCTGAAGCTGAAGCTCCAAAACTTTGGCCACATGATGCAAGCAACCAACTCATTGGAAAAGACCCTGATGCTGGGAAAGATTGAAGGCAGGAGGAGAAGGGGACGACAGAGGATGAGATGATTGGATGGCATCACTGACTCCATGGACATGGGTTTGGGTAAACTCTGGGAGATGGTGATGGACAGGGAGGCCTGGTGTGCTGCAGTCCATGGGGTCACAAAGAGTCACACATGACTGAGCGAATGAACTGAACTGACATATTTATTTATTTTACCTAGCTTGGTTTTATTGTTAGTTCTGAAGAGGTGATATGTGTATAAGATAAATATTCCAAATGGACTTGATCATTTTTCACACTAGGAGTCACTCTCCCCCTGTCCTCCTGTCACACCCGGTACTCTAGAGACAGCAACGTGGTGAATTCCTTCTAAATTTCCCAGAAATATGTGTTTGTCTGAAACATGTTTTCCCATTCTCTAGTGCATGTTTTTATGCACATATAGTAGCTGCTGCTGCCGCTGCCAAGTCGCTTCAGCCGTGTCCGACTCTGCGACCCCATAGACGGCAGCCCAGCAGGCTCCCCTGTCCCTGGGACTCTCTGGGCAGGAGCACTGGAGTGGGCTGCCATTCCCTTCTCCACATATAGTAGCGTGTAGACGTAATTATGCACCTGGACTTTTGAATTTAATAGTATACCTTTGAAGCATTCCACTTCTGTGAAGATGGCAACGATGGTGGTGATGACACAGCATGTGCCCCCACATGTACGACGACTTTATGAATCTGGCACAACTCTGAGTTTTAATCCTTGCAACCATCCTTACAGTAGCTCTGACTCCATTCCTCAACCCATTCTGCAGCATCGGCTCTCAGCCTGAAATCACGGCCTCTCACTTAGGGGGTGCCTTATTCTTTTTAAGGGGTGCATAATATTCCTTTAAGTGAAGTCGCTCAGTCGAGTCCGACTCTTTGTGACCCCGTGGACTGTAGCCTACCAGGCTCCTCCATCCATGGGATTCTCCAGGCAAGAATACTGGAGTGGAGTGCCATTTCCTTCTCCAATATTCCTTTAAACAGATATATATCCCATTGACATATCTTGTATACTGTTAATGATGTCTTAGGTTTATTTATCCTATTTTTTGCTATTGCAAGCAGTGTCTCAATCGTTCAGTACTTCACTGCATACCTTTGAACGTGTGCTTTGTGTACATATTTGTAATATCAATTAATCAAGTTGTAATAGCTGTTTTTTAAACACCGATGCTGATTTTCTTCTTACTGAGAGGAGAAATGGATAGGACTTAGAGAAATAGGCATTTCATGTATCTCTACTCTTGCAACAAATTCATGGCCCCATGAAGTCCAAGGGCTCGCTAATTATTTGTTAAGTGAATTAAACAAGCAAAAGCTGCCATTTTTGAATTACATACAGTATATAAAATACTTTGATTTACTAGGTGTCATTAAATGTGTAGAAGCATCACCCTTATCTATACATCAGGAAAGGAGACACACAGTCTGACAGATACGAAGGCGCAGTGTCGTCTTTGACATTCAGCTCCTTGGAATCTGGATCTATACACTGCTTCTTCTAGACCCACTCTCAGGATCTGACTCAGGGACTCCTCTTTGTCTCCACTTGCATAGGATGAATGCTGATTTGCAAGAGAAAGTATTAGACACAAGAATCAATAAGACTGAAATGATACCTAACATGCCTTAAATGCTTATTACATGAGACCCGTTCTCAAGCTTACTGAGGACAGTCACGCTAGGAGGCTCAGTCTATTGCTGTTGCCGTTTTAGATTAGAAAAGGAAAAGTGAAGCTAAGCAAACTTTAGTAACTTGGCTAGTATCACAGGAACTAGTAAGGAAGACTCACCTCCAGATGGGACTGTCTCTAGAGCCCCAAAGTCTTAAATGTTACTTCTCTACTGAAAATTAAAATAAATATGACACAGATACCTTTGAAGACCTTGAAGATAACATGCATTGTTTGTGCTGAATCCCAAAGGCATCTGTGTTTCCCACAGTTTTCTGTCCTTTATTTTCAAAAATCTTCACTATTCCTCCTGAGGAATCTGTCTCGGCTTCTACTGTAATATGAGCTCTCCTATAGTGACTATTCAATTGTTTAATAAATATCTGTATTTTTTAAGTGACAAACTCACCAGATTTGGCCATTACTTAATAATCACAAACACCAAGCTTATGAATATTTCATGCTCACTCATTTCTGCTGAGACTGTAAGCAACCCACACTTCTAATAGCTACGGATTATGCAGGGAACAATGGAAAGCATATGTTTTGTGTGTTTTCTTTAACAATTTGATGATGGAAGAACACCTGGCGGTGTTGGAAATAATGTAAGAAATGGTCGCCTTTTGTCGTTTGAGTGCTTGAAATAAAAATCTCAAATGGCAACTTGTAATCCAAACCACAGCAATTATAGAAGACTATATAAAAAGGTAAACATTTGAAATTCATAAATCTAAATGAGTCTATCTGCAAGTAAGTAAACTTTATTCAATTTTCCGCAGCAACTACCCATCAACGCCCTCACCCAAAATACAGCAGACTCTGTAGTGCTCAAATGTTAAAAAGTTTCAAGTTTGGGATTCAGTTGTTTCTTTGTTGTCTCCTGCTTTGTTTCCATCAGTTAATAGTGGAGTTGTGATGTGAGAGAGCAGAGCACAGCTGAAAGCGAGTGCAGACCAGGGGCCTGTGAAGGATGGGGGTACAGGAAAGGCTCCTCCAAGAAGAGTGTTTGAACCTGATGGCGGGATCCTGAGGAGGCTACTTGGCAGGAAGGCAGGGTGTGGAGGAGGTGACAGACACGGGAAGAGCCCATGGGAGAAGCAGGGCACTTTCTCGAAGCTGGAGAGACCCAGGGAGGTGATCGGTTAAGTTCAGTCGCTCAGTCATGTCCGACTCTTTGTGACCCCATTAATCACAGCACACCAGGCCTCCCTGTTCAACACCAACTCCCAGAATTCACTCAAAATCACGTCCATCGAGTCCATGATGCCATCCAGCCATCTCATCCTCTGTTGTCCCCTTCTCCTCCTGCCCCCAATCCCTCCCAGCATCAGAGTCTTTTCCAATGAGTCAACTCTTCGCATGAGGTGGCCAAAGTACTGGAGTTTCAGCTTCAGCATCATTCCTTCCAAAGAAATCCCAGGGCTGGTCTCCTTCAGAATGGACTGGTTGGATCTCCTTGCAGTCCAAGGGACTCTCAAGAGTCTTCTCCAACACCACAGTTCAAAAGCATCAATTCTTCGGTGCTCAGCCTCACAGTCCAACTCTCACATCCATACATGACCACAGGAAAAACCATAGCCTTGACTAGACGGACCTTGGTCGTCAAAGTAATGTCTCTGCTTTTGAATATGCTATCTAGGTTGGTCATAACTTTCCTTCCAAGGAGTAAGTGTCTTTTAATTTCACGGCTGCAGTCACCATCTGCAGTGATTTTGGAGCCCCCAAAAATAAAGTCAGCCATTGTTTCCACTGTTTCCCATCTATTTCCCATGAAGTGATGGGACCAGATGCCATGATCTTCGTTTCCTGAATGTTGAGCTTTAAGCCAACTTTTTCACTCTCCTCTTTCCCTTTCATCAAGAGGCTTTTTAGTTCCTCTTCACTTTCTGCCATAAGGGTGGTGTCATCTGCATATCTGAGGTTATTGATAGTTCTCCTGGCAATCTTGATTCCAGCTTGTGCTTCATCCAGCCTCACATTACACATGATATACTCTGCATATAAGTTAAATAAGCAGGGTGACAATATACAGCCTTGATGTACTCCTTTTCCTATTTGGAACCAGTCTATTGTTCCTTGTCCAGTTCTAACTGTTCCTTCCTGACCTGCATACAGATTTCTTAAGAGGCAGGTCAGGTGGTCTGGTATTTCCATCTCTTTCAGTTTATTGTGATCCACACAGTCAAAGGCTTTGGCATAGTCAATAAAGCAGAAATAGATGTTTTTCTGGGACTCTCTTGCTTTTTCCATGATCCAGTGGATGTTGGAAATTTGATCTTCTGTGAAAAATACTGTTGGTAGTTTGATAGGGATTGCATTGAATCTATAGATTGCTTTGGGTAGTATACTCATTTTCACTATATTGATTCTTCCGATCCATGAACACATAAATTTCTCCATCTATTTGTTTCCTCTTTGATTTCTTTCACCAGTGTTTTATAATTTTCTATATAAATTTAGGTCAATATATTCTAAGTATTTTATTCCTTTCCTTGCAATGGTGAATGGAATTGTTTCCTTAATTTCTCTTTCTGTTTTCTCATTGTTAGTGTATAGGAATGCAAGGGATTTCTGTGTGTTGATTTTATATCCTGCAACTTTGCTATATTCATTGATTAGCTCTAGTAATTTTCTGGTGGAGTCTTTAGGGTTTTCCATGTAGAGGATCATGTCATCTGCAAACAGTGAGAGTTTTACTTCTTCTTTTCCAATCTGGATTCCTTTTATTTCTTTTTTCTGCTCTGACTGCTGTGGCCAAAACTTCCAAAACTATGTTGAATAGTAGTGGTGAGAGTGGGCACCCTTGTCTTGTTCCTGACTTTAGGGGAAATGCTTTCAATTTTTCACCATTGAGGAAAATGTTTGCTGTGGGTTTGTCATGTATAGCTTTTATTATGTTGAGGTATGTTCCTTCTATTCCTGCTTTCTCGAGAGTTTTTATCATAAATGGATGTTGAATTTTGTCAAAGGCCTTCTCTGCATCTATTGAGATAATCATATGGTTTTTATTTTTCAATTTGTTAATGTGGTGAATTACATTGATTAATTTGCGGATATTGAAGAATCCTTGCATCCCTGGGATAAAGCCCACTTGGTCATGGTGTATGATCTTTTTAATATGTTGTTGGATTCTGATTGCCAGAATTTTGTTAAGGACTTTTGCATCTATGTTTATCAGTGATATTGGCCTGTAGTCTTCTTATTTTGTGGCATCTTTATCAGGTTTTGGTATTAGGTTGATGGTGGCCTCATAGAATGAGTTTGGAAGTTTACCTTCCTCTGCAATTTCTGGAAGAGTTTGAGTAGGATAGGTGTTAGCTCTTCTCTAAATTTTTGGTAGAATTCAGCTGTGAAGCTGTCTGGCCCCAGTCTTTTGTTTGCTGGAAGATTTCTGATTACAGTTTCCATTTCTGTGCTTGTGATGGGTCTGTTAAGATTCTCTATTTCCCCCTGGTTCAGTTTTGGAAAGTTGTGCTTTTCTAAGAATTTGTCCATTTCTTCCAAGTTGTCCATTTTATTGGCATATAGTTGCTGGTAGTAGTCTCTTATGATCCTTTGTATTTCTGTGTTGCCATTTCTGGGCATACACACTGAGGAAACCAGAACTGAAAGAGACACATGTACCCCAATGCTCATCGCAGCACTATTTATAATAGCCAGGACATGGAAGCAACCTAGATGTCCATCAGCAGATGAATGGATAAGAAAGCTGTGGTACATATACACAATGGAATATTACTCAGCCATTAAGAAGAATCCATTTGAATCAGTTCTAATGAGGTGGATGAAAGTGGAGCCTATTATACAGAGTGAAGTAAGCCAGAAAGAAAAACACCAATACAGTATACTAATGCATATATGTGGAATTTAGAAAGATGGTAGTGATAACCCTATATGCAAGATGGCAAAAGAGACACAGATGTATAGAACAGGCTTTTGGACTCTGTGGGAGAGGGAAAGGATGGGATGGTTTGGGAGAATGGCATTAAAACCTGTCTATTATCATATGTGAAACAGATCGCCAGTCCAGGTTCGATGCATGATACAGGGTGCTTGGGGCTGGTGCACTGGGATGACCCATAAAGATGGGATGGGGAGGGAGGTGGGAGGGGGTTCGGGATGGGGAACACATATACACCCATGGCGGATTCATGTCAGTGTATGGCAAAACCACCTCAATATTGTAAAGTAATTATCATCCAATTAAAATAAATAAATTTATATTTAAAAATAAAATTAAAGGTCAAAAAAAAAAAAAAAAACCCAGAAACTAAGAATGTGAACATCTGCCCAGGAACAGTCACAAGCCACTGAAGGGTGGAAAATCTGGGGAGAGACACAATCTGAGCCCTGTTTATAAAGATCTTGATTGTTCCAGCTGCTAGGTGCTGAGTGAGAGATGGAGAGAGAGGGGGGCGTTTAGGGCATACTTGCCTTAGTCCAGGCGTGTATGATGGTAATGCTGGTCTGAAGGGCTGGATAAGAAGAATGAAAGTGAGCTGGAGAGATGTGCTTGGACTTGAGAGCAATTGTGGATGTGAAATACACAAGGGAGAGTGATGGATTAGATGTTGGCAGTGAAAAGAGGGTGGAGAAGGCAATGGCACCCCGCTCCAGTACTCTTGCCTGGAAAATCCCAAGGATGGAGGAGCCTGGTAGGCTGCAGTCCATGGGGTTGCACAGAGTCAGACATGACTGAAGTGACTTAGCAGCAGCAGCGGTGAAAAGAGGTAGTGTCGAGAATGACTTGGAGATGATGGTTCTGCAGCCTGGGGAGACTGTAAGCTCTGTTTCAGACTTCATAACACTATTTCAAAATTCCCTATTTCCTGGGAATTTGTAGCAAGAAAAGCATGTATACAAAGGACCACTTCCAAACTGTGCCTCACAGTGCCAAACTTTTTAGCCACATTGCTGTGGCAAAGGTCACTCTTCCTGCTAAGGTCACCACTCTATCCCTGGTGGCTGCTGTGATGCCTGGGCATATGGCAGGTCCCCAGTAATGAGTCTGTTAGAGCAGATGAGCCATGTTCCAGTCTGGCACATAAGAGTCCTGGGGAGGAGACTGCCCTTCCCTCCCCTATCTTTATTTCTTTCTGAACTTGCACCTAAGTTCCTCATTTATGGACTATTTTATGGAGTTAGGTAAACTGATACTAAAGTTCATATGGAAAAACTAGTATATAAGTAGAGCCAGGAAAAAATAAACTTTGAAAAGTAAAAAGCTCTGATGAGGGCTAGTCCTAGCAAACATTAAAACATACTACACAGCTTCTATGAGTAAATCAGCATGGGAGGGATACATAGACAGACTGATAGAGCAGTCAGTGGGCTTCCCAGGTAGCATAGGGGTGAAGACCCACCTGCCAGCGCAGGAGACGCCAGAGACATGGGCATGATCCCTGGCTCAGGAAGATCCCCTGAAGGAGGAAATGGCAGCCCACTCTAGCACTCTTGCCTGCAGGATCCCATGGACAGAGGAGCCTGGAGGTTACAGTCCGTGGGGTCAGACATGACTGAGCAACTGAACAGACACTCACAGACCAGTGAAACAAGAGAAAGCCTAGCATAGTCCAAGATCTTTATGGAAATTTAGAATATAATGAAGGTAGCATCTCAAAGCACTGAGATAAAGAATGGCTTTTTAATAAATGATATTGGGAAAACTGAGTAGCCATCTGGAAAATTGTAAAATTGGGTCCATATTTCACACCATAGGAAAACACTCCAAATAGATCAGGGGTCTAGACTAAAAATGTGAAACTATGAAAGTACTTGAAGAAAACATGAGTAAATTCCACTTCAGCCATTCTGGAGAGAAAGCCTCCCAACTGTGACGTCAAATCCAAAAGTGAGACAAGAAAAGATTAATAAATGTACTACAGTAAGAGAAGGAAGCTACATGGAGGGGACCCAACAGTAACATACACAAAATCAAAAGATCACTAAAACCATAAAACAACATGTATAAAATGTACCCCGACAATGTCTCCAGTAGATTAAAATCTCCCAGAAATTGAGACACAAAGGGGCAAAAAGCTGGTATTTTTAAATTTCAAAGAACAGGGACAGGGTTCTTTGGTCTAGTGCTTAGGACTGGACACTGTCAACTCCAGGGCCTGAGTTCAATGCCTGGTCTGGGGACTGAGCTCCCACAGGCTACGAAGCCTGGCCACAAAGACTGCTCTGGAAGGTGTGAAGGATGAGTCACTCAAAACTGTGCGGCTCAGTCACCTCAGTCGGGTCCAACCCTTGGCGACCCTGTGGGCTGTAGCCTACGAGGCTCCGCTGTCAGTGAGATTCTCTAGGCAAGAACTCTGGAGTGGGTTGCCATGCTCTCCTCCTCACACATGATTAGGAAAATGAGAATTCATCACCCTCACAGCGGCACCAGTTTAACAGGACATTCTGTTGGTGAGTTAGTGGGAGACAGGAGCTCTCAGACATTGCTGTGGGATTCTGATGGGGAATTGGGCAAAATCTGACAAAACTACACACACGTGTGCCTTTGACCCTGCAGTTCCTCTTCTGGAAGTATGCTCTGAAGGTGCAGTCCCAACGAGAAGAGCATGTATTTGCCCAAGGCTGTCCGTTACAGCATTGTCTGTCATTGCAAACTTTGGGAGAACACCTAAATGTCCATCCGTAGGAGAGGAGTCAGCAAGCGGTGTGCGTCCACAGACACGGAGCGCTGTGCACTGTAAGGACAGGGAGGGCAAGTTCTGCAGTTTGATTTGAAGGGATTTCCAGAAAATGCTGTGAAGTAACGAGAGCCCAGTTCAGAAAAATACCTGTAGTGTATTCTTCAAGTAAGAAAAAAAAAAAAAAGGCTCTCAAATATGCACAGATCTGCTCATTTGTGCAAAGGAAATGCAGGATGGATAAATAAGAAACTAAACAGGCCCTCCAGGGGGCGAGTGAGGAAAGGGGGGAAAGAAGTTGAAAATGGGAGCAAAGCAACAGGAAAGAAAAGAGAGACGCTTCTGAGGAGGCTCTGGGCTTCGACGCTCAGAACCAGCGCCACAGAATGCACACACACACACACACACACACACACACACACACACACACACACACATAAGCAAAACGTCTGTTTATAAGCAAAGCCAAGCAGGATGTGAGGGGAACTCAAATCTGGGGTATAAATGGTCATACATGAAGGTGGTTGTGTCACAAATGAAAGGGTAGAAGAGGGAGCAACATAAGTTACTTTGGGAAAGAGAATGTTTTAAGTGGATATTATGAGGCCCACGGAAAATAAGAACTGTTTTAATGCTGGTCTTGACTTTGTAAATCTGTTTCTCATGGAAGAACGTGTGACAATTCTAAACTACTTTTTTTGTGTGTATATGAGGATAAAAAAAATGTGACTATGTGAAGCGATGGATGTTAACCAAACTTATTGTGATGCCAATTCACATTATATATCTAGCAGTACACCTTAAACTAAGACAATATTATATGCCAGTTATATCTAAGGGGTGTGTCTATTGTGGTTTTAGAAACTAGGTCGGCGAGACTAAGAGAAAACTGAGACAGAAGTAGAAATATTAATACCAACCTCAGTGTTTCAACTTTATCTATAATCTGAGAAGCTATTTTTTCCCCACTGTGTATCATTTCCTACTAACATCACAAATAGGTATTCAATAAATGTATTTGTTATAAGAGAAGAAAGGAGCAGACATTATTTAGAAAAAAGAAACTTGGGATGATTAAAAAGGAGATGTGTATTCTCACAGTAGTTGGCATGACCTTGGAGTTCACAAACTTCCTGTAAAGACAGATAGTAGGCTGTGTGGACCAAGATGCAAAATCGAGGACACTATTAGGTACTTTCAGCAAAAGAGAGAAGATAGATTTTGACAAGTCTTGGGCAAATTTCAAAAGGTTAAAAAATAAATTTATTCTTATTAAATGGCAAAAGGTTGTTATTGTATTAAAATATACACATATAATTTTTATAATACTCAGCTAATCATTACAAGAATAAAATTCTTGTTTGTGAGTGAGATAGCATTAATTGATTTTCAAAGTCAGTGTCCCCAGTTACACTCCAATTAAAAAATAAATTTTAAAAGTGAGCAATGAAACTTGAAAACAATAAAACAAAACAGTCAGTGTCCCCATCATCATAGAGATTGCAAGTGGGCATCTGTAAAAATAAGTTATCAGTTCACCGAAAACAGGTGGCTGGGAGGATTGTTCCCCAGGGCGTAGCTTGCCAGCCCTGACCTGGCCCGGGCCGCCCAGTCCAACGTCACCTGTTCCATGCATTCCTCTGCTCGCTCTGTTCAAGACCCAGCAGCTTTCTTTTCATCCCTCCAGCCCCTCAGGCTTCCCCCTGCTATTGGGGTTGGAGGGGTCTTGACCCTTCCCGTTGCCTCTGCCAGATACAGTCCCCAGCTCTGCACTTGATGAGTCACGTCATTTAAATCTAAGTTCAAATGCCAGTTTCTTAGGGAGGCTCACTCTGATCACCCCGTCTAAGAGACCAGTCCCCAACTCAACCACGTCCTATTGCCCGAGGTAGAGTCTTTAGAGTCGTAACTCTCTACAACGTCATGGTTATGTATTTGTTTGAAGGGTCTCCTGTCTACACCTCTAGCTTAAGTCCATGACATAGAGGGTTAATGCTTGGTTCCAGCTAAAGAATTCTCCATTGTTTGGCATGTAGTGACTCCCTAGTAAACACTTGAGTCAATAATGATTGCAAACAGGAAAAGGGGGTTCCTGTAGCCCACATATCGCACATGCAGGACAACGACAGCTGGGCAGGAAAGACACAGCAGTCATGGTGGTCGTTCCAGATGTGAAAAACGTCCCTGCTGTTTTGTTCGGATCCTGAGAGAAAGTGGTTAACCTTGTAATTCCTTGGTAAGGACATCCATTTCACAATTGTCATTACCTTAGTTTAGGTCTGGAATCACTGCTGATGGTTCGCCTAGCTAATGGTTCACCTAGCTTGCACCTTGACCACTGGAAGCAAATGAACACTGGATGACGTAGGCATTCACACAACTGGTCTGCATTCCATGAGAACTACAAAAATAGCACAATGAAACATTCATACTTGAAATGGCACGACTCCACAACTCCCCAGATAATCAGCATTTGCAGAGTCATATGTTAGTCACTTTGTTGCTGTTCAGTTGGTAAGTTGTGTCCAACTCTTTTGGGCACCGTGGATTGCAGCGCGCCAGGCTCCCCTGTCCTTCGCTGTCTCCTGGAGTTTTGCTCAGATTCGTGTCCACTGAGATGGCGATGCTATCTAACCGCCTCATCCTCTGCCACCCTCTCCTCCTATTCCTTCAGTCTTTGTCAGCATCAGGGTCTTCACCAAGAGTCGACTCTTTGCATCAGGTGGCCAAAGTATTGGAGCTTCAGCATCAGTCCTTTCAGAGGACATTCAGGGCTGAATCACTAGGTAGTCATTAGCTGGGAAGATGTGACTCTAGGTAGAAAAGTTTATAAGATCATATGTTGGTAGCCAGCGTCTCTGAGAATAAAAGATTTCCTATTCTAAATGGAATGGTATTCTGAGTGGAGATGGTAAAATGCAAATGACTGAGTATCAAATTTTAGTATAAAAGCTGCTGGGTATACAGAGAAATGAGAAGGAAAAGGGAAGCTGGAATTAGAAGATTCTAAAATTATAATTGTCATAAGCTTAGGGGAGAAAATTAGCCGTCTTACCAGACACTGCAGTGTGGAGAAAGCTTGTAAGCTAGATTTATGGGAAAGCAACCTCAACACAGACAAAAAATAAACAGAAAAGGACAAAGTCGAGCACCGCTTGTAACTAACCTTGGAGAGATCAGCTCTTTGATGGATTAAGTAGCCGACCTGGAGTACGTGTCTGTCTAGTGATGATTAACTACTGAACCGAAAACAAATTTATGTATAGTTTAGGACACCCATTTGCAAGAGCAACATATACTAAAACTTTTGTAGAATAACCCTTTATATGAAAGTCAAATAAGGAAAACTTTTGCTTCCCATCAATGAAATCAGCGGGGATGGTTCAAAATCGTTAGACAGCTTGCTTTCTTTCAAAATCTTATAAATAGTTTAAAAATTGTTTCATAAATACCAAAAATAAGACAATATCATCTACAATCCAATTTCCCTACTATTCACCTGACTTCATTGCCTGAGCAATGTTCCTCTCTTTGTTTCATGCATGTAAAATGTTATACAGTTATGATAATAGCTATCAAAAGTACTCTTATATTCTGTATATTCATGCTGTATCACAGACATTCTTACATTGCTGTATTGTCTTTATTGTTCTCATTTTTTATGACAACTGAAGAATCCATGTCACCAATGCATGACTGTTCATTTTTGTATTTTTTCCTAATTTTTCTTTATTAAAATATTATTGAAGTTTTATATTGTTTTTGAAGGGAAAACATTTTAAATTTATTGTTTTATTACAGACTAGTTTGAAAGTAAAATCAACACAAGAAGAGAATTACTCGCAAAAGTTGTTCTGAAAACACCCATGTTTTATTTATGTGCATTTTCAATTTCATGTCATAAAAAAGTACAGAGAGAACAGTGCATTCTGTACGTTCCATTAACATTATGCCCAGCACACTCCGCTTCTATCCCGTGGTAGTCTGGACCCTCTCTACACACTGCGCCTCACACTCAGCTGTTTTCTTCGGGTGATTCTCTGGGCTCTGAGACCAGCGCTGTAATGGCCTTGTGTCCTGGTGTGGTACCCGCCTCCCCCGCCGAGATGCAAGTGCCGAGGAGGGCAGGGACCTGGCCTGCCTGCTGCCGTCTCTGCAAGGCCGCGGCGGTGCCGGACGCGGACGGGTCCTCCGTCAGTAACTGGGTGAATGCGGAAGTGACGTCACAGGAGCTGCAGAGTCAGTGCAGAGCCAAGGTTTTGTGTGTTGGTTTTTTGTTTTTAATGTTTGTTGGGGTTAGTTTATTAGCGTCTGCTATACAGCAAAGTGAATCAATTATATGTACATGTATGTGTATATATAAAAGCTGAGCACCAAAGAATTGATGCTTTTGAACTGCGGTGTTGGAGAAGACTCTTGAGAGTCCCTTGGACTGCAAGGAGATCCAACCAGTCCATCATAAAGGAAATCAGCCTCAATATTCATTGGAAGGTCTGAGGCTGAAGCTGAAGCTCCAATAGCTTGACCACCTGATGTGAAGAGTTGACTCATTGGAAAAGACCCTGATGCTGGGGAAGATTGAGGGCAGGAGGAGAAGGGGACGACAGAGGATGAGATGGCTGGATGGCATCGCCGACTCAATGGACATGAGTTTGGGTGGACTCCAGGAGTTGGTGATGGACAGGGAGGCCTGGCGTGCTGTGGTCCATGGGATCGCAAAGAGTCAGACACAACTGTGTGACTGAACTGAACTGATATATATATATATCCCCACCCCTTTTTAGCTTCTTTTCCCATGTCGGTCACTGCAGATTGTTGAGAAGAGGCCCCTGTGCAGGGTCTCGTGTTGAATCTCAGAGTTCTGGCACCAGAGCTGCTCTCTGACACACCCGGTGGGAGGATGACCCCCGTGCCGCCTCCTTTCTGCTGCTCCCTCAGTGACACAGTGTGTGTTTCTTAAAAGGTCTATAACTTCTCGTGGTTTCAAGGGACTCTGCAGTAAATCTTCCCAGCCCCTCCAGAAAAAGGGAAATTTAGATTCCCAATATCTAGCAACCAAGAGCAGTCTATAGATGCTCAACTGTTCTCAACTATAAATATCCTGAAACACTATTTTATCACATTGTTTTATAATATAGTGTTGTGAGCTTTGAAGTCACTTGGCAGATGACATAACGTCAATTCTGTGAATTCCCAGCTGCATAACCTTGCACAAATCACTTCCTTCTTTCTCCCTAAGGTTCCTTTTCTGCAAAATGGGGGAAAATAATAATGCTCTTTCAGATGTTTGTGGTGAGAACTGAGGATTAGGTAAATTGATATAAAAACAGCTATACAACTCTATGTCTTGCATTTGCTTATATTTGGGGTACTGATTTTGTATGTAGAAAACATTCCATAAATATTACGTATCATCAGCAGCAGCATCATATAATGGTCACTCTTTTTTTTTGCAAATCTAATTAACTTTCCACTTGTGGAATTAAAATACTGGAGTTCACAAAGTATTTCCTTTACATAAATCGGACACATTCAAGGCTACTCTTTGACTGTTCCTCTCATTTGCATTATACTCTGTGTCTTGCCTGGAAGAGAGAAGGATGACCAACATTTTGGTGGAAATGGTGCATAACTGTGGCTTTGAACATGCAAATGCATCATTCATGAGCATGCCATTCATCATGCGTGCTCAGCAGGGGTGGAGGGGTGTGGGTGTTAACTGCTGCTGCTTTTGACTAGAAAAACCCCAGGGGCCAAATTATGTAAATTCCTACTGCACTCAGCATAGTATCCTGCCAACCAGTGGGCATAATAAATGTTGTTGATGTTGTAATGAAGATGCTTAAGTTTCTGATAAAATGACTCTTTTCTTCAGATGATTGCTTTAGGACCAAAGGCTTTCCTTGAAGGTGAAGGGGATTTATGTTTTTACCTAGACTCATAAATTAAGTGAAAAAAAAAAAAAAAACCCAAAAACCCACCCATGGCACAGACACTTCTCTCAGACATAGGGGCGTTCATAGCACATTCTTTCTCACAGGCAGCACCTGCTAGAAATCTTTTAGTAAGAAACATGACTTTTAGTAAGTCTTACTTTTAGTAAGAAACACTGACTCTGTGCCCACCTTTTCAGATTTTTTTTTTCTTTTCTTCCAAATATTTGTCAAGTAATGTGGGGCTGGTAAAATCTTCACATGTAATTTTGGTCAAGAAGAGAATCCATTCTGTATGAATATAATCCCACACCAAAGGGTAAAAATGTCATCTACAATAGCTTCACTACAGACAGGGTGGCCAAGATCAGCTCTGCTGCAGTAACATGTTTCAGAACCTCCGCGGTTTAACCATAAGAATGTATTTCCTACCCAAGCAAATTCCATTCTAGTCTGTATCTCTTCTCGGCCACTGTCTTGAAATGCTGACTCAGAGATTCAGACCCTTCTGTCTTTTGATCCCAACATCTCTTCATTTGTGCTCACTAGGTGGGGGGAAAGATAGAGCCTATAGGATTCGCGTCCGTTCTGTGGTGCCTTGGTGTATTGACGACCACAGAACAAAGCTGTGGTCTTAATGCCCCAGCTAACCTCAAGAATAGTGGAAAATGTTGGGGGAGGGGTGTCACAAATATTTATGATCCTTAAGAGTATAAAGACATGGTTATCAAAACATATTCTGAGAATTATCAGGGCTATAAGATATTCTAAGGGCCTTCCCAGGTGGCTTGGTGGTAAAGAATCTGCCTGCCAAAGCAGGAGGCCCAGGAAATGCAGGTTCAATCCCAGGGTTGGAAGATCCCCTAGAGAAGGCAATGGCAACCCACTTCAGTATTCTTGCCTGGAGAATCCTATGGATAAAGGAGCCAGGCAGGGTACAGACCATGGGGTTGCAAAGAGTTGGAAAAAAATTTAAAAGACCAGAGGCATCCAGTTAAGTAAGACACTATTGCTAATGTGACCCTCTAATTTCCCTGCTTAGAAATTCTTAATGCACATTAGGCTGTTGTTGACTCTGAGAAACCATTCTACAAATAGGCACGGTTATCTTTGTTTAATGCAGTTTTCTTTTTCAAACTCGATTGACCATAGAATAATTCTTTTCACAACACCCATGAACCTAATGTCCCATTGAACTCACTTTAGGCAAATATTCCATTAGGCATCTTGAAATACTAGAGTGCAAAGCCTAATGGGCATTTTATACATATTTATTGCCAGAATATTACATGATGAATGCAGAGTCACTTTTCAGAGTCAGGGACACCCACTGAATCAAATTTTCCCAGAACTGAAGTTTTACCTGACATCAGCCCTAAAGTTGAAAAATAAGAACCCTAGGTCAGGCAACTACCTTTTGCTTTTAAGATGCTACACACTGGTTCTGATGGGTTTGTTGGTGTTTTTCCCCTTTGATGACCTGAGTGGTTTTTTCTGTGTGTCATCAGCCACAGCTCATTTGCCCAAGATTTCACAGTGAAATCATCAGGGTGTTTTGCTCAGCATGTGCCTGGAATCCCGCACTTCCCTCTGCGTGGGACTTCAGGAGTAGAAAACCAACCCCTCCTTGTGATGGAGAGAATTGAAATTGTATGTTGTATAAGCTGTGCTGTAGATGGAGTTCCGTGTTGAAAACCTTGAAGGCCCAACATAGGGAGACGCAGCAACAGAGACTGAGCTAGTTTCCCATTGCACGCCATCCAGCGCAGTGAGGTTCTGAGCAGTGCTCGGGCATTGGAACAGCAGCTGATGGTTTGCCTTGAGCCCAGGGACTGGCTGGCTGTCAGCCGTGAACCGCGGAATCTCATTGGAGAAAACAATACGGAACCAACCCTCCCTGCCATCTGATTTTCTGTAATCCAGAAGGGTGGTTATGGTGAATGATAACACACAGAGGAAAGATTAAACAGAATACAGTGTTCACACTCTGCATCAGAAGTTATTGCTTCTGGCACCGTGGAGGCGGGCTGTTGGCGCTGGCCATTGCCAGGAGGTGTTCCATGAGGAAGTGGTACTGAGGAATAGAGTCGTCTGTGGGGAAAATGACAGTAATGAGCTGCTTGTAATGCTGCGCAAACTCAATGAATTTGATGAAACACAGATTGCGGAACCGTTTCCTGGACGACCATTGGACACGATCGTTTGTGCTGAGACGTGCTAGCTCCCGGCGGCCGCGGATCCGACAGGGAAACCGCCGTTTCTGCTGCCTGCTTGCTGAGCATCTTGACAAAGAGGGTGACCTAGGAAAGGGCACGAGCCCGGCTCCCCCGGTCCCCCAGGTCAGCGGGTCTCCGCGCGCGGGAAGGTTTTCCAGGCGGGGCAAGGGGAGCAGGATGACATGCCTTCCTAGCCCCGGAGACAAATGCTTGTAAAGCTTTTGTGAGATCTTACCCTGTATTCTCAGTGACCACACTACCTTAGCGGATTAAGGTATATACCGTGCAGCTTCTTTAGTGAGGACCAGGCGGAAACAGTGGCCACAGAGCAGCTGTCTGTGGAAGTTTGCAGCCTCCCGTCGAAGGCGCAAATGGAAAGCGATCGGGACGGGGGTGCCTAGAGATGCGCCAGGCGGCGCCCCAGGGCCCGCAGAGCCAGCTCTGGACACTTCCTTACCGCTCATGACGTCGCAAACGCAGACACTGAGAGCCACCGTGTAGAAATGTCTAACCGTTTGACAGCCGCACTGAACCTCGCGTGAAACAAACGGATTTCGTATGATTTGTGCCGTTTTGAATTTTTACTTTTCTGGTAAGGTAAGTCTTTTTTAGCATACTTTACAGAAGTTCTCCCCAGATGGGTTAGGAATTTCCCCACAGACAGTTTAAGAATGGGGGCTTCCCTGGTGGCTCAGCTGGTAAAGAACCTGCCTGCAGCGCAAGAGACCACCCGCAAGGCAGGAGACCCAGGATTAATCCCTGGGTGGGGAAGACCCCCCGGGAGAAGGAAACGGCAACCCACTCCAGTCTTCTTGTCTGGGAAATCCCATGGTCAGAGGGGCTTGGTGGGCTACAGTCCATGGGGTTCCAAAGAATCAGACATAACTTGGCAACTAAGCCGCCACCACCAGTTTAAGAATCAGCGAACTGGAGTTGCAGGGGCCGGTTTAGTCTGCATTTCTTACACGCCTCATGGTTTTTAAGAACAATACTAAGATGTCTACCTTTTGGTTTTCTCAACATTTGATAAGCAGATTACATCATTATTAAATAACTGGATATACCAGGAACCTCTCACATAAACTATTGCAAAGCAAATGGAATATTGAGATAATCTGTGCCAACTTTTCTGCGCATTGCACAAGGAGAATGGTCAATTAAGTTTGATTTTGTGGAAGAATGAGTGGACCTCCCTGGTGGCCCAGTGGTTAAGACTCTGCCTGCGGATGCAGGGGACATGGGTTCCATCCCTGGTCCAGGAGGATCCCACATGCCGTGGGGCAGCTGAGCCCATGCACCACAACCACCAACGCCCGCACGCCTAGAGCCGGTGCCCTCCAGCAAGAGAAACCACCACAGCAAGAAGCCCACACTCAAGGGCGACGAGTAGCCTCATTTCGCTGCAGCTAGAGAAAGCCCACGGGCAGCGAGGGAGACCCGGCTCAGTCACAGATCAATGAATGATAGAACGGAATGAACGGGCCCGGCGGCAGCCAGCCTTGCTTCTTCCCTGTATGCAGTTTACGCAGCGAATGTTTGCTGAGCATTAGCCATGTTGCAGACATGGCTCCAACTGCTGAGGCTGAGAAAGTGAGTAAGAACCGTCGAGGCTCCTGCTACAGGACATTCACATATAATTGGGCTAATCTGAGACGGAATAGTTACAATTCATAAGGAGATATTGTGACCAGTTTACATGTCTCAAGATACCAAGTGTGCGGTTGTAGTCCCTAGGTTGTAGGAGCTATAAATTCAGAAATAATTGCAAATAAACACATTGAAGGCAGTAAAAAGGAGTGAGATTACCAAAGGAAAGAGGACACACAGAGAAAAGGACTGTGGGATGAGATCGGAGACACTTGGGCGTGAGGGAGGTATGGAAAAGAGGAGAAGTTGGCAAAGGAGGCTGAGAAGGAGGGAGCAGTGGGACGGGGGTGTGGGGTTTTGGAACCAGGAGAAGAGAGTGGACCAAGAGGAAGGGCCTGCAGCTGTGTCAGACGCTGCTGGGGTCACGGACAGGAGCGCCGGGACCTTCTGATTCAGAAAGCGGCAGTGGGAGGAGCCCCGTCGTGTCCGACTCTCTGCGGCCCCACAGACGACACAGCGGATTTTCCCCGCTCAGGAATCGAACCGGCGTCTCCTGCACTGCAGGCGGATTCTTTACCAACTGAGCTTTCAGGGAAGCCCTTGGATTCAGAAGTGCGGAGCTTATGGATGACCAAGTAAGGAGGCAATTGTGTGCAGAATGGCAGAGACAAAGTCCGATGGAGGCAAGTTGGAAAGAGCCCAGCCAGGGATGAATTGGAGAGGGGAACAGAAACAAGTCTCTTCAGGAGTTATTACCCTAAGGGGGCAGACACACGGGGCAATCGCCGGGGGCAGAGAGACTGTATGTAAATTCCAAGAGCACTTCTTCAGGGGAAAACATCAAGTAAGTAACAGACGGGTCATAAAGAGGGAAGGCATACTGCAGTGTGGGCTCACTGAGCTGATTTGGGAGCAGAAGTAATGGGGCTGCCGGCGGAGAACAGCGCACAGCAGAGAACCCACTGAAGCAAGGGCAGGAGCTGAGGGATGGTTCGCTTGTCTAATTTGGGGGCTACACTTCTTAAGCTCTGTAAGTGGTGCTTACCAGGCAAATCGCATAGATGTGTGTTTGCAAACGCAAACTCCTTTGTAATCTCACTGAGCAATTCGTACAATCACACCTTTCTCCACTCGAGTAATTAATACCGATACTTAAGTACTAAATTGATCGGCTCTCTTGCTTACAAGCTCTTCGCGTTTCAGCTGCAGTTAGGAACCAGCAGAGACGGTTCTCTAAGGGAAGGGGTGCCGGGCAACTTTCCGTCATCTCCTGTCCTCAGTTTTGCACTGATGTGTATTAACTAAAACAGAAGGAGAGGCAGCAATACACTTTTCATTTTTTTTGCCTTTCAGAACGTTTTATCCTAATGAAGGAAAAGTGAAATGTATCACATGATTATTCTATTTTTATTCTATAGCATGTTATAATACAAGATTACTTCAACAAAATATAAATATATAAAATATGTAAATGCAATTATATTTGCATAATACAAATACAGAAATATTTAAAAATACAAAACATATATATCTGCCAAATGTGTGTATATATGTGTATATACTACATGAATTAATATAAAATGTATTTCCTTATATCTATAAAATATATATGCACACATATACACACCTTTGACAAATGCATAGCGTTTCCTATTTTCAGTTCTCTTTGTATTTTATTCCATATTTTGTCAGCTTGCATGAGTGTGTGCTCAGTCACTCAGCCATATCTGACTCTTTCGACCCCGTGGACTGCAGCCCACCAGGCTCCTCTGCCCCTGGGATTTCCCAGGCAAGAATACTGGAGTGGGCTGCCATTTCCCCCCAGGGCATCTTCCCGACCCAGGGATGGAAGCTGCATCTCCTGTGTCTCCTGCATCCGCAGGTGGATTCTTTACCACTTGAGCCACCTGGGAAGCCCCTTCGTAAGTTTATACGTTGCTCTATTTTGTACATAACACATAGTATATTTCTATATCACGGTACTCACTTATATTACCATCTCAGAGGCATAATACAAAAGGAAAATTCGGGTCAGCTGTCTCATCGTTCATGGTCGGTGATGGTTTCCTTCAGTCATGCTGGGTCCCAGACTTCTTCCCTCTTGAGACGTTGCCTTCCTGTAGAGTCTTGGATAAAGCATGTCTTCTTAACTGCTTTGGCCTAGCAGTGACCTATCTCCCTTCTACTCACATTCCGTCAGTGAGAAGTAGTTGTACGGCGCCTCTTAGATGCAAGAGGCCTTGGGGACTACAGATATGTTTGCTCTCATCAGCCCTTCTAGCACAACTCTCTGCTGTGTAAGGAAACCATGTCACTCTGAGGGCCGGCCAGCTGTCTACTACAGGAAATGAGCATTTCAAGGTCAAGGGCGGTCACTTCAACACGTGGTGCCCTTTGCCTACACGGTGTTTGAAAGAATTTAGAGTTCTTCTCCAGTAGTCATGTGTGAATGTAAATTGGACCATAAAGAAGGCTGAGCACCAAAGAATTGATGCTTTTGAACTGTGGCATTGGAGAAGACTCTTGAGAGTCCCTTGGACAGCTAGGAGATCAAACCAGTCCATCCTAAAGGAAATCTACCCTGAATATTCACTGGAAGGACTGATGCTGAAGCTGAAGCTCTAGTACTTTGGCCACCTGATGGGAAGAGCTGACTCATTGGAAAAGACCTTGATGCTGGGAAAGACTGAGGGCAGGAGGAGAAGGGGGCAGTAGGGGATGAGATGGTTGGATGGCATCACCGACTCAATCAATGGTCATGATCCTGAGCAAACTCTGGGAGATAGTGAAGGACAGAGGAGCCTGATGGTGCTGCAGTTCATGGGGTCACAGAGAGTCAGACACGACTTAGTGGCTGAACAACAGCAGAGTTCTTCTATACAGAGAAATAAAAAAATGAAACATAAGAATTATCCTACTGTAACTCAATCTTTGATAAATAAGAGCCTCTGAATATCATTTAAGTGAGAGAATGTGGGAGTTTTTTTCTTTCTTTTTTTGTCATGTAGAGTTTATTAACCTGGAAATCTGAACATGAACTATGAATCTTGTCATAACCTATACTTCACAACTAGCACTAATTATATATTTGGACTGAAAGGCGTTTATTGCTTTCTTATTTACAAGATCACACCAGTGACTAGCGGCAATGATGAAGAACAGTTGACATCAGTGCCATTCAAAAGAGTATATAACAGGACAAATAATGTCCTGAGACAGCCACTAAAACCAAACTCGAACTGAAGGCTAGGGAAATGATCATTCCTCACCATAATTGTAACGTATAAAGCATTAAATGATTTCTTCATTGTGACATTTTAATCACATCACATACTCTTCATAGAGAAATAGTTCTTTGAATTTTTGTGAATTCTTTATACCATTGCATATACATTTATTGTATATAATATTTATACATTTAACACCATTTGGTTTGTGTTTTCCATTTTTTGATCTTGATGAATTCTTCTTTTGAAAGTGTAATATCTGAGCTGAGGGCTATGCACACGAGAGGCAGAATATTAGAATCTCAGTGAATCTGCTCAGCACAGTGAAGTGAATTCCTTGTATTAATACTTTAGGTGTCACTTTGCTCTTTTTTTGACTTAGTGCATATTGAGGTCTCTGAAAATAGATAGCCACAATGAAGGTTCAAGGTAGATAGCAAGTTAAAATGGAAAAGACTTCTTGCTTTTCAAATAATCTTTGGGAAGACACATATGAAATTTAGGAACAAAGTAGATCATTTTTCACTGAACTCCTTCCCTGCCCCTGCACCAGAAGATTTTCATTTATAAAATCTACATCATCACCACCAGTTTATTGAAAAGTCGTCTCATAAGAAATATCATAAGAGTACACATTTGGAGAAAGAAAAAAAAGGCTTTTCCTTTATCACTGTGATGAGCAGAGTACAAAAGTATACTTATAAATAAATTGTAAAGCAACCAGCCAGACCTTACAACCTTTAAAATATCTCAACCTCCTCGCAATGTCAGGAAGTTGTATGTGCAGCTTGAAGGGGTATTTCACAAATATTTTTAACATCCAATTAAGTTAATTTATGAAGTGAAGAATCGAGGTGATTGTGCTAGAACCCTGCTCCACTTCCGTCACCCAGTTTGCTGCCGTGGGAGACCAGTCTGTGCGGGGTCATCACGCTCCCGTGTCCTTCGTCCTTTGACCCTGAAGGCTGTTGGACCGGCGGGAGCACCAGCAGGTGGCCGTGGGGGAGGAGCAGTGCGGAGGCGTGGCATTGCTGCATCTGGGCCACCGGCACCAGCTTGTCTCAGGCTGAACTGTTTGAAAGCTGGTTTGGCAATAAGATTAAAAGGTTGAGAGGAAACATTTGGGTGGAATTGTTAGAGTCTACAGGAGTGTGTAACAAGTGGGGCAAAGAGGAAGAGTTGATAGAAAGTGATTAAAAGAGCTGCAAGCCGGGGCCGGGAGAAGCAGTCTGTGAGGCGGGACTGGGAGGGGTGTGCCGCAGGTCACCCCAGGCGGCAGGCGGCAGGGGTAGAGGTGGCACCCACGGGCGTGTGGAAGTCACCGTGAGGAGCCGCCTGCAGAAGAAAACAGCTTCCATTTGGATAAAAACAAGTGTCCTTTCTGCCGGTTTGACATTGAGATGAACTTGAGGAGCAGATGGTCGCAAACACGAAGCTGGGTCACGGTGAAGAGGGCGGAGCCGGGATCTAGACTCGGGAAGGGACAGGGCTGGAAGAGACCTGGTGAATCTCAGCTGAACTGTTGTTGAATCACACACAGGAAATGAGACTGGGAGGAACACTCACTCACAGGAAGAGGGGAAACGAGAAGACTGAGAGGCATGAAGGTGGGGTTAAACACAGTGAAGTGTAGACAGGATTTAGTGCGGAGCCTGGTTCGGAGCAAGTGTGTTTAATAAAAACTTGGCTTCATTGAAGTCGCTGTTAGTGTTGAGTTAAAGCGAGTCAGGACGATGACATATTATGCATGCGATGAGGCTTTCAGCAATGATTTTGCTAGTTTTAAATGCTATAACACTGGGATATATAGAGAAAGGCATAGAGAGGTGGCGAAAAAAATAGGTTGAGAAATAGTCTGCTCTGTGGCTGTCCTCAAATCACTCAGACTTTCTAGGCTCCGTATCTATCTTCTGCATCCCTTCCAATGGACTGTGGAAGGCTTGGTGACTCGCCTGAGTGTCCGCACAGCTCGCGTGTTAGGAGCACAGGCCGTGCACTCAGCCTGCCTGGGCGGAGCCGTGGCTGCCCTTCTGGACAGTGCTGTGAGGCTGGACAAACGCTTAGTCTTTCTGCGCCTCAATTTTCTTCTCCTGGAAAATGGAGTCGTGACGTCACCTACTTCTGTTTTGGAAACGAGTTGGGTGCTTAATTAGCTCCCCTTCTTACTCGGCCAGATCTCCGGTCAGCGTTCAGGCTGCTCCAGCTGTGCTGCGCGGCCTTCTCTCTCTGGTTGGAACATAGGGGTGTGGCTGCCCCGTGTCGTGTGGGATCTTCCTTCCCCAGCCAGGGGTCGAACCACATCCCCTGCAGTAGAAGGCGCTTTCCTAACTGCTGGACCACCGGAGAAGTCCCAGGTCAAATACTCTGAAAGCAACCTGCCCGGTGTAGCCTGTGAAGTTTAGCTAATACAGCGTCTCTTGGCTTTTGCTCCCACATAGTTACATGTCCCCATTCTCATCATTTTCCTCTTGGTATCCATGTTGCTCCAGACCTGGGTATCGTTGTAACTGATGCAGCTGAAGTACTGGAGGAAATCTGAGGACGACAACGCAGTGAAGAGCATAATGGGCATCAGATCGCCTTGAATAAGGGTCTTCTGGAGCCGAGGTCACTGGCCATCCTGACTGCAGGAATTTGTATGAGTTCTCTGTCTCACTAGGGACGTGTTCCACGACTGCAATAATATTCTCAAATCTGTGTTACTCTCTCTGTCTGGGCTAAGAGACATACCGTGATAAGGTGTAGGGAAGTTAAATAAACTGTCTGTGTTTTAAAGAAATAAATCAGTGAAACAGAAATTGGCAATTACCATAAGAATCAAAATCAGTTCTGAAATATAAAACCTCAGGGTCCTCGCAGCATACCTGGGAACCCTGCAGTAACAGCACGTTCGCCAGTCCTGGACGTGGTTTGTCACAGTTTGAAGCATCCATAAACAACTTCAAAGTCTCTTCCACACTCTTCCGACTAAGTGAGACTAAAATTGCCCTTTTAAAATGAAAGCCCTGCGTGTGATATGAATCAGAGGTAGTGCATGACGGCCCTCACCTTCTGACAACAACTGTGTTGTCTGTAAGTGTGATTTGGTACAAATATGGAATTCAAATGCTTTGAAGAGGTAACTGTTAGCCACGAACCCCACCATCCCCAATCTTTAAAGACAATCTAATGTGTGTGCATGCGTGTGTGTGTGTGTGTGTTCCAGGACCTGTGGCTGTTTGAGTTTGTAACTTAGTAGGCACCAAAGGAGGGGCTTCCCTGGTGGCTGGCTCGGACTATAAAGAATCTGCCTGCAATGCAAAGACGCATTTTGACTATCTTTATTGGATTGTTATATATCCACATTATTGAGGGGAATGGTGCCAAATTCAAATCTAGACAACTAATTTATTCAAAATACATTAAAAGTTTCCATTGAAACTTTTATTGACAGTATGATGTCATTGATGTTTTATTTCCTGTATCTCCAGAGTCAGAAATATTGTCACTTTTCATTTACAAATGCAGAACCCACCTGACATGCCTCAGGGAAAGGAACATGAAAAGCTTTTGTTTAGTGGTCCAAAACCTAGATAGATACAATTTTGTTCTTGTCAATCATACCTCAATAAAGCTGGTGGAAAAAAAGAATCTGGGCTTTCATAAAATCCAATAGACTCATTTACCCCTATTCTTGTCAAAGGCATATTTTCATAAACAGTCCCACACTCTAAATCTTGGAGGAGCAGAATATTAACTAGTTCTATTTTTTTTTTCTAATCACTGGCTCATTTAACATGAAAAAGTAAATGACATTCATATTTTTTATACTGCTTTTTCACTAAAACTGTAAAAGAAAAAGGCCTTAGGTATCATGATGTGCAGCAGGAATGATTAGATGGATGCAAATATTCGCTTAATCACCAAGGAAAACCACTTCAGGGTCTGCATGGCCTTCTTTATAGTGGCAATAAAGACCATGGATATTTTGGCATTAATTTTTCACTTAAGGCATTAACGAGATGCACAATGGATGGCTAGCCTTTCATTTCTGAATTTTAAAAGATGATCTGTGCTATGATTCTGTTTATCCAAAGAAAGACTTAAAAAGTATTGTTCAGTTGCTAAGTCTTGTCCGACTCTTTGCCATCTCATGGAGAACTGCATGCCAGGCTCCTCTGTCCTCCACTATCTCCTGGAATTTGCTCAAATTCAAGCTCACTGAGTTGGTGATGCTGTCTAACCATCTCATCCTCTATCGCCCCCTTCTCCTTTTGCCTTCAATCTTTCCCAATATCAGGGTCTTTTCCCATGAGTCAGCTCTTCACATCAGATGGCCAAAATTTTGGAGCTTCAGCATCAGTCCTTCCAATGAATATTCTGGGTTAATTTTCTTTAGGATTGTCTTTTAAGTAATACGTTTCTGATGAATTTTTGTTTAATAAATGACTAAGAAAACAACATAAAGCCACTCAGTAGCTGAAATATAATCACTGATAAGCACAGAGTGCTTGCTGTTATCTTTGGTTAGCCTCTGGGCAGACAGATTCTGTGATGGAGATAAAAAGAAACTTATCACAGTGTCCTCCTGGGAAGGAAGAGGGTAACTGAGAAGAAGAGATGAGTTGTGATGAGCCACTGTGAAGGTCTAGGCCAACCCCATGGGGCCTCTGCAGCTGAACTGGGGCTTTTCTATTTCTCTCTTGACAATTCATTGCGTGTGGGCTGCCTGGGAAGGAGTTGTCACCTTGAAAGTGAAAGTTGCTCAGTTGTGTCCGACTCTTTGCCACCCCACGGACTGTAGAGTCCCTGGGATTCTCCAGGCCAGAACACTGGAGTGGGCGGCCTTTCCCTTCTCCAGGGGATCTTCCCAACCCAGGGATCAAACCCAGGTCTCCCACAATGCAGGCGGATTCTTTACCAGCTGAGCCCCCAGGGCAGCTGGGCAAGGCAAATTCTTTCAGTTGAGGCATTTCAAACAGCCTCTAAATATCTGGGTTTCTTCTCTCTCTCCCCAGTGTCTCTACCGAGGCAGCCAGCTGCGGGTCCTGTGGGCGGAAGACAAGAGGAATCGCTACCACGTGGTACCTCTGGCCGGGTTCTTCCTCCCAGGCACCCAGCCTCTTCTTCAGCCAGAGGATCCCTCCTCTGAGCGCTGGCTTTCCTGCCGAAGCTGGGGAATGGACTGTAAGGTTTTGCTGAGGCACCTTCTCTCAGCTCCTGGGGCTCTGTACATCTGTTGATTGTACACACAGCGGCACACTTGGGGAGGTGTGCTCAGTCACTTGGCCGTGTCCAGCTCCTTGTGACTCTATGGACTTCAGCCCTCCAGGCTCCTCTGTCCATGGAATTTTCAAGGCAGGAATACTGGAGTGGGTTGCCGTTTCCTCCTCTGGGGGATCCTCCCAACCCAGGGATCGAGCCTGCATCTCCTGCTTTGGAAGCTGGGTTCTTTGCCACTGAGCCGCCTGAGAAGGACTTCCCGTCAGTGTGGATGCAGGGCCAAGCTCTATAAATGATCCCCCTCACTCTCAGGGTCTGGCCCTCTGGCTGCCTCGCTGGCCTGCCACTCATTTCCGTGCTCCTGTTCACCTGGCCTCTCTAGTTTTAGGGTCCCACTATTCCTGTCTTTACTGACTGTGCTAAATAATGGCATCTCTCACCGTTAGCTGTGGTCTACAGAGAATGGGCTTCCCTGGGGGCTCAGAGGGTAAAGAATCTGCCTGCAGCGCGGGAGACCTGGGCTTCATTCCTGGGTGGGGAAGACCCCCTGGAGGAGGAAGTGGCAATCAGTCCAGTGTTCTTGCCCGGGAAGTCCCCTGGACAGAGGAGCCTGGCGAGCTGCAGTCCATAGGGTCGCAAAGAGCGGGACAAGACTGAGCGACTAACACTCACAGAGAATGGACCCTGAACTTTGTCCTGAGGGTGTTTCTCCCAGCAACACATCCCCCAGCGCCTGGCAAAGCGCTTGTCTTTCTCAGCTTCCACGGAACAGAATTATCGAGTGGGTTTTCCAGGCTCACAGAATGTGCCCGTCACCACCGCCGCCGAGCCTTTTAGCCCGCTCCTCCAGCTGAGCTGAGCCTTTTAGCCCGCTCCTCCAGCATCGGCCCTGGCCTGGGCCACCCCCCCCCCAACCTTACTTGACGCGCCCTCCGCTGCTCCTAGGTGCCCCCGGCCGTGTATGCTGGGCATGGTTGGACCATCTCTGCTACTTTCCATGCATAACGAAGTGAGCCACTTGAAGCAGCCCCCACTTGTCACCAGTTTCTTCCCTCAGAAGCCCAGGTGGGCTGCGCTGGGCCAGCGGCAGAACCACCTCGGCTGATGCCAGATGTCAACTGGACGGAGCTCTCCCCTGGCGACTCCAAGGGAGAATTCCCTTGCCAGGTCCTTCATGATGGAGACTTTAGAAAATATGTTGGAAAAATTCTGGATTCAAGTGCTTTCGCCCGTGAGGTTGTGGTTCTGGCCGGTCCTTCCTCCCTTCCTTCTTTCCTCTTTCTTTTCCTGTCCGTGACTTACCCAGGTGAATCTGCTAATTGTCTCTATGATGTGTGTCTGCTGATGACTTTCAGTTCAGTCGCTCAGTCGTGTCTGACCCTTTGCAACCCCATGGACTGCAGCATGCCAGGCCTCCCTGTCCATCACCAACTCCCAGAGCTTGCCCAAACTCATGGCGTTAGTGATGCCATCCAACCATCTCATCCTCTGTTGTCCCCTTCTCCTCCCACCTTCAATCTTTCCTGGCATGAGGGTCTTTTCCAAGGAGTCCATTCTTCACATCAGGTGGACAAAGTATTAGAGTTTTAGCTTCAGCATCAGTCCTTCCAATGAATATTCAAGACTGATTTCCTTCATGATTGACTGGTTTGATCTCCTTGCAATCCAAGGGACTCTCAAGAGTCTTCTCCAACACCACAGCTCAAAGCACCTTGCTGACTTTTAAAGCTTCTTAATTTTGCTTTTAACTCTAACTTCCTAGGGGGTCGCCCTTGTGTCTGCATGAATTTATATCAGCCAGCAATTGCACAGAGTTTATGCTCCCTTCAGCTTGAGTCAGTAAGGCTTCCGTCTCTACACATGGATTTGTTTCTAGGAGAAGCACATTCAAGGTTCAGAAGGTTTTCACTCCTGCCCTAGAGTTCGGTTTCTACCAGGTCCTTTCAGGTCTGTGCAAATGTTGCCGCCTCAGTGTGTGGCTGGCCTGGGCCCCTCCAGACACCATTGTCTGTAATTGCATCCTCAGCCTAGAATACGCTGCCCTGACCTTGGATCCTCAGGAGGCTGTATCCAGTGGCCTGCCCCGCCTGACCAATTGCTGTGTAGTCACTGCTAACATCAAGGCTACTGGCTTGGCCACAGCCTACTCCTCCAAGCCACAGAAGCTCCTTCAATCAGGGCAGAGAAGCTGCCAGTCTCCATGACCTATCTCACTGGGCAAAATTTGCACGCCTATCAAGCTGGGAGCAGGCCCATCTAAACTCCTACCATTCTTATCAAGAGTTGAGGAGGTTTTTCACAATTCAGCGCTTCTCAGATTGCCGTGTGATGTTGGTTGACTCCGAGAACACTTAAGTTGTTGTGTTTACTTGGCCATCTCTCTGGCTTTTCTCTGGGGAGAGGATTTGCCCAGCTCCTTGCTTGATTGTGGTTCAGCTTTGGGAGACTTCTTGTCGAATCTGTGATTTATCTCAGATTAGATTAGAGCCAGTTCAAGTTACTTAAAAGCAGGGCACCATAATGAATAGAACTAGGCTTGTTTCACGAGGCAGCGTCTCAGAAATACACTTTGCTTTGCTCATTCCATTAAGTTTTACAAAGTGCTTTAGGTGAAGGACTTTTGCCTTCTTTTCAAATCCATGCAGGTGAGCTCTTGACTAAAGAAATCAGGAACCTCCTAAAGGGAACTGCGTGGTGACACTGAGTATCTGCTTCCGTTAGCTCACACGCACTGCTGACTGAGGGCGGTTTCTGTCTGAGGACTCTGGCAATGCGAGGCTCCGAGCCTGGTTAGAGAGTCCAGGTACGGGACTGACCTGGCGCTCCCGCGATTGTGACCTGTGCTGTCACTGTTGGGCCTAAGTTTGATCCCTGGTCGGGTCAGGGAACTAAGATCCTGCAAACTACTCAGCAAGGGGGAAAGAATGTCCCAAGTGTGAGAATGCAAACCAGATATCAATTGCAGGCCAAAAGTGATATTTGAAGCCCTATTTGAAAGGCTAACTTATGAGAATGCTTAATACTGGAAACAAAATATTTGGCAATGTCTCCAAACTACTTTATTTGAGAAGGAAGAGCACACCATTCTGAAAGGAAATCTAGAAAGAAGGCACCTCCATTTCCTCAGAACATTAGCAGCAGGGTTCAGAGGCTGGTTTGAGACTTTACAAAGGCTCTGGCGGTGGGGTGGGCTGCTTCCTGCTAGCAGAGGATTTCGGGCCCCCTGAACATCCCATCAGAGCTCCAGCAACAATCAGGTGTGCACTTAACAGCTGGGGGAGGGCAAGGACTTGGACTGGGTTTAAATAGCAATGACCTTTGAGTAGAATTATATCTCCATTTACCAGGGCACTCAAAAGGCAAATAGGAAAATCTAAAATAATTCACTTGAGGCTCTTCCTTTTCGTTTAGCAAATTAAGCATAATTATGTGTCTAGACATGATAAAAAACATTCTTTCCTTCACAGATTTGCATCTGAGCTCCAATGCTCTTGAAAGTCCACCCGAAGTTCCTTTTCTTTGTCAGGAAGGTCAGCATGCATAGAAGCATCATTTTAATGGTTCTGTAGAAAAACATGAGTGGTTCCGCTCTGAAGCTAAACAGGATTCTTCCTCTGAGCAACAGTCATGGAGCGGTCAAGCCACTTCCTGGCTGCCCTTCAATGAGCCGAAGGAGAGGCCTCTTCGGAGCACGCTCGCTCTGCGGCTGGTCTTCCTGGTTTTGAGCAGTGTATAGATGTATCCTCAGAGGAACTTCCGTGGGCACTTTTGTATTCTAGAATGTAATAAATGCTTGGGCGTGTGAGTGGGGAAAGAGGTAACGGTAATACACAGGCACCTCTTTATTCTAGTCTTTCTTATAGTTTCTCCCAGGCATCAGCTCCTTCTTACATGTCCACAGCATCTACAGATTAAGTGTCAGCCCCCAGTCGTGTTTACGGATGCGCAGTGTTTCCCGTGCCTCTTTTGGAAAGGATGAAAGTAGATTCATGATGAAAACCAGTGCGGAAAGGCCCAGCTTATTTGGGCTCTTATAGATATGAGTGAGTGCATATGTGTGCGTCTCTGCACACGTCTCTCTGTGTGTGTCTGTGTGTGTGTACTAGGAAATGGATACACTCCAGTCAGTAGGTAAGGCAAACATCTCGTCCAATCAAAATTACCCTTGAAAATGTATCACAGAATATCCACGCCTGCCAGCTGCTCCTCCGGTGTTGGAATAGTTGCTCTTGAGCTGAACACCAGATGAAGCAGGTGAATTGTGTTTAGGGACCAAAGCCAATGAACAAATGACTGACCTGTATACCCTAGAATCGTCGTCACACAATGTGAGGGATAAAGGACTGAGGCCAGAGGAGGGAAACCATATTCGTGCCCCCACATCCTGCTTGCTTCAGGGCCGCCAGGAGCGAGATACAGCCACCCCTTTATCTCATTGTAATTATTATTTTTAAATTAGCTGCTAAGCACACATAGGTGAATTGTATTGGTTTAAGTGAGTGTGGTGTGCCTACATGATACACACACTTTGGAATAGTGGCGACACCTGCGTGTTGTCTTCCACATTCCCCTAAAATCATTTTTCCCCGTGGCCCACGGCCGAATACCGGCTGACTGAGCCGTCCCTGAGAATCTCCCCTGTCAAACGTGCAGCTCCAACGCGCTCCTCTGCTAAAGCAAGTTCAACAAGGGGGTATCCTCAGGAGCTCTGTAATCAGTTAGGTACACTGTCCTGTCCCTTGAGTTATCCTGATCATTTGAATGGTTTGATTTCCACAAGATTTGAAATTGCATATAAAAAAGAACGGTGAGGGGAAACCCTGGGAGGAAGTCAAGGATACTTTCAGATGCCAGATGAAAAGCGGTGATAGACTCCCTCAAGTAATCAACACTCAGCTTTGTCTGGAACACAATCGATCCTGTCAGGGCTAAAAACCCATCTGCCTTCACTGTTGATATCCCCAACAAGGAAGAATAATTAGAAAATTCCTTAATTAGTGTTCCATTTAATCTTCCATTGTCAAGGTAAACACTTTGATTAAAGTAAGTAGCACTCAGGAGTAACTGCAAACCTATTTGAATTTCCATAAACTTATTTAATTTTCTTGCCTTTCACCATCTCAGGCAATATTGCCCTTCCTGAGGCTCTCAGGAACAGGCAGGGATTTTCAGCAAAGCAAGTGAAGTGTTGGTTTTCACCAGGATCTGAACCCCGAGGAGCAGACTGTCAGCCTTTCCTTTCTGCTGAGTACACAGACGGGCTCAGAAGCCATCTTCAGGGTGCCCCTGCTAGCAGGGTCCGCCTTCAGGGATCGTGGACTTCCTTTGTAGTTCACACAAGGGTCACTGGGGAGTATGATGCAGGGCACATTCCTGGGCCCACTGTTGGCTTTTGGTTCCATCATTGGGTGGTGGCAGAGTTCAGGTTTCTGAATTTCTGTCTCCCCAGGAATTCTAAAGCAGAAATACTAGTTTTTCACTTCACCTCTGACTCCTGTTTACCTTATCACAGCTAATACTTGTTGGTAGAGTCTGGGCCAAAGCAGCTTTGGGACTCAGCCGTTACTGTTGGAAAGCCCCCTAACCTAGGGATATTGTTGTTTAGTTGCTAAGTTTTGTCCGGCTCTGCGACACCATGGACTGTATAGCTTGCCAGGATCCCCCCTCCCTGGGATTCCCCAGGCAAGAACACTGGAGTGGGTTGCCATTTCCTCCTCCAGGGGATCTTCCCGACCCAGGGACTGAACCCACATCCAATGCATTGGCAAGCGGGTTCTCTACCGCCGAGCCGCCCAGCAGCCCCGCTTAGAACTGTGAGTCCCACGATGTTATCTCAGGGCTTCCCTGGGGGCTCAGCTGGTAAAGAGTCCGCCTGCAATGCGGGAGACCCTGGTTCAATTCCTGTGTCGGGAAGATCCCCTGGAGAAGGGGTAGGCTACCCACTCCAGTATTCATGGGCTTCCCTGGGGGCTCAGCTGGTAAAAAGTCAACCTGCAGTGTTGGAGTCCTGGGTTCGATCCCTGGGTTGGGAAGATCCCCTGGAGGAGGGCATGGCAACCCACTCCAGTATTCTTGCCTGGAGAATCTCCATGGACAGAGGAGCCCGTGGGCTATATAGTCCACGCGGTCGCAGAGAGCTGGACACAGCGGAGCGACTGAGCACGACACACTGTTATCTTTTATCTGCTTTCTCGATTTTAGCCTCTCACTCATTCATTTGTTAAGCAAGTGTTTCTTGATCACTTACTGTACGCAAAGTGGGTTTAGGTACTGGGGATTTAGGAGTGGAAGACAAAGATGTTGGAATCATCAGGGGCTTATAGCCAAGAGAATGGAGACACACGAGAAAGAAGTGCCCGAGTATTTAGAATATCCAGGGTGATGAGTGCCATGGAGAAAGTTAAAGCAGGGATCAGGAAGGAAGTGTGGGGGGCAGGTTCTGATTTTAAACTGGATCGACTTGATAGTTGGCGAGTTAGGTCTCTGAATGAGTTCGCCTTGTGGTTGGGATCACTCCGTTCACTTGAGCTTTGCACTCTGCTGGAAAGTAAAGCCGACAGAGGGGAAAACAGAGGGAGAGAAACTGGCTTGGGCAGCTTTGCCACAGGCCCTGAGTTCAACCATGCCTCTATTTTTTAAATTTTTAATGAGATGTAGTGGATTTGTAATGCTGTGTTAGTTTCTCAGTTCAGTTCAGTTCAGTCGCTCAGTTGTGTCCGACTCTTTGCGACCCCGTGAATCACAGCACGCCAGGCCTCCCTGTCCATCACCAACTCCCGGAGTTCACTCAGACTCACGGCCATCGAGTCTGAGATGCCATCCAGCCATCTCATCCTCGGTCGTCCCCTTTTCCTCCTGCCCCCAGTCCCTCCCAGCATCAGAGTCTTTTCCAATGAGTCAACTCTTCGCATGAGGTGGCCAAAGTACTGGAGCTTCAGCTTCAGCATCATTCCTTCCAAAGAAATCCCAGAGCTGATCTCCTTTAGAATGCACTGGTTGGATCTCCTTGCAGTCCAAGGGACCCTCAAGAGTCTTCTCCAACACCACAGGTCAAAAGCATCAATTCTTTGGCGCTCAGCCTTCTTCACAGTCCAACTCTCACATCCATACATGACCACTGGAAAAACCATAGCCTTGACTAGACGGACCTTAGTTGGCAAAGTAATGTCTCTGCTTTGAATAAGGGTGTACAGCAAAGCGGTTCAGTTGTACATATATGTAATGGTTTACATCCGCTAACCCCGAATTCCCAGTGCATTCCTCCCCAACCCTCCTCCCTGCTGGAAACCACAGAGTCCGCTCTCTCTGTCTGCGAGTCTTTTTGCTTCATAGACAGTCCATTTGCGCCGTATTTTGGATCCACACGTAAGTGATGTTGCACGATGCCTGTCTTTCTGGCGGCTTCATTTAGTGTGACCATCCCCAGCCCATCCGTGCTGCTGCGACGGCATGGCTTCATTCTCTTCATGGCTGGGTAGTATTACATAGACCACTTTAAAAAATTAGTTTATTTATTTTAACTGGAAAATAACGCCTTCAAGATACTGCAGCGGTTTTGCCATTCCTCCACATGAATCACCCAGGGGTGCATGTGCCCCCCACCCTGCCCCCCCCCACCGCCCTCCCCACCCCATGCCCCTGGGTTGTCCCAGAGCACTGGCTTGGCCTGCCCTGCTTCATGCACCGAGCTTGCACCGGTCGTCTGCTTCACATGTGGGGATGGGCACGCTTCAGGGCCATTCTCTCAAATCCCCCCACCCTCGCCTTCTCCCTCGGGGTCCGAAAGCCTGTTCTTTACACCTGTGTCTCTTTTGCTGTCTTACCTTAGCATTTTTGTTACTGTCTTTCTGAACTCCATATATTTGCACTAATATGCTGTATTGGCGTTCTCTTTCTGATTTACCTCCCTATAATAGGCTCCAGTTTCATCCACCTCATTAGAACCGACTCAAATGTGTTTTTAATGGCTGGGTCATATTCCGTTGTGTGTGTGTACCACAGCTTTCTCATCCATCGTCTGCTGATGGAATCTAGGTTGCTTCCGTGTCCTGGCTATTATAAACAGTGCTGCGATGAACATTGGGGTACACGTGTCTCTTTCAATTCTGGTTTCCTCGGTGTGTATGCCCAGCAGTGGGATTGCTGGGTCATAAGGCAGTTCTATTTCCAGTTTTTTAAGGAGTCTCCACGTTGTTCTCCATAGTGGCTGTACTAGTTTGCACTCACACAAACAGTGTAAGAGGGTTCCTTTTCTCCACACCCTCTCGAACATTTATTGCTTGTAGACATTTTGATGGTGGCCATTCTGCCTGGTGTGAGATGACACCTCACTGTGGTTTTGATTTGCATTTCTCTGATAATGAGTGATTTTGGGCGTCTTTTCATGTGTCTGTTAGCCATCTGTACATCTTCTTTGGAGATATGTCTATTTAGTTCTTTGCTCCACTCTTTGACTGGGTTGTTCATTTTTCTGGTATTGAGCTGCATGAGCTACTTGTATATTTTGGAAATTAATTCTTTGTCAGTTGTTTCCTTTGCTATTATTTTCTCCCATTCTGAAAGCTGCCTTTTCACCTTATATTTTCCTTCATTGTACAAAACCTTTTAAGTTTAATTAGGTCCCATTCGTTTATTTTTGTTTTTATTTCCATTACTCTGGGAGGTGGGTCATAGAGGATCCTGCTGTGATTTATGTCAGAGAGTGTTTTGCCTATGTTCTCCTCTAGGAGTTTTATAGTTTCTGGTCTTACATTTAGATCTTTAATCCATTTTGAGTTTATTTTTGGGTATGGTGTTAGAAAGTGTTCTAGTTTCATTCTTTTACAAGTGGTTGACCAGTTTTCCCAGCACCACTTGTTAAAGAGATTATCTTTTCTCCATTGTATATTCTTGCCTCCTTTGTCAAAGATAAGGTGTCCATAGGTGCGTGGGTTTATCTCTGGGCTTTCTATTTTGTTCCATTGATCTGTATTTCTGTGTCTGTGCTAGCACCATACTGTCTAGATCACTGTAACTTTGTAGCATAGTCTAAAGTCAGGAAGGTTGATTTTTCCAGTTCCATTCTTCTCTCTCAAGATTGCTTTGGCTATTCCAGGTTTTTGTGTTTCCTTACAAATTGTGAAAAGATTTGTTTTAGTTCTGTGAAAAATACTCATGGCAGCTTGCTAGGGATTGCATTGAATCTATAGATTTTTGGGGGTAGTACATTCATTTTTAGTATATTGATTCTTCCAATCCACATACATGGTATATTTCTCCATCTGTTTGTGTCCTCTTTGATTTCTTTCGTAAGTGTTTGATAGTTTTCTATGTATAAGCCTTTGTTTCTTTAGGTAAATTTTTCCTAAGCATTTTATTTTTTTTTGGTTGCAGTGGTGATTGAAATTGTTTCCCTAATTTCTGTTTCTGTATTTCTCATTGTTAGTGTATAGGAATGCAAGGGATTTCTGTGTATTACTTTTATATCCTGAAAGTTTACAGTATTTATTGATTAGCTGTAGTAATTTTCTGGTGGTGTCTTTAGAGTTTTCTGTGTAGAGGATCTTGTCATCTGCAAACAATGAGAGTTTTCAATCTTCTTTTCCAATCTACATTTCTTTATTTCTTTTTCTTCTCTGATTACTGCGGCTAGGATTCCAAAACGATGCTGAATAGCAGTGGTGGGAGTGGGCGCCTTGTCTTGTTCCTGGTTTTAGAGGAAACACTTTCACTGCTTTGCCGTTGAGGATGATGTTTGCTGCGGGTTTGGCATCTATGGCTTTTACTATGTTGAGGTATGTTCCTTCCATACCTGCTTTCTGGAGAGTTTTTATTTTTTTTAATCATAAATGGATGATGAGTTTTGTCAAAGGCTCTCTCTGCATCTATTGAGATAATCATATGGGTTTTTATCTCTCAGTCTGTTAGTATGGTGTATCACATTGATTTGTGAATATTGAAGAATCCTCTCATCCCTGGAATAAAGAGAGCTTGGTCATGATATATGTCCTTTTCAAAATGTTGTTGGTCCTGTTTGCTAGAATTTTGTTAAGGATTTTTGCATCTATGTTCATCAGTGATGTTGGCCTGTGGTTTTTTTGCTTTGTTTTGTTTTGTTTTTGGTGGCATCTTTGTGTGGTTTGGTGTTAGGGTATTGGTGGCCTCATAGAATGAGTTTGGGAGTTTACCTTCATCTGCAATTTTCTGGAAGAGTTTGAGTAGGATAAGTGTTAGCTCTTCTCTAAATTTTTGGTAGAATTCACCTGTGAAGCCATCTGGTCCTGGGCTTTTGTTTGTTGGAAGATTTTGATGACAGCTTCAATTTCCATGCTTGTGATGGGTCTATTAAGATTTTCTATTTCTTCACAGGAGGACAAGGGTATGACAGCGGATGAGATGATTGGATGGCACCACCAACTCAATGGATATGAGTCTGAGCAAGCTCCAGGAGTTGGTGATGGACAGATGGACAGGGAAGCCTGGCGTGCTGCAGTCCATGGGGTCACAAAGAGCTGGACATGACTGAGTGACTGAAATGAACTGAACTGAGTTTTGGAAGATTATGCTTTTCTGAGAATTTGTCCATTTCTTCCAGGTTGTCCATTTCATTGGCATGCAATTGCTCACAGCAATCTCTTGTGATCGTTTGTATTTCCTGTGTTGTCTGTTGTGATTTCTCTATTTTCATTTCTAATTTTATTGATTTGATTCTTCTCCATTTTTCTTGATGAGTCTGGCTACCTGTTTGTCTATTTTATTTAGCTTCTCGAAGAACCAGCTTTAGTTTTATGGGTCTATAGTCTCCTTCATTTCTTTTTCATTTATTTCTGCTCTAATTTTTATGATTTCTTTCCTTCTACTAACTTTGGGGTTCTTCTGTTCTTTTTCTAGTTGCTTTAGCTGTAAAGTTAGGTTGTTTATTTGATGTTTCTCTTGTTTTCTGAGGTAGACTTGTATTGCTATGAACCTCCCTCTTAACACTGCTTTTCCTGAATCCCATAGGTTTTGGGTTATGTTTTCATTTTCATTAGGGTTCTATGCATATTTTGATTTCTTCTTTGATTCCTTCCATGATCTGTTGGTTATTCAGAAGTGTGTTATTTAGCCTCTGTATGTCTGTGTTTTTTATAGTTTTTTTTTCCCGCCCTGTAGTTGACATCTAATCTCACCCCATTGTAATCAGAAAAGATGCTTGAAATTATTTCAATTTCAGGGTTGGGAACTCATGTACACCTGTGGTGGATTCATGTCAATGTATGGCAAACCAATACAGTATTGTAAAGTAAAAAAATAATTAAAACTAAAAGGAGTAAAAAAGTTAAAAAAATTTTTACCTAGGTTAGATTTATGGCCCAGGGTATTTTTTTTTAGAAATACATTTTATAAGGAAGCTATTAAGCCCACTCCTCCATTTTTTTAGTGAGACAAAGCATTAAATTCCGTTTCTGATTATATAAAGAATGCATTGTATTTGTCCTTTTCAACCAAAAATTCTAACATAAACTCTGACATTTATGTTTCAGAAATAAAACCTAGTTTTCTTACTCACTATGTAAGAATATTATAGAAAATACAGGAAGGCACAGGTTAAAAAATAAATCTTAGAAGATCCTTGCAGTGTTTTGCTAAGTATGGCTTATTTGAACCAAACTCTATTGTTGTGTATTCACAGGTTTTTTTTTATCACTGTTGTTGGCAATGTCTCCGAAGAAAATTGTCAGAAACATCTTTGAGGTGAGTTCTTCCCCATCCATAGTTATTTCCTTTAGGATAATTACTGGAAGTGGAATTGCAGGCTCAAACAGTAGACACATATCTGTACCTTTTGAAATGTCAGTTTGCCCTCAATTACAGTTGTTACCAGTTTTGAGCACCATTGCAAGTAGATTAAAGTGCTTATTTCCTTATACATTCAACAACAGAAAGTAGAAAAAAGTTTTACTCTCTCTTATCAAATCAGGGATATCATTATTTTATACACATGCATTTTTCATTCCATCTAAGGTTCCTTTTTCCACTCTATTAAGAATTTAATAGATTTCTTCCTTTGTGAATTGGCAGTTCCTTGATTCTAACGCCTTTAAAATGTCTGAGTGCCTATCCTGTTGTGACTGGTGAGCCTCTTTGCGTGTCCGGCCTGCGCGCGGCCTTCACCTGCGCAGGCCCCTCTCTAGCTGTGGCGCGCCAGGGGCTCCTCTCCAGTGGTGGCGTGCCGGCTTCTCTCTGCAGCGGCCTCTCCGTTTGAGGAGCAGGGCCTCTCGGGCACTGGGTGTGGATCGCTGCGGCCCGTGGGTCAGTAGGTGGGGCTGCCGGGCTCTAGAGCACAGGCTTGGTGCCTGTGGTGCAAGGGCCTCATCGCTCCGCGGCACGCGGGACCTCCCCAGACCAGGGATCGGACTGGTGTCTCTACACTGGCTGGTGGATTCTCTACCACTGAGCCACCAGGCAAGCCCTCTAACTGACTTTTAACAGTGCTTTATAGATTAATTGTGTTCCTTTGTTGATGACAAAAATTCAGATTTAAGCATTGTTATTTATTGTGCCCGAAACAATAAGTTCTTCATGTACCATTTAATTTTCCTGCTTTAGTAATACGATCTGTTATCATGCTTTTCTCTTAGTTACCCACTGTCCAAGATTTTCACTTAACCAGTGATGGAACTGCAATTTGGAGAAATGAACCTGTTGGAAATCACGCAGCAAGGAAACAACAGACTTGGAGTTTCAAGTCGGGTCCATTGAATCCAAACCTGCGTTTAGCATGATGCTAAGTTGCTGCTGGGGCTTCCCTGGTGGCTCAGAGGTGAAGAATCCGCCTGCCAGTGCAGGAGATACAGGTTTGATCCTTGGGTTGGGAAGGTCCCCTGGAGAAGGCAGTGGCACCCACGCCAGTGTTCTTGCCTGGAGAATCCCATGGACAGAAGAGCCTGGTGAGCTACAGCCCAGGGGGTTGCAAACAGTCAGGCAATTTAGCAACTAAAACAACAGCGCAAGTTGCTGCTGGTTCTTGTTTCCTCTCTACTTCATAGTTCAAGAATCAGCAAACTACATTTCTCAGGTCAAATCTGGCCTGCCACCTGATTTTTTAAATAAAGTTTTATTGTAACCCAGCCACACAGTCATTTGTTGTTACTCTCCTGTTACAAGGGCAGACTTGAGTGGCTGTGACAGAGACCTCATGCCCACTCTGTGGAGCCATGAAATATTTCCCATCCGGCCCTTTACAGCACAGGTCTGCTGACTATTCCATTAGCTTTTTGCCCTTTGGAAACGATGCAGATATTGGAGGTCCTGAATCTATCTTCTATCTCTCTATATCTTAGTGTTCTCTCAACATTTCTATTTAGAATTAAGTAAACTGCTATCATGCTTTTACTTTAGCTATATGTGGTGCAAAAATGTGATACATTGCCTCTACTGATACTTTCATTTAAAAACTAGCTAGCATTTTTATTTCCAAAATATCTTATTCTCAGTCCCCTATTTCTTAGCATCTTGCCTTATTTTAATGATGTAGAATCTTCTTGAATGTCATTAAAAGTACTGTTTATCTTTTTAAAGATGTTATTTTGAATGAAAGCTGCTTTCTTTATGAGGATTGCTTCCGGTATGTAATCAGGTGTTTGTATGAATTTCTGACTTTGTCATTGCTGGAAGTCACTGTGGAGCTCTCTCAACAAAGGAATTGTTGCTAGTCACTCAGTTGTGTCCAACTCTTTGGAGATCCCATAGACTGTAGCCCACTGGGCTTCTCTGTCCATGGAATTCTCTAGGCACAATACTGGAGTGGGTCACCATTTCCTTCTCCAGGGGATCTTCCTATCCCAGGGATCAAACCCAGGTCTCCTGCATTGCAGGCTGATTCTTTACTATGTCTATGGTCCATCTTAAAAACCCAGGTGGGTTTTTCTTCCACTGGCCTCCCAGTTCCCTCCTGCACACAGGTATCCTCAGCCTACTGCCCACGTGCCAGCTCTGCCCCTGATGTTGTTGTAGGAAGCTGGGCCGTGTGCATGTGTGTGCAAGCTCATGAGCTGAGGCAGGCTGTGCTGTCTGTATTCCTAACCCTCTCCCTCTGTGTTACAGGTAAAATTCCCCTGGATATCCACTGCTGTGACAATTTAGTGTGCTTCTGTGACATTATGACCTATGAATATATATATGAAATATATATTAGGTGACTAAAGTAGATGTGTATTTAGGGTACGTGTGTATGTGTGCAAGTGTGCACGTGTGCATGTGTGTGTGTGTGCATGCGTGCATGTGTGTGCATGTGTGCGTGCGTGTGTGCATGTGTGTGTGCGTGTGCGTGTGTGCATGTGCGTGTGTGCGCGTGTGTGCATGTGCGTGTGTGTGTGTGCGTGTGTGTGCATGTGTGTGTGTGTGCATGTGTGTGTGTGCGTGTGTGCATGTGCGTGTGTGTGCGTGTGTGTGCGAGTGTGTGTGTGCATGTGTGTGTGCACATACATTCAGTGGTGTCAGACTCCTCGTGACCACATGGACTGTATGTAGCCCACCTGACTCCTCTGTGCTTGGGATTCTCCAGGCAAGAATACTGGAGTGGGTTGCCATTTCCTTCTCTAGGGGATCTACCAAACCCAAGGATGGACCCTGAGTCTCCTGCATTGCAGGTAGATTACCCACCACTGAGTCACTGGGAAAGCACCCTGCCCATGTTAGATGCTGTAAAATTGAGTTGTATTCTCATATACCATGCTGGTGTCTGAGATTTGCTTGTTGCGTGGGGTGCCCCACACACATGTTTTGAAATTGGGTGCAGGAACCCTTATCAGTGTCTAAGAAGGACTCATCAGGTGGATAGATATGTTTCCTTTCATGGTGGTGTAATGGAATTTATTTTGGCAAATAGTCTTTGTTCTTTGAGTAGGAGGTTGGGTCCTTCCCAGGCGTCAAGGCAGGTAAACCTGTATTCTCTGTTCCTTCTTAGTGTTTAATAAAAATAAATCTGTGGGAACATTTAGGTTGGAAGAATGCATTATGCAAGAGCTGATTGTTCGTCAGTTCAGTCGCTCAGCCGCGTCTGACTCTTTGCGACCCCATGAATCACAGCACACCAAATCTCCCTGTCCATCACCAACTCCTGGAGTTCACTCAGACTCACATCCATCAAGTCTGTGATGCCATCAAGCCATCTCATTCTCGGTCGTCCCCTTCTCCTCCTGCCCACAATCCTCCCAGCATCAGAGTCTTTTCCAATGAGTCAACTCTTCGCATGAGGTGGCCAAAGTACTGGAGTTTCAGCTTTAGCATCAGTCCTTCCAAAGAAATCCCAGGGCTGATCTCCTTCAGAATGGACTGGTTGGATCTCCTTGCAGTCCAAGGGACTCTCAAGAGTCTTCTCCAACACCACAGTTCAAAAGCATCAATTCTTCGATGCTCAGCCTTCTTCACAGTCCAACTCTCACATCCATACATGACCACAGGAAAAACCATAGCCTTGACTAGACGGACCTTAGTCAGCAAAGTAATGTCTCTGCTTTTGAATATGCTAACTAGGTTGGTCATCACTTTTCTTCCAAGGAGTAAGCGTCTTTTAATTTCATGGCTGCAGTCACCATCTGCAGTGATAGTTCTTAGTATGTAGTATTTTAGATGAAATGCAATAGAACTTGTTAGGTAAGACACATTTGCTAAATGAGCTGAAGCAGCAGCCGGGCCGTGAAGCTGGAACATGGTGTGCAGATCAGCAGTGAGGAGGGCTCCTCACACAGCGCCCGAGACAGGGCACATGGGGAAAGCTCGCTCCTGGCTGCGCGCCGCGTTCCAAGGGCTATGGACAGGCTCCTCTACCTCAGGAAGATGGCAAACATGATGGAGAATCGTCTGGAAATAGAGTCACAGTGTTGAAGATTGTTTTCAGATTTTGTTGGGGCTTCCAGATGGAAAATAGAACAATAATATGAGTGACTTTAATCAGTGGGAAAAAAATATGAATGATGAGAAGTTATAGGGAGACATTTTTGGTTTATATTAAGTAATATCATCTATATTTATTTTTAGAAAGAGATGTCCTTCTAACAGAGATATCCCCAAACTGAATAGGTCACTTTCTGAAAAACATTAGATCATTTTAGTTAAGAGGTTAATTTGAGATTAAGCTTTGATTTGAATCCCTAAGAGTGAACCCAGGGCAAATTACCAAACTTCTATGAGCCACTAGTTAAAAATTCTCACATGTACCCGGGTATTCATTGAAACACTATTTACAATAGCTAGGAAATGGAAGCAACATTATCAAGGCTTCATATTATTGAGAAAACAACCTTATCATTCCATTGGCAGATGAATGGATAAGGAAATTTTGGTACATATACACAATGGAATGTTAGTTAGCTATAGCTATAGCTGTTTCCACTGTTTCCCCATCTGTTTGCTTTGAAGTGATGGGACCGGATGCCATGATCTTCATTTTCTGAACATTGAGCTTTAAGCCAACTTTTTCACTCTCCTCTTTCACTTTCATCAAGAGGCTCTTCAGTTCTTCTTCACCTTCTTCCATAAGGGTGGTGTCATCTGCATATCTGAGGTAATTGATATTTTTCCCGGCAGTCTTGATTCCAGCTTGTGCTTCTTCCAGCCCAGCATTTCTCATGATGTACTCTGCATAGAAGTTAAATAAGCAGGGTGACAAGACACAGCCTTGACCTACTCCTTTCCCGATTTAGAACCAGTCTGTTGTTCCATGTCCAGTTCTAACTATTGCTTCTCGACCTGCATACAGATTTCTCAGGATGCAGGTCAGGTGGTCTGGTATTCCCATCTCTTGAAGAATTTCTACAGTTTCTTGTGATCCACAAAGTCAAAGGCTTTGGCATAATTAATAAAGCAGAAGTAGATGTTTTTCTGGAACTCTCTTGCTTTTTTCTCTAATCCAGCGGATGTTGGCAGTCTGATCTCTGGCTCCTCTGCCTATTCTAAATCCAGCTTGAACATCTGGAGGTTCATGGTGCACATGATGTTGAAGCCTGGCTTGGAGAATTTTGAGCATTACTTTGCTAGAGTATGAGATTTGGGTTCCAAAATCACTGCAGATGGTGAATGCAACCATGAAATTAAAAGATGCTTGCTCCTTGGAAGAAAAATTATGACCAATCTAGACATCCTATTAAAAAGCAGAGACATTACTTTATCAACAAAGGTCCATCTAGTCAAAGCTATGCTTTTTCCCATATTCGGATATGGATGTGAGAGTTGGACTATAAAGAAAGCTGAGCACGGAAGAATTGATGCTTTTGAACTATGGTGTTGGAGAAGACTCTTGAGAGTCCCTTGGACTGCAAGGAGATCCAACCCATCAATCCTAAAGGAAATCAGTCCTAAATATTCTTTGGAAGGACTTACAACTGAAGCTGAAACTCCATTCCTTTGGCCACCTGATGCAAAGAACCTACTCATTGGAAAAGACCCTGATGCTGGGAAAGATTGAAGTGAGGAGGAGAAGGGGACAACAGAGGATGAGATGGCTGGATGGCATCACCGACTCAATGGATGTGAATTAGAGGAGGCTCCAGGTGTTGGTGATGGACAGGGAATCCTGGCGTGCTGCAGTCAATGAGGTTGCAAACAGTCAGACACGACTGAGCGGCTGAACTGACTGACTAGCTGTAGCTATAGCTTAGTTTATATGTTTATACAGTTATCTCTCTCTCTCTCTCTCTCTCTCTCTCTCTCTCTATATATATATATATATATATATATATATATATATATATATAGCTTTTTTATAAAAAAAAAAAAAAGGAACACATTTGAGTTAATTCTAATGAGATGGATGAACCTGGAGCCTGTTATACAAAGTGAAGTCAGTCAGAAAGAGAAAGAAAAATACTGTATATTAACCTATGTATATAGGTTTTAGAAAGACGGTATTAATGATGCTACATGGAGGGCAGCGAAGGAGACAGGGATGTAAGGAACAGACTTGGTCTCAGTGGGAGATGGTGAGGGTGGGATGATGTGAGAGAACAGCACTGAAGCGTATACGTTCAGTTCAGTCCCATTCAGTCGCTCAGTCAAGTTCAACTCTGTAACCCCATGAACCACAGCACTCCAGGCTTCCCTGTCCATCACCAACTCCCAGAGTCTGCTCAAACTCATGTCCGTCAAGTAGGTGATGCCATTCAACCACCTCATCCTCTGCCGTCCCCTTCTCCTCCTGCCTTCAATCTTTCCCAGCATCAGGGTCTTTTCCAATGAGTCAGATCTTCACATCAGGTGCCAAAGTATTGGAGTTTGAGCTTCAGCATCAGTCCTTCCAATGAATATTTAGGACTGATCTCCTTTAGGATGGACTGGTTTGAACTCCTTGCAGTCCAAGGGGCTGTCAAGAGTCTTCTCCAACACCACAGTTCAAAAGCACCAATTCTTCGGCGCTCAGCTTTCTTCACAGTCCAACTCTCACATCCACACATGACCACTGGAAAAACCATAGCCTTGACTAGACGGACCTCTGTTGGCAAAGTAATGTCTCTGCTTTTAATATGCTATCTAGGTTGGTCATAGCTTTTCTTCCAAGGAGCAAGCTTCTTAATTTCATGGTTGCAGTCACCATCTGCAGTGATTTTAGAGCCCTAGAAAATGAAGTCTGTCACTATTTCCATTGCTTCCCATCTATTTTCCATGAAATGATGGGACCAGATGCCATGATCTCAGTTTTCTGAATGTTGAGCTTTAAGCCAACTTTTTCACTCTCCTCTTTCACTTTTGTCAAGAGGCTCTTTAGTTCTTCTTCACTTTCTGCCATAAGGGTGGTGTCATCTGCATACCTGAGGTTATTGATATTTCTCCTGGCAATCTTGATTCCAACTTGTGCTTCATCCAGCCTCACATTACACATGATATACTCTGCATAGAAGTTAAATAAGCATGGTGACAATATACAGCCTTGACGTACTCCTTTTCCTATTTGGAACCAGTCTGTTCTATGTCTCATTCTATCTGTTGCTTCTTGACCTACATAAAGATTTCTCAGGATGCAGATAAGGTGGTCTGGTATGCCCATCACTGAAAAAATTTTCCAATTTGTTGTGATCCACACAGTCAAAGGCTTTGGCATAGTCAATAAAGCAGAAATAGATGTTTTTGTGGAACTCTCTTGCTTTTTCAATGATTCAGTGGATCGGCAATTTGATCTCTGGTTCCTCTGCTGTTTCTAAATCCAGCCTGAACATCTGGAAGTTCATGGTTCATGTATTTCTGAAGCCTAGCTTAGAGAATTTTGAGCACTACTTTACTAGCGTGTGAGATGAGTGCAATTGTGTGGTACTTTGAGCATTCTTTGGCATTGCCTTTCTTTGGGGTTGGAATGAAAACTGACCTTTTCCTGCCCTGTGGCCACTGCTGAGTTTTCCAAATTTGCTGGCATGTTGAGTGCAGCACTTTCACAGCATCATCTTTCAGGATTTGAAATAGCTCAACTGGAATTCCATCACCTCCACTAGCTTTGTTCGTAGTGATGCTTTCTAAGGCCCACTTGACTTCACATTCCAGGATGTCTGGCTCTAGGTGAATGATCACACCATTGTGGTTATCTGGGTCGTGAAGATCTTTTTGTACAGTTCTTCTGTGTATTCTTGCCACCTCTTCTTAATATCTTCTGCTTCTGTTAGGTCCATACAATTTCTGTCCTTTATCGAGCCCATCTTTGCATGAAATGTTCCCTTGGTAGCTCTAATTTTCTTGAAGAGATTGCTAGTCTTTCCCATCCCATTGTTTTCCTCTATTTCTTTGCATTGATCACTGAAGAAGCCTTTCTTATCTCTCCTTGCTATTCTCTGGAACTCTGAATTCAAATGGGTGTAACCTACCTTTTCTCCTTTGCCTTTCACTTCTCTTCTTTCTCAGATTTTGTCAAGCCACCTCAGACAACCATTTTTCCTTTTCTCATTTCTATTTCCTGGGGATGGTCTTGATCACTCCCTTCTATACGATGTCACAAACCTCTGTCCATAGTTCTCAGACACTCTATCAGATCTAATCCCTTGAACCTGTTTGTCATTTCCACTGTGTAATCATCAGGGATTTGATTAAGGTCATACCTGAGCGGTCTAGTTGTTTTCCCTACTTCCTTCAATTTAAGTCTGAATTTGGCAATAAGGAGTTCATGATCTGAGCCACAGTGAGCTCCCATTCTGGTTTTTGCTGACTGTATAGTGTTTTTCCATCTTTGGCTGCAAAGAATATAATCAACCTGATTTCAGTATTGACCATCTGGTGATGTCCGTGTTTTGAGTTGTCTCTTATGTTGTCGAAGAGGGAGTTTGCTATGACAAGTCCATTCTCTTGAAAAAAACTGTTAGCCTTTGTCCTGCTTCATTTTGTACTCTAAGGCCCAAAGTGGATATTACTCCAGGTATCTCTTGACTTCCTACTTTTCATTCCAGTCCCCTATGATGAAAAGTGTATCTTTTTTAGGTGTTATTTCTAGAACCCCTTGTAGGTCAGCATAGAGCCATTAAACTTCAGCTTCTTCAGCATTAGTGGTTGGGAAACAGACCTGGATTACTGTGATTTTGAATGGCTAGCCTTGGAATGAACAGAGATCTTTCTGTCATTTTTGAGATTGCAGCCAGGTACTGCATTTTGGACTCTTTTGTTGACTACGAGGGTTACTCCATTTCTTCTAATGGATGCTTGTTCACACTAGTAGATATAATGGTCAGTTCAATTCAGTCACTTAGTCGTGTCTGACTCTTTGAAACTCTTTGAACTACAGCATGCCAGGCTTCCCTATCCATCACCAGCTCCTGGAGCTTGCTCAAACTCATGTTCATTGAGTTGGTGATGCCATCCAACCATCTCATCCTCTATCATCCCTTTTCCTCCTACCTTCAATCTTTCCCAGCATCAGGGTCTTTTCTAAGGAGTCAGTTCTTCACATCAGGTAGCCAAAGTTTTGGAGTTTCAACTTCAGCATCAGTCCTTCCAAAGAATATTCAGGACTGATTTCCTTTAGGATGCACTGGTTGGATCTCCTTGCAGTCCAAGGGACTCTCAAGAGTCTTCTCCAACACCACAGTTCAAAAGCATCAGTTCTTCAGCACTCAGCTTTCTTTATAGTCCAACTCTCACATCCATACATGACTGATGGAAAAGTTATAGCTTTGACTAGATGGCCCTTTGTTGACAAAGTAATGCCTCTGCTTTTTAATATGCTGTCTAGGTTGGTCATAGCTCTTCTTCCAAGGAGCAAGCATCTTTAAATTTCATGGCTGCAGTCACCATCTGCAGTGTTTTTGGAACCTAAGAAAATAAAGCCTCTCATTGTTTCCCCACCTATTTGCCATGAAGAGATGGGACCGGATGCCATGATCTTAGTTTTTTGAGTGTTGAATTGGTTGAATGTTGATATAATGGTCATCTGAGTTAAATTCGCTGATTCCAATCCATTTTAGTTCACTGACTCCTAAAATGTCGATGTTCACTCTTGCCTTCTCCTTCTTGACCACTTTCAATTTACCTTAATTCATGAACCTAAGAGGTTCCTATGCAATGTAGTTCTCTTGCAACATCAGACTTTACTTCCATCACCAGCCACATCACAACTGTTTCTTATTTTCACTTTGGCTCCATCCTTTCATTCTTTCTGGAGTTATTTCTACACTGATCTCCAGTAGCATATTGGGCACATACTGACTTGGGGAGTTCATCTTTCAGTGTCCTATCTTTTGCCTTTTCATACTGTTCATGGGGTTCTCAAGGAGGGAATACTGAAGTGGTTTGCCATTCCCTTCTCCAGTGGACCATGTTTTGTCAAAACTCTCCAACATGACCCTTCCGTCTTGGGTGGCCCTCCACGGCATGACTCATAGTCTCACCGCGTTAGACAAGGCTGTGATCCATGTGATTAGATTGGGTAGTTTTCTGTGATTGTGGTTTTCAATTTGTCTGCCCGCTGATGAATAAGGACACAGGGCTTATGGAAGCTTCCTGATGGGAGAGAGAGACTGTATGGGAAACTGGGTCTTGCTCTGATGCTCAGTAAATGTTTAACCCCGTTTTCTGCTGATGGGTGGGTCTGTGTTCTGTCCCCGTTGTTTGGCCTGAGGCACGCTGATCCAGGCCTCCACTGGAGACCCCTGGACACTCACAGGCGAGTCCAGCGCAGTCTCTTCGGGACACACTCCTCTTTTCTCGTGGGTCCTGGTGCAGACGAGTTTTGTTTGCACCCTCCAAGAGTCTGTTTCCCCAGCCCTGTGGGAGTTCTGTAATCCAGTCCCACTGGCCTCCAAAGTCAAATTCCCTGGGGATTCTCAGTCCCTTTCCCAGATCCCCAGATTGGGAAATCTTTTGTGGGTCCTAGAACTTCCTTAACAGTGTGAGAATTTCTTTGGTATGACTGTTCTGCAGGGTGTGGGTCCTCTGCTCGGTGGCTCTATGATGGGCCACTTATGACCTCCTCCAAGATGGCTTACGCCACGTGCTGGGTGACCCGGGTCTGCTGCAGCCATGCACAGCACCATGCGTGCCGCCATATGTGAAACTGCGGGTTCGATTCAGGCGACGGGGCACTCGAAGCCTGTGCTCTGGGACAGCCCGGAGGGATAGGGGGCTGGGTTTTTGGATATGGTGGATGCATGTATGTATCTGTGGCTGGTTCATGTTGATGTATGGAAAAGCCATCACAACTTTGCAAAATAATTATCCTCCAATTAACACAAATTAATTAAAAATACATTCTAAAAGTGATACTAGCTGTAATATTCACAAGTGCTGTTATAATGGTAAAAGTATAATGAAATATTCTTAAATGGCTTGCACACACATCAAATACATTGAGTATTTGCTGCAACAGAAAATACTCATGAACAGCAAATATGTTCATGTTGCCCTCGATGAGCAGTGAGCTTCCTGTTTCCCAGGTGTATTCAGGTAGAGTAGGGATGTGGTGCCCGGGATAGTATATAGAGGATTCTGATGTTGAATTGGAGATTGGATTAGATTGTTTGGGGGTTTCCCTGGTAGCTCAGACAGTAAAGAATTTGCCTGCCAATGCAAGAGACCCAGGTTTGATCCCTGAGTCAGAAAGATCCCCTGGAGAAGGAAATGGCAACCCACTCCACTATTCTTACCTGAAACATTCCATGGGAAGAGGGCCCTGGTGGGCTACTGTCCATGGGGTCGCTGAGCTGGCATGACTGAGCGTGCACAGATGATGCTGATGATAGGTTTTTGGTCAAGTAAGTTTTGGTCACGTATGAACTGACTTTAATTTGCATAGGTTTTGGTTTGCTCATTTGTCCCAACAAATATTTACTAACTGCCAGCTCTGTACCAGGGCCAGGCTAAGTGCTACAATGCCAACTGATAAAGAGATAAGCTAAATCCTTGCCTCTTAGAGCTTGTGCTTCAGGGGCTGAGGAGATGGGCAATAAACTTTAAGAAGCAAGGGAACATCATCTGCTTTAAATTAGAGGAGAAATAAGTAACAGAGTGTGACGGGAAGGCCTCTGCATGTGACGCCGCTGAGATGACGGATTTGTTCATTAAAGCAGCACAGCCTAACTCAGTCTGACTAATCCAGTGAGTGACTGTAGTACAGGATATGGTTAGTGATACAGGCAAAAGCCAGGCAATACTGGGCTTTTTGATCAGAATAAAATGAGCATTTGTGAACAAAAGGAATGAACAGCGCCTGGACTGCAGGTGAATCATGATTTCTCAGCTACGAATTCGCAGCATCGCTGTAACTGAACTCTCAAGCCCAGATCCCTAAAAATTTGTGTGCTCTGCGGAGGTTCTATCTCTTTACCCTACACAAACTACATAATGGTGTGGAAAAGTTAGTCACAGATATTTTATGGATTTGGGGGCAAAAGAAAGCAAGAGATGCCTTAAGTCCTGAAAGCATGCCTTCTTCAATAGTCTTCACTCCTTGGTCGTTTTTTCTTCACTATAACCACTGTTTTTCTCTCTTTGTTTTGTTTTTGCTTTCTGACTTTTGGCAAAGTAATTTGCCAAGAAGTATTTATCAAATAAAGGACTCGTTTATAAATATTTGTTGTAATTTTATTCTTCTATCTTCGTATTTCCTTTTAAAAAAGAAAAGATTGCCAAATTCCAAACTTCACCAAATTCACACCTGTCTGAGCGCTAGATCTGAGTCATAATGAACAGGAAATAAGCCAAACAACCATATTCTTTTTTTTGTCAGCAATCAAATACAATTTTACGCCATACACAGGAGTCAGTGAATGCACAGCCACATGTTTAATTACAGTTTTCAAATGCCACTGCTATGATGATATCATTGCCCAACCTTTACAGAGGATTTAGTACTAATAGAGGCCAGGCAGAGTCCTGCTCACTATATATATGCATGCAAGGTCGCTCAGTCGTGTCCGACTCTTTGAGATCCTGTGGACTGTAGCCCACCAGGCTCCTCTGTCCATGAGATTCTCCAGGCAAGAATACTGGAGTGGGTTGCCATTTCCTTCTCCAGGGCAGCTTCCTGATCCAGGGATCAAACCAATGTTTCGTATGCCTCCTGCCTTGGCAGGTGGGCTCAATAACACTAGGACCACCTGGGAAGCCTAGATGGATAGAAAGGCACACAGTGTATCGCTTGGTCTTTACAGTGGCTCTTCTATAAAGCAGGTTTTATTGCTATGCTATTTTACCTGCAAGGAAACTGAAGCTCAGGAAACATTTATCAAGTTGACTAAGGTCCAAATCAAGGACTTTGACCACGGATCCTGCATTCTTGATTATTCTGAAAGCCACGATAACATACGAAAGCTAGTGAGGAAACATTTACTTGAAGTCAGGAAGGTCATCTACTTATGGAGGGATCCCTCTATGATTTGGGGCAGATATGCGATGACGTTTTCTCTGTCCTGAGATGGAAGGTTAGCTGTGGGCACTGGAGAAAGATGTGTTATGTAGAATAGATTATTTAATCTCTTTGAATCTCAACTTTCTTGTTTGTAAAGTGGGGTTTAGAATATTTGCCATAGCGATTCCTGATGGAGATTAAATGAGATGATGCCGAGTATACAGGGCAAAGAGTAGGTGTTCTATAAATATCAATTATCTGATTAAGTTCTTTATTTCCTTCCTGTCTCTCATGGAAATCTTGAAGAGGAGAGGCATCTATTTGCAAATCATTTTATAATCCACGGATGAAAGCTGAGGCAGACATACAATGCCATAATTCCTTCTGGAATCAAGAAAGATTTTTAAAATACCCTTTGATCTATTGTGGAGAAAAACATCACGTGCACTAAAGGTAAATTGAGCAAGGCGATTGTTACGTGGCGAGGGCAGCTCCTTGAGCCCTCTCCAAGTTCGTGGTGTGCGTCAAGGGCACGGGATTCGGAAGCCACGCTGTTGCCTTCCTCTCTAGCCACTTTCCTCCTACATGCCTCTGAAAAGATGCTAATTCGCTATTTGGTTTCTCTAAACGACAAGTCACCTTATTTTCCCTTTTTCCTCTAAATCATTTTACTGGACAACAAGCTACAAAGAAAGTCTGTGTATCACTGCCAAGTCTCCCTTTGGACAGTATCACCTGCTATGTTTCTGCCGAACTGAACCTGCAACATGGACAGGAGAAAAATATCTAAAGTCCTCATTGTTCATCCAGGGACTGTGTCGGCTGGAGAAAGCCTTGGGAGGTGGCATCCCCAGGTAGGCTGGATACAGTGAGAAGACGCTGGATACTGCCTGTTCTCTGGCACTTGTGCACTCACTTAAAAGGGCAACTTTGTTTGGTCTCTGTCCTGGCTTTCATCCCATTCTTGCAGGTCACAGCCATGGCCGACCCTGAACACCCTCATACTGTGTGTGTGGACAGTGTGTTGTGACATCCTGACCTTGCTTAAAATATGAGAACTGGAGGCCCTTTCTTCTAAGCATGGGGAAGCCAGCTATACTGGTGAGTACTGCATGGAATGAAAGCATGCTAGAAGCTGTTTTCAGGATTTCCTCAAAATCAGGAGAATGAAGCTAGAGTTGAGAGCCTTGACACTATTTTTATACGTGATTTGAATTTTCTTTGTGAACTGTTGAATTTCTCTGTGAACTATCCAAGAAATGTCGGTATCACAATGCTCACTTGTAGAGCCCTTTGAAGAGTAAGGAGGGATCATTTCCCCTCTGCCTTAACTCTGGTTTCCAGGGTTGACCAGGAATACACGTAAAGGGTGTGACCTGAGGTGTGTGCTAATTGTTCTGATTGTTATCCATCCCTCTGTTAAATGGTGCTAAAGTGACATCTTGCATGGAGACTGGCACAACTTTCAGGATTATATGTTCACATTTTTTTAATATAAATGTATTGATTTTAATTGGAGGTTGACTCCTTTACCATAGTGTATTGGTTTTGCCATTCATCAACATGAATCTGCCACAGGTATACGTGTGTTCCCCTCCTGAACCCCCTCCCTCCCCGTACCATCCCTTCATTTCAGGCATTTGTTGTTGTTCATTTACTAAGTCATGCTGGACTCTGCGACCCCTTGGACTGCAGCACGCCAGGCTCCTCCGTCCTTCACTATCTCGCAAAGTTTCCTCAATGTCACGTCCACTGAGTCTGTGATACAATCCAACCATCTCGTCGTCTGTCACCCCTTCTCCTGCCTTCAATCTTTCCCAGCATCAGGGGCTTTTCCAATGAGTCAGCCCTTTCCATCAGGTAGTCCAAATATTGGAGCTTCATCATCAGCATCAGTCCTTCCAATGAATATTCAGGGTTGATTTCCTTTAGGACTTACTGGTTTGATCTCTGTGCTGTCCAAGGGCCTTGCAAGAGTCTTCTCCAACACCACAGTTCAAAAGCAGCAGTTCTTTGGTGCTCAGCCTTCTTTATGGCCCAACTCTCACATCCATGCATGAATACTGGAAAATTATAACTTTGACTATATGGACTTTTGTCAGTAAAGTGATGTCTCTGTTTTTAATATGCTGTCTAGGTTGGTCATAGCTTTCCTTCCAAGGAGCAGGCATCTTTTAATTTCATGGCTGCGGTCACCATCTGCAGTGATTTTGGAGCCCAAGAAAATAAAGTCTGTCACTGCCCCCACTGTGTCCCCTTCTATTTGCCATGAAGTGATGAGATCGGATGCCATGATCTTAGATATACCAAGTTTCTGAAAGTTAAGATGTTGATGTTCACCTGCCTAACAAAATTCCATCAGGATCCCAATGATAAGACAAAGGAGAGGATCTAAAAAGTGCATTTTCTGAAAATATTTTGAGAGTCATCTTTTGGTATTTAGGCATATGCATTATCCACTGAGAACAATTTTTGACTTGAGCGATAAAGACAAAATTTATTACAAATGTAGAGGTCAGGAAAGTGAAAATTTGTGCTCCAGAGGGAAAAAAAAATGAAGAATCTATAGCCAGAGTGGATTTGGATTCATTTCCAAAATAGTTAGCCTAGGACTCTTTTAAGACTCTCAGCCTGTATATTGTCTGTTCCCCCCAAGACCTGCCTCAGTCTCCACTGGGCCCGTTTACGTGAGGAGTTAAAAGATACTGAGCCAGGCTCTTGGAACTGAGAAGCAGAGATCTGAAGTCTCACGTCGTCCTCAGGGTGCACCATCCCCCTTCGTGGCAGCCTTGTCGGTGGTGGTTGGTTTCGTTTGTTATGTGTATACAGTAAGATCTGTTCTGTGGGGCGCAGTTCTATGGGCTTTGACAATTGCATAGCATCGTATCTAGCCCCACAGTCACGGCACAGAACGTTCCCACTATCCAAAAAATTCTTTTATTTTTCTCCTTTGCAGTCAAGCCTTCCCTCCACCACCAGCTCATGGCAACTAATAATCTGTTTTCCACCCTGTAGTTTCTCCCCCATTGATTCACACGTGGAGCAGGTTCACTCCAAGGATTTAAGTTGGTAAAGAATCTGCCTGAAGTGCAGGAGAGCCGGATTGATCCCTGAGTCGGGAAGATCCCCCGGGGTAGGGAATGGCAACCAGCCCCATGATTCTTCCCATGGACAGAGGAGCCTGGCAGGCTACAGTCCCCGGGGTCACAAAGAGTCCGACGTGACTGAGCGACTACCATGCTTTCTCTAATCACTTAGGGTGCGGAGCAGCCTTCACGTGTGTCTTTGCCATCCTTATATCTTCTGCAGTGAAATGTCTGGTAAATAGTTCACCCGTTTTCTATTTAAATTGTTTTCTTGCTTCTGGGTTTTGAAAATTCATTCTGTACCCTACATAAGAGTTCTGTAGGAGATCTGTTTGGCAAATATTTTCTCATAGTCGGTGGCTTGCCTTTTCATTCTCTTAACTCTGCCTTCTGAAGAGCAAAAGAGCAAGACTTCTCAATTTTGGTGAAGTCCAGTTAATGAAGTTTTAAAAAATTTTATGGACCATGATTTTGGCATCATATTTAAGAAAAATTTTCCCAACTCAGGGTCACATAGATTCTTCTGTGTGTGTGTATATGTGTTTCTAAAAGTGTGTAGGGGTTGCAGTTCCTGACCATGCCTTGAAAATCTGAAGCTCACTGTAAATGTTTGCTGTTGTGTGGTTGTTTGTACATGAAATGCTCCTAGAAAACTGAGGCTTGAAATTGCAACACTTAACAGAGTGTTCTCCTTGCCTGTATTGCTGCAAAATAAGCCATCCCAAGTCTCTGTGCTTTAAAACATTTCTTATTGTCCCTCACGGTTCTGCAGATTGACTGAGCACAACAGGCCAGTTCCCACACAGATTCCAGCCTGGAGTTGCCATCAGATGGTGGTCAGAATAGGAGGCATCTCACAGACCCATCTCTCAGCTGGGACAAATGTCTCAGATGGCTCACAGGTTTTCCAGCCCCAAGCCTTTGTGATATCACTTGGCAAAAAGAAAGCATTTTCCAAGTAGCTACTGTGACAGAGCCACCAAGTCAAAAGGTTTATGATTCTAAAGGGTTACTAACCGCCTAGACTACCTGCTGCTTCTCTGTTATTTCAGAAGTGTGGCTGGCGAGAATATACGAAGCCCCTCAGAGGAAACAAACATGTAAAACCAACGCACCAGAACTGGTGTAAATTCAAAGACCCTCAACATTATCCTCACCAAACAGGAGTACTCAATGTGTGGTTAAGAAATTATGGGATATTAGATTTGTGTAGCAAGATGGCATGTCAAAAATTTCTTTTATAGAAAAGATTTGCTGTAAATATGCAAGACAATGTGATTTTTAAAATCTTGAGCAAAACCAGGTCTCCATAAGTTATCCTGCCTACCTCCATGAGCTTGTTGTTATTTGGTCCTTATGAAATGCAGTGGAAATTGAAAAGGGTTGCTGAGTTAGAATGAATTTACCAGTATCCTTTCTTACTGTTTCTTTTGAATAGGGGAGACATGTAATCATGTGCAGTTTATGACAGTAACCCAAGGGAAGAGTTGAGATGATGTGTGAACGTGAGCTTGAGAGGGAGCCATGGGCTGGCACGGTGACCGATGGTGTCCCCTCTTCAGGTAAACACAGCTCAGCGTGGAGTGGGGTAGGACAGGGGAGCAGGTGAAAAGTCTCACTGAAGCAGAAGCCCAGTTCCTCTGCTCATCAGATTTGTGACCTAAGGGTTTTAAGCTATTTGAAAGCATATTAAAATATATGTATGATACTTGCCTTGGAGACTGGAGGGGTTAAAACATGATTAAGCTTTGCAAGTGCTTAGCAGACTCTGGCACGTACTAAGCGGTGGTAAACACTGGCTTCTGATTTTAATAAGTTAAGGACATCGTGACCTTTAATCTCTCCCTCAGATCCCGTGCCCAGGCTTCTCTGTCACTCCCTTCTCTGCAGGGAAGTCACCAGGGCTCACAAATACAATTTCAGCTCATTTGGAAGGAGAACGTTTCCTCTGACCCTCCTGCTCTTGGACGTCGTGAGTCTGGTCGGAGCTGCGATGTTGAGTAACGTCTGTAGGGCTTTGTGATCCTGGGAAAATTATTTAACCCATCTCTGCCTCAGTTTTTCATCCATAAAACAGGGATAATGTTGCTGTGCTCAGTTGTGTTCAGCTGTTCACAATCCCATGGACTTTAGCCCGTCAGGCCCCTCTGTCCATGGAGTTTTCCAGGCAAGAATCCTGGAACAGGTTGCCGTTTCCTGCTCCAGGAAATCTTCCTAACCCAGAGATGGAACCCAGGCTCCTGCATCTCCTACGCTGGCAGGTGGATTCTTTACCACTAATGCCACCTGGGGGCCTGCCACATAATGCAAACACGGGAATCAGATAAGATAATATATGCGAAGTGTCTAAAACAATGACTCGCATACAGAAAACATACGCTTTCATTGTTACACTTCTCTTAAGGGTGTTTTCGTGTGGACCGTTCTTAAAGTCTTTCTGAATTTGCCACAGTGTTGCTTCTGGCTTATGTGTTGGTTTTTTGGCTGAGGCATGTGGGGTCCTAGCTCCCCAACCAGAGATCAGACCCATGCCCCCTGCATTGGAAGGCAAAGTCTTAATGAGCAGACTGCCAGGGAAATCTCTATTATGCTTCAACAGCTATTATCAGAATGAAAAATTATCATGAGGTGTGTAATTAATACCCTGACATTCAGGTTACCAGCCATTGGCCTTTCCCTAACCTTTCTTTCAGACAGTATCTGTATGTGCGCTCAGTCATGTCTGACTTTTTATGACCCCATGGACTGTAGCCCACCAGGCTCCTCTGTCCCTGGAGTTTTCCAGGCAAGAATACTGGAGGGAGTTGCCATTCCTGACTCCAGAGGATCTTCCCAGCCCAGGGACTGAACCCTCGACTCTTGTGTCTCCTATACTGGCAGGCGGGTCCTTAACCACTGTGCCACCTGGAAAGCCTCAGACAATATACGTGAGTGTAATAAGATGAAAACAATCCTGATATGGTAAGAGGGGGCATCTGGTGCATCCAGGAAAGATACTGCTTTAGTTTCATGGTTGTGTTGTTTTTTTTTAAAGGCACATAGGTTGTTGGGTGAAATATTGGCCTGATGTTGGCCAACAGACCTCAAGCAATAATCCTTATTAAAATATTATGGAGAGCATCTCCAAGAAGGGGAGAAGAGAGAGTTGAGAAGGGCCAAGAGGGAAGGGAAGAGTGAAGCGTCGCCTGTAACAAGGTGTGTGAAGCTGCAGAGTGGAGGCTGCGGTCAAGTGGTTCCAAGAAGAAGTGTGTTCACGTGTTGTGTGTTTGCTTCACTGAAGAATCCTCTCCTTTCCAACAACCCCATCCCTGTTATGTGAGTTCATTTCACTCACGAATACGCTGGACCCGTAGCAGCTCTTGTGTGCACACGTGAAGAAGGTGAGTACCCTGCCTGGGTGACGGGGTCTGGGCAATGAATGACACGAGCACAGAGAAAGCCAGGGAATCTCTCTGCCTCGTTTCTTGCTCAGTGCAAAGCTGTAGAGAAAACACCGACTGTCTCAAATGTCCGTAAGTTATGGGACGGAAGACTCATGACCATCTTAGTAAGATCGTGCCGTCATGTCTCCATGCCCAGCCTAGGGGCTTGTGCATGAGGAATGAATGGATGAATGAGGTCCCAGCTGACATCTGGGTTACGTGCGTCTCAGGCATTGTATATATAAGTTGCATTTACAGCAAAGTATGCAGGCCCTGTTCATAATGCTCTAACTGCTCTCTGAAGCTGAGTGAGGATGTGTGTGTTGAACCAGACTATTTGAAATGTATTCATTTTATCCAAACATTATTTATTCATTGTAGTTTTCTTTAATACTTACAGTGCACTGTTCCCGGTAGACAACGATGCCCTTGTGAAACTTTTGTGTTAGGTAGAGAAATCAGAACACTCACATGTAACACGCATAATAATTTCACATAGTACTATGAAGAGTATAAAAGAGGGTGTTAGGTTAGGGAGGGTCTTGACAAATAATTAAATAAGGAAGCCCCTTAACAGAGAATGTGGGGGCTGAGATGTGAATGCTGAGAATTAGCCATTGGACAATTTGGCGGTAAAGCCATCTAGACACAGAGGAGCTCTGTGAGAAAGACGAGTTAGTGAGATGTAAAGAAGAGGAGTGCGCTGGGCCGAGTGGGGTGCAGAGAGTGGAGACACCCACACAGTGAGTTCAGAGATACAAGGAGGCGTCAGTGAGCGAAGAGTCGGTTCTATTTCGAGGGTAATGGAAAGACTCTGGAAGATTTTAAACAGGGGAAGAACGTAATCTCATTAGAAGTGTCTGTTTTCCAATAACCAATGTGCGTGCCATCTGCATCTCGTTTATCTGTCACCACGAGCCTGGCCTCTGAGCTTTCAGCAGGGCACCTTACAAGAATGCAACTGATGCGCAGAGTGGACTTCTGCTTTCTCCAAGGTCATTTAAGGTCAAAGGAAGAATTGAGGATTTTATAGCATGGGAAGTGAGAATCGGCTGCCTCTCAACTAGAGCGCTCTGTTGAATAACTGATGGAAGGGTAAAGGGACCTTTCTAAAATCGCTGCTAAAAGACACAGTGTGGTACTATGATTTTTTCAATACTCTTTGCAAAGTAAGCTAAACCTCATCTTTCAAAGAAGCAAGAGTATAATGCTTTGCCATACTTTCTTCCAAGTCTATCTTTTTCTCTTTGCTGAGTCTGCGTATGCACCATCCATGCCAATTTCTAAGGCATTAACTGATGACCTGCAATCTGAGGAAAAGGGTCAAGCGAGGGATTAGAGCTGAGGGAACGTGGGGCTCAGAAAGAAGGGGAGACCCCCACAGCAGGATTCAGCCAGTCTGACTCAATATCACTGGTGGTGTAAAAAAAAGATTTTGTGATGTTTAGATTTTTGTGAAATGGAATTATATACCTTGATACAAGATTTCCTAGTTTCTAGAACAGTCCAAGTGAGCAATTTAAAAGTTAGCTTCAATATGACTGATTAATATTTTGATTTATGTCAATGTCATTTCTGTGAATTTCATTTCATTTCTGTGTTATTGTGTCTGTATTTAATGCACTGCATTAAACTTTGCTCTGTGGTACGGAATTCATGGTATATTGTTCTGCATTGTATATGGACTCTGTTAAAGCATTCCTGGTCTTCCTTATAATCAAGGTCTGGCAATTTATGCCAAAACTTTTATTGAAAGCAAACATTACAAAATGCTGTTTTAAAGTGTGGTGCCATTAAAACAATAAAGATATTTTGATTAAAAAAATCAATTTACTAGAAAGAGCAGGTCTCGGTGAGATAAGGGAAACACTGAGCCCCTGCTGTCCTTACTCCTCACCCCATTACCTCATCATTCAACTTTCAGTGACCAAAGATTCCATACGTTTCTTTGCCAAACAACACGGTAGGTGCCAGGGAGGCTTTGGTCGACGCTACAGAAACAAAGGGCAGTGTGTAGACACACGCACAGAGCCTCAGTAAGGGAACGAACCTATAGTCACAGGCTGCATCCAGGGCTGGAACATGCAGGCGGAAGGCCGTGATGCCTCAGCCAGGGGACGGCGGCCCCTGTGTCGGCTCCCCCGTTCCCAAGGACCCCGCCTTTCATCCTTAGCACTAAAACTCTACATGTTTCGCTGCTTTTGGTAGTGGTCTGGGGAATTTTGCTGGCTTGCTAATTCATTTTTTGGAGCATGGGCGTGGTGCCAGTTTGCCCCGCTTCAAGGAAACGCTTTTCCCAGTGTCCTTTTCCACCAGAGGGAGCCCGTGACAGGCACCCGGCCAATCAGCTGCGAGGAGGAACCCTCAGACCGGTCCTGTCCCCGGAGGCTCTCCTCCCACTCAGGAGTTCCTGCAAAATTCTGGAGGCAAACGTGATCGCGCGCGTAAGGGCAAGAAGCATGAGCAGAACGAGCCTGGGTCCCCTCAAGGGCTTCCCGTTACGTGGCAAAAGCAAATACAAAAAAATTATTTTAAAATACAAATTGTACATATTTTGCATACATATTTACACATGATGCGTAACTTAAAATATGTGTTAGTCGGTTTTTAGGCTAATTCAGAGTGGGATGTGAGAGCTGAGAACTTGAGAGATGGAAAAATTGGAAGAGAATTAAACACTGGGCTACCAGCCGGTCTCTGAAGCTGTTTGGCTATGATACAAACAAATGCTTAAGAGCACGAACTGAAATTTCAAACGACAAACACACACCGTCCTTATACTTAAAATATTTAGTAAAAAGTACATTTGGCACACACATATTCACACAATTTTAGTCATCTACTTCTCTTTGTGTGTGCAGACCTATATTTTAATGAGTAAAATAGAAGTAGCTATTCCTTAGGGTAAGATTTCATTACTGCTTTTGATGAAAATAATAGTGTATGGGAAACCTTTGAAATAATACCCAGCTCCAGGCCTCACCCCAGACCAGACGATGCTTAGAGCCTCTGATTTCGTAGGTTTTGGTGCCTTGTGAGTCAGCTTGGTGCTCTCTGATGGCCTGGGCTGGGATGAAGGTGGCGGGCGGGAGGGAGGCTCGGAGGTAGGAGATAGACGCATGTTTATAGCTGACTCACGCTGCTGTGCCGCAGAAACGAACACAACATTGTAAGGCAATTTTTTAAGTTAAAAAAATAAAAATAAAAATCCCCCTGTGATTCCCATATACAGCCAGGGTGGAGACTGACCTGGAGGAATGGTTTGCCTGAGCAGAAAAGGACAGTTAGAGAGAAGGACCTCGTGGCTAAGAACACCCTCCATCCTGTCTTCACTAGGAAACAATTGGGCGATCCTGAGAAAACTAGCAAATCTTTCCAACCCTCCACTCCCTCACTGTGAATGAAATGAAATGATAGAGCGCATGCACTCACCACCCACATATGAAGACCATGCAACGTAGTTAAGACCCATGTCAGCGCAACAGGTTTCTCCATCCAGCACAACCGCACCAAGATGACTGACATTTTGCAACATGGAGGGTATTTGGGGGATGGTCTCACTTAAAATGGGGCTTCGCTGGCAGCTCAGATGGTAAAGAATCCACCTGCCAATGCAGGAGACCCAGCTTCAACCCCGAGTCAGGAAATTCCCTGGGGAAGGGCATGGCACCCCACTCCAGTATTCTTGCCTGGAGAATCCCGTGGACAGAGGAGCCTGGCGGGCTATAGTCCATAGGGTCGCGAAGAGTCAGACACGACTGAAGCGACTTAGCACTCGTGTGACCCCTGCAGACACACTCCAGGTGTCAACAACCAGTGCGCTTGGAACTAGCTACAGTAAGAAACCTAGATGTGTTTGGAGGATGAGTGTCATGTTTATTAAGATACTATTACAAAGTAAAAAGCAAATTTTAAAGACTGTGATTTTAAATATGAGCCTTCACCAAAAGAATCCCTAGAGCAGGCCTTCTAAGCTGCGGGCTCCAATTTGCAAGCCAGCTGCTCCTTGCAGGACAAGCCTGAGTCACTGCTCCACAGTGCTTCTCAGCGGGAATGTTATTTACTTAACCACGGATAATGGTTTTTCAGAGCAACCCCAGGGAAGCCAGAAAGCAAAAGTTTCTTCATATGATAACAGTATCATCATCTTAGAGTTAAAATAAACACTTAAGACCATCTACCCTGACCTGTTTATTTTAAAGATTTAAAACACTTAGCCCTTGGGTTCAGTGCCTTGGTTAACTTGCTCGAGACAGTTTACGAAGGGCAACTGCAAGCCTCGAGGCTTGTTGATATCAGATCTAGTACTCTGTATATTTCTCTTGGAATTGTGGTTTCTGATCCAGTAGCCAGAAGCCGTGTGTGGTTCTTGAAGTCTTGAAATGTGGTTATCTGAGCTGAGATGTTCTATTTTAGTCCACTGGGGCTGCTAAAAAAAAAAAAGTACCATCGACGAGGCAGCTTATAAACAACAGAGATTTATTTTTCACAGTTCTGGAAGCTGAGATCAGGGTGCCACCATGCCAGGGTCGACCAAGAGCCCCCTTTGGGGTTGCACACTGCTGCCCTCTCCTTGTACTCCTCACTTGGTGGGGGGAGAGTGAGAAAGCCCTTTGGTGTCTCTCATAAAGGCGCTGATCTCAGTGGTGAGGTCTCCACCCTCATGACTTAATCACCATCCACAGGCCCCCTCTCATGTCACCACACTGGGGTTTCAGATTCCAGTGTATGAATTTTAGGAGGACAAAGGCATTCCATCCACTACGTGTGCTGTAAGTCTTCTACACCTCAACTTTAAAGACTCACTATGAAAAGCATTGTTATGCTGATTACAGGTTGAAATGAAAATGTTGGGGACACATTTGTGTTAGATAAAATATACTATTAAATTAATTTCTTCTTTTTACTTTTAAAAATGTAGCTGCCAGAAAATCTATAATTTCATGTGTGACTCACATTTTATTTCTGTTGGACAGCTCTGTCTCAGATTCCTTGCACCAAGGCAAGTTAAAAGGACCAGGAAACACATTTAAAATTTTCACAATCATTTAAAAGCTGTAAGGACATGGTCAGAAATCAGAAATAAGGGGAGAAAACTTAATAGAATGAAGGGGTTCAGATCTGTGTAGCTAGGTTTGAAATTCTAGGTATATTTTTCAAACGGCTCATCTTTTTGACTTGAACTTGAGCAAACTTTGCAAGATAGTGGAGGACAGAGGAGCCTGGAGTGCTGTGATCCATAGGATCACGGTCAGACATGATTCAGCAACTGAACAACATCTTCTAGAAACACGGAAAAGTCCTTCAAAGAAAGAAAATGGGAGAGTTTCATTCAGTGTTTTAGGGGCAAAACATATCAACATTTAGAAGTTACCAGCTGTTCTCCTTTCAGTGTCTCTTGCCTGTATGTAACCCTCAGCTAGATGCCTCTAACAATATTGACAGTGCCGACGTGGCTTGTGTAGGAGGTTGCAGTACAGGTAAGCTATTTTTATCTGAGACATGCCTAGAAAATGCAGATTTTCTTTTCTTATTTTCTTAAATTATCCTATAATAAATTTACTTTTATATATGTTTGTAATACACAGTTTTGAGGCAAACAGTAAATTCAGTCAATATGCTATGTAACTTAGACCACTGTTCAACACAGGGGTTAGGGTGAGACAACTGTTTATCTAGCTGGGCTTTTTTCCTTTTTTCCTCTTTTTTTTTTTTTTTTTAATGGAGATTTATTTCTTTCAGGTTTGAGAGAGAAATGAAAACTGGTACCATTATTCATTCTGCATCACAGTAAATAAGCTTCATTACCAACAGACGTTTTAATTTCTTGTGGAAATACATTCCTTGCTGATTAAGTCCATCTCCCCTTCATTTTCAAACTACAGAAGATTTGCTTCAAAACCCACAGATCAGGTATATCACATTCTTTATTGAGCCAGTAACAAAAGAAAATACATTTATATTATTCAGGAAGCAATCATGGAGATACTTTATGGCTCATTTATATCAATATCAAACTAATTCAATGACAAGTCAAACATGGTGCCCTTTAATCACGGAAAACTGTGAGGTATTTCAGCTGAATAAATTAAGGGCAATTAACTAAAAAATGAGCTACACCCATGAAGCTCATTGTTTTTAGGTTGAGAGATCCTTTTCGTTATTAGGATTGTTCCCTGTGATCTGCCAGATGCCTGTTTTGCCCAACAGAAATCAAAACACCTCAAAGCATGAAAGCATGCGCCCCATGTGCTATGTAAACCTGACTTGGTGACTAACATCAGCCACGCCGCTGCATCTGTTGCCTTGGTGAAAAACACCCATTCCTCATCCAAAGGAAAAGCATAGATTTAGACCTCCAAAAATCCTCCAAATAACAACATCCAACAGAAATCAGATGCAATTTTATAATTCGTGCTGGAAAAGCAGTTATGATCAGGAAGAAACAGGTTGGACATTGACCAGAAATTCCTGTAAAAGGAACAGGCAGACCACATGCTGCTGGGCTTCTCTAAATACGGACAAAACAAAGAGGATGTGTCTTGTACAAATGCATGTTCTGGGCACAGATGTTTGTGACTACATGCCGTTTCTCTGGAGTTTTTAGTAAAGCATGTGTATATTTACAACACATATAGGGGCTTCCCAGGCGGCCCGGATGTAAAGGATCTGCCTGCTAAGGCAGGAGATGCAAGAGACGTGAGTTCAGTCCCTGAGTTGGGGAGATCCCCTGGAGCAGGAAATGGCAGTGCACTCCAGCGTTCTTGCTTGGGGAACCTACAGAGAGAGGAGCCCCGAGGGCTACGTCCATGGATCGCAGAGTCAGAGGCCACAAGCACACAGCACCCACACGGCACACGTGTGTACTCGGGGACACGGCCTGAGTCTCCTCACGGCTCTGCCAGCATTACCAGACGTTTGTGTTTTATGTGCCAGCGTTAAAGGAAATTTACTCGGTCCATGATGGATTTTTGCCAGTGATGCCAGTGAATGGGATGAGCAGGCTAAGTAAGTCACCGTGCTCTGCCGTGTTTGCTGGTGTGGCTGTGTGTGTATGTGTGGACATTACACTTCCAGCTCACATCAAATGATTTGCATTGCCCAAGAATCTGACAACCTCGAGAAGGATAGTAATCTCAGAAAACATGTTGGGTGATTGATATGAATTTGCCATGAATTAAGATTTTCAAACATTATTTTCAGAAAAAAATGCTTTTTGAGCATCTTGCAACACTCTGTGACATGTTCTGTGCAGTGAGACGGTGACTGTAAAGGCCCTGCAGGCATTCTATCTGGAAGGTGGCACAGAGTTACTAGACACTAAGGCGTTCTAGCAACGCTAAGTGACTGTTCTGTGATGTGAATGACGGCATCAACGGCGTGGGGCAGTGGAGCCTTCAGTGATGGAGAGACATCCCCTCTAAGGAGGCAACTTTGCTTTTTATAACTGTTCATTTTGAAAACACATCAAATATAGAAAATGTTACAAAAGTAGCATAGTTAACTCTGATGACTCCTTCACTTTAACCAGCTGCTAACACTTTGCCATTTCCTGTACGCTTGCTGGACAATACATGGTTCTGACCCAATTAAGAGCTTTGGGCGTCTTGGTCCTTCACTTGTGTTACTCATTTATGAATCCCTCAGTGTGTATGTCCCAAGAGCAATACCATTCTAGGAACCACCATAGGGCAGTGTCAGAGCCAGCACGCTGAACCTGGAGACAGAGCTCGAGTGTCAAGTGCAGTCCACATTCCACATTCCCCAGTCGGCCCAGGAATGTCTCGCCTGACATGACGGAGTGACCTGGACTAACAGCTAAACAATAAGCCAAACTCAGACCCATGAAAGGGGTTTTCAGGAATAAAGACAGAAGGGATAGAAAGTCCAAAGACATTTATATAACATTTACCTAAATAATGTATTTAAAAAGTGACAGCTCTAGCCAATATTCTAGGAACTATAATATTGATGAATAAAACCTGCCTTTACATACACTAGTTAAATGGTTGAATTTTAAAATTCTGTGTAATAAAAAATCTTGTCCAAATTGATAGTCGTTTTGTTTGTTTGGTTTTCCTCTGTGTTTATCCGTCCGCTCTCTACCTGACCCACTGCATCGTCAGCTGAAGTAATCTGCCATGGAGCGCCACAGGCACGGTTTAGGAAATTGTTGCCTGCAGAATTTCAAATATGGTATGAGGCATTTGGAAGCAATTTCTGATAAGAGAGTACTATAAATTGGTACCCCAAGGTACATCCTGCACATTACCCAACCAAATGTTTCTTCTTTAAACAAGATTCAGAGGGAGGAGGGACATATTAGCCGTGAAACTTAATGGACTAAGGTGCTATTACTTATTAAACAGGACTATCTCTATGAAAAATGAACAGTTAATGTACACATGCAGATAATGTAATCCATTTTATCTTATCTACATACACAGAAGATTCTGATTGTAATGGACCTGGTGGTCCCTTTTTACTCATTCCATTTGCCTGTGCACCGTGTCTGGATTAATAAAGAGCATATTTTCCCAAATGAACATAGAAAGGCACGCTAGCCTGCTCCCAAGGGCCCAGGTGTCTCCCTAAGACGTTCAGAGGGACCGGAGGTCAGGTGGCCCTCACTGGGGCCGTGGAAAGGTTGTGGGTCTTATGTGCAGCAGAGAAGCAGCCTGGAGTGTCTGATTCTTTCCAACCTTTGAAAACCCTAAAATAAAGCTGCAGCATCATAGACCATCTGGCACTTACAACGCAGTATCTCTGGATAAGTCTGAGCAAAGGGCAGACTGTTACCCCCACGGGGAAGGAGTTTCGGTCACGCTTCATTTTACTCCACTTGCCTGGTCATGGCCAGAGAGAGCAAAACCCGCTCCCATGCAGCCCCCTGTCCTCACCCTCGAGTTAATCACTCGTCTTAACATCTGCAGTTTCTATTTTTTAAAATGTAAGCAAGAGTAATGGGAGCTCTGAACAAGAAAATGTCACACACAGACCTTTAAGTCTTCTTATTGACATTGGGGCTTCCCTGGTAGCTCACCTGGTAAAGAATCAGCCTGCTATGCAAGAGACCCTAGTTCGACTCCTGGGTCAGGAGGATCCCCTGGAGAAGGGACAGGCTACCCACTCCAGTATTCTTGAGCCTCCCTTGTGGCTCAGATGATAAGGAATCCACCTGCATTGTGGGAGGCCTGGGTTCGCACTCTGGGTTGGGAAGATCCTCTGGAGGAGGGCATGGCAACCCACTCCAATGCTTTTGCCTGGAGACTCCCATGGAACAGAGGTGCCCGGTGGGCACATGAGGATTCATGCAGTCCATGGAGTCACAAAGAGTTGGACACGGCTGAGCGATTAAGCACAGCACATTCATAATTACGGCAGCCTTGGAAAAACAAAACAAAAACCCTAAAGCTGCCTGAAAGACCAACAAGACTAGATGATTAAACGAATTCACCTAGTAAATATTAGCTGTGTTAACCGCCTTAAAAAGGAATACAGATCACGCATGTCTCTGCTAAAGGAGAGCCATGATGTATAGAAGGAAATGACGGGACAACACAAACCCAGAAAGCTGATTACAGAATTATGCCTAGAGGCGTCCCCCTGCTTTTTTTTTTTTTTTTTTGGTAAAAGCAAGCTGGCAAGCACTGTGTATGCTTGTGTGCCACTGGATATTTGTGTGTGTGTGTGTGTGTGTGTGTGTGTGTGTGTGTGTGTGTGTGTGGATTAAAGAGCTAAGCTGTTCACAATAGTTCCCTTTGAGGTGTGGTATCAAGACCGGACTGTGATGGGAAGAGGAGTGCCTTTTTACATTTACATTCACTTTTATATCATTTTAAGCCTGGATATTGTCATTTAAAAATAGCAAAGATAGAATCATAAGTTAATAGAGATAAGTGGCAGCTTAGCAAATATCCAACCTAGTTCCATATTCTTTGACATACCCCATTTTAAGCAGACAGTGAAAATTGAATTAACCCAAGCTCCCCAAAACCTTAAAGAATATAATTTGGGCAATTATGTGTTTAATTTAAATGAAACACTATCACCCCAAACTACTTTCCTTTTGAACATTTGTATATTTTAGCACAAAGAATTTTAGATAATTTAAATGATTAGCTTGAACGTTTTAAATAATTTAAAATAAGGTTATAATCACTGAGGTACTGAGTTCAAGTTATTCCGAGTCATGTTTCCACACATTTTCATTTATGGATTGTAGTTCAAGAAAATTCTCAAAACTTCTCATAAAGTAGATTTTTGTGGAATTAATTTTAAGCTGAAAACTGCAGTATGATCTCATCCCTGGAGCACAGAGAAAAGAGAGATAAGCTATTGGCCAGTTGTAATTACAGCATTGACTTTGAGCCCTTTTTTCTATGTAAGCTTATGAAATTTAGTATGACTTTTTGTTGCCTTCCCTTATCTTCCTGTTGTTTTCCAAAGCCCAGAAATGGACAAGAGGAGACAAATGCTCTCCCATTTTAATTCCGGGTTCCACCAGCTGCGCAGGGTTTGCCAGGCGGTTAGGACTCTGCGGGTGCGCCCCGGCAGCCCGTCACCCACCGGCCAGCCACGCGGGAGGGGCCGCGGGGCCAGGATCTGCTGGTCTCTGGGCAGAGCAGCGGCCGTGCTGTGTGCTCAGTGATCGCACCTCGCGGTGGAGAAATGAACACGGTGTCCCTTTCTTAGGAGTGGCTGTGTTCGTCATTCAGGCGTGTCCGACTCGGTGCGACCCCAGGGCCTGTAACCCGCCGGGCTCCTCTGTCCATGGGATTCTCCAGGCTAGAGCAATGGAGTGGGTGGCCGTGCCCTTCTCCCGCGGAGCTTCCCGACCCTGGGATCAAGCCCGGGTCTCCTGCACTGGCAGGCGGATTCTTTACCTCTATCCAACCGAGAGATTTTGAAGAGAACCACTTTGAGAAAGAGACACGCGTCCTCCTTGACTCTGGGGACAGAGGGCTCAGCATCGGATGCTGAATGCCGGGAAGCCGAGGGCTGGAGGGCTTAGCCGAGCAGAGACGGCTGCCTGCAGGCCTCCCCGGGCTCAGAGCAGGCGCGCGCCTCTCGGACCCGCGCTGACCGTCTGAAGGCAGCGACGAGCGTCGGGAAGGAGGCCCCGGACGCCCGCAGACCCCGCGCCCGCGCACACAGGCGCGTCCGCACGCGCAGCGGACCCGAGGGGAGGCCCCGGACGCCCGCAGGCCCCGCGCCCGCGCACACAGGCGCGTCCGCACGGCCAGCGGACCTGAGGGGAGGCCCCGGACGCCCGCAGACCCCGCGCCCGCGCACACAGGCGCGTCCGCACGGCCAGCGGACCCGAGAGGAGGCCCCGGGCTCCGCCGGGCAGCGCGGCGGGGCCCCGCAGGGCCGCTCTCAAGACGGCGCCCCGCGCGGGGGAAGGGCCCGAACGCTCCGCAGACGCGGCCCTTGGCCGGGCCCGCTGGCCCCGCAGGCCCTGCGCCTGCCGCCCCTCTCCCGGGCCGCAGCCGGCCAGCCGTGCGGAGGACGAGCCCGGCCGAGGCCCGTGCAGGCGGCCCGGCGGCACAGCGCTGGGCGCGCCGCGTTTCCACCGGCTGGATCCTCTTCCTGCCAAAATGACCACTCTCCTGAATGAGGAAGCCGGAGTCTTTCTGAAGAGGTCAGTGTCGGAAAGGGAGCGAGGTTAAGCGAGCGGAGGAGGAAAAGAAAAGCTCTGTTCATCCTGCCCAGCTCGTTCGATCCGCAGTTACACGTAGACGCTTTCAGTAAGCTCCTCAAGGCGGGTTTAGGCCTTTTTATTCTACCTCATCCATTTATGAAACCTGCTCTAAGGAAAATCTCCATTCCCCTCACGTCTTGCAGTCTTCCAGAAAGGTGTCTCCACAGTGCCTGCGAACAATAGTTCCACATCACCGAGAGAGTCTGCTGTGTGAGGCAAGCGAGGCTTGGGAAGGGACTTTGCCAGCAGAGATTCAGGTGCTATTAAACCCGGAATTCCTGCCGCTGTGAAGAGGAGTTCTGTGTGAACGTCCAAAGGGAAACGAGTTCTGCCTCGCATGCCATCTTGTGCTATTAAGAGATTCTGGACTTTAATCAGAACTTTTGCTCAGCAGCCATCAAACCATTCAGAAAGAGTTGGCTTGGATCATTCAAGGAACGAGTTGGAAGTGGTACTTGCTTTGTTCGAAAGTAGCCAACAGCAGAGCCCCCATTTAGCAGACATTTCATTTTGTAATTTAGTATAGGTGTTCGGGGCCGTGTGTATTTTTCTGAAAGTAAGTCATAAACACAGTTCAGAGTTTGCAAACTCATAGCCCAGAGTCCCTGTGTGTTGCCGACCGGGTGTTTATCTTTTAAAATCCATGTTATTGTTTTGTTTTCTAATAGCTTTGCTGCTGCTAAGTCACTTCAGTCGTGTCCGACTCTGTGCGAACCCAGAGACGGCAGCCCACCAGGCTCCCCGTACCTGGGATTCTCCAGGCAAGAACACTGAAGTGGGTTGCCATTTCCTTCTCCAATGCATGAAAGTGAAAAGTGAAAGTGAAGTTGCTCAGTCATGTCTGATTCAGCGACCCCATGGACTGCAGCCTACCGAGCTCTTCCGTCCCTGGGATTTTCCAGGCAAGAGTACTGGAGTGGGGTGCCATTGCCTAATAGCTTTACTAATAGCTTTACTGAGGTGTAATTGACATTTGATTCCAAACATATTTAAAAAGTATAATTTTATAGAATTTTTTGTACATATACACCCACTAAATGATCACCACTATCAAGGTGGTAAACGTATCCATTATCCCTAAATATATCTGTATAAAAAAAAGTGAAAGTATTAGTCACTCAGTTGTGTCCGACTCTTTGTGACTCCATGGACTGTAGTCTGCCAGACTTGTCTGTCCATGGGATTTCCCAGGCAAGAATACTGGAGTGAGTAGCCATTTCCCTCTCCAGGGGATCTTCCTGACCCAGATATCGAACCCCTGTCTCCTGCATTGCAGGCAGATTCTTTACCATTTGAGCCACCAGGGAAGTTCACATATATCCTCATATGCCTCTGTGATTTCTCCCGCCTGCCCCTCTCTGCCCTACCCTATCCCTACGTAACCCCAACCTTCCTTCTGTCACTAGAGATTATCAGTAGACTAAGTGTCTATGTTCCCCTCAAATTCATCAGTTGAAACCTAACCCCCAGTGTGATGGTATTAGGAGGTGGGGTCTTTGAGGGGTGATTAGGTCATGAGGGTGGAGCCCTCATGAATAGGATTCAGTTCAGTTCAGTTCAGTCGCTCAGTCGTGTCCGACTCTTTGTGACCCCATGAATTGCAGGCCTCCCTGTCCATCACCATCTCCCGGAGTTCACTCAGACTCATGTCCATCGAGTCACTGATGCCATCCAGCCATCTCATTCTCAGTCGTCCCCTTCTTCTCCTGCCCCCAATCCCTCCCAGCATCAAAGTCTTTTCCAGTGAGTCAACTCTTCGCATGAGGTGGCCAAAGTACTGGAGTTTCAGCTTCATCATTCCTTCCAAAGGAATCCCAGGGCTGATCTCTATCAGAATGGACTGGTTGGATCTCCTTGTAGTCCAAGGGACCCTCAAGAGTCTTTTCCAACACCACAGTTCAAACAGTGCCCTTAAAAAAGAGGCTGCAGAGGTCGCCCTCGCCCCTTCCCCCAGGTGAGGACATGGCATCCAGGACCAGGAAGCAGGCTCTCACCAGACATGGAATCTTAACCTTCATGCTCCCAGACTCCAGAAAGGTAAGAAGTAAATTTCTGTTGTTTCTAAGACAGTACCAGGCTGTGGTATTTTTGTTAGAGGAGCCCAGATTGACAGATTAGTTTACATGTTCTAGAGATTTATAAAAAAGATTCACAGAGAACATAATCTTTTGGTTTGTTTTTCTTTACTGAGCATAGTTATTTTGAGATCCATGATGTAGTAGATATTAATAATTCATCCTTTTTGTGGGCTAGTCTTCCATTGTATAGACATACCACATTGTTTATCCATGTGCCATATGTTTAAACACATCCATATGTTTATCCATCAATAGATGGGTATTTGGATTATTTTCATTTGGGGCCACTGCAGATACAGTTTCTATTAATATCTGGGTACACATCTTTGTATGGACAATGCATTTTTTTTCTCCTCAGGAAATACCTATACATGGCATGCTTAGCTCATCAGATAAGTGTATATTTAGGTTTTAAAGAAGTTGCCAAACTGTGTTTCTAAAGTAGTTGCAATATTTTTAATTTCCAACTACCATTTTCTTCACATCCTAACTTCTTCACGTGTCCACCATCATTTGGTATTGCCAGTATTTTTAATTCAAGCCATTTTAATGGGTTGTAATGGTGTCTCATCAGGGCTTTAATTTGCATTTCACTGCTGGTTAATAATGTTGAACTTCTTTTGATGTGTTAATTTGCCATCTGTATATCTTCTTTGGTGAAGTCCATTCAAATATTTGTTGATTTTTTTACTGAGTGTTATCTTATTGAGTTGTTTTTTAAAACTGAAGCATGTTGTATGTACAGGGGTGTGTTGGTTTCAGGTGTTCTGTGAAGTGCCATGCATACATGTGACTTTTCAGGGGCTTTTCCCATGTAAGTTATTGCAAAATATTGGGCGTAGTTCCCCGTGCTGTGCAGTAGGTCCTTGTTGTTTATTCTACATATAATAGTGTGTGTATGTCGATCTGAAACTCCTAAGCTATCCCTACCCACTTTGCCCTTATTAACCATAAGTTTGTTTTCTGTGTCTGTGAGTCTATTTCTGTTTTGTAAATATTAATACAATCATTTGTGTCAATGTTTTAGATTCCACATGTAAGTAATACTATGTAATATTTGTAATTATTGAGTTTGGAGAATTCTTTATATATTCTGAACACAGGTGCTTTACCTGATACGTGCTCCACAAATATTTCCTTCCAATCTTTTCCTTCTCTTAACATTGTCTTTTGAACAGCAGAAGTTTTAAATTGTGGTAAAGTCAAATTTATCCGTTTCTTGTTTTATGGATTTTTTCCTGTGTGTCCTACCTCTCGGGATCATTGTCCATCATTACTGTGTCCATTATTTTAAGTATCTTGTGTGGTTTTTTGCTAAAGGGTAGTAAGTACAATTCCTATTATTCGACTTGGCAAGAAGCAGATGCCTGGTGTGTTACCTTAAATATATTTTACGATCAATATTTAACAATCTGGAAACTTCACATAATAATCTACTGATTTGGATTCCCTTAAAAATATCTGGCTACACAGTAGTCCTATTCCTGCATAAACTAGCAGGCTGGAGCAGTGTGGCCTTCAGTTTGGTTACTAACCACGAACCACTAACTACTAACCTCTAACTACTCGATTCAACTTTCTGATTCTGTTCATAGGAAACAATATTATAATAATTACAAGGTTACTCAGCTTCCTTTGCACTCAAATAGAACCATATCTCTAGGCCATATACTCGATCAGCAAAGAGTTTCAGTCATTCAGTGAAAAATTTTATTTTTAAGTGAAAAAAAAATGCATAACTCCTTGAAATGGTACAATAATATTGTATTTATCTGCAAAGAAAGGAAGAAGTAGACATTTTCAGTGCCATGTGTTTTAACATATAATGCTTAGTTAAATCCATGAATTCAAGTCCTGAAGCAATGCTTTGATTCAGTTCAGTTCAGTTCAGCCGATCAGTCGTGTCCAACTCTTTGTGACCCTATGAATCGCAGCATGCCAGGCCTCCCTGTCCATCACCATTTCCCGGAGTTCACTCAGACTCACGTCCATCGAGTCTGTGATGCCATCCAGCCATCTCATCCTCGGTCGTCCCCTTCTCCTCCTGCCCACAATCCTTCCCAGCTTCAGAGTCTTTTCCAATGAGTCAGCTCTTCTCATGAGGTGGCCACAGTACTGGAGCTTCAGCTTTAGCATCATTCCTTCCAAAGAAATCCCAGGATTGATCTCCTTCAGAATGGACTGGTTGGATCTCCTTGCAGTCCAAGGGACTCTCAAGAGTCTTCTCCAACATCACCGTTCAAAAGCATCAATTCTTTGGCACTCAGCTTTCTTCACAGTCCAACTCTCACATCAATACATAACTACTGGAAAAACCATAGCCTTGACTAGACAAACCTTTGTTGGCAAAGTAATGTTTCTGCTTTTTAATATGCTATCTAGGTTGGTCATAACTTTTCTTCCAAGGAGTAAGCGTCTTTTAATTTCATGGCTGCAATCACCATCTGTAGTGAGTTTAGAATCCCCCCCCCAAAAAAAAATAAAGTCTGACACTGTTTCCACTGTTTCCCCATCTATTTCCCATGAAGTGATGGGACCAGATGCCATGATCTTCGTTTTCTAAATGTTGAGCTTTAAGCCAACTTTTTCACTCTCCTCTTTCACTTTCATCAAGAGGCTTTTAGTTCCTCTTCACTTTCTGCCATAAGGGTGGTGTCATCTGCATATCTGAGGTTATTGATATTTCTCCCAGCAATCTTGATTCCAGCTTGTGTTTCTTCCAGCCCAGCGTTTCTCGTAATGTACTCTGCATTTAAGTTAAATAAGCAGGGTGACAATATACAGCCTTGATGTACTCCCTAATTCATTTAAATACTTATTTACTACCCTTCAGTGCAGAGGGGAGCTGCCTAATAACTGAGATCAGGACAGAGCATGTTAAGATATCACTTCCCCTCACAGGTGCAGCCTGCATCCGTCCTGCAAGACTTGCAGCCTTCTTGTGAGCTCTGTGCCTCTAGGGTAGGGTGACTGGGTGGTTTACAGAAAATATGCAATTAACTCTTATCAATGAGAACACCCTGGCTGGACCCATCAGACTCCATTCTAATTTGGCATCATCACAAGCATTATCTAATGGCTTCAGAGACATATGGAGCTGTCTCCTCTGGATTTGTGGACAGAAATGCTTTCTCCAACTTACTTCCTACAAGGTGGCTTTTAACTTCCCCAGAAATGTTGGTCAGTCTGCTGCTGCTGCTAAGTCGCTTCAGTTGTGTCTGACTCTGTGCGACCCCATAGCCAGCAGCCCACCAGGCTCCCCGTACCTGGGATTCTCCAGGCAAGAACATTGGAGCAGGTTGCCATTTCCTTCTCCAATGCATGAAAGTGAAAAGTGAAAGTGAAGTCACTCAGTCGTGTCCGATTCCTGTGAAAGAACTGATGAGAAGTATCAAACGAAGACCAAGTGACCAGTAGAGCTCAAGTCCGTCTGGACTCCCAGCCGAGCGCGGGGGTGGGGAAGATGTGAGAGAACAGGGTTCCTGTGCCATGAAAGAAACCTGAGAGTCTCAAGCTCTCAGCTGCAGGCTCCTCATATATAGCGGGCAGCACTGTTTTCCTCATCTTAGCCAGTGGTTTTAGGGTCAATTTGGATAAGAAATGCAAAAGTATTGTGTAAAATTAAAAGCAATAAAAAGTATAGGAAAATAGTCTCTTGCTGTGAAATGATAATGTTAACAACTGGTTATTGTGTCCAGCTGTTTGTGACCCCGTGGACTGCCGCACACCAGACCCCTCTGCTCTCCACTGTCTCCAGTTTGCTCCAATTCATGTCCATTGAGCTGGGGACTCTACCTAACCATCTCATCCTCTGCTGCTCTCTTCTACAATAATAAACAACCCTTCTTGAGTGTCTGTGAGATACAAAACATTACTCTAAGCACTTCCAATTAGGAGTTCATTTAAGCCTTTTAGCAACTTGATAGTAATAGCTATGATGGTTATTTCATTTTACAGATAGGATAACAGAGGCACAATATGTCTCAGGAACTTGTCCAAAGTTGCAGCTAGAGGTTGGCAGAAATGGAATTGAGGCCAGACAGGAGTCCTGAGTCCATGCTCTTAATTACATCACAATTCTCCTCTCAATATGGGAGCCAAGTTATTCACAAAGAGTATTAGAAAACAATGGTTTTCATGGGGAAAAAAAATCAAGTTGGGGTTAAATGATTTTAAAATTCCATCTACACAAAGTTTTTTGTTATTATTTTTAAAAACCTGTTTTTTCTTTACAGGGATTTTAATAATGAGATTTTCTTTACAGAGAAAAAAAATCCAAGACAAATGTAGTCACACTTGATTTTCATTATATGCTTAAATTTTCCCCAATACACTGTGATCCCAATACACCGTAATATCTTTTGAGTAAAATTTTTGTGTCTTTTCCTATTCAAAAAACAAAAGAATGGACAAAAGTGTACTAGTCCCTTAGCAGACACTAGTTAGAGTGGAATCTGGCCACGGCTGTAGAACAGCATCTGGCAGCTGTTCAAGGGCCATGTTGCTGAACCAGAGACAGACGCGAGAAAGTCTGGGCAAGGACAGAAACACGAAAAAACACAGTAAGTCACACTACACTAGAGCCAAGCTTTGCAATATTTAGAGCTGAATGGGTTCTTTTTAGAAGCACAGAGCTATGGAGGTCAGGAACTCGATAGAATGTTGATTTTTGCTTTCAGTCTTGGCCTCGCGTGTGATGGCCAATAGCTCTTGCTTACCCCCCAGTCCGTCTCCAACACAAGGTGGTTCATCCAGGACTTTGGAAATAGTCAGGGATTGAATTTTATCCTAAAGCAACGGGAACCCATGGTGGTGGTGCCTCGATGGGGTTTGTCGGTCCCGTGTCCCTAAAACGTCTGTGAGGCTCAGCTTTGCCGACGTGCAGCTCAGTGGCTCAGTCATGTCCGACTCTTTGCCGCTCCAGGGACGGCAGCCATCAGGCTCCTCCAGGCAAGAATACTGGAGAGGGTTGGCATTTTCTACTCCAGGAGGTCTTGCTGACCCAGGGATCAAACCTGCGTCTCTTGGGTCTCCTGCATTGGAGAGCAGATTGTTTTACCACTGTGCCAACACGTGTAAACAAGTTAATCACATAGAAAGGGCAGTTGTGAGCACTCCGTAAGGTGACCCACGTGAAAAGTCTAGCGTATTTCCTATTTGCAGCCTTGACCCAGGACTTAGCACAGTTTCGAGTACATGAGCATCTTGTCTTTGCTTCTTTAATTCTTCATTCCCCCACGTGACTGCAGTCCTGTGAGGTCAGGGAGCCCGTCTCACCGCCGCCAGTGCTGAAATCTAAGTGCCTAGCACGGAGGAGGAAGCGCTCGTACAGCACTCAGATGAAGGCGTGAGCGGATGAGCGGATGCGTGAGAACTCCTGGAGTGTTCTTGCTGGGAGCGTCCTCTCGCTGCACTCATCTCAGCTGGTGCCTTGACGTGCATGCGGATGATTAGCGACCGGGTCGTGCACTTGAGCGTAGCTCCATCAAGGCCGCCGCTGTGTCTGTTTTGCTCACGCACTGCTGTTTCCTCACTGTCCAGTAGCCTCTGGTGCACAGCCCTTAAATATAAGCATTTGTCAGATAAATTAATGCAGTGGGTCTACAGTCATAGCAAAGGGTGTCTGCTGTCTTGTGAATGGTTATTCGGCAGTTCTTTTGATGTGTATCCGTCTCCTCCTCCAGCAGGTAGCCTCCCTGGTTGAGGGGGATGCCAGTGTTTCCCGCCCCAGCCCCCCAGCTGCCCAGTAATGTGCCTGTAGCACAGGGGATACTCAGTACAGATTATTGGCTGGATGGCATAGCTCCTAAAGTAAATGTAAATAAATGTGCTTGATTAATATCATCTTGAAGAAGAATCTTGAAAAGAATGAAAGTTCCGTTGTCAATTTAATTTTTGTTGTGTTTTATTTGTGTTGGAGAAAAAGTCAGAAGAATCTGGAGGCTTAAAAAAATCTTATTCCTTTAAAATTCATGCTTTGGAAAAATCTCAAGAGGCCCTTCCTTCCCCTCGGTATTAAACAAGGCCACTGATATCACCAAGCTGAAGCTAAACTGGCATGAATTATTCAGAGCAGCAGGAAAAGCAGCTGCTCATCTGCTCTGCCCCTAATTTTGAAGGGTGGAGAATTGGAGGGCAGCGGTGACAGCTCCGGAGGAGGAAAAGATGAATTGTTGCCCTGAACCTCATAAACTGCAACATCTGCAGTGCTGCGCTTAACTCGGCAGAGTTCAGTGTCTGCTGGAGGTGACAAGGGCAAAGGCTGAGAGGAAGCGTGTGAGTGCCTGCTTGGACGGGGGAAGGGGGCGGGAAGGGGAGACAGGTGTGTCCATCCCAGAAAGCAGGAGAGCACGTTAGTTAAGGGATAATGCCCAGCTGGGAAAACTGTATTCCTGAGCAGAAAACAAGCTCAAAGGAAATTTAAAGTGTAGAGATGGGTGCAAAGAAAAGTATTTACAATTTCAATCAGAAGGAGAGAAACAAGCATAGTATATTAACACATGCACGTGGAATCTAGTGAAGTGGTACTGACGAGCGTATTTGCAGGACAAGAATGGCAGGTGCAGATGCAGGGAGCAGACTTCGGGCACAGAGAGGGATGGACTAGTGGGGAGCAGCGGGGGACAGTGCACCCCCGTGTGTAGAGTAGACAGCCAGTGGGATTTGCTGTGCGACACCGGGAGCCCACGGCGGTGCTCTGCGACCCCCGGAAAGGGTGGGGCGGAGGGCAGGCTCAGGAGGGAGGGACGTATGTGTGCTCACGGCTGATCCACGGTGTCGTGTGGCAGAAGGCAGCGCAGTGTTGTCTAGCGGTTATCCTGCAGCTAAAAATAATTTTTAAAAAGTATTTACAAGTTAAAACACGTTGTAATATTAAAGTGGAATGACCCCGCCATTCGGCTGGAAAGAACCCGTGCCTTTTGGATCATTTCCATCTCTTCGGTCCAGGCTATTGGGAATATTGTGCACTTCTCGGGGTCCAGTGTGTGGCATTCAGGAAAGTGATAGAACCGAGCATGTGGGGGCCGTGTGGTTGTAAATACAGATGCTAGAGTCGTACAGCCCAGGGCTTTGGACTAGAATGCGCTGTAGAGTTCCTACCATGCGGTCTTGGGTTGTAGAATTTGAGACATGTCGAGTTTTCTTCTGGACTGGAATGACTTTTACATACTGGATATGTTGATAGCTGGGGAACAGTCTTGACTCTATAAAGTTTTATTGAAAATCACTCTGATGACATGCTGACCACATCAGCTGCTTCCTAATGCTGCAAACCAAGAGCAGATGGATTGAGTGAGAAACAGGAAGACAGTCCAAGTTTCGATGTCATGCTTTTTGGCAGACAGATGCTCAGCGTTACCCTGTCTGATGTGAAGGAACCAGATGAGGTCCATCTAGCCTTTTCATAAAAGAAAACGTGGAATAAAAATAGGGACTGCAAAGCCAGCAACTCATTACATTCATTGAAGTGAACTTTAAAAATGCGACTAAGGTGTCTCCTCGACAGCCTGTACAAACACACACGTCCATGTATGTAAGCACATATACATCTCGGGACACGTATACCCATAAAGAAGGGCTGGGTTTTTCTCCTTAGAGCAGCAGTCTTTAGTGAGGAATGACTCTTCCTGCAGGGACATTTGACATTATCTGAAGACAGTTTTGGCTGTCACAGCTGAGTGGGGGGCAGATGTCACTGGCATCGAGTGGGTGGAAGGTAGCCTGTGTGCGTGCTCACGCTCAGTCGTGTCCGACTCTTTGTGGCCCCCTGCACTGTAGCCCTGCAGGCTCCTCTGTCCATGAAATTTTCCAGGCAAGAATCCTGGGCTGGGTTGCCATTTCCTTCTCCAGGAGATCCTTACAACCAGGGATCAAACCAGCATCTCTTGCCTCTCCTGCGTTGGCAGGCGGATTATTGACCGCTGAGCCACCAGAGAATCAAGGCAGAAGGCAGGCGCGCAGTGTCAAGATGCTTCAGTCGTGTCCAACTCTTGGCGCCCCGTGGACTGTAGCCCGCCAGGCCCCTCTGTCCATGGGATTCTCCAGGCAAGCACCCTGGGGTGGGTGCCATGCCCTCCCCCAGGGGGTCTTCCCGACCCAATCCACGTTTCTGGCAGTTCCTGCATTGTAGGCAGATTCCTTACTGCTGAGCCACCTGGGAAGCCAAAGGTAGAGGCGCTGCGGAGTCTGCAGTGTGCAGAGCCGCCTTGTGAGCAGGATCTCACGCTCAGTGTCAGCAGGAGAGAAGCTGGAGACAATCCCACAGTGTCTGCAGTGTGCAGAGCCGCCCTGTGAGCATGATCTCACCCTCAGAGTCAGCAGGAGAGAAGCTGGAGACGATCCGAAAGGAGGAATGGTGGAGAAACTCTCTCCCCTCAAACAGCAAAAGCGGTTGTTGTACCCAGCACCATAACTGATGATGTATAATGCTTCTGATTAATTCTCAGACATCCGCAAAAGGTCATTATTGACATTTGCTTAAGGGAAGCTTGAAGAGGTTCAGTAAGTTAGTGACACTTGACTAAAAGGAAACATGGACAGAAAGTCAACATAGATATATTCCAGCAGGGCCCAAACTCCTCCAAAGGAAGACACTCTCTTGGTAGAGCAAATGAATATTAAAGGATAGACCCCAGATAAAGTTATGGGAGAGGGGAGCCGATAGGAAAGGAAAGAAAAGAACTTGATTTGCACAGTCCCCCAAAACAAGTAACACATTTTCTATGAAAATATAGATGGCACTCTTGCTGAGGCTCTCCTGAAGGCGTGTGGTTTCAAGAAGTGAATTGTTTCTGCACCATTGGCACGCAACATATGTTCTTCTTTTTCTTCTTGCTTTAAAAAATAGAAGCCACCCATCTATTTTTTTAAATACCTATTCTTATTTTTAAATGCTTTGTTTGAAGCAAGTAGCTAGGACTTGTGATTAGTTGCAGGATAGAATATCACTTTTTTTTTTCTGCACAGGATAGGCTACACTCACTAGAATTCCTGGCAAAACGAAACAAAATAATTATGCCTCAATCTCAGCATGTGAACTCACACACACAAACTCGCTAAGATTCACAATCCTCTACCTGTTAAGACTGAGGAAGCGAAAATTCAGTTTCTCTTGGATGGGCTTTTTTTTCCCTTAGATAATTCTTCTTAACAACCGCTGCATGAGCTTATCTCAGAGTTGTAAAAGCATTTCTTTAAGGGCCAGATGGTAAATATTTCAGGTCTATCGTCCATGCCACTGTGGCGATAAGCAGCAACAAAAAAAAATGAGTATAGCTGTGTTCCAATAAAACTTTGTTTGCAGACACCGGCATGGGGCCGGATTTAGCCTGTTGATGGTAGCTGCTGGATCACTACCTTGGCTTGAAAGACTTCCATCTGACACCCCCCAATACCAGACTGTGGTACCCAAACCTGAGCAGCTGTGTGAGGAGCTTTGAAAAATACTTGCCCCTGAGACCCACACCTGGAGATTCTGGTCTCAGCTGTCTGCGGTGAGGCCAGAGCACTTGTTTGCTATAGGCGTCCCAGGACCGAGGATCCGGGTGCTGGCTGATGCTTCGGGCTCAGAGGAGAGGTTCTGAAAATCACTCGGCGCCCACCAAAGTCTTGTCTGTGCGATGTGCTCCCTTTCATACAAGCTGGCTCCCTCTCACTTGCTCGAGTCTCCGCCTTTCGCCCTTGCTCCTCTCCCTGAAACACACAGCATGGGGACGCAGGTCAGCAGCAAATGATCAGCACGAACTGGAGACCAGCTCGGGGCTGTTTTCAAACCACTGTCAAGGTGCCCCCCTGATGAGCGTCAAGGTGCCCGAAGCATCTTGGTGGGTTTAGCAGATCTCCCCCAGTGAGCGTCACACAGGTTCTCAGTGTGGCATTTCTCAAACTTTACTGTGGACACAGGTCAGCAAGGAATCCTGCTCACGTGCAGGTCCTGATTCAGCCATTTTTTAGCAAAGCCCACAGTTTTGCCTCAAACAAGCTTCAGAATGTCACCGAGGCCGCTAGTTTGCAGACCAGCCTGGTGGTCTTGGTGGCCCACCCTCTGACTTGCTCTGAAAGATTGACTGCGATGACCTTATTGCATCCCCTCACCATCGTGTCCCATAAAATGTATCTGGAGGTGCAACAACCCTATGTTTAAGTCAGAGCATTGCAAATAGACCTGCCAAATATGGTGAAAACCCACACTGGACAGTTTTAGTTTATTTCTTTATTTCTCAATGAGCAAAGATAGGCAAAACAATTTTATTTATGTTGATAAAGAGTTTGACACTGATTTGTAAGCAGTCAACAATGATTAATGAAGTTGTATTGGATAAAATGGCTTTCTTCCCCTGTCTAATCTTGTTGCTCTAGGCTGTGTATGTCTCTATTTTTGCTGAGCATCCACAATCAGCAGACATTTTTGCCAACTTGACAAAATAAAGTGGTTCATCCTTGTTTACTGTGTAGGAGGCTTGAGTCCTTAACAAGGCTATCCATGTTTCCATGGCAAAGTCTGTGATGGTGTTGTGCAAGGAAGACTGACTTTGTAGCTGTGTGAGTTATCTATGCTGTGTAACAAATTAGTGGCTTAAAATGATGCTCATTTATTGTTGTTCAATCGCTCCATCGTGTCCAGCCCTCTGCGACCCCATGGACTGCAGCATGGCAGACTTCCCAGTCCTCCACTATCTCTGGGTTTGCTCAGATTCAGGTCCCTTGAGCCGGCGATGCTGTCCAGCCATCGCGTCCTCTGCTGCCCCCTTCTCCTTTTGTCATCAATCTTCCCCAGCATCAGGGTCTTCCCCAGTGAGTCGGCTCTTCGCCTCAGGTGGCCTCTCATTTACCATCTCGGTTTCTTTGCCTCCGTAGCTCCTGGCTCCTGCACCACTTAGTTGGGTGTTCTGCCCCAGGATCTCACCACAGGGCAACCAGGTGTCAGCCAGGGCTGCAGCCTCCTCAGAGTCTTGACTGAGGGCCCACCCACAGGTTCCCCAGGTTTGGGGCAGAATTCATTGCATTGTGGCCGTAGGAGAAAGGCCCCCGTTTTCTTGCAGACTATAGCCGAAAGCACCCTCAGAGCTCCAATACTCAGGAGCCTCTCATGGTATCCTGAGACATGGGCTTCCTCAGTTTGATTGCTCTCTTGACCATGCCAGCAAAGGGAACCTTTTGCTCCAGCTTCATGAGATGGAGCCTCATACAACGTATCCTCTGTGTGTGTGTGTGTGTGTGTGTGTGTGTACGCTCAGTGGTGTCTGACTCTGACACCCCGTGGACTATAGCCAGTCAGGCTCCTCTGTCCATGGGATTTCGCAGGCCAGAATCCTGGAGGGGCTGCCATTTCCTCCTCCGGGGGACCTCTGTGACCCGAGGCCTGAACCCACGCGTCTGCCTCTCCTGCATCGGCAGGCTGGTTATTTACCATAATGGGAATCTTTGCCACGTAAAGAAATCTAATCAGGAAAGTGATGTCTTACTAGCGTTGCCATGTATTGAAACAAGTCACAAGTCTCACTTATATTCAGGGGGAAGGAACTACACAAAGACATGGAATTTAGAGGAAAGAATTTTGGGGGGTCATCTTAACGTTTGTGTATTTTATTTTCTTTTGTCTTTAGAAAAGCAAGAGACTCAACCACCTTGAGGCCATTTCATATTTGTAGATAAAACGGGCATAACACAGAGCCTAACTGCATAGTTACGGAAGCAAAGTGAGACAGCACGCATCATTGTGAAGCTTTATGTAAATGGTAGGGGATGTGCCATCAGTGGGCTTTTGGCATCACTGCTGCAGCTACCCGAAGGCTCAGGTGGTGGTTGGCATTTTCTGGCAGTAAAACTCTTCTGAATTAAGGTGTGTGCATTGTTTGTTTAGACACAATGCCATTGCGCACTTCATAGACTGCAGCATCGTGATAATGCGTGCGCTGGGAAACCCATACCCTTGTGTGACTTGCGTTGTTGAAATACTTGCTTGATTTCAGTGGTCTGGAACCAAACTCTCAGTATCTCTGAGGTTTGCATGTTCTGATATTTTATTTACTTGGAATTTAGATCTTTAAACAATGTATCCCTCATTTCATTTGGCAAATGCCCCTTGTGCTCGATGCCAGGCTCTCCGCTAGACTCTTTGGGGAGCGTTTAGGAGCCTCTGACTGAGGGGCGATCTTGAGTGTTCCCAGAAAAGGAAAGGAAAGGGAGGAAAGGAAAAGTATGTGAGGTGATGCGTATGTTAATGAACTTCATTCTAGTGGTAGTTTAACAATATGCAAATATGAATTCATGAAATCATCACATCTTATGCCTTAAATATATGCAGTAATTGTCGGTTATATCTCAATAAGGCTGGGAGGGAAATTCACTGGGTAACTCTTTAAGCCTCATTTTGTACAGAGTGCATCGGTGCCTCTTTACTTGTAGTGAGTGCAGGCTCACCCCAGGGATCTTGGTCTGGAGATGAATATGTGACCTCTCAGGTCCGTCGAGTCAAGGCCATGGTTTCTCCAGTGGTCATATATGGATGTGAGAGTTGGACTGTGAAGAGGGCTGAGCGCCGAAGAATTGATGCTTTTGAACTGTGGTGTTGGAGAAGACTCTTGAGAGTCCCTTGGACTGCAAGGAGATCCAACCAGTCCATTCTGAAGGAGATCAGCCCTGGGATTTCTTTGGAGGGAATGATTGTAAAGCTGAAACTCCAGTACTTTGGCCACCTTATGCGAAGAGTTGACTCATTGGAAAAGACTCTGCTTCTGGGAGGGATTGGGGGCAGGAGGAGAAGGGGACGACAGAGGATGAGATGGCTGGATGGCATCACTGACTCGATGGATGTGACTCTGGGTGAACTCTGGGAGTTGGTGATGGACAGGGAGGCCTGGCGTGCTGTGATTCATGGGGTCACAAAGAGTGAGACACGACTGAGCGACTGAACTGAACTGAACTGATGTGACCTCTCAGAGTCACTGTGATGCCGTGAGAATTTTCTCAGTCTTCTGAGAGAGAACACTCTTTCCTCTGGATGGGAACAGAATAGGATATAAGGGCTGGCGCCGCTGCAGCCACAATGCAGCCTTGCGGAAAGACTCTGAATTTTGAACCAATATGTTGGACTGAAAGTGAGAAAAAGGAGACAAAGAATGTGTGTGAGAGGGAGTGAGTATTGTTGCTGTTTAGTCACTGAATCATGTCCAGCTCATTTGCATCCCCATGGACTATGGCCCACTGGGCTCCTCTGGTCCATGGGATTTCTCAGGCAAGAATGCTGGTGTGGGTTGCCATTTCCTTCTCCAGAGGCTCATCCTGACCCAGGGGTCAAACCCGAGACGCGTCTCCCGCTTTGGCAGGTGGGCTCTTCAGTACTAAGCCCCCAGGGAAGCCCTGAGAGCAAGCTCGTGAGATAATCTGCGCCCTTGTTCAAGCCATGCTTGGAGGCTAAGAGCTCTGATAATTTTAGTTCTGTGACCTGCTTGAGCCCCCTTTAGCCTATGCAGTCTGGGTAAGACTTATAAATGAGAGCTGCATGGCTGGCGCACACTGCCTGCCGTGGATCTGCCAAAGCCGCTCTCAAGGCTAGAAGGAGAAGAGATGACTTCAGCCCCCTCATCACACATGTAGGAAAGTGTCTGTTTAAGGCTTGTGGGGACCCCATTCATAAGGCCCCTATTTCACAGTTGATACCATGGTCCTGAAAATCTGCATAATTGAATATGTCAGAAAGTGAGTCAGACCCTTAGGATCTTCATCTGTGATTTGTTCAGAAACCCTGATTTTTGACTGAGTTTTAATTTGGAGGCTAAAGATATCTTAAAGCTTTACTTTTTCCAGTCTTTACAAGACGCTCATTTGAGAGCAATTCCTATTGTTTTTTTGGTTTCAGGGGGTTCATTTTTTGAAACTATTTATTGTGCATAATTAATTCAGAATGCTTTTATATTGATTTGGATTAAGCTGAAAAGCATCCAAATGCATACACTCTGAGGCCATAAAATGAAATAGAAATCAGTTAGTGAGCGGAGCAGTGGATTAGCTCAGGAAGAGTTAGACCAGATAAGTCACAGGTAGTCAAGAGTAAATTCTGGGTCTGGAACCCACAGGAGGTTTCCGAGGCAGTTAGGTTTGCAATGGGATTCAGCCTAATTTCTTTGACGAGTGAGTGACGGTCAGAGGCTAAAGCAAGACGAGGAACGCTCGGGAAAGACCAGTGTCCGCCTGCCAGCCCAGCTCCCTCGCACCAGGAGGCTTCCAGCAGACAGGTATTCCTTTCACTCTGATCTATGGCACTTAACGCTTTTCCACATCAATTTTAAGCATTGATGTAATCTGATTATTTTTTCCGTAGGAAAAAACCCTTTCTTTCCTCATTTATTTCTGTATTCCTGACCTGAGTCACTGAAAGCACCCACACCTGTGAACACATGCCTCGCTACCTCCAGTTTCCTCACGAATGATGTATTTCAGGAGTGACGCATCTTCTCTTTAGCTTAGTCGGGCTAGAGACCACAGTGAAGCTGTCACTGTAACGGGAGGGAGGCATATTCAGAGGGGAGAAGCGGGCTGTACCCCCATCAGGGAGCCCAAGAACCGGCCCCTGACTCTTCTAGGAGCCGATGATGTAACTTCTACCCCAAGGGCCTCAGCTCCTCTTCCGTATTTGAGAAACTGTTGTGATCAGCGTTTCTACCTCACAGAAATGTGGGATCGAAACTGAATACACTGTAGTGAAAGCAGCCTTGTACGGCTCAGGATGAGAATATAAACTGCCATTATTCACACGCCTGGAGAAAAGACACGAGTGACAGAAAGAGATGGAGATCCCATTCAGTCCCTTGTCCACTTTCTGTGGGACGTTTCTGATAAAAGACAGGGTGGGAGATAAAGCCATCCATCCCAGGAATCTGTCCCTTTCTTGACCTAACTGTTTGCATCTCTATCTATTTATTCTTAAGACTGTGGCTGCCCTGGGTCTTCTCTGTGTGTGTGGGCTTCTCCAGCTGGGGGTCACGGGCTTCCTTTTGAGAAGGAGGGCTCTCCTCTGTGGCTCTTGAGTGCTGGGCTCAGCAGTCGCATCACAGTCTTCTCCAGCTGTGGTGTGTGGCCTTAGTTACCTGCGGCATACGGAATCTCAGCTCCCCGACCAGGATCGAACCACAGCCCTGGCACTGGAGGGTGGATTCTTAACCGCTGGATCACCAGGGAGGTCCCTTGACGTGATTTTTTAAATGAGCTTTGTATCTGATCTCAGAGACCTTCTCCTCCTTACTGAATTCCATGCGTAACTTCCCCTGTGATTTTATAGAAACCCCAGAAGGCTCCCATCAAATCAAATACTGATCAAAGTTGAAATTACATGGCTTGGAGGGTGTGGGGACGCACAGTGTCTGCCAGCTTGCCTTTTCTGCTTCCTCCTAATCACCTTGCCTTCCAGGGAGAGACTTCAGGAGGATTGCTTCTTCTCTAATGCCTGGCATTTTTTTAATCAATACCATTCACTCTCACTTTCTCCAATAAGTTCCCTGATGCACTTTATTTTTTTAAATTTTTTATTTTTTTGAACACTGAAAACATGCTCTATTGGGGTATAGCTGATTAACAATCCTGTGGTAGTTTCAAGTGAACAGTGAAGGGACTCAGCCTTACGTATGCATACGTCTGTTCTCCCTCAACCCCATTCCCATCCAGGCTGGCACACAACACTGAGCAGAGTCCACTGTGTTGGTTATCCATTTTAAATACAGAAGTATGTACTTGTCCATCCCAAACTCCCTAACTCTCCCTTCCACCTGGCGACTGTTAAGTTCTCTCTCTAAGTCCCTCTCTTTCTGTTTTGTAAGTAAGGTCATTTGTTTCATTTCTAAGATCATGGCATCCAGTCCCATCACTTCATGGCAAATAGGAGGGGAAAACTTGGAAGCAGTGGCAGCTTTTCTCTTCTTGGGCTCTGAAATCACTCAGACGGTGACTGCAGCCATAGAATTAAAAGATGGCTGCTTCTTGGCAGGAAAGCTGTGACAAACTGAGACCGTGTGTCACAAAGCAAAGGCATCACTTTACCAACAAAGGTCCATGTAGTCAAGGCTGCTGTCTTTCCAGTGGTCATGCGTGGTTGTGAGAGCTGGGCCACAGAGAAGGTAGAGCACGAAGAATTGATGCTTTCAAACTGCAGTGCCGGAGAAGACGCTGAAGAGTCCCTTGGACAGCAAGGAGATCAAACCAGTCAATCTTAAAGGAAATCAACCCTGAATACTCACTGGAAGGGCTGATGCTGAAGCTGAACTCCAATACTTTGGTCACCTGATGTGAAGAGCCAGCTCATTGGAAAAAAACTGATGGTGGGAAAGACTGAAGGAAGAAGGAGGAAGGGACGAAAGAGGATGAGACTGTTGGATGGCATCACGACTCAATGACATGAACTTGGGCAGACTCGGAGAGCTGGTGAGAGACAGACGTCTGGTGTGCTGTGGTCCATGGGGTCATGGAGAGTTGGACACAATTTGGCAAGTGAACGGCAACATCCCCTCCCCCTGGCAATGGTAAGTTCCTTCTCTACATCCACGAGTCTCTTTCTGTGCTGTAAGGAACTTAATTTGTATCATTTCTTCTCTTTTTCTTTGTAGATTCCACTTGGAAGGGATGCCGTAGGTTATTTCCCACTTTCTGTCTGGCTTCACTCAGCCTGGCACGCTCTAGGTCCATCACGTTGCTGCTGTCCACTTTCTTCACAGAAGTGAGCATCTCCATTTAATTTGATCTTGGAGACACAGGCTGTGGACAGAGACGATTTATGAGGAAGAAAGAATGTTGGGGCTGGACACAGACTTATTGGCGTGAGAAATAAAGTCCAGATGTGACTCGTTTTTGAGGAATACCGTAAATATGCCAGATTTGTTTCATTTATAACAAAGGGCGGCGTCTGGGCTTACAGCAGTGTTCTCTTTCTTCAGTTAGCTCCTAGACTTTTGTCTCTTCTTTCAGGGGAGAGCTAACACTAGAGTTCAGGGAGTGACTGATGGGGGTTTGAATATTGTAGCTACTTCAATGCCCTAGTTGGTTTTCTAAATTACTGCCTCTTCACAAGCTAATCATTTATTATCCTAGCTTCCTGCAAAGTTTTTCATGTTGGTAACTATCTCCTGCCTTTGCCATTTTTAAGGCCAGTATTTTTCTTGGCAAAACTCTATTAGTCTTTGCCCTGCTTCATTCCACATTCCAAGGCCAAATTTGCCTGTTACTCCAGGTGTTTCTTGACTTCCTACTTTTGCATTCCAGTCCCCTATAATGAAAAGCACATCTTTTTTGGGTGTTAGTTCTAAAAGGTCTTGTAGGTCTTCATAAAACCATCCAACTTCAGTTTCTTTAGCATTACTGGTTGGGGCATAGACTTGGATAACTGTGATATTGAATGGCTTGCCTTGGAGACGAACAGAGATCATTCTGTCATTTTGAGACTGCATCCAAGTACTGCATTTCGGACTCTTTTGTTGACCATGATGGCTACTCCATTTCTTCTGAGGGATTCCTGCCCACAGTAGTAGATATGATGGTCATTTGAGTTAAATTCACCCATTCCAGTCCATTTTAGTTCGCTGATTCCTAGAATGTCGACGTTCACCCTTGCCGTCTCTTATTTGACCACTTCCAATTTGCCTTGATTCATGGACCTGACATTCCAGGTTCCTATGCAATATTGCTCTTTACAGCATCGGATCTTACTTCTATCACCAGTCACATCCACAACTGGGTATAGTTTTTGCTTTGGCTCCATCCCTTCATTCTTCCTGGAGTTATTTCTCCACTGATCTCCAGTAGCATATTGGGCACCTAATGACCTGGGGAGTTCCTCTTCTGGTATCCTATCATTTTGCCTTTTCATACTGTTCATGGGGTTCTCAAGGCAAGAATACTGAAGTGGCTTGCCATTCCCTTCTCCAGTGGATCACGCTCTGTCAGACCTCTCCACCATGACCCGCCCATCTTGGGTTGCCCCGCAGGCATGGCTTGGTTTCATTGAGTTAGACAAGGCTGTGGTCCTAGTGTGATTAGATTGACTAGTTTTCTGTGAGTATGGTTTCAGTGTGTCTGCCCTCTGATGCCCTCTTGCAACACCTACCATCTTACTTGGGTTTCTCTTACCTTGGGTATGGGGTATCTCTTCATGGGTGCTCCAGCAAAGCGCAGCCGCTGCTCCTTACCTTGAACGAGGGGTATCTCCTCACCCCCGCCATTCCTGACCTTCAATGTGGGAAGTTAAGAAACACCTGGAGTAACAGGCAAATTTGGCCTTGGAATGTGGAATGAAGGAGGGCAAAGATTAATAGAGTTTTGCCAAGAAAATGCACTGGTCATAGCAAACACCCTCTTACAACAACACAAGAGAAGACTCTACACATGGACGTCACCAGATGGTCAACACTGAAATCAGATTGATTATATTCTATGCAGCCAAAGATGGAGAAGCTCTATACCGTCAACAAAAACAAGACCAGGAGCTGACTGTGGCTCAGACCATGAACTCTTTTTTTTTTTTTTTTAGATCATGAACTCTTTATTACCAAATTCAGACTTAAATTGAAGAAAGTAGGGAAAACTGCTAGACCATTCAGGTATAACCTAAATCAAATCCCTTATGATTATACAGTGGAAGTGAGAAATAGATTTAAGGGCCTAGATCTGATAGATAGAGTGCCTGATGGACTATGGAATGAGGTTCGTGACATTGTACAGGAGACAGGGATCAAGACCATCCCCATGGAAAAGAAATGCAAAAAAGCAAAATGGCTGTCTGGGGAGGCCTTACAAATAGCTGTGAAAAGAAGAGAAGCGAAAAGCAAAAGAGAAAAGGAAAGATATAAGCATCTGAATGCAGAGTTCCAAAGAATAGGAAGAAGAGATAAGAAAGCCTTCCTCAGCGATCAATGCAAACAAATAGAGGAAAAGAACAGAATGGGAAAAACTAGAGATCTCCTCAAGAAAATTAGAGATACCAAGGGAACATTTCATGCAAGGATGGGCTCGATAAAGGACAGAAATTGTATGGACCTAACAGAAGCAGAAGATATTAAGAAGAGGTGGCAAGAATACATGGAAGAACTGTACAAAAAGATCTTCATGACCCAGATAATCATGATGATGTGATCACTAATCTAGAGTCAGACATCTTGGAATGTGAAGTCAAGTGGGCCTTAGAAAGCATCCCTACAAACAAAGCTAGTGGAGGTGATGGAATTCCACTTGAGCTGTTTCAAATCCTGAAGATGATGCTGTGAAAGTGCTGCACTCAATATGCCAGCAAGTTTGGAAAACTCAGCAGTGGGCACAGGACTGGAAAAGGTCAGTTTCATTCCAATTCCAAAGAAAGGCAATGCAAAAGAATGCTCCAACTACCACACAATTGCACTCATCTCACATGCTAGTAAAATAATGCTCAAAATTCTCCAAGCCAGGCTTCAGCAATACATGAACCATGAACTCCCTGATGTTCAAGCTGGTTTTAGAAAAGGCAGAGGAACCAGAGATCAAATTGCCAACATCCGCTGGATCATGGAAAAGCAAGAGAGTTCCAGAAAAACATCTATTTCTTCTTTGTTGACTATGCCATATCCTTTGACTCTGTGGATCACAATAAACTGTGGAAAATTCTGAAAGAGATGGGAATACCAGACCACCTAACCTGCATCTTGAGAAATCTGTACGCAGGTCAGGAAGCATCCAGCCATCTCATCCTCGGTTGTCCCCTTCTCCTCCTGCCCCCAATCCCTCCCAGCATTAGAGTCTTTTCCAATAAGTCAACTCTTCCCATGAGGTGGCCAAAGTATTGCAGTTTCAGCTTCAGCATCAGTCCTTCCAATGAACACCCAGGATTTCCTTTAGGATGGACTGGTTGGATCTCCTTGCAGTCCAAGGGACTCTCAAGAGTCTTCTCCAACACCACAGTTCAAAAGCGTCAATTCTTCGGCACTCAGCTTTCTTCCCAGTCCGACTCGCACATCCATACGTGACTACTGGAAAAACCATAGCCTTGACTAGACGGACCTTAGTCGGCAAAGTAATGTCTCTGCTTTTGAATATGCTGTCTAGGTTGGTCATAACTTTTCATCCAAGGAGTAAGCGTCTTTTAATTTCATGGCTGCAATCACCATCTGCAGTGGTTCTGGAGCCCAAAAAAATAAAGGCTGACACTGTTTCTACTGTTTCCTCATCTATTTCCCATGAAGTGATGGGACCCAATGCCATGATCTTCGTTTTCTGAATGTTGAGCGTTAAGCCAACTTTTTCTCTCTCCTCTTTCACTTTCATCAAGAGGTTTTTTAGTTCCTCTTCACTTTCTGCCATAAGGGTGGTGTCGTCTGCCTATCTGAGGTTATTGGTATTTCTCCCGGCAATCTTGATTCCAGCTTGTGTTTCTTCCAGTCCAGCGTTTCTCATGATGTACCCTGCAGAGAAGTTTAATAGGCAGGGTGACAATATACAGCCTTGATGTACTCCTTTTCCTATTTGGAACCAGTCTGTTGTTCCATGTCCAGTTCTAACTGTTGCTTCCTGACCTACAAGTATTACATATGTGTTAGAACTCACATGGGAGATGTATCTTAGTTCCTTTTCATTCAAAGTGTGCTCTGTGGGCTGGTCAGATTGAGCACCCTGGGAACTTGATATAAATGCAGAATCTCAGGCCTCACTCCAAAACAGAATCTGTACTTTAGCAAGTTCCCCAGGAGATGTGGGTTCACATTAGACTTTGAGAAGTTTTGTGACAATTTTGTTAGTGATGCCAGAAGGGCCTTCCCTGGTGGCTCAGGTGGTGAAGAATCTGCTGAGACGCAGGAGATGTGCATTTGACCCCTGGGTCGGGAAGATCCCCTGGAGGAGGAAGTGGCAACCCACTCCAGTATTCTTGCCTGGAGAATCCCATGGACAGAGGAGCTGGGAGGGCTGCAGTCCATGCGGTCACGTCCATGGGGTCACAAAGAGTCAGACACGACTGAGCGACTAACACAGCCAGCAGCCAGAAATGCCATCAGGGACTTCAGGATGGAGAAGGCCTGCATTCCCTGCAGTAAAGAGGACCAGTGTGTGTTCAGGTCTGTCCTTGGCTCCCATTGTGATGACATCAGAGGAACACGTGATGACATCAGAGGAAGACGTGATGACATCAGAGGAAGACATGTTAATTGGGACATAATGTCACTTGTCACTCTTTTATCATGCTGTCCTTCTTTTAAAGCCATCAGTGGGACATATCTTAAAAAGCATGACACAGCTGTCACCAATTAGCTGATGAAAAAAGACGTGCGTGCCTGTGAGGCCTGGACCATAGATGGCAACCATGCCCTGCTCAGCTTCCTGCATCAGCAAAGCCCAGTCTTGTAAACTCTGCCCGAGATCTCTCCTCCACTGAGCAAGCATGTCCCCCGACCAGCTAACATCATCTGTGTTCCTCTCCGTGATGCAGGGAAACCGCATGTCTCCAATGCAGCCAATTTCTGAAAATCAGAGCAAAAGGCAAGATAAAAAGGCAAGATGTAAAAAAATGTGTCTGCCCCCAAACAGAATATGTTTTTATATCAAGGTATCATTGTTGACTCAATTAGGTGTGATGTATTGAAGGTAAACCGCTCACAGAACAATGAAAGTTTTATCTCTCTAAAAGTAGAAAGCACTTTGAAAGTCTCACGGTCTACAGTTTTTGAAAGAAAAAAAAGAAAAGTTACTCTTTTTTGCTGTTGCTGTTGTCCAGTCACCAAGATGTGTCTGACTCTTTGGGACCCTATGGGCTGCAGCATGCCAGGCTTTCCTGTCCTCCACTATTTCCTGGACTTTTCTCAAATTCATGTTCATTGAGTCGGTGATGTCATCCAACCATCTCTTCCTCTGCTGTCCTCTTCTCCTCCTGCCTTCAATCTTTCCCAGCAGCAGGGTCTTTTCCAATGAGCCAATTCTTCGCATCAGGTGGCCAGAGTACTGGGGTTTCAGCTTCAGCATTTGTCCTTTCAATGAATATTCAGGACCGATCTCCTTTAGGATAGTCTGGTTGGCTCTCCTTGCAGTCCAAGGGACTCTCAAGAGTTTTCTCCAGCACCACAATTCAAAAGCATGTTTCACTTTTTAGTCTATTTCAGTTGACACCTGACTCAATATCATCCCATTAAAATATCCATGAAGAGTTAGAAACAAGGGAATAGTGTAACAACCTGAAGTGATCATTAGGGCTCAAAGAAGCTAGTGCTGGGCTTTGAGGAAAATCTCGGGCACAGCGCACCATGGAATCTGCGCAGCGTCTGTAACAGCACCGAGGACACGGGGAGACTGAGGGGCCCTCTTCTTGCGTTTCAGTCCTAGGGCTCGACCTTCCTTGCAAAAACAAATGAGGCAGTTCTCTGACTCTGCCCCCTTTCTATATTAGTTCACAGATGGGCGTTCACAGGAAACAACAGAGCGAGAAAGGTGGGGTGAAAGTGTAGGGAGCTGAGGCGAAGGTGCCCTGAGAAGGGAACCGTCTCCCAGGAAGACTGTGTTGCTAGCAGGAAGCTCTGTGCTCAGACTTTTCTGGAGATGATAAATTTTTTTTTTCTCCTTACTTTCACGTGCCACTCATTCTGATAATCAGAGGTTTAAGCATTGTGGGTAGAGGAAGATTTTAAATTCAAAGATAATCACTTTGCCCTATCCTTCTCATTCCCAAATATCCCCAGCCTTCTGCAGAGCTGAGGCCACCTGGTGGGTGGCAGGGGGGGGAGGCGGGTCTCTGGTTCTTGCCAGGCTGGAGCTGCTCTGACAGGGTCTTGATCAAGGGGTGCAAGTGCGTCCTGCTTCTCAGGAACTAGAGGAGGCAGGAGAGAGGCTGGAGGCTCCGTGGATGCGGCCCGTTTTGCTCTCTCACAGTATGTCCTCCAGCCTAGATGTCTCCAGTAAGAAAAGTCTTGCTGTTCTCCAGCTGGTGACACTTTTGCCTCACCTCAGAGTTGGGTAAAACACGTGAACGGGAACGATCAGTGATGCCTGAAAGAGTACAAGATACAAGAAACAATGAACAGTTAGGTTAAAATGAATATATTAGGTTAAATATGTGTGATCACTGTGACCGGTATGTTAACTAATCTCAAGCTATTAGCCTGAAAAAGAAACTTGACCCAGAAACTCTCGATGAAGGATGTTGGGAAGGACATTTACATAAAATTCACTAAGAAGCCTACATTTAGATATTTTTCTAAATAGCTTTATAGATCCAGTTATTTTTCCATGTGTACATATTAAAAAGTAGCGATTTTTAAAGTCTGAATATTTTAAATATGCCACAACATTTTTAATATTATACTGCAATTTTCTTTTTCCTTTTAAAATATATCAGGAGCCAGAAAAATAGAAGCAATCTGGGTCTCTCTTGGCCCCTCAAAGATCTTCATAAGGCCCCACTGAAGTGGCTGTAGACCTTGGTCAAGGACCATCCCCACTCACTTTGATGAGGTCTCAGTTTATTCAAATATGAGTAAAGGGAAAACAAGTGAAACATTGTCTAGAAAAAATAATCTCCAAAAACTCAAAAAATAGAAAATGACCTCCAGGTGTCACAAAGATGGTCCCTCTGGAAATGACTCATGCAACAACAAGGAGAAATTGCGTGGATGTGTTCATCATCCACAAGGGAATGCAGAAAAGGGCATTCTCTGAAACAGTAGCAGAAAGTCACGGGTGAAAAAGGCACTGCGCAGGTCATGTACCTTGGAAGAGACGGATGAGATTAGGGATGGCTCATGGCAATCCACTCCAGTACTATTGCCTGGAAAATCCCATGGACAGAGGAGCCTGGTAGGCTACAGTCCATGGGGTCGCA